>NC_054058.1:87640848-88272418 GCF_017639655.2 Falco naumanni | reverse complement strand
GCACCATCATAAACCACACAATTGTAATTATTATTGAAATAAGAAGTAGGAGAATTGGGTCAAATCAGTAAATTCATATACAAAAAGAAAGTTATTTTAGAAATTAAATATATTTAAGTAATTTATAATTTTAAATTATCAAAAATCTGTTATACATATTGCCAAACAAACATTTTGCTAGCATAGAGCAGGCTGTCATTTGCACAACATAAACAGAAACCTGCACTGGCATTTCACCAAACTGAACTGAAACATGTTGTGTGATATATGGCATAACTTTCTACAAATGTTATCTAATTTCCTCTTCTGATGCCCTTCTCTGAACATATAAGAACACATTTGGGTTTAATTTCTAATTTTTGTTTTTAGGAGACTATAGTTATCAGCTTAGTAGATCTCCTTTTTAAGAGAAAAAGGGAGTTTCTAATCTTTTTGCTAAATTAAATTAGAACTGGGGAGAAAAAGATCAAGAGACTCAAAAGACAGAAGTAAGTTAGGGTCATCAACTTTCTAAGGATGGACGAAAATAAGATTTTTATAATAAAGAGCAGGGAAAACTAGTCAAACCCTGGAAATATTTTTCAGCATGGGTTAAAGATTAATCTCTGTATAATACAACCAGTGTATTATGCACTGTACACCAGCTACTGCCATTGAAAAATATGTATCACATAAGTAGAAAAGAATGAATTTTAAGACTGTCACATTATGCCTGCAGGTGGCCACAACTCTGAAAGCAGAATGAGAAATTTTACATTAGTAGATTATTCTATGACAAGATAAATGAGTTACTTCGTATTCCTTTCTTCTAAATTTATCTTTATTATGCAACAAAATAATTTTCAATTCCAGAAAGTATATGCAATTAAATAGTAGTTAAATGAATACATTAATTAGCCAAATGCCCCATCATTTTCTTGGTCAGCTATCCTGCAGGGATACCCTCCTGCCAAACGTTCCCCACCCTCTGAAAGCATGAAAATGGGATAACAGTTCCTCAAGAAAACAATATTTTAAAGTATTTCTATTGTGCATATGGTCAGAACACTGGGATTTTATCTGGTGAGTCCTTAAGCTGAATCCATTTCTGTCTAAATGGCACAGCATGTGCTAGTGTTACATAGTCAAATAGAAGAGATAGGTAGTAAATTCAGTATGGATATTTACAAATTGACTTACAGATACATAACATGTATTGAAAAAGTTAATATTTTCCATGTCCCTAACGGTAGACATAATTATGTACAAAGAACAAAAATAATAAAAATCAACAGCAGGGAATTTGGGGATTGCATGGTATTGACTCGGTGTGACCCACACACACACCCACACCCGTTCACTGACAACTACCAATCTGGTGTGGGTTTTTTGTTTATCAAGTATAGTCAATATTTTATTTGTATATTTATCTGCATTAACAAAGGTAATCTTCAGTGAACTTCTACTAAAAATAATTTAAATATTTTTTAAGTTTTTATGGAATTGCATTGTGCTGCTTGAGTAAGTCACTTTACAGCTCATACAGTGGAACCTGAGTATGAGCAAGTTTGAAAAATCCTACTGTCTGAAGACAAAAAATGGGTATCAGCAACAGGCAACCCAAACCACTTCAATGTGTGTCTGTAAGATTCAAGAATCCAAGTACCTGGTATGGACAGACATTAGACTGACCATTTGAGAACATGTGTGTTATTGATAGATCTGAAGCAGCTTTGCAGTAGGTTGAGTTTATAACAAGGAAGAAAGATAGAGCTAAAATTAAGAGTTTTGTTTAGGATCTAACATCATAATATCACAAATGAACTCATAGCAGCCTATGTCCACAGGCTATGACCACGGAACTATAGGAATACATGACACAAATCAATTTCCTCAAGTATTGACAGATATAATTGCAAAATTAAAATGAAATTTTAAAATTTTGATTTTTTTTGTTTTGTTTTGAAGATATTTTTCTGTAGAGCAATTTCCACATACAACAGCAAGTGAAGTGAAGCGTCAGAGATACTGAAGATGCACAGGGCATACGAAGGATCTCATGATAAACTGCTAATTATTAAATCCTCTGCATACTTTGCAGAGTGAGTGAGAAAAACTGATTCATTCCTTCTCCAAAGAAATAGTAGTGAATCAGTTCTGATTTATTCCTTTTTTAGAAGGCATAACATGGGCCCTCAAAGTAAATAACTCGGCAAAACCAACAGAAAACTCAATAATTATGTTTATACCCCTGAAATATTCTGGCCTCCCACTGGTTTCAATGAGTGGCTTTGACTGTGGAAGATTAGCATATGTAATTATAACACCAGTGAAGTTAATGAAAATTCTCTCGCTAGTGCCAGTGGGTAAAGATTTCCCATTTAAACCACTCACATTTCTCCAACTTGCCCTGTAACTAAAAGTTAACATCTGTTTATCATGCACATATCTTTTTTATTTTAAAAAATATTTAATGTTTCTTGATTTATATACTGCCAAAAATTTTGGAGATTTAAATGTCTAAGTGAAAATAGTTGTTATTCCTTACTGTTATAAAATATTCATGTTCTGAGATAATCACTTAGAAAAAAGATCTCCATTGAACTACTTAGGGCTTCTTGTGCAATGTGTGTTAATGTCCTATAGAAATCTTTCTGAAATTGAGCGTTTTCCCTATTCAAATACAGTTACAAAGTCTTGTTATGCTCTAAAATATGGAAATGATAATTTACTTTCAGACACTTATTTGATTTTCACTGGTGCAGTGTTATTGATTTAAACAAGACTGTTCCATTGGAATGGAGACTAGAATTAGGCTCTCCATAGAGACAATGAAGTATAGAGCCATGATTTGTACAAATTGATAGTTGTAGTAATAGTAGTAGTAGTAGTAGCAGTCATAGTAGTTCTAGTAGTAGTAGTGATATTTTCATTCATGATTAAAAACCAAAAACTATAGAATAGTAAAAGAAATACAACTAGTTTCAATGGAAATAACATTAAATTTATAGCATAGAAGGATGAAATAATTCACTTTATAACACGTTGCCTTCAGTCTTCTGCTCTGGCAATAAATAGCTTTGAAATTTTTTCTCTCTGCGGAGCAATAATTTATTTCTACAGTCCCCACAGTCTTTGTGAGGAAAGTATAATTCTTAATCTGTAGCCCCTAAGTAATTATGTTCTATAGAGAACATTTGCTAACAATTGTTTCTACACTGTAGCATGTTTGAAACAGAAACACAATTTTAAATGTAGCCTCTCTGAGTAACTACATTTTTTGGTCTCGCAACCAACCATGCTAAAATGCTCTATCCTATTAAGAAGCAGTATGACATCACTGGATAACTGCTAATATTATAAGTGGGGGTGGAAAAAAAGGAAGGATCTTTGGGTCGGGGAAATGTTATATCTTTATGTATCATTTTCTGTCTAGTTTGGCCTTCACACACAGCCAACCATTTTATGTGAGAGCTCCGCGCGGGTTGCGGCGGTATATAATGAGACAGGAAAGAACAGACCAACTGATGCATTTTAATCCGCTTTGCTGTAGGAAATGTGGTGGAACAGCGCCACCTGCAGGTGCTCTGTCATAGAATTTAACGTTCTTGGGGTACTTGCAATTCTCTAGTCACCTGTCTTTTGGTACAGAATTGGGCTTTGCTCTGGGGGAAAATCCAGCAGCCAGTAAGTTATGGATTATTCTGCAGAAAAAAAATGCTAGTCATAACGGACAGTTAAAAATAATACAGAAGAAAAGAACTGAATTTTTTTTTTAGCAAAAATTTAGTTTGAAAGATCTCAGCTCTCATTTAAGTCTCTTTTGTTTTTAAGATCTGAACAGACCTACCTGTTTAGTTGCATATTTTGTGTAATCATGTCTTATATTTAGTTACACAATCTATACGATTACCACATGTGTTGCAAATACTTATTTTTAAATCTGTGAAATATTAGACATGGCTCTGCAAGAGATTAGAAAAGAAAAACAAAAGTCAGTATAATGCTGTATAACACGCTTAGGAATCACATCAAACTGCTTTGCAATGTATCAATCAAAAAGTATCATTGCTGCTTAAAAGAAAATAATCTTATGCTACTCCCACCAGAAAACTGGATATTCTTAAAGACCATATTTTTGCCTTATTTTCTTCCGCCTCCACACCCTATGACCCATTGTAGGTGTTTGGAGTCAAAACACTATGTGTTTTGAAAAATGGCCAAACGATTATGTGCAAACTCTTGGTGAGGAAGGGACTGGATAGTATGCCATCCATTTGTGTTAGGAACTCTGATCACTGATTTGGTCCAAGGGAACTTATTTAGCAGTAATAAAACCTGAATATTACTCATATATATTCAAAGGATGCAAATAAATATTTCTTTAATTGGTATGATGCAGAGCTTTCCATGACAGTACAAACCCATCCAGAAAAAATATGATGATGTCCCTAGAGCCTAGATCAGTATCCTTATATGTAGATTTAAAGCTCCAAAACCATCTAAGCTGGTCATGGTGTGATATATACAGAAGGAATAGGGGAAGAAAATGTTACCCATTCATGTGTGTTGTCTTTTGAGCTTAATTCAGTGCAGGACTCCACCACTCTCTAGCACAATGCAGAAGAAGCAATGAGTTACACTTACACACTGAAGTAACGCTTAATGGCATTAATCCTTCAGTTCTTTATGTTTATGCCTTTGTAAAGCAACACAGAGCAGAGGTAAAGATTGTAGCATAGCAAAATATCCATGTTTTACAGCCATTTTCTCACTTTTGCCACACATATATAAGGACTTCTGGAAGCTGAAACTCCAAGCTAGCAATCTACATTTAGATATCCCTTTCTTAAAGGTCACAGGACTTTTCTGTAACTGTTTAATTCATATATTTGTGTCAGAGAATATTTTTCTGAATATTCTTTATTGAATATCTGTTAAAAAAAGACAAACATCTCTTATTTACTTACTCTAGATTGGTGTTTGGAAACACACAACTGTTTTCCAATGTATTTGTCTAAGACTTCCAGGGGAAAAAAACCCACAAACCTGCCATGAACAGGTGTAGACAGGAAACATGCAGCTGGGCATTTTTCAGGGAAGTTGATTTTTGCTGGAAAATATTGACCCATTAAAATGGAAACCATGGCTATAAATACATAGAGTAGGAGACAGTTCAACTGGGGAAGCTCATTACTGATGTCATCTCTAGTACATACAGCTACAGTTGTGAAGCATAAAACGTCTCTTTTTTCCTTTATCAGCATTCTATTTCTCCAGGTGTCTCCTCTCCATTTCTGCCTCTTAATCATTTTGCTGGCAGGATTTCCTACCATCTACCACTTTACCCACCATACTGCCTGTTCTAATATTTAAAAAAAAGGAAAGAAAAAACACCTAAAAGCCCCCCCACACCACACCACACCAAAAAGGCAAAAAGGCAAAATGGTTCATTTCAAAACCAGAAGTAGTCAGGCAAATAAGACAGACAGGGAAAGAGACTAACACTTGGGTAGTTGGGGTATTCTGTAATTATTCAAAGAGAAATAGTTCCAGGGAGTGAGGGAAAGAGGAAATGTATGTTCTTTCAGTTCACTAAATACAAGATTTTTCCATGATTAATTCAGCCCAGGAATATGAAAACTTTGTCTCTCTATCCCATGTGGACATACAGTGATCATGTCTAAGTGTCCACATGCAATGCGCAACACCTAAAATCAGAAAAAGATTCATGGGAAGGGAAAAATCTCTTCCCTCCCAGCTCTGCTGTATTATTTATTTATTATTTTGTATTTTTTAAAACTGCCAAAACATGATGAATATGATCCTGTTAGTGTCCGGGTCTCAAGGTTCAAAGAATTGTAAAACTTGAAAGTAGTTTGCATTTTTTAAGCTATTACATTTTAGTAGGTCCTCATGGTTTTTTTTTTCCTGATGTTCTTAGCTTTCTTCTCCATGAAGCAAGTTTTCTGAAGATAGAAATGCAAAGTTGTTATTGCATGGTGCTTTCAAAGGCCCCTGATAAAGATTTAAAAATGTTCCTCAGCTATTTTGTAAGATATGATGTAATTTGAATAAAATAGTTTATTTCAGAAATATTCTTGTGCATCATACACTTTCTTATTTTCAAAATGCGAATAATTACATTATGGTCTTGAGCTGTATTTGACTGGAAAACAAAGTGAGGTGCTACAGATGTCCCAGACTTCTAGAGATAAAGAAAAAGAAGAGAAAAAAATATATCAGTGCTTGAGGATTTATTTTCATTCACTCAAATTGAAAGAGTATTAGTAAATTCCAATTCCTTTCAGTTTTTAATTTCATTTATTTATTTTTATTCCATTTTTTGACTTTTAGTTTTAAAACCATGCTTTACAAACTGCCTTTTATGCCTTATCATGTGCTTAGTCACTTATAGTTTCTTTTTAATAGCCACTCGGGTTTCAAAGCAGGAAAACCAGTTACATTAGAATGCATCACACTTAACAGCAGAACACACGCTGTATGCGAGATCCCTTGCACATGTGGCACAGAATTGATAAACTCCGTGACAGCCCACAAGTACATTTTTCTATGCCTTTTGAAGTCAAAGGCAGAGTACAGGTAGCCAAGTGGGCCTGTATGCCTATGCTGCACCAAATTATTTTATTATCTAGTGTCACTTGACTATTTCTTTTCACAAATTTCAAATGGAAGTGTGGAATCTGAAACTATACATTATTCAGTGCATATAATGCCATCACAACTACGCGGCTTCACAGACTCTCTCTTGGTGGGGGAAGGAGGGTAGTGAATGTGTGTGCCTCCCCGCTGTTTGTCAGGGGCCAGGATAAATCTTTATGTATTAATGTTCCACCAGACCTTACACTGGGTTCCTGCCTCACTGAACACACAGTGTAAAATCCCATAGAAAGCAGAAGACAGAGGGACAAAGCACAGAACTTAAGTCGTGAGACTTAATGGCTGTCAAAGTGCAGGTGAATTGTCATTCATAGTAGGGAGGGAGGATTTGATTTGTATGTTTTTAATTAATATATTACAACAGATAGCATGGGGAGAACGTGGTGGTATAAGAGATAAGGTAATGCTACCGACCAAGAAATTAAAACCAGGAAATGGAGGAGACAGCGAGAAAAGCAGAAGGATGATGGGGGGGAAAAAAGAGACATTTTATGCTTCAGAACTGCAGCAGTGCGTTGGAGATTGTGTCAGTAATGAGTTTACAACACCTTGCTGAAGCAACTGAAATTTTGTAGGCTAAAATATAAATTAGAAATTATTCTTGCAGACATGTTTATCACATCATGAATCCCGAGCAAACAACTTTACGAGGTCTTCCCCTCTATTGATGTCTAATGATATTATTTGTATCAATCTTCATACAGCACTGCACCAGTGTCTTCACAAATCTGCATGTGCACTGCTTGACTAGTTTGACACCTTAACACCATTCTCTGATTTAGATGAGAGGGCTTTGATAATTTTATGGCCATAATTAAATCAAAACAATTTTGCTTTAAGCCTGACAAGAGAAAATGTCAACAGTTTAGTTAAAATTACTGGAATAAGGGCTAGAGAGGAGTAGTTAATTGTTTGGAGGTTAAAACTGAAAAAGTATATTGGGGAAGGACGGAAAGATGGTGAGGAAAGATAAGGATATCATACCTGTATCTCTGTGTATAGGTAAACAAATGTAAAGTGTCTTTTGCAAAAATATGCTCACACACATATGTTTATGTATACACACTGGTGGTTGCTTTCACGGCTCACCCTTGGCCAGAGTCCTGCGTAACAACATTTGTCAGGACAGTGAATCACATACACCAGACTGTCTGGAAGGGCGCCTGCCCCCGCACTGCTCTTGTTGAAGACCACCACCAACTGGATTTAGCACTTCCCAGGGGATGAATCAGGAGAATTTGAAACAAAGGAGCAGGCTTGGAAAGTGGCACCAAAGTGTGAAGATCTGTACGGGGAGGAGAGACCCCGGGGTGGTGGGCAGCGCTGCCCCACTGGGGCGCCCTGGGCACTGCCCCCCATGGGCAGGGACCTGCCCCGCTGTGAGCCCGGCACCAGCCTGCTGCCCCCTGCCCCTGCCCCTGCCCCTGCCCCCTGCCCCTGCCCCCTGCCCCCTGCCTCTGCCCTCTGCCCTCTGCCCTCTGCCCCCTGCCCCTGCCCCCTGCCCCCTGCCCCTGCCCTCTGCCCCCTGCCCTCTACCCAGGGGCGGCCGTGGGCCCAGCACCGTGGGCTGTGAGCAGCCAGGTTTTGGGATTCAGTTATAGAAGGAAGTTTTTTAAAAAAATAAAACATTTATTAACATTTTGTAACAGTCTGGTGTTGTAGTTTATCTGTTGAGGCAGATCCTGACTCTATAGTTCACTGATTGGTCATTACACAGACATTAAGAAATCGATAAACTACTTTGATCCTGACTTGGTTTAAACTCCATGAGATACACAATGCGGCACCGTGCGGATTGAAAGACCTTCAAAAAACAAACCCCAAACCAAGCAAACCACCCAACATGCAACTGCACATTTCACCTTTGTGGCACTCTGGTTAGGAAAAATATTAAACCTGGAAAATCATTAGATGCAATAGCAAAGTCAAGCCGATTTGTAATACTATCCTGTCACAATGTTGCTCGTGATGGAAGCTTGGACTTTAATTCTAAGTCACACGTTGTTTCCTTTTTCACTGCAGCTAATCCTGCATGCAACCTACCCGGCCGGTGCACCTCAATGTGCCACAAAAAGGAATGTACTTCGAAGGATACTGACAGAATGATGCTCGTGCATGAACATCAAGGATGAGATTATAAACAGTCTCCGTTTAATGAGTCCTCTTGAGGCTTGGGACATTGCAGCTCTGGTGTTGCTGACACTAGTCATTTACATAAAGAGTCCGTTTTGAAATCCAGGGATGTGCCAAACACTGAAAAATATGCAATACCCAGAATTTCTTTTTTTGGGAGAATACGCTTGAGAGAACCCCTTTCAATACATTTATGTACAGGGAAAATTTATAACTTTCACAAATAAGCAAACTCTGGATGAAATATGGATAGAACTGCTTTGACATTGGCACTAAGCCATTTTAATTTTCTATAGAGATCTTTATTCATTTGCAGCATCAAATTTATAATTAAACATTATTTTCAATAACTTTGAAGTACACTTGAATATTTTTATTACCTTTCAGCTGGGATGCTAATGCTATAATATATCTGGCTTTAAGCAAGTCTAGAAGAACAGATTATAATCTTGCGTTTTCCATTTCCAGAGCTCTCATATAATCAGTTTTGGAAGCAGGCTGATGCAGGAAATCTAAAACCCAGATTATAGACATTGAGAAAACAAATAGAATTAAGTCAATTTTCATACATGTATTGATAATAGTTGATTTTTATAACTGTAATCATTTATACTAAAGTATTTGAAGTTTGAGATTTTATCTTACATGGACATTTTGGCAATTTGTTGTGAGTGAGAAAAATTCTTGCCATGCCTGGTCCAGATAACTGAAGCTCTATAATCCACTGGAAATGCAGCGGATGAACAACCCAGATGAACATTGGTAAACCAGAATGTAATTCAATCGTTCCACCGCATCTAGCTGCTTGGGAATTCTTCCTCTGACATCAGATAATTTTCCATCAGGCCTGTAAAATCTGTCTTGTAGTTTTCAATTCTCCCTGATTTTTGTTGGAAATAGACCTGGGTTTCTGACCAGGCTTTGACATTATAAACCATGCTACAACATCTTCTACTGTATATTTTAGGCAATTTTCTACAGGGTGGCTGAAGAGGCTGTTTCATTCTTGTTTATTTTGTATATAAATATGTATGTGCATGTAAGTATTTATATATGCATGCATTTTCTTTTTATAAAATGATGTCTAGATTCCTACTACAAGATGAAATGCCCCAAATAAACAGCAAACTGAAGAATTACAACAGTGACAATTACACCTGGTATTATCAGAAGTAAATGATTACTGAATTCAGTTGCAGTTAATTATTTTCCCCTGCTTAATTACCTAACAATAACATTTTTGTTGTATTTAACTCTTACCTCAGTTATATTTTTCTGCTACTCTTTTATAATTCACTGAGGTTTTTTCTCCCTTTTTTAGACAGACCTAATCTTTGTCCTTACCATACTAAAGGCAATGTGAGCTTTAACACTACTCGAGTAAGTGGATAACTGATGCCCTGAATGCTTTAACATAAAACATATTCCACCTGATTCTTTCTGGATTTGATGGCATACTGTGCTCAGCTAATTTGAGTTTTATCACTAATTTTCTAAATATTAACATTTCTGAGTGCGAAAACAAAAATCAAACCTAAGTTCATTTAATGAAAAAGGTACTTGGTTCTCAGGGCTCTGCTTTTGGCCACTGCATGTGTAAATGCATCATAAGAAACATAATCTCCAAAGATATGCATTTCTATATAAATATGTATGTGTTTGTATATATACATATATGCACATGGGTGTGTATATATATGTGAGTGCATATTCATACCTTTTCTTTAATGTAAAAAAGGGTGAATGCTGTTGGATAATAGTGTAGGTATCCAGTTGCTCTTCAGTTACCAGTCTGCAATTTTGTGAAACAGGTAAACAATACATAGAAATATAGAAATTAAATTTTTTTAAGTGTCAACATCTGGTTTTACCCAAACACTACAGATATAAATATGTCCTGTACAGTAATAACAAATTCTTACATCTTCATTTTGTATTTTACTTGCACTTATAACTGGTTAACTGACCCTGTAAATGAGTTGCAAAGATTCTACAGTTTGCGGGGTTGGTTGTTTTTGTTGGGTTTTTTGTATTTTTTTAGATTGCTGTATTACTGAACTGGAACAAAAAGTCTGATCAACATTATTATGCTTAGATAATAGTAAATAAAATTTAAAAGTAATCAAATTAAAGATTTATTTTCCTATTTCCACAAGACACAGTGGAAAACAGAAGCCTGTTGGAAAAGATTACTACCTGTTGTGGTAATAAGATAGCTACTGGCGGGTTTTGGCTGCGTTGTTTTTGTTTGTTTGTTTGTTTATTCTTTTGTGTTTTCTTTTGTTTTCAATGTCTTGTAGTGGGGAATGTGAACCTGGAAAGTATCCTTCAGCAAATCAGTTTCTTCTGCCCGCTTTCTTCCAGACTGGAATACTCTACTCTCTTTCAAAGGTGCCTCTTTGTTATGTTTCATTAATGGATTTTGCTACAAGACAGCTTTTGAAACCTCCCTCCAATTGCCTTTGCATTTAGCTCTCTGCCTTTTGTTTCTGTCAGAGCAGCATTGTTGTTTCACAGGAGGACTGAATTTTCTTCTTATATCTCTGTTTTTTGTCTCTCTTACGTCTTCTCTTTTTTCCTGAAGTTCTTTTTGATTGCATCAAATATACAAAGGAAATATTTAGCAATACATTTCTTTAGATTAATTAAAATGTTTTTAATAAACTTGGTTTTGCCCAGAAAAAGCCTAGTTTCCCTCATGAATAGGCTATGACGTCGCGGTTGTGTGGCTGGCTGGAGAGAAACAGATAGCAGTCCAGCTGTGAACAAATACTATAAACTGGGAAAACAAGCCTGTTATTTCACCTGGGCTGGTAGGATCCTACAGAAGGTTGGTTTTAGCAGTGAGATGTTCTAAGCAAGTCTTGGTACTCTTCTTCTGCACTGGTCCTCACAAGTGAGTGACAAACATTGGGCAGATATTCCGCAAAGCTAGGAGGGAAAAAAAAGGCAACTGTGTTGTAAAAAAAACTATTTTTGTGTAACTGTAGTAACAACATTTTGCTACTTATTTAGCACTGGAAATCACAAATGAAGGGCCACCAAGAGGTGGACATAGAAGAACCTCATTGCTGGGAAACCCAGAATCGTGCCACCGGAGTACTAGAGGGACTGAAGAGTGACAAAGTGGTGGCTGCTTATAGTGTACCAAATCTTAGTCACTGATGCATTTCACTTTAGATTTACAAGGAACATGAGAGAACACAGCAAGGGGAGAGTGTCAAGAAAAAAGAAAACCTTAACTGCCCCCTTATTTTCATTCCTGCGCTAGTGCAGCCTTCTCCAATTCATCTAATTAGCATATGGGTTATTTTACAGAAGCTTATATACACAGCTGTGCATAACTCACACAACAGTGTGGCAGATTGTATTTGCTATCAAACCAGCCAGCAATCACATTTGCAGAGGGATTGCCTAAAAATGTTCAGGCAGAGAGAGTGAATGTGTTAGCATAACACATCCGTTGGGACTGCGCTTTTTTACATGCCTTGCCTAGAGGGTTATAGGTATATTTCCAAGGAAGTCTTATCTATTTCTCTCGATTCTTTTGAAAATTTTGTATTATACATGTCTTTTTTTACACAAAAAGAGCCATCAGCACTAGTGACAATGTGTTCTTAGGTGTATGTTGAAAGATAAGCAAAACTGAATGAAAACATGAAGTGCTGCTAGAGTTAAAACCACCTGATTATTCAGTTTAAGGCAACACAAAACGATCTTCTGGACATCTACACACATATTCTATTAGGGAACCATCTCTTTAGCAGTATATCTGTTCATAGCAAAACCTTCCCACTCTTTGGCTTAATTGGAAAGGCCTATTGATATACTTAAAACTGAGCACAGCAGTCTGATTTCAGTTAGATACTAATAAATAGCTCTTTTTATCAAAGCCAGGGACAACTGTAACCAATTACTCAACATGTACTATACATCCAGGTACGGCTAAAATATGTCTAGGGCTTAAGACTTCCTACAAATGGGGCAAAAAATGAAAATCATATATCCCACCTTTGAGATGATATAGTGAAATTCTGCTTAAAACTGTGGGCAAAGAACCAATGTTGATTCAGCCAGATTCATCAGCCCTTCGTGCAGACAAATCTGCTGGGTCAGTTGTACAGAACAGCAGTGAATCACACTGCGTGAGCTGCCTAACTTGGGTTTCATTGTTTAATAAGCTCATACTGAGGCAAACAGTAATTACTATTTTCTCAATGCTCTACAAAGATGCAACTGAATTTTTAAAGAGTTTCACTCCTAAGATGATGTGGAACATGCAGTGCAATGTGTGATCATCTCCAGGAGTGTCTGACTTGTCATCTTTGAGGCTGAAGTGCAATCGAAGGCAGGTCTTGGGGAAGCATATCATGGCACCTTCTTTATTTACTGTTCCTGTAATCCTGTAAGGTCTTTTGTAAAGTGCTTTAAAAGACGTAAAGTGTCTTAAATAAGACACTTAGATTTTCATCTCTATTTCAATTACTTTAGGCCAAGTATTTAACTGTATAGTTTGACTTCTGGGAGGTGATGTATAGGTTGTTCATTATCAGAGTGCAGTAAGCAGAAAATAGTAAGATATGACTGAAATCATCCTTCTAGAAGACTATGTCATGTATTTGTGAGTTACACCACCGCTGGAAAGTCTGATTAAGATTCCAGTTTCAGGCTGGAAGTCAAGAAGCATAAGGCAGTACATACAAATAGATTGGTGCTAGCCAAGCTGGGTGCGGGCAGAAAACTGTACCCTCACTTTGGAATAAGTCTTGTAGTCATTACCTATGCTTTTATTTACACAGCTTCTAGTCAAGTGTTTTCACAGAATGTTTTTCAAAGATGTTTGGGGCTTTACACAATTCTTATACCTAGTAAGGACAAATACAACTTCTCTCTACACCATTCCCTGCAAATGTATCTCAGCCATTAAAATTAAGAATTGTTTTTCTCTACTTCAGAAAAGAAAACTTGACAATAACTTGTGACGTGGTGAGATTAACTGAATCAGCCAAGCTGAGAGTCCAGAATTCTTGCACTATTTTGCTTAATGATACATCATCTACAGGCTTTAGTTTCCTCTTGTGGTTAGTTTTACTGCAGCAGTATTTATACTCTGGCATACAGACTGCCTTAGAGGATTCTTGCCATCTGTTGGCTTATTCACATGTGGAACTCTGCTTTGAATTGTATTTCATAATATTATAATACCCAAATGTGTAGATTCTAAACATATCACCAAAGTCTGGTACATATATGAAAAAGATTATTTCATTTATATATGTATATATATACACACATATTTCGTGAAATCAATTATATGTATGTGTTCTATTTATTCAAAGTTAAAAATATTTGTTATTTGTTAAAAATTATTTAATCCCAGGAGTAGTTGCTACTTAGTGGAAGAAATCAGCCTAAATGTGTCAAGACAATTTCAAAGGATTAGAGAATCATAGAATCATTTAGGTTGGAAAAGACCTCGAAGATCAAGTCCAAACATAAAACTAACCGCCAAGTTCACTACTAAGCCACGTCCCTAAGCACCACATATACACTTCTTTTAAATACCTCCAGGGATGACAACTCAACCATTTCCCTGGGCAGCCTATTCCGATGCATGAAGAATTTTTTCCTAATATCCAATCTAAACTCCCTGGCACAACTTGAGACCATTTCATCTCATCCTGTTAATATATCTCTTAATGATACAAAGGGATTTTCATCGTATTCCTATGGATACTTTTCTTACCTTACCCAAAGAGATATCAGGCTTCATGTTGACGCATGAGTTATTCCTTTAATTTTATTTACCAGAAAACATAGGAAAACAAGCACATACCAGTTAGTGGCTTCACCTACAACATGTGCAGATGTTTACATTCGATATCAGATCCTTACCTCTGGTTTAAAATGTGAATAGTTTTCAAAGAAAAGCTGCCAGTCTGGATACTTCATAACAAATGCTGAACACTGAAACTACATAGCCATTTCTCTATCTTGTAACAAAAAATATAAATAATTTCATCACATATGGTTTGTTCCATCCAATAGCTGAAAATAGCAAAACCTAAGCCAGATTCACTTCTGTATAAACCAGCAACTCAGCTCACTGTTACTTAAACATACATATATATATGGGTGTATGTATAATTATATACATAAATAAATAAATAAGAAATATATATAGGTGTAGAGGAATGAAGCTGGGTTAATTAATATTGATAACATACAGCTGTGGGCTGGCTTCAGGGGTGGGGGGTTGGCTGATGTAGACAAGGTGCAGCTGTGGCTGGTTTGTTAAGGGGTTGGGCAGCCAATGAAGAGAGAGGAGGAAGGAACAGAGAGAAAAGAGCACGTGCCCTGGGTGAGGAGGGACAAGGAGAAGGCAGCAGAGGGACTGATGTGAAGAGTATCTTGGTATGAGATGGTAAAAGACCTTGTTGCAGCTGGCTAATTTGGAGAGTGCTGCAACATATAGGTGTGTATGTATATATTTATTTTTTTTTTAATATATCTCTTTCTCTAATATATTTAAGTTCTACTGCAAGGAAGTGGTGCTATATTTGGTAGAGGAAAACCAAAGACGGCAATGTAAGGAAACCCAATGAGTTTGTCAGTATGATTAACTTAGAGCCTGAATAATATTCTTGCAGGGTGTTCAATTATGACACGTGTTAATGAAGAGTATCCCTAGAGTTTCTCTTTCCAATATTTCACTTCTGTAAACAGATGTTACAAACACATTTTACATCTTCCTGATGTGAAATACATATTTAAAATGTTTTCAAGCAAATATAAAATCTTTGCTGTTATTGTTAGTTTTAAGTGTAATAGAGCTATCCAGACTCTGTGATCCCAAAAATCTTCTGACATGGACTTCTATCTGTGCTATAGTGGTCTACAAATATAAATCATATAAGAGAATTGGTCATCACTACACAAAAAGTTGGATGATTAATGTATTCCTTTGGAACTTTGGACTACTGTATTGTAGAAAACTTCTGGTCCATTAAGAATATTTTCTGGAAATAGTTGATATGTAACATCATAGGGGAATGGATACTATTTGCAGCTGTTTGACATAGTAAAGGGGGGAAAAAAAAAGAGAGAAAAAAAAAAAAAGATGTAAAAGCAAGGTGAGAAATCACTGTACTTCCCAATAAGAAGAAATCATGTTAAATGAGCTTCTGACTTTTTGCACTCTGCTGTGGACTCTCAGAAATGCCTTTGATTTAGAATTAAGCAATAGGCAGGGGTTTTCAGTCTTCAATGCTGCAACATGTCTGTAAACTTGTGAAAGAGTCTGTTATGGACATCGTTTCTTTTCACTGTAACACTACTGGGTAAGGCTAATGTTTTTGTGGGTTTGTTTGGGTTTTTTTTGTCCTAACTATTATGCTCAAAGTATCCCTCATGTCTGTGGACTTTGCTCTCAGACTGAATACTAGCTCTTCATTTCCTCGTTTCAGCTTTGCAACAGAGTTGCTCAATAGATGAGACTTGCTTTTTCCTATGAAGAGTCACAATGCAGGATACAAGCTGTGCATCTCTAGCCTCCAACAAAATAAAATTCAGACCATAGTTTTTAGCTAATTTTTATAATTCATACCATGTCTTATTCAGGGAAATATTTAAATTTAAAATCACATTCCCTTACATAACTTGGTAGTGAAAAAAAATCTCAGAAGTGCAGACATGTCAGTATAAACAAAACACACCTTCATGAACAGAAAAATCGGATATTTTTGCTGTCCATGTTCCAACATTCTGTTCATTATAAAACCGAAACCTTCAATTCAGACTCAAATCTTCAATATTTTTTGGTAATAAAATTCTATTTTCATGTCAACTAGGTATGAATAGGTATCCAGGCAGCTTGTGCATCATAACTGATTTTTAGACATTCTGGATCCTTTTAGGCCATTATGCAAAATTAGTCAGACATGTTTTTGAGGTCTATGCCATAGATTTATAGACGCTTGTGTTCTGTGCCTAACCCTAAACCCTGAAATGCTACTGCTCTGAATGACCCAGCTTACTCCAGAAGATAAAACTGTTGGTACCAGTCTCAAATTCATAAGACATCCTCACAGAATTTCACTCCATTGAGTAAATTGCCTAATCTTAGTCCTAACTCAAGGATTTGTTCTTCAGTGTCAACATGCCTTTGCTACTGATGTTAGACATCTAGGTTTCAGTTATATTATTAGCTTGAACCTTCTCCACTGATCCCCTACAGTGCGTGCCTCCTGACATAGTCCTTTCACTAGGTACTTCCCAAGACATAACCCAAAGCAGGTCTGGAGTTTGACTGTTTGAGGAGATGCTCCTGCAGGCTCCAGGTTCTGCCTACTCTCTCTAGCCTAGTCCCATGACAATGCTTCAGCAAACGTTTCAATTCTTTTATCTGTTATTCTGTTATCCCTCATCAGACAGTGCCCTCTCACACGTGATATACATCCTTGACATCATGATTTGAAAACCCAGATATGGTAACTCTCTCATTGTCTTGCTCGTATTATAAAGATATATAAATTATTAAAGAACTTCAGCAGATGGTTAAAAATGCTAAGATGGAAAGGCATGATCACAATGAGGCCCAGGAAAGACTGACACAGTATCTGTGTACCTTATATGAGATAGGCAATTTTGTAGGAAATTGGAAAAAAGGAGGAGCTCCTGATCACAAGAATATTCCTGTCTACCCACAGGCAGTCATGAGGCTGGTTTACCATTGAGTTCAAGTACTATGCCAGCAAAATCAAACAGAACTCTTAAGCTTATGCAAAAGTTTTTTCAAATACATTTATCATAGAGTTTGAATTTGCAACATGCTGCCTATTTCTATTAGTTCAATTCAAAAACAATTTAAAAACCTTTTCTCAAAAAAAAAAAAAGGAAAAGGATGTACCTTCTTCGTATGTCCCTGTTGCACACAAAAGCCAAATAACTAGATTGTTTAGATTGTTCAGATTTACTATGAGAGAACTTTTCTTCACTTAGATTTGAAATAGGTATCCAAATAAAATTTTTCCATTTTCCTGCTCACCTGCTACAGAAACTTTCTTGAAGGTCAACTTTCTGAAAAACCTTCAGCCTTCACTATGACATAAAAAGACTGAAGATGATTTTGAGTTTTGTAAGCTTCAATACTGAAATCAGAATTCTGTTAGGCTGTATCTCTTCTTTTAGTAAATAATAGCTGGTTTAGAATAGTACCCATAGTCATTTGACTACTTCTAACCTTTCTGGTTTTCTCTGATATAGATTTGAAGAAGAAAAGCAAACTACTTGCTATTAGCAGACAAAATTCAGAAAGTCCATATATCTATGTTGTGTGTATATATGTGTATATGTTATATATATAAAACATGTTATATGTTTTAACAAGTATTTTAGCTTTAGTTTTCAAAAGAAGAAGGAAGGAAGGCAAAATACCCTTAATACTAGTACTTTCTATTTCTAGAGTCAGACATGCTATAAGAAAACTGTTGCTCCCCATGAAACAGGGGACATGTTCCATTGACCTATGGGTCTTGTGAAATGTTAGAACATGTTTCAAAAAGTCAGAATTCTGATTCCATGAAAAATAGAAGTGCGCTGGTGGGCAAAGTCGTTTTGTGTGGGAAACAATGAACCTTTTCCAAGGTAATTTGATTAGGTTTTATCATTTTGGTTTTGTTTATTTGTTAGTTTGTTTTTTTGGTGGAGAGGAGGGTGACAAGCAGTTGTTTTATTTCTGTTAGAATTTATGAAAGGAGCTGTGTTGCTAGGGAGGATTTTTTTCAAGTCATTCCTCTGTCAACTTAAGAGATACTATAGGGAGAAAACTGTCCCCTATAGAAACAATCCTTAGAATTAAAACAGTCTTTAGCTCCAAGAGAAACCAGACTCAAAGAGTATAATTTAAAAAACATATTTGAAACAGAAATCAAGCTATATTTACAGAAATTGAAGGAGGGTGAGCAAATATAAACCTTTATTCTGTGCCAAATACTTGCACAGCTACTACTGAGCTGGAAGTACAACACATCTTGTGAATTACAGGGGACTTTTTAGAGATTTAATTATATATACACAATTAAAAAGTTAAAAGAACTGCATAGTGGTCATGAAGTGCCCCTTGCAAATAGCTACTAATCAGTCTATGAACAAATGTAATACTTCTAACTAATGTCTTGCATAGGCAAGAAGAAAGAAAGGATTAATGACATCATTACTTTCAATTGAGTGTAATTTGATGCAGGTGATATCTAAGCACCAAAGGTGTTTCAGGGTAAAGAATAGCTATGCAACTCACCCTACTGGTCTCTTTTTCTTCACTGTTCTCTTTTTTTTGACAATTCTCTCTAATGCTTTGATCCATTTAAATACCTTTAAATCATTTCCGTAACCAAACAAACTAAAATAAAAGGTAGTATGGCAGCATGTATTGTACTATATGTGACAAAAGTTATCAAAATAATTTTAGTCTTTTGCGTATTCTTGAGCATCAGCTACATTTTTTTATAGAATATAACATTTCAGATTTTCCTTTATAAATGAAGGGGGGGGGGGGGGAAGGAAGCACAATTCAAGGTCTTCTCAGTTGTCCTCTGAATTTTATGATCCCCTGCACGCTCCATTCAATTCTTGTCTCAAGCATAAAGATCTGTGCTGCAGTGCCACTAAAGGTCTATAAGACAGTCATATTGGGACAGAAAGTGATGGTGTTAACCCAGTGTCCTGTCTCTCAGAAGTGGAGGTAGCGGATGCATACAAAACATTGTAAGAAGTCAATAAAGATAAAGCGATATTTCCCCAGCATACTATCCCAACCACTGAAAATTAATAGCTTTGAGACTTCCAGATTAAGAAATAACATTTTAGTTCGTGTCTCTCCTGGCAAATAATGTAGCACCGGATTTCATCCCTAGGCCCTAGCCCTTAGAATAGCTCACTCCCAGGGTATCTTTTTGATTGGAATGATTACTTCCAGACAAATCCAGGCTGATGTTCTGGAGAGAGTTCACTCCACAAACTACCCCATGGAGTCTTTATAGACAAAACTGCACCAGTTTTTTCCTTCCTGTAGTATATGATGGTACTGTCCCAGTGCATGCTGTGCTTTCACACAACTTTTTTTTTTTTTTTTTTTTATGTCACATCCTCAGCCCATATTCCCAATGCTTCTGTATCATTTCTGGTACTGAACCCAGGGGTCTGGGGGAGGATAGAAAAATTAATAGTTACCTTGGAGACTATGGAGTACTGACTGCATCCTTGAAGAGACCCGTGCCTAAGGACGGTCAGTATGGATCTATCAGTCCACTCCAGTGGTGCCTAGTCCTGAGCCATGTGAACATGTGTTACTCTACTCTGTTCTGAGAGCCACAGCTCATTTCCTGGAAAGGGTTCCTTTACCACTATAGATGTAGCTTCCATCTATATAGTTCCTGAAGACTTTTCTTCCACAAATTAGCCTAATGCATCTGCTAAATGCCAGCTGGCAACATAAGAAAAACAAAGAAAAAAACAGCAAAGTTTATTAAAATTACTTGGTAGGATATACCAAAATACAAGGTAACAAGTGAGGAGCAAAGGTTAAGAACCAGACAGAAGTCCATACAAGAGATGCATTACCTTCTGTTAACATGAGAAACTTTCATTATACTCTGAAAGTTTTCTACTCACCAAGTTTTTATTGGCTTGTTGGGTTTTCTGACTCAGCTTTGTTTAATGTTAGGTTATTTTTCTTTTTCTTCTCATTTGTCTTTGAGTTGGAGGATTCAGTAATACAACCTGTCCTCAAGCCATACCCTCTAAATGTCAGGTTATGGAATACTACACAGTTAGAATGAAAAATTTAAATTCTCTTTTCCACTTAAAAACTATCCCAGAAATGTTTTCAATTGTAATTATTTTTAATCTTCACTGTAATTTAGTATAGATCAACTTTGTATATATGTAAGATGATTCTTTAAACCAAAAGGAGGATAGGATATGAACAGGAATTATTACAACAGGATGCAGCAAAATATTTGGCATAAGCTCACAATGCTGCTACAACTGCAAGGAAGTTAGTTCTGCACCATGTTACAAATTCTTTACCACTGAGCAGGCAGCTGCAAAATCATGGGGGTTTTTTGGCTAAGTCAGCTTCACTGCCTTTTGAGAAAACTGTGTTTTTTTCAATCTGTGAGCCTTTACATAATGTGTAAAGGGGCTTTGCTGAGAGATGAGCAGGATTGCTATCACCTTCCTGTTTGTGTTGGATTGCTTAATGCAGATGGTGAATAATGGGTAACTGACATCTCTGCTTCACCAGCTGGCAAATTTCAACACTGGGATTTCAGTCACTAGGGAGTACACGGAGACAGGTCACTTAGGTTGCACAGTAGAACCATATATTTAAAAGATCAAGAAAAGTAGTTACCAGCTATTTGTTTTAGAATGCTTGTACATTCTAAGGAAAACAGAAGACTGCAATGCATATAATCTTCCATGGTATTTATGAAAAAGAAAAAAAAAACCACACCCAGCAGCTTTCAAACATATTACATATCTGAGGATGGGTATGTATTCCTATTTTTCTTTATCTTTCAACAAAATTCAATATGTACCTTATGTTTTATTCTTTCACACTAAATTTTGCCATGACGGGAAACAACTTTTCAAGTAGACAAGTAGATGAGAATACTGATTTTCCCTCTAAGGCCAAAAAAAAAAAAAAAGTTTTGAGATCACAACATTGTCTGTGAGAACATTTAGCATTCCATTAGACATGAGATGCAGAAGAAACTGTCACTAATAATTTTATTAAATCAGCAAAATATAAGACTACCCATATCTGCTCATTTTAGTTGGGGTAGAGTCAATTTTCTTCATAGTACCTAGTATGGAGCTATGGTTTGGTTTTGTGCTGAGAACAGTGTCGATAACGCAGGGATGTTTTTGCTACCACCAAGCAGCGCTTGCACAGAGCCAAGGCCCTTTCTGCCCCTCACCCCACTAGCAGGTGGGCTGGGGGGGGCACAAGGAGCTGGGAGGGGGCACAACTGGCACAGCTACCCCAGCTGACCAAAGGGATGATATAAAAGATGCTACAGGGACAGAACTGTACCTGCATGTGTCCCCTATACAGAGTCATGTGAGAAGCTGGAACAGATTGGTGAAACATTGATAGCTACTTCTTACAGAGGTCTCAGAGATGAAATGCTGACACATGTATGGGTCTGGTTTTTTTCATACAAATCCCAGTCCATGGAGTTATGAGCATAAGACATCTGAAATGTTTGTAACTGTTTAATCAGGAATATTTTTTTTTAAAGTCTATTTTGTTACAGGGAACATCTGTAAAAATCAGATCCAAACCTGATTGCTTTCCTCCAGAAGTTCTGATTATCTGAATGTAAGATTATGATTTTTGCCAATTCCCTTTTTTGAGCAGTGTTTAAAATATTTTAGCCAAAGTGCATCTACTTGACAAATTGGCACATCTCAGTGAGGCTAATATTGTTAATGCCCCTCTAGTTTCAAACTCTTAAAACAATCAAATTCTGTTGGCTTTAGCATACATTCTGCTCTTACTCATATTTTAAAAAGAACAAAATCATTATCTGGAGTTTTATTCTCCTGAGAGTTAGATATATTTTTAATTTCCAGCTCTACGTGAATAGGTATATACTATCATAGAATTATAGAACACTTCAGGTTAGAAAGGATGTCCAGAGATCACCAATCTATCCTCCTGCTCAAAGATGTGAGGCTAGACCAGTTTGCTCACGCCGTTGTCTAGTCAGGCTTTGAAAACAACATCACCGGGCAACTTGTTCTAATGATTGATTGTCCTAACAGTGAAAAAGATTTTCTCACTGACTTTCCTACTGGAAACTGAGGTGCAAGTTGTTTTCATTTTCGTTCAATACAACTGCAGCAAATAGATGTGTAAAATATTAACTGGAGATCTGGTTTCTTGTTTTCAGTATTTTATGTCTTTCAACAGGTCATTTCATAAAAAGCCTTTCATATTTCCTTTCATCTTTCATAAAAGAATAAATTACTGATGCAAACATCATCATGTCTTCACTATATGCATATACAATAGGAAAGAACTTAGGTTACAGGCATGAAGACTTCTACAGAGATTAGAAAAGTAAACTAGAATTCCCCACTTGGAGTATGGTCATGTATATTGCCTTGGTCAAGTATCTACTATAAATGGAAAAACAGTTTTATAACAGCTTCATAAATAAAACTTACAATAAAGCTTTCAATGTACCTATTTCCCTAGAGGCCACCATTTTATTCTGCACAGGATTTTATTTAACTACTGCATCAGTAGAAGTTCTACTTAAGTGCCAGTTTACTCAGGTTGTCATTATGAAAAGAAATGATAATGTCTAAGTAGGAAGAAAAAACTCTAAATGCTTCACTCAAAAGCTTTTTCCTCTCTCATTACCACAGTTACCCTTTTCTCTGGTGAAGGATACCTGCTTTTTGCAAGTGATATAAATTACAATATACTTCATGAAAATTGCTTTGCCATTCATAGGCAAACACAGACAAACTATCTCACATTGGCATTTTCTTGGCATGAACAGGATATATGCAACTAGTAAAATCTTGAGAAAGTAGCTTTTAATTCAGTTCCCTGGTCAGAGTCTTCGTCTATGGCACAAAATGTGTGGGGTGGTTGAGTCATTCTTCCTTTGCCATGCCCAAGGGGATGGGTTTTTTAGTTATATATTTCTTGGTAGTTCAGATGGTGGTTATAAGCCACAAACGGCTTTACTAATCAGATATCTTCATTCTTCTCCATTTCTAAAAGCAATTAAGTTTTCATCATTTTGATCATTATCTCCTGCTGACATCCTGTCCTAAATATATCACAAGGATGTAAATTTGTTAACACTTCAAATGAGCTGCTTTGGGTTTTTTTTCCCCACATACTTAAAGCATTAGGGAGGGCAGATGCATTTCACAGCTTTCAGGCAGGGGTGGCTCCCCCATGACAACTATCTGAACTTTGGTTGTTACCACAGAACATATTATAAGCTTCTGATGAGTAAGAACTGGAGAGATGCAGTCAAAACCTCATTTTTTCTGAGCAGTGTTTTCAGACTTCAAGCCATAACAAATATTTTCATTAAATACCATAAGCAAACTCTCAATGAAACACAAGCTAAAAGCTATTCAATATGTTTAAAGAATGCAGTATAATTTAGCTTTTTATATTCAATATTTTAGGCTTTGTTAATTCAAAAGTTTGATTTTTAACCACTTGTCCAATTCAAAGCAAACAACCAAACAAGAAACATACTCTCCTATTAAAGCTTTTTTTAAAAAAATAGAAATTTTATTCATTTTGGCTCTATGTCAGACAGAATTGAACTTTCTATGTACAAAAAAAATAATTGACAATGATTAAAATGGGTGGCATTTATACTGATGTCAATGAGCTGCACAACTTGAGAAACTTTACAGCTTTACATCTTTGAGTTATCAGTAACATCTAAAAGTGTTGCACGTTAGAAATAGCCTGTTTAATTGCATTAACTATTTTTTAATAAATCTCTTAAAAAATGTTTTTGAAATTTCACAGAATCTGAAAAAACTTTATGGAAATGAAAGAAGTTTTCACTATGAAGGTCAAAAAGAGAATTAAACAAGAGAAACTCTGAAACATTTATATTTTAATTACTTTCCTCAAGAATCAAGAATTTATGGGCAGATAAATCTCTGGTGTCTGTAATGATCTGAAGCAAAAGGTAGCAGTCAGCAGAAAATTCACTTTGTGGCAGGAGTTACAGGTAAGAACTGTAATTAAAGTACCACAGTGGTGTAACATGAATTTTGTCCTGTTTAACGTGTCCTTTGGTATCATCTTCTCCCAATATGCACATCCACATGGTTGTCTTACATTATCAGTACATTTTTCAAGTTCTAATACACATGTACATATTTCAGACAGATTATAAAATTTTATCCATCAAGAAACTTTCCAAAAACACTGTCTTTTTTTACTGAACATCACACAAGGTTTGACTGGGCAGGAATGTACCTCATCTTTGGTCATAAGAGGTGGAAATATTTATGGAAAGCTTAATTAATATCAACAATAATTTTACATGTGCTTTGTATAATAATCCATTGTACGGGGTTATAATTCCATCTCTAAAAAAAACCACATACAACAAAAAAGAGAATACACCTTTCAGAGGTTCAATTCCTCTCTTTTAAAATATGAATTGTTTACTTTAAAACTGTACATGTGAGGTTTCTGACAGTTATTCCTATTTAGCCACTATAAGATCTCTCAGCCTGTATCAATTAATGGTTTACATTAGAACATATGAAGACTTTATGTTCACAGATACACTTCCATCGTAGTGTATAAGGATTTGGGGACTGAATAAGTAGCTCAAGGATGACTAAATCTATCCAAGTCCCAGGTTATAATCCAGTCTGTCCGATCATTTAGTTACTTCCATTGATTAAATTTTTCACTACATAGCTTAAGAGTTCCATAGGTCAAATATAATCAGAAATGCCCATTCTGTTCTTTGCCTAGAGCTACACAGTGATCTAGGTCTAGGCATACAACCTCTGAATTTTGCCTAATTTTTTCTTTCTAAGCAAAGCCTCACAAAATTCTATGTGCCCACAAAAATGTCTGTCCTGTTCAGAGGAAAAAACAGCTTCTGCATTACAGTCCAGTGGTCACAGCATTGGCAAACTAAACTGCATATGACAAAGAATTCCATAACTCTATGGATAGGAGGAGTTCTGCATATGATCACTTTTTGTTGAATCCATAGCTAAATACATTACAGAGAATCCAGTAGTTAAGATTTTTGTGAGTCTATACCATTTCCAGCCCTACCAGTCCAAGAACAGTTTTTAAAGGGGTTCACCTTTATTTTGGAACATCTTCCTGGTTGTATAAACAGAGAAGACGTTGTCTGTAGTAGTGGCATTACAAGAAAGGTTGTACGTACTCTCCTGCAGCTTATTCACTTTGCCTTCCCACTAAGACACTTCCTTGTTTAAACCATTGTCTGGCATGGTACCATATAACTGTCTGTACTGATTTGTATCTCAGGATGCAAACAGAATTTGACTTGTTTGTACACAGTGTTATTTAGTTTGAGGACCAGCTTAACATGGCTATTGTTTTGTAGCAGTGATTACAGGAACAAGGATATATGTGTTCATATTCCTTGTTCTGTGTTTAATGCAGAATAACCTCTGAAAGCATACTGCTGACTGCCACAGTTGAGAACACATGCATATCCCTATCTAGAACAAACCCATTGTATCATAACGAAGTGATGGGTAACAAAAGTGTATGCTGCTGTTTCTACTCGTCCTACAACTACAGTTATTCAGCAGGGCAAACTGATGTACAGGCATTACAAAAGTTTTGGAAAAAAATAGGAAAAAAAATAATAAAGAAGAAAGCATGCCCCACTTAACTCCCAGGTAGTGATATGGCATCAAAATGAAACAGAATTCTGTATCCCTTCTCCCTCTCCCTGTTTTGATGCCATCCAGGTGAGTAACCTCCCTCCAAATTATCAACTCCTTAAGTGGCAGAGATAAGTTTTACTTGTGTACTCTGTTCCTTCCCAAATAAAATCTGAACAGTCCCAGTTTTTAAACTCATTAACTGCATTGTGTGAACTGAGCATAAAAGTCAGCAACCTAGTAAGAACATAATTAGTTAATTTCTCAGTACAGAACATAAATAATTTTAGTGTGCTTATGTTTTTATTTCTAATAAACAGGTAAAAATAAATACTTCTCAGGTGGGCTTTTTTTTCCCCCCAATTAACCATTTTGCAAAAGAAGCAAGCAGCCGGAAAATTATCTTCCTAAATGAAGCATTAAAATAGAAGTTTGACTTTCTCACAGTAGTTTTCTTTTCCTCTTGATTTTACTTCTAACCTCTGCATGGTACATTTAGTCTAACCACTTCTAAGTAAAACAGGACAATGCAAATCAGGCAAGTGTAGATGTCACTGTGAAATATGTGGTAGCCGAATTTGGTACAAAAATTAAGAAATGTCAATTGACAAGAACTGGATTGACCTGTTTTGGCCTATGCAAAGAAATGCAATGTTAAGATCTCATCTAAGCTGTTAAAATCCTAATTAAAAGTCACATATCTCATTTTAACATATATTACTTAATAAAGTGTTATCTACAATAGAAATATGTCTATTTATCTTTGAGACAGTACCTAAAGAAATATCAGGAGATACAGGTATAAAAATAAAACTTATTGGAATTTTTTTTTTATCTTCTACACTAAGAATTTCCTTTCACAAAGACAGTACAGGAGCTATTTTTTTATATGTATCCAGATTCTTGGGTCATACCTGGTTAAGGGTAACACTCCATAAAATTGGACTCTGCACTGTCATTAAAAAGTAGGAAAAACAAGGTGAAAAACAACAGGACTTAGGAACTCTCAGTCTCTGCCCAGAGCATTGGAACATATGTAGCATTTGCAAGATTTCCCTAGTTTTAGACTGAAAACTTGTGTTACTCCATTGCTTTTTAGATTAAAGACACTATTTTTTTTTCCATGTACCAAAAATCTATTCATCCCATATTGCTTACAAAAGGGGCCATATAGTATCCCATAAAGAAGCCACTTCTGGCTTCTTCCCAGTTCCCCTGTATTCCTCCATCTGATTCACGGAATCCATCAGTAAAACAGCAGACTGAGTTCTTTAAAACAGCTTTCAGCATTTTGTCTGACATCTGTCTTGTGGGCTTTGATCAAGACTAAAAAGCAAAAGTTATTTTGCTTTTATTGATCAAAACAGTGAAATGGCATCAAAGTGACAAAAGCAGTTGCTATGTCCATCAGCCTGAATAACACTTTATATAAGACTTCCTCAAACTAACCTCTACCTGAGAAGGCATTCATTATTTTTTATTAAAAAAAATCATTTTTAATAAATTGGAATCAGAACTTAAAAAATTAATTTCTTAAAATTTTGTGCCAGACTTGGACCACAACATCACATTAGTGCACTACCCACCAGATACTCTTTAAGGTGTTTTCAGAAACAAGTTTCTGATAAGAGTGTTCTTCATAAAGTAATTACAGATTAAGTCATTTGTATCTTTTACAACTATTTTTGCAACTGGTAGGTGAAGCCCTTGGGCTCTGTCCTGAGCTGAGAGTTGAGCTCTCAAGGCTGTCCTGGACTGACCTTGACTGGAGCAGGGCCGAGCTGGTTTCAGCATCTGCCTCAGGCCAAGTGCCTGTTGCCTCCTCAGCCTGAGCTTGAGCTCTGCCAGTGCTGTCCTTGGGCCATGCAAGAGCATCACGCTCCTTCCAGCGTTCAATTTTGGACACTAATGACTCTTCATAACTTGCCCTTCTCCATGCACGCAATTCTTGATTAAGCTGCAACTGCTGACAATAAGACCCACAGAGATATTGGAGAGTACAACAAAGAAAAGGGGTAGATATCAATAAATTTTCTTGTATAACAAATTTAATTGTGTTATTACAGAGACTTCACTGTATTATTTTGGGCTGTAAGTTGATGTAACTGTTGTAACTGAACTATTAATAAGTGTTTATTGCATTCTGTTTACACTGTTAATTTTTTTATTAAGACTAACAAATTCTTGGCTCCATTTATATAGGGTATTTCCTTTGTCTTATAACAAGAACCTAACATGTTAAACCACTTGAAAGTGTTTCTTATTATGAGTATTTTGTCTTCCTTTTCATTTATTACTGTCCTAATCCTCGAGTCATTGCAAACTTTGTCAGTCATCGTTATTATGAGTCTAGTTCATCATTAAAATGTTAAGGGAAAAAAAAAGATTTATGTGCAATTCCCTGTTTGATGAATTCATTGAGACATGTCAGTTTGGTAGTTTTTAGTTAATTTATACTATGTCATGTTGATTTTGTATTGTTCTAACTTTTGATGAAAAATGTTTTCCCAATTCTAACAATGTTATTTCTTGTACATTTATCTTTCAAACTTGCCATGTAATTTCCTGAACCTATTTTAGATTGAATTTCACTGTTTTTGCATGCAGAAAATGTACATGACTGATGATTACTCAAACCTGAGATATTATTTTTTCTGCAATTAATTTAAAAGAAGATCAAATATCAAATTCCCTCCTCATGTTGAATACAACTAGTTCTGAGTTAATATATTGCTATTTAAGACTCTGAGCATGACAAGCAACTGGCAGAAGACCTTTCAGTTTTTAACAACCATTCAAAGACATTGCAGCTTTGCTTTCTCCTGCACATACACAGGAAGCCCTAAATACCCCGTGTAACTGCAGCTCTAAGCTCATATGAGATTTCTTTCTCTAAAGAATTACTGCTGCTCCATGTTCTACTTTATCTGTTAGAACACCGAGCCCTAAATACTCAGAAGCTGTTACTTGGAAACAGATGATGCCATTTTTACAGAGATAAGTTCCTGCCCTTTTCCTCACACATTGTTAACATTCCTGCCACACCAATCATCCCACCAGTTACCAGTAAACTGTACTTCCAAAAGAATAATTCCAGCGTGTTTTGTTTATCACGGGGAGTGCTAGTTTTAGCTAAAAGGAGTTTGGAGCACGGAGACTCCCTGCCTTGGGCTGATTAACATGGCAGCTGCTCTCCTGTGTCTGCCCAGCCACTCACTCACTCACTCTCTCAGCAGGACATGAAGAGAAACTAAGATGACAGAGCTAATGGGTCAAACTATAGACAGGGAAGGCACTTACTAATTACAACTTTTCATAGACGATATTTCCTATTTGTCCTGGACTATTAGCTGCATTTTTGGAATTATTAAATTTCCTATAAACACCATGGTCAGAACTCACAATTACCTTACTTTATAGTGACTTGGAGTTAGGCTTATCCTTCTTTTTCAGTTACTTGAAGCCTATTGATCTTTGCCTGTCTCCAGTTATGTAGAACACAACATTGTAGTTTAGATTCTGATTTCTTACAAAATTTTCAGTTACTGCTTTGATTCCTTTGGTACATGCTTCCTTTCTTCACGGAATCAGACCTAGCAGCATTTTACTGTAGCCTGGTTATCCAGGCCTTCTTTTAATCTCAAATATTCTGCAGTGTCTACGTGCATTCTTTGTACCTGAAAAAAACTTTCCTATGAGTAAAGCCAGGTATATGCTTCATAAGAAAAAGTTACATCTTCAAGCAAGAAAAAATAATTCTAGACCAATTAAAATTGGAAGAGACCTTGGTGATAACCTGATTCAAATCCCTGCTAAACCTAAGGCCTGTTTTGAACTCAGATCTGAATCTAGTTAGATCAGGTTGCTGAAGGCTTTGTGCAGTTGAGTTCTGAATATGTCCAAAGATGAAGAATTCATGACCCCTCTGCGCAAGCCTAAACCACCCATCAAGCTTTTCTCCGTGTCTAATTAGGATTTCTCTTCTGCAGTTTGTGTGAGCTGCCTCTTGCCCGTTTGCTTTTCACCTCTAGGAAGAGTGTATCTTCTTTTTAATAGCCCAGCAGATCACTGAAGAAAACAACTAAAGGTCTCCCTTAGCCCTCTTTTCTTATACCTGATCAAAACCAGTTCTCAATTTCTCTCTGTGAGTTGCGTTCCAGACTCCTCCTCATCCTGGGGACCCTCTGCTGGGCTTGCTTCTGTTTTGTAACAATTTTCCTGTACAAGAGAGTCTAAATCTGATTCAATAAACACATCTTTTATCAGCTACAATTATTGTTCCAGTGCTAATCATCACAATACTACATATGGAGTTGTACCAAAGAAGCAAACTTCTCATATTCCCTCTTTTTAATTTTCCTCAGAATTCCCACATCTGCCACTGACGTTCTCAAGCTGCTAACTCAAATACACTGTGTCTCTTTGCTCATGCTCACCACCAACTTATTAATAAGGAAAAATTAACCACTCTGCTCTGGAACAATTTACTCAGTGGTTCATTGCCTTTGTAGCCATAACAGCAGCACACTTGTCTCACCTGCCTGAGAAGAGACCATTCTAACAATAAAATCTCCATTGGAAACCAAATAATTGGACAATAAATAAGAATAAAACCATCATGGCCTTTTTTCCTGTGCTAAAATTCCTCATTTATGCCCTGAAAACCTCTCATTTTTGCTTATACATTCATTGACAGTATTCTTAATTTCTCTGTGTGTGTATGACTTCATATATTTCAGATCTTCTATTGCAGATCCTCTGAATACTCACACTGACAGTAGATGTACTCACCTGGCTTTTCCATGTTTGGTTTGTTGTTGGTTGGGGTTTTTTTGTTTGTTTGTTTTGTTTTCCCACCACAGGTCTGGGGAGTTTTGTTTTGTGTGTTTGAAATGCAACCTGCGAGTGATGGAACATAAATTGGTGGTCACAGAAAAAAGCACTCTAGTGTGATAACCTGCCACAAGACAATCTATTTCAACCTTTGGGTCAATCAATATCCTCCAAACTAAAATGGCTGTAAACACATTTAAATTTCAATTGTTTTGTTTAAAAATTGTAGGAGCATAAAATACTGTAAAAGTATGAAGAACAAAGTTGATAGATGAGTCTTCAATTTATTAACAATTCTAGGCTCAACCAGTGTTGTAACTGGCCGAGTTCTAATATTATATGGCAGGTGTAAACTTCTTGTAAACTACTTACAAGGCTTACCATAGACAAAAATGTAATTTAATGGTTTCTACCTCTCATGGTCCTGTACACAAAATCAACTTTAATATGTTACTGAGCAGTCCATGAACATGGGCACAACAGAGTAATTCATCATATTCATGAAAAATGTTGATTTAACTTCTAAAACATGATTGTGTCCATAATTGTTTATTTTCTGTCATTTGGCTGAGGAGAAAATAAAAGTTTGTGTAGAATGTCTATGTAAGGCCCAAAGAATATTAATGATCCATGAAGTCTAGTGAGCTAGGTGAGAGGTTTTTTCAGCTTCAAGAAGTTCCTGTTTTCCCCTAGAACACCAACCTTATGGTATCCACTTCAGTTTTACCTTATATCGAATAGTTTCTTTGTGCACATGTTGAGCATGCGTTGCACAACTCATTTCTTCAGCATCAAGAGTTGCTCAAGGTTTTTTGCTGTTACTCAGAAAGAGCATTGTAATACATTTAGAAACTTGCAATGAGATGCATTGCTTGAAATGCAATTCAACTTGTTTTCAGGAATGCAGTTGATACACCAAGCACAGAAGGAAATAAGGCATGTACACCTACCACTGTGCATGCAGAGTCCCCTGTCACTGAAAATGAGACCTAACATCAAACTGAACAAATGAGACATGTTGCATGCATATAATGAGCAATATCTTCCTAATTCTTACATATTCCTTCCAGTTTGTTCCCAAAAGCTTTTATTTTTGAACTTCAGAAAAGTTCTTTTCTTTGTTCAAACAGGAATGTATATACCAAAAAGGCTAAAAATGTTATTTTAATGACGCAGAGCACACTGATGTTTTACTAGCATGTACATTACTCTCCTCCTCTCTCCTATAACTGCACAAGTTCCTTTAATTTCTGAGAGCTGCTAGCTGTGAACCTAATAGGTTCTGACACTGATTAGCACAAACGAAGGAAATTCCAGTGCATCTTTTCTATGGACAATGGGAAGAGAAACGTTACCTAATTGCTTACTACTTTTACTTGTGTAATAAAGTCAAGATAAACTGTTAGGGAGAAACAGAAGCCTTTTCCTTACCTAGGCAGCCAATGTCTCCTGCACTTATTTGTCAGTCATAGACAGTTCTTCAGTATTCAAGGAACTGCAGTCACAGGATGACTGCTACCCAAAACTGCACTAAGCAAAGAGCAATTTCCTCTGGAAGATCAGAAGGTTTTTGGTTTGGTTTCATTTTTCATATAGCCTGGTAAACTATAAGACTGAGTTACCTTGCTTGGCAGACTTTTTAAGTCATTTTCTGTGTAAGGTCCTTTTGCATAGAGATACACCTTAAAATCTGACATTTATTTATGATTGGCATGCACAGTGCTATTGTGAGAATAAAAGGTGATTTTTAAATTTCAGATCTTTCCATCAACATCAGACTATTTTGTCTTTTCAGGTGTCCTAAAAAAAGTTTTAAAATAGAACTGTTTCATGAACCATTATATGCATTTTCTTATTAGCTCACCATCTTTATCATGATGGTGGGTAGTTCAGACTGTATGTTACTGAAATTGCAGTGCATATTTTTTTCTGCCCAAGCTCTACCTGATATATTTTTGCTTAGGGAAAAGAAGGGGCACATTACATGTAAACTCCAGTTTCCAGAGAACATGAAACTGAACAGGGGAAGCATGCTATAGCCATTGAAAATAAAGAAAAATAATCTTATTCTTTCTGTTAGTTGACAAATTTCAACTGTAGTAATGGAAGTAAAAAATGATGAACCAAATTACTATTTTCCTTCCTGAAAAAGATAATCTGTTGTTTGTACAAATCTTTGTCAAAATAGAATTAGAATAGTTTGTTTCTTGTTGAAAGGGAATTCCGTGCTTCTCTTAGCTTTAGCCTGCACTGTACACCAGCCTCTTATATTTTGTCAGTTCAGAAAAATCTTAAAGTATGTTGCAGTTACAACAGAAAAGCAGGAACATAGGTCCAGAAACTTTAGTTCCATGATGAAATACAGCACACATTCTTTAATGCCAACTTCATCCAAAATAAAACGTTTCATCTTTTTTATATATATATTTGAAGCAATTGAGTTAAAACTTTTATATTTCCATGAAGTATTCTAATTTTACATAAAATTCTCCATTTGAGAAAACAGAAAATTATTACTCACATCTGATGGGCAATCAGGTTCAAAAATTTCTTCCAACAGAATAGAGTGCTAAGTGAAAACCCAGATTTGCTTATTAACTCCTTATTCTATTCCCATTTTAAAACTCAAGAAGGATACATGGAACTGCAGGTGATTAGCTTTGCATCAGTCTCTACACAGACTATGGAGCAAGTTCTTCTAGAAGCTATTTCCAAGAACAGGAAGGACAAGGTGCCTAGGAACAGGTAGGAAGAATTTACCAAAAACAAGTTTTCCTTGACTACTTAATCAGTTCATATTGTGAAATGACTGGCTCTGTGGACAAGAGTAGAAACATCTTTAACTTTAGCAACATTTCTTTTAAATTAGCTCCAATAGCAACCTGAAAGTCAAAGTGGTAAGACACAAACAGGCTGTGTGGATTACAAGGTGGGTAAAAAGTGGTTTATCTATCAGGCTTAAAAAACTAGTGGACGACTGTGGCATATAAAGGCACAGACCCTATGTGAGATCCTCTATTGCATACATAAGTGCTAGTTATGTATAATTCTTACCTACTGAAGTTCTGCCCTGAAATATGCATACATGCAGCAATGCACCTTTGCAGTAAGTTCACACTTCACCAAGCTGTTTTCTTCCTCCATGCTCACCTGAGGAACTTTCTTCTTCCCCAATACTTAAGCTGTGGGAGGCTTTGGGCACACCCTTCATTGGGAGGCTTTGGGCAGCCCCTCATTGCAGACAGGTGTGCACAGGATTATTTTGTAGTTGAGCTCAGAGTGCCAGGTTTAGTGCTAGTTGCTTCCTCACTACTTTTTAAGGCATAATCACTCTGCAACCTGGCACTCAGACAATGAACAAAGCCTGTTCTCAGAAAGGGCCCTTACGGACAACCCTTTGAAATCTAACTGGTATCTGATCACATTTGCATTCTGCAGGTACTGACTTAAGATCTTCATCGATGATGGGAAGAGAGTTAACCCTCATCCCTACTGTGGACAACACTGTAATGGAGAGTGGTTATTAGTGGTAGGGAGGATTTCCACTCAGGGATATGCCAAAAACCTGAAGGAATGAGCCACTGGAAACTGAGGAAGTCCAACAGAGACAAATGTGAAACCCTGCACCCAGGATGGAAGAGACCTATGCATCAGTATGGACTTGGAACTGACTGGCTCTTTCCCACCCTTGCAGGGAAGGACTGGGGGATTTGAACATGCATTAGCAGGGTACCCTTAAGGAAGTGAAAACTCACTGGTTCCTGGGCTGAATAAATAAAAATATAGTTGTAGATGAAGGGAAGTAATCAATGACTTCTACTTGGCATTCATGAGGCAACATCTGTAATACTGTGTGAAATGTGGCTCCTTGTATTAAAGCCATGCCAATAACCTGGATAAAATCCAGCAAAATACCAGTGAGATGCTTATAGGACTGACACACGTAACATGAGGGGCTGAAGGTCTGTGTACCCTGGAGAAGAGAATACTTATAGGGGAGGACCTGACTGCTGCAAAAAGGAAGGTATAGAGAAAAATGGAACAAACATTTCTCAGAGATGCACAGGGAAAGAACAAGAGGCAGTGGTCACAAGCTGGAGGAATTAAAAAAAAAAAAAAAATCCACTTGAATTCTTTACAATTTAATAGTTTAAACCCTGTTTCCCAGATAGGCTCCAGATTCTTCATCCTTCACAGAGCCCTAGGGAGTTGCCCCTTCTTTGTGTAGGAGGTTGTTGACCTTCACAGAAGTTTTCCAACAGGTTAGGTTGGTCATCTGTAAGTAGCACAAGTGCAGGCGAGGAAGAAGACTAGGTATTGAAGAAGAGGAAAGAAAGTATAGCAAAGTATGGCAAATGGATCACCTGTGTATTTAGTTGCAGAAGAAAGTGGAAAGAAGCAGTTATACAAGTTCCACTCCAGAGCTGTAAGAGTCTGTGGTCTGGGCGGATTTTACCTCCCTATTGCAAGGTATCAGGAATGTGATTTATGTATGAGTTACTTGTCTCGGTTAGGGTTGTGATCAATGGAGATTTAGTCAATACAGCCAAGGGAATCGTAGAAAGTGATTCCTCAGGAAATGGGGAGAATCTGTGCAGGCTGTCACATTTCACAGTTTCTGTGTAATAATTATGTAATTGATCTCTCTTGCCTCTTCCACACTTTAATCTGATCATGCTGTGCTTTTAACCAGTTATAGTGAAACTGTTTCTGTGGGTGTTAAAAGGAAAGAAATTTATTCTCCATAAGCGCAGAAATACATTTTTATAATAAACATATCCTTAGACAGGACTTCTGCTGACACTGCTTTCTCAGTGACAGTAAATCAGGAATAATATTTCTCTGACTTATACAATGAGGATAGCAAATGTCTGTAGTTTAGGTATAAGAAAGTGGGGTCATCTTGCCTAGTTTTACTTGTCTGCAATTCTGGCACTTCTTAGCTTGCAGAGACCAGATGGATAGCTCTCAAGATGCCATTGGCTAGTCTCCACAGACTACCATGGCACACACTGATATTCAGAAAGTTGTTTTATGCACTCTCAAAAAATTTCTGTTTCAGCTCAATTTCATAGCTATTAAACAGCAAGAGATTTATCAAATGGAAGGTCTCCTTGTGGATAACTGAGGAGTCTGACTCAGAATTCCTGGAAAATCTTGCACCCTTACATGTAAGAGTATGAAGAAGTTATGAAATTAGAAAACTGAAGCTACAGATTCTAGTAAACAGGACTAGTTACTTGATAAAGGGTGGGAAATAATATAATCTGTAACAGAATACGTCACACATATAGCTCAGCGTCTGAGTTTTAATTTAAATGCAGACATCACTTAAACGCAGGTGTTTTGTCATCTATGCACATAATATTTCAAAAAAAATCCCCCACTCTCAACCACAACAGAAACTCCGATAAATCTTACAGTCATGACTGTCTCGTTGCCTTGATGTGGGAATTACTGAGTTAAACTCTATGACCTGCCTTACACAGGAAGTCTGTCTATCTATCTACCAGATTTTATGACTATATTTTCCAATTAAAAAGGTCAACATATTAAGTGAATCATGTCCTGTAATGTTTTCTTCCTCTGCCAATTAAGGTTGTCTGCACATACATTTGGTTGAAGTGGTTATTACTGTAGGCTCAACCAACAAATGTAAACTGATTTCTTAGAACTGCTGTCTTGGCAAAAACTTTCCACATGAAATGTCTATAATTCGGTTCATACCATCCAAAATGGTTTAGGAGTGATCTTGCAACCAGCAGAGGTAAGAGGACTGGTAACCTCAGTCAGGAGAAAATGAATGATCATGAGTAGCTGACATCAAAATGATAGCAGTAACTTCCTCTGCCTACGGAAAAGTATGTGAAAATGCAAAAACACAAATATATGTGTTCAGCTGACAATACAATTTACTTAGGATAAATTGTGTGAAAAAGGACGCTGAGGTACAATTTAAAAGTTTTTTCTCTACCACTTTAAACTCCAAATTCAAGTTTGAATCATACAGAATTATAAAGTTATCTGAGCATGTCTTGACCTAGGTTTTTTGCAGGTTTTTACCAAGCCTGTGACATAATCCATCTTTCTACAGCAGAAGATCTGATGTACAAGATTCTTCTCATGTTACACTCATAATAGACATGTTATTGTTTGAACTAAGAGTTAAGGTCAATGGACTCTTGCTTCACTTACATAACAGCAAAACATAAGTTAGCTTTATTGGTATATTCGGCTTTATAAAACAGCTTTTAACAATAAATTAAATTATACAGTACCAGTGGTGACAGAAGGGGAAAGCAATTTCCTCTTTAATCTTCTGTTCATTTCCTGTGCATGTAACAACACTAAATTAAAACCTGATAGTGTATACTGTAGAAATAAAGGATAACATCTGCAGATTTGAGGCTCTGATTGATCACATTAGGATCTGGTTAGTTATCCATAAGGCAAGCTAGGTATGCTTTTTTAAGTTATTAACGCATCAGTAATTGTAAAGTCAGTATATCCACTGAAAGTGTGAAAGTTGAAAGTTGCAAGAGTAGACGTTTGCCTGCTTTATTATTTTACACAATTGTTACTAAATTTAACTTTCAGTTGTCCATTCTTGAGCTCTGGATCATGAAGTTTTAAATGAAAATGATAAGGACTGCAATTAAGCAATGGTAGAAGCAAATAAAATAAAAAACACGAACGGTTCCCCCTACTAAAGACACACGTGGGAATATTATAGAGACAGCTGGACAATTTATCTGTCTCTTTGATGTGCTGATGATAACAGCCATAATATACAATACAAAGTCAATTACTTGCTTATACAATTTAGAATGTGCCAAAACCATCATCAGAATCACAACTAGCTAGTTAGCACCTTCCCTCACACCCAATGCTATTGTATTTGGTTTTGAGCGTTCATTGAACAAACAAACCCACCCTTTTGCATCTGTTCCCAATTTAACTGTTTTGATCTGAAAATCCTAGCTTAACAGGGAAATGGTGTCTTGATCCAATAGTTATATTTAGAAAAGTAAAGTGAGAATTCGAATTTTAGATGCCTAATTGAAAATTCACAGTTCTGCTAACTTCAGTGTATCACTTTTTAACTGTGGAAGTGTCAAACAGACTGGATTCCCAAGGCATCACAACTTTTTAGGCATAATATTCCAGTTCTTGAAATGTCTTTGATTTGTCAGAAGTGCTTCAATTCTTACTGCAGAAGATGCTTGCCTGGTTTATACTTTAGCCCAGTAAGAATCCAGGAGATCACTTTACCCCAGGATTCATTTCCCCAATGGATTAAGCAGAGTTAAGCCAGTGCCGCTGGACTCCTGCCTGAGCCTGGGCCCTGCCAGCGCCTCCCTGGGAAGGGTCTGGCAAACCCAGGGGGCTGCTGCCCAGCACACAGGAGCCCTGGGGGGGCTGAGCCTGGGGAGGCCGTGGGGCCACGGTCACCTTCAGCTGGGAGCAGCCAGAAGGCAGCAGACACAAGTGAGGAAACACCTAGAAAACAAGCCAAAGCAGTCCCCAGGGCTGTGGAGGAAGGGACCCCCATCACTGGTGCCAAACTCCTTAAAATGACAGAAACCCACTGGGACACATCACCATCTTCCTGCTCAAGAAAATTAAGCCTTCCACTTTAGGAATGCTGAAAGTGTGAACACAATACCTGGGGAAAGTCATGGATGTTAATATGTATTCTTAAATAACAATTATTAATAATACTGGTTTTGCTATTATTTGGATTGTAAGAGTTAGCAGTATTGTAATTTAACTAATAAGTGTTGCATTCCAGTAAGATTATTAAAGATTTTAATTAAGCGAATGACAAATTCTTGGCTCCGTATCTACAGCATGTTCCCTTTACCCCATAGCAAGACTAAATGTAATGCTGGGAGTCCCGCTGTCCCACTGTTCAATATTCAGACTGTTCAAGTGATGTGCATGCATATCCTCTCCTGTTGTAAGGAGGTGGTGGTTAAAGAGAACATGTTCAGAAATCAGAACACATTTCTTTCTTTTTTGAAAGAGATCCAGATTTCTGTCTTCCAATTTCCAGGAGAGGCACTACCAAGCTGCTTGATTTTGTTTTCTGGAAGTAAAGTGATCATCTTCCTTCTACATACTGTGTTGTAGAGGCAAGTGCAGACTCATCTGCACAATCTGATTGCAAAGAATTTTGAATCTGTCCTGCCCAGTGATTCTCTTTCGGGAAAAATGAAAAGATCCCATATCCCAGCTAATCTTCAGGCCGCTACTGTTATTTTCTCAGTCATCTCTTCTACTTCACCTCCTGTCATCTCCTGCAGAATGCAACATACCCTAAAAGCAACTGGCAAGAAGCAAAACAAATGTCAACATTATTTCAGTCGCTCTGAACTGAAAATCTACACTCACAGAGGTAAGTCCACTTAGAACCACAGGATCAGGAAAAAAACTGGTTCAAGTTCTGTGTGGGGTAGGTATGACCAGACCTTCCCAGGGATTTCTAGACCTATCACATTCCTAGCTTGGCCGTCAGGGTCTGCTCCTATCCAAGGATGCTTTTACACACAAGCTCTGCAGAATACTGTACGGATGGCCTTGGGCCTCAAAGAGAGACAAGGAAATCCGTTGAGTTTAGGTGCAAGCCAAGTGTTCTGAACAAAGGCAAGAACCTCCTGGGAACAAGGAGAATATATGAAGAGAAGCCTCATTAGTTTTTCTTGATAATGTAATCTTGTAATTCAGGTTTTAACTTCTTTGTATCTTAACATGTAACTAAAAAATATTTGAAACAGATCAAAAGTCACGTTTTCTATTTGCACAAAATATCAGGTGCAAAATTCACGTTTTCCATTCAATTTATAAGGCAAAATTACTCATGGAGTTTGGCAAAAAATACATCTGCACTCAAGATTTATAGTGACAGCACATATTGTCTTTTAACACCAAATTTTCGGGTGCTAAATAGAAAATAAAATAGAAATAAATGTATTTAATCTGTCCTCATGGCAATAAGGAACAGGTAGAATGGTCAGAAGCTGACAAAAAAAAAAGTTGTATTAAAGAAAAAGGAAACAAATATTTACAGAGAAACGTGGTTATTATATTCTCTGTATTAGAAATCAAAACCAAAAATAATAAAAGCACCAAGAATAGATATAGTATAATCTGGGGAGTATAAGTATTTTTACAGCACACAGAGGACCATGAACTCCACTCAAGGGGGACTAGAAATTCCACACAGATAAGCCTGTGTTGTGGCTGTGATTCATATTGCTTACTTTAGTACATGAAAACTGAAAGATAACCAACTCTAAGGCGGAATCTGTTGTATCTTAACATAGGATGAACCTTAATTAGTTATCTAGCCTACCCCTTGAGACCAGGCATTAAACTCCTGAACGTTAAAGGTTAGGTGAGAAAATGTCAACCCCCTATCTGCTCCTTTAAGAAATAATGAAATAGACACAACAAATATTACTACTAATAAAGAAGGGATTGTGCCTCTTCTCACTAGCACTTGAACTAGTTTTCACTTATGCAATTTATTAGCAGTGGATTTCTCCTACATACTTAAAAGATGTCAATATTTTGTCTTAAAATGACACTAGGTTTTTTGGAAATGTTGATGAGAAAACTACATATTGGATATTGACTGTCAGGGTATTTTTTAGAAAACTGCAGTTGTTCAATGAAATACTGAAAGTTCTTTTTTAGGGGACTGTTGTAAATTAAAATAATTGGCCAAAGAAGTAATTGTAAGAAATGCAGAAAATATTACACATAATTTCTTTTGTGATAATATCCAGTGGATCTGACAATGGGCTCACTGATCCCAGTGTAATATTATTTTCAAAGTAGCACAGTGATCTTTTTACAGAATATTTGGACAGAATAACTAGAATGATTGAAACTCCTTTGTCCTGGGGATCACTAGTATGAATTACAAAGGTAAAAATGAATGAAAGCATTTATTCTCAAGACCTGACAAAGTCTACATTTTGATATACAGACCAAATTGTCCTTAAATTTTTGTTTTTAAATTGAAATTCGGTAACTTACAACTCAAATTTCTGTGAAATAAAAATTATTTCCAGAAATACATTCCATTATAAAGAACATTTTTTTTACAATTCTAACCAAAATGTCATTCATTGAAGAACAGCCTGAGTTTGAGTTAAAGTATTGCAGATGGAAAGAGAAATATCAGATGTGCAGAGATTATATTTGGCGACAGAGATCAAAGACAAAATTTGTGAATTTTGTGGAAAAAATTTAAATAGATTTGTTTTTCTTTTCCCCCCTCAAGACCTTTTTCATAAACCACTTGGTTCTCCACAATTTCGACAGATGGTGCATGAGGTCCATATGAGGAAAGTTCTGATTCACTTCAAGCATTTTGCTACTCACAGTTCATAATTGAAGTAAATGAGAAAAAAATTAATTATTACTATATGTATATAATAATTGCCATAATGTAATAAATCAAAGCTTCCCCTAATGTCTCCAAAGAAATACCTGAGACAAATTGTTCCCGTGGTACTAACATTTCCACCATAATCAGCGTCCATCTCCTGAGACATGAATATTGTGCATATCCTTCACTTTCTTGCACGGATTTTATACTCAAGAAGACAGTGAAATGGCACGGGTTTCATATCACTATAAGAGTTGTAAGTCTAGCCTATCTACTTCTGTGGGTGAACTTTGAGAATGCAATACAAAATTTTGAACTGTTAATTGGGGTTAAAAAACCATAACCTTAAAAGGCGTATAAAGTCTCTGATCTTTGTAGAGAATGAATCATTAAAAAAGAGCCAGCAGCAAGTCTGGAGTTAATGATTAAAATTACATTGTCTGAGGGGGGAGGTTTCAGTGGAGGAAATTACTCCAGACCTTTCTCGGGCATGTTCTTTGAATTGGATTCCACAGAGGTAACAATCTGAACTTAAATTCCAGCAGAATTTAGAGGAAATAGTAAGGTTTATTGGTGAATTTTAAATACAGCCAAAAGATTATAAAGTTTAGTCTATGTCATTTAACAGGTAAGCAGTCAAAAGTACTGGGATGAAAGAAAATATGCTTTCATCTTTTCAAAACTAAATGGAAATTTGATGCTATACAAATGGGAAGGTATGATAAATATCAAAATCAGAGTTTGAAAAGTGGAATAAAACTGTGAAATACCAAACCAGCCAGACACACACTGAACTGTGGAAATTCATCAGTGATTTTCTATCTGCTGCTAGACTGTACGCAGAATTAAGGAGTTATATACAGCTAAATAATATGAAGGGTAATTATTTTAGTTGTGTAACTTCAGTAATTGGGATTTTGTGATTTACAGGCAGCTATATAACAGGCTATTGAGCAGAAAATCCGTACTGCATCAAAATGAGTAGTCAAGGTATACATCACAGAACTCTGATATTTTCCAGTAATAACATGTAAAATATATTTTTGTTATATTTATAATTTTTATATGAAATACTCTTTTATACAAACATAAGCTATAAATGTATAGCATGAACCGAACACGACATGTATAACCAGTGTGAAAAACCATTTTGAGTTTATAGAAGATATAATTAGCCACGTTAAAAGTATACATAAAAGAGTAATACTTGATAAAGAAGAAACTTGCTAAATATATGCAGAGAGATGTGGTAGAATACACTCTTGATCCGGACAACTTGAATCTGCTGTGTACGGCTTGGTCATCAGTGCTGTTTGTTTACATCTACTTGGACAAAGTTGTCTGCTCCAAGGGAATTTCCCTTCAGCTCAAGACCAAATGCCAAATAATAAACTCATGTCTGCAATACTTCACTATTTCTGGAGTAGACTGGCTACAGATTTAAAGGTACTATATCTGTGATGCTCAGATATCATTACCGTGTTGGGGTTTTTTTCTGGTCAGTGTGCCTAAAATAATGAAAACACTGTCAAGGCCACCTTGTTGTGAATTATACCCTGATGTGCCTGTTTCCTACACAGGAACCTGGGCTGAGGTTGCCTGGGAGTTTTCCAGTGTTCAACAGATGCTTGGGTGATCTTGAAGAACTGTATAGGGTGGCAATAATAAAACTACTATGGTTTCATCCATATGACCATAGGGGTAGCTTTCTCATGGAATTATTTCAGAATTACAAAAGCCTTTTCATAGAGAAAACCAACATACAAAGTATGTGAACGACCAGGGAACTGGAGCCCAGGACTAAGCTGGGTTCTAGTGACATAAGAGTAGCTAAGGTGATTATGCCATTACCTCACTGCAATGACTGACACCCTCTCCAGTGTTCATATAAAGTAATTTCTTGAATAAAACCTGTAGTGACTTTTGTTTTGAAAGAGTGCAAGAGTAAATGAAGCTGGTCCATGGAGGAGATAATTTTATTTAAAATGTTGTGGGTTTTTTTTCTGGTAGCTCATTCTTGCTAGAGAGAGAATATCACCTTGCAGTGATGCAGACTTCCTAGATGTAGACTTCATATAGACTTCTTAGCAATATTTCAGAGCCCCAGTCATGTGTTCAGTGCTCTGTGACTTAGATATAGATGACTTTTCGTTACCTCAAGAACAACTTGGAAAGATGTTTGTGCAATGGTAGAGAGGATTTTATTACGCTAGTTGACTTTTGTAATTCTGCAAATCTTTTCCTAAATAATACTGTAAGTTAAAACTTTCAGCCTAATGTAGGCAAAAAAAAAAAAAGGGGGGGGGGGGAATTCAAATTAAATAATGTCAGGCAAGAAACATCAGGGGAAAAAAAAAACAAACCAAAACCAAACAAAAACCCCCTTCTTAACTTCCAACGGCTCAAAGTGACCATAGAACAAAACCAGACTGGCTTACTTTGTAAGGAATAGAAAGTAGGCTACAGGAGATCCAGTCTACCTGAAAGCAAAGTGACATATTAAATACACCCATTTACTACATCTGTAATAATGCAGCTTTTACTAGCAATAAATCCTAAAATAAGAGCTCTGCATGGAGGAGTATTGCTCTGATATCAAATTTCTCTGGGATTTTTTGTGCTAAGGCTCCCACGTGCAGGTGCAATGAGACCTTCACTTTTTTTCACTTCTATATCTGAAAGTAGTTTGAGTTTTAGCTTAATAAGCTAGCCACCTAGCTAGTTTCCTGAAGTCTTAAAACATTTAAGAATCTTTAAATTAAGACACTTAAAAATTAAGGTTTAAATTTCATGCTGCTCCACCAATTGCCCAAAACATCACTGTATCTTAGAAAACACACAAAGCTCTGAAATTTTCCATGGTACTTCATTGCTAATTGTTGTATCATTTTCAAAGGGTGTGCTCATATTCATGTTAACTGCATGATGATTAGCTCTATGTTGATGCCTGGTGATGATTACTTAGTGCAATACAGTTAAGGAACCAGTACTGTTATGCTTGATTGTTCTGGGTCAGTGGTTTTGGTGGATTTGGGTTTTTTTTTCCTTTTCTGTTAGCAATGTTCATATATTTTTGAGGTTGAGACTTTTGGATGAGCTAAGCATTTTTATAGTGTCTACTCTTAGCATCTAGGCTGGCACCAAGTCAACGTAGCCTAATTTTCACTACACTAGCACATTAGAGACAGAATTCTTCTGAGTAATCTAAAACCTGTCTTCAATTAGAGACACTAAATGATAGAGGACAAAACCAAATAACATTAGGTTTCCACAGGATACCTTATTTTTTTCTGTGGTCTCAGAATGGAAAACTCCTTAAGATCTTTGAAGGATTTAAGTTTTCAGGCTTTTGCTGTTCAGCACATACAGATTTTGTGAGGTACACTTCCTTGTAGTAGTATCTGTCTTGAAGATATTTTAGCTTAGTAGTTTCTTTATGATTAAATCAATACATTCTAGTACTCAGGTCCATGTGGTCTGACAAGCTGCTGGTTGTCTCATTAATACAGTACATAATACAATGAAAATACAAGTAAAATTCCTCTGGAACATCTTCTCAACTAGGATAGAAAACAAACCCTCAGGAATACACAACTCATTAATCTAAAGCTTTTTTACTCTGAAAATATTTCTTATCAATGATTCATTATATATAAATATGTTCCAGATGGAAAAGAAATCAATGGACAAATTTAAATACCTTTAGACAGAAATGCCCAGATGATTTAGTGGGAATAGTTTAATTTCATATATGAGCCATTTAGAGCGAGAGTGGTTTAAGACCACTCTGATCTAATTTCACTGCAAGGAACTACATTAACTTAATCCATTTTGGGATGGAAAATAATTTTAGAAAACAATAACATTTACACAATATTACTTGAATAAAAAGTACTTACCAATTCAGTATTGAATTAATATATCCATAATTTCAGGGAGTTTTAGATGTTTTCTTGATATATGGGGGATATCCCAAAAAGAGACAAAGCACCATCAAGTTATGCCTCCTTATCACTTAATTCCAGCCATCCAAAGACTGAAGAGGGTTTGGGTGTTTTTTTTCAGATCTGTAAAGTTTTAGTCTTTACCTAATCGAGACTCCACTAACTTACAAAGTGATTACTAAGTTTTAATGATTCAAAAATAAATTATAAACTGTCTGGATATATTTTTCCCCTGATGTTTCTCTTAAATGATTTATAATTTCTTTTTGCTTAGTATATTACATACAAATTTCACAAAAATCCTAAAATTGAAATGTTTTTATTACAGTATTGAACTCTGTGACCTCCATTTTCATATTTATTTAATGCAAAAATATAATATGAACAGCATGTTTGCTTGCTCGTGTTTTTCAGTATCTTCCACAATAAATTAACTGCAGGCTGACTAAATCAACAGATACTTTAAAAATGTTGAAAGTCAGTGGTCACATACTAGAAAATACAACTGTAATTTATACGTGTTACTTGTATGGTTTCCAAAGTGGAAATTGGCTTCAGAATTAGCTTTTGAATTTCTGTACAGATGTTCAAGAAGGCAGTTGATGAGACAACAAGAAAAAAAAAAAAAAAAAGAAAGAAAAAAAAAAAAGAAAAAAGAAGAATGAAAGTGAGACTGAAGAAAACCTTTGTGCACTGAGCAGAAAATTGTTTGTGGTTCGTCTGCAATATGTATATATGCTTATGGTTAGTTACTGTGCACAGGGCAACAACGAGTCTCCTGGACTCATGACCCAGAGTTCTTGACTTATTTTTTTTTAAAACATAAATATGGCTTACAACTTTCTTCCTGATTTTTGTCACACAGCCCTTACATAACTGTGAGATGCCTGGGGTTTGGATGTTTTGTTTTTGTTGCTGTTTTCCATATAAATGAGGTCAAAATCTAACTCTTTAAAAAAGGTGTTCCAATCACTAGAGTTGAGCCTGAAATCAGCTGGGTTTTTTTTGGTTTGTTGTTTTGGTTTTTTTTGTCACATCACCAGTGATGAACAAAACAGGCCCAGAGAGGTGGATTCCACCTCACCTAACTTTAGAAGTTATTTTAGGCACAGGCAGCTAGATGTAGCTAGTCATCTCAAACTGCTTTTTAGTAAACAGAGTTACAAATGGACACCTGAGGTTTTAGTTTGACGTATTTTATATGTCTTAAGAGGGTTCAGATGAACAGTCTTAGAAGCACCTACTTCTTTCCACTGACAGCAGATGGTAACAAGGTTAATAGAATTGCAAAACAAAGTTCTGCTTTCAGATATATGAATCCCACATAGCTGAGTATGAAAGTATGTACATAACTTTGTAAAGAAATGGAACATACATTGATTATGCTGGATTCTAGTCTGTTCTAGAGATTGCTTTACCCATTAGACATTAAACAGTCATTGGGATAAAGGAAACACAGTCCTTGGCACAGAAAGAAGAAAAAAGGATTCTTGTATTACAGCAGTCTCTAGCTTTCTGTTATTTCTGCCACCACAGTTCCTACATTTTCTTTTTAAACGTTGCAGCTTCAAGAGAGTATGGAAAAATGCTCCAGGGCAGCCTTGTTCAAGCAAGGTAAGCTTTTTCCTAGGCAATAGGTAGTGTAGTTTTAAATTCTTTTATTCATTGGTCTACAGTCCAAAACTCTTACCTTAGCTTAAATTGCTTAGCAATTTACCCGAAAAAACCAATATATATAGTAATATAAGTAAATAACATACAACGATAATATAAAGAAGACGTGCCTCCAGTTGTGGCTTTCAATAAAAGTAATTACTAGCTCCTGGGCAAAGCCCAGTGATACCCACATATGTTAAATGTACTCTACATGCACCTAACAAATTTGGACCTTCAGAGCACTGAGACACTACTCTGTGCAGTTCCTAGATCCAATTATAGTGTAAATGGGAGTCACATTTGTAGCTGCATAGGACAAAAGACCTCTACGTAAAAGAGTCCAAATGTGAATTTTCAAGCAAAAATTGAAAGTATCTTTCAAGTTCAAAAGTAGTTTAATTCCTGAATAGTGCTTTTGTTCTGATTGTTTGTAACAGAGATCTTTAATTGTTATCGAAGTCCTGTTCCAGCCAACTAAACATGGTTTCTTTGGAACTGGCTCCAAGACATTGCTTCAATAATAAAAGCAGAAACAATAAATTATGTAACTTATTTTTATTAAAAAGATAAGATAATTTCTTATGGCCTAAAACAAGCATAAGCTTTTCAAAATTCACATTAAGAATATATTTTCCTCATTTATTTTAATATTAAATATTAATGTTCTTTTCCTATATTTCACAAGTTAAAATGGGCAAAGAAATATGTAATAAACTGACTCCAAATTAATGCTGGCACACCCTGAAAGTGGTTTGCTTTATGCTGGGTTGTACTAGCATTTTAAATTTGTTTAAAAGTTGCATTATGTTCAAGCTAGGTTTTCAGTGATGAGTAGTATATTTACTGTCTGAACCTGTTCAAGTTAATTACCTATTCAGCTGCCTAAAAGGAAAATTTCTTAGGCCCTTTTCTGTTTTCATTTTGCTTACGTGAAATTTCAAAACCTTATTATCTTAACATTGAAAATCTCTTTTGGCTAACTTCTCTATTCTTTTTTCTCATGGATTTTCAGGTATCTCACTCCTGCACATAGTCATGTTCTCAGGCCCAGAAATTCAATCAGATAAAATAATAAGCACTGATGTTGCCCTGTAAAATATCTCTCTCTCTCTTTTTTTTTTGTTTTCTTTTTTTATTTTTTTTTTTTTAATCTATCTCCAGCAGATGTAATGTATTCATCAGTGCCTTTGGGAAATGCAATATTGATTTTTTCAGTTTTTTGTTTGGTTGGTTAGTTTTTTGTGTGATCCTGGTCCGAGTATGAATTCCAAATTCAATTTCTTGTCATAATACTGGCATTTGCTGTTCCAAGGTGCAGAAGACTACATTATAGGCCATCCTAGTAAGCAAATGGCTATTACTGCTTTCTAAAATAGATATTTGTTACCACTGAAGGATCACTACCTTCCTTGTGTCAGTCGGTTCTGATAACACTGACAACGCTTAGACTTGCCCTTTCAAATAACGTTCATAAAATGTAGGTGATTCCAAACGATGAGTCATCATTTCAGGATAATCATCTGAAATATGGACATATAAAACAGCAAAGAAGAAAGACTGTGAAACAAGAACTCCGGTTCTCTGGTCTTTGGACTCTTTCACAAATGTTTGAAAAAACTGTTTGGTTTGTTGCCCTTATATAAAATAGCATTATAGCTTCTATGATTCAACTTCTCCAGTGTTATCATTCATAGAAATGACTGAGGAAAATCTGGCTTAAGGCACTTTTATAGTATCGTGTTTCTACTTCTCTGATTCCACCCCTGAATTTTGATTCCTATTAACTGAACCTTTTCTCCACAGGGAAGAAAGCCTTTTCTGATCACATAGTGATATCTAAGTGGCAGGAACTCTATAAAACACCAATCATTGATAGGATTATTTGAGGTCTGCAGATCCTGATATAATTATTACTAAAAAGCTGCTAGTATTATATTTTCAAAGGCACCGGAAATTGTATTTAGTGTGATGAGGTACCAGTGTAGTTGAGAAGTTTGAGGGGACAGGTGCTGCTTATTGATAAAGAGAAATGGAAAAAATAGAAGGAAAACGGGTTATGAAGTTGCAACAGATTTATAATTACACTTAAACTGAGTACAGGATGTCTGCTTGCTTGTAAACACTGGGATAAATAGAAACAGCAGAGATGCCCAAAATAACTAAGAATGCTTAACATTTTTCAGGAGAAAAAACAATCAACAAGAACTGCTCTGTTCTAGTTTTAGTATACTGTGCTCGATATCCTGTTTAAAAAACTCATTGAGGAGACCGAAAATTAAAGACTCTTTAGCAGAGCCGGAACGGTGGCTTTACAGGTTGTATGTGTTTTGTTCTCCTTGGTGGGAGAGTATTCCTAGTTATTTCAGCACTATCATAAAAAACATTCTGACCAAAATACCAGAAAGAACAAAGTTGAGGGAAAGATGTTTATCACTCCAAGTCCCTGCAAAACCCATAGCACACCAGCTGTGGATAGTCCATTTTGCTGTGCTGTAGCTATTTTGAAGATGTAAAACTGCATTATGAGAAAAACATGTCATGTTATACTTCAGGATATCATCAAGTGAGTGGATGCAAGTTTTCCACAGAAGGCTTTGTTTTACTGGATGAATTAGGAATATTTAAATCCCCTAGACAAGTTTTTTATACATGAATCCTGTTCCTATTTTTTAAAAAAATCACCAAAAAGGAAATTTCTGCTTATCAATTCTGGACTTCGGCATAACAGGACACACAACACAGGACCACTACATTCACAAGAGAAACTCACTCTGCAATGACAGGATTTTCTACCCCGACTGCACTGTTGACTGTTTCTCTGTGGGACCACTCTATAGTTTAGCAGGTAAGAAAAAGAACAAATTGTGAGGAATGACTAAGGTAATCAACATTTAATTCAAATAAATCTTTCTTACTTGAAGGTAATGGGACCTCCAAGTTCAACTCAATCACTTCTGAGTGTTTAGTTTAATTCTGTTAATCAGAGTTTATTATTTTTATTCAACCAAGAACAACTTCATAATTGTTGTGTTTAATATATCATTTAATAAATTACATATTTAATAAATTACATTAAAAGTTCAATAAATAAATATATAAAAATTAGAGTGGTTAGGAGTGAAAAGGTAAACTAATCAGCTCAAGTTTACTATGAGCTCAAATGAAACTGTTCCCTGCAGCAATTTTTTAATGTTTTGATCAATCAAGACTTTTTCATTTCAGCACCAGAGCTCCTCATACATCCAAAAAGCCATTACACCTCCAATCTATCTGTTAGAAAGATCTCATTTTTAAGCAGTTTATATTTGCCTGTTTTAAAAATGAAATAATTTCTGGTCTTATGTGGGAGCAGATATCTCTGTAGTATAGAGATCAGTCTATCCTTTGCTTCTTCTGCCACATCAAATTTATTTTGTGCTTTAGAACGTCAGTGTAATGATGGAGCAAAAGATCTCTTCTAGGCAACAAAAAGCTGATACATATTAACAAATTTCTTCAGTGTCACTGAGCTTCAACATTTTATCTACAGTCTCCTACAGTTCCTCATTTAATGAAGGTTCATAGGTCTTTTGGTTTGTCCTCAGTTTACAGTTTCAACCCTTCTTCCTCTTCACCTGCCACAGCTGAGATAGGAATGAGACAACTGTTCTGGCTGGGGAATGGTTTTACATTTTCTGGCTCGATTAATTGGGAGACCAACATGATATGAAGTCAGACATCCTTGTCTATTTCTTTCAGCATACTATATTTGCTAGACTCTCACACTCCAAGGACAGAGGACAGCTGGATCTGTTACGGTGCTGAAATGTCAATACACCATCTGACAATGCAGACAGAAGCTTCCTTAGCTCATCTTCCTTTTGCAGAAAGAAGGCATGATTACTTTCTTCACATGCACACTGAAATGTCTATAATGTCACCAAATAAATTTTTGAGTGTGTCAATGACATCATCTTCGTTTGTCTTTCAATATTTTGTTCTGTGATTTACTGGGGACATAACTTAAACATTAAAAGATGGGGATTATGCAGCTCACTTTTCTTTTTCTGAAAATCGATTTTTATTCCTTTAAAAACAAAAATCTTGATCTCTTAAAATAGGCAGCACTGTAGAACATTTATTACCTAATTCAGTTACTAGACAGTAATTCCATAAGGAGTTTTCTTTATACCAGAAGCCTTCTATATGTTTTCTGTATTGAGATTTAATAATGACTCTCATTCCCAGTGGCTGTTACTATTGCTCACGGGTGCAAAATTAGACCCTGGTCTCGCCTGCCTTCCTCTTCTCTACTACTAGGCTCGTTCCATTTCAAATACAAGTGTTAATCCTGCAACAAGCCCTGAGCAGCTGGATCCCTACAATTAGATGGAAAACACATTACAGTTATATGAGTTGTCAGAGAGGCAGAAAAGCCAGCATCTATGCAGCTCATTGCTAGGTCATGGTTATTATAAATCTCAACTGTTAGCTGCTGTTTTCCCATTATCCACATAATCCTTCTTCCTCCATATAACCTCTGATAGCTGTTTTATGCAATGTGATAGATTACTCTCTTTCAATTCTCTGTTTTTAAAAATGATATAGGAAATGCTAAAAAGAAAATAATTTCTACCATCTTCATATGTCTCACATATCCATCTCTTATATACTTGCTGCTGCTGCGTTTGTGGGTTTTTTCCACAGCTGACAATGCTTCACTTTAACAGTTGACAAAAACATTAAACCTGCAGTATGAAGGCTTGGTGAAGTATAGAAGGTGCCTTTCACGGCAAAGCAACAGTATGAGTAAAAATATACACCTCTTATGCTAGTGCAGCGTCATAATGACGAGCATTACAAAAAGAAAGTTGTCTAATTTGGGAGGAAAATGAAACTGAAATTTGGGAATTTTTATCATGGAAGAATAATATCTAGAAGAGAACTGGTAAACAGTGTAGCATATATAACAGAGTAGGAGAGAAACAGATGAAAAAATGTGTATATTAATAATACCTGGCTAGCTGGCTAATAAAGGATTAAAGGAAATCCAGAAGGGATTTTCTGTAGTAGTCAAGCAAAGTTCAGTTTCACTGAGGATCTGTATAATTAAAAGAGGAAGGAAAAAGAGAAAGAGCAAGCAAAAGAGAAAGGGAAAAAACAGAATTTTAGGAGCTGGCAGGTGGACTCTAAAGCTAATGTTTTGGCCTCATCTCAACAGCAAGCTGTCTAGAAAAATGCAAATCTGTGTTTAGATATCCTTCCCCAAAATTTTAATACTTCTTTTGAATGCATTAGTTTTCTGTCTTAAACTTTCCTATAAGTTAGTAAGTTTTCAACATTTACATTTAAATGTGGGCTGAAAAAAATATCATGAAATGTAAATAAATAATTTTCTGTGGATTTTTTCAACAACATTGTAACTAGAAAATAACTTGAAAACTAAAGCATGGAACATGGAATTTTTGCAGCAGTTTTTGTCACAGATATAACCCACACCAGCAAGCTCTAAAGATATTTTCAATATCAAAGAGAAATCAGATTATAAACTGAATGTCCAGAATACATATTTTCTTTGTTTGTTTATACTACGTGGAATAAATAATTATTCCAACATCTTTCACTAAATTTGGAGAAAACTGCTAGGTTGTTGTTGGATTGCTGATTATATTTCAGTTTCTTTAAACAATATTTCTTTAGTTATGACACTGAAAGCAGATGGCATATTATGCAAGCTAACTTAAATCTGAATAGTTTGCATTTATTGTGTTAGGTGACCATTTCTTAATATAACAAAAAAACCCAATCACATCATGAATCTGAACATACATGAACATCTAATATCAGAAAATAAATTAAGCAGAAAAAAGGATCAGGAAAGACAAACAAAATTTACTATAATAGTGACAATTCATATGATGGAAGAATGGAAATTCAAAAACTTATACATGAAAATAGAACTGAAAATCACTGAACAATAGCTTATCTTAAGAAATAAAACATTCTGGAGAAAAATGTAGAAGAACTTTCAGTTTTCACACTAAATCTGCAATTAAAAAAATAAATCACACAGGAAGTTGCTTTCAGTCACTGTGATACTGAAAATTGTTATTGCTAAAGTTACAAATTAAAACAAAAGAAATAGAAACAAAACTTTCCTGGATTCAGACACTTTGTTCTTGCAAAATAAGACGATTATTCCAAACAGCTTGGGCATAGACAAATAAATCACACGCTGTATGATCAGTTGAACACTTATATTCAGGATGGTTTTCTACACGCATTTTTGTTGATCAAAACCTGATAACTAATGTTAATCTCTGTATGCCATCTAGTCATGAGAAGGCAGGTTTAAAATTAAACCTACGGCATTACTGCTGATATAAAAGGAATCAAATCTTTGAAGGTTATAGTAGGCAAGGGAATAGTTCAAGTTTTCAAGAAAAGAAACTTGGAAACATCTGCCAGCGTTGTTGAAACAGATGAACATGCTTGTTCCATCTGATTGTACAAGTATGACCTTTTAATGGAAAGGTTGTAAGAAAGACTCAGATGAAATACAGCTTTCCCTGACACATTACCCTCCATACTGATACTTCTTTTCAATTATACTGTCAACATGTCTGATAAGGTGATGGTGGTAGTCACACTGTGGAGAATGGAAGAAGGATAGTGATGGACACATAAAAAAGCAACGTTCAAGTTCCCTTGAAATGAGAGGATCTGCCTATGTCTAGATATAATGCACATAATTATGTCAGTGAGGTTTTGGGGAGCACTGTTAGTATAATCATAGCTCATCCCAAAAACATACCAACTTTTTACATTTCACTGGACAGAACAAATCTTAAAAATAAATAATTAGGAAGACTGTTATCATTACAAGTTATACAGACTAACTAATCAGTAGCTTACCTAAGCTACTAATAGCTTAGTATTAAGAGGATTTATATTGCTCTTAATATTTCATTTATATATAAGGAGGATCTCTAATACATGTAGCTAGAAAACAATGAAAAAGCATATCAAAATAAATGGAAGAAAACAGCACCCAGTAACTGGTGGCATCATGTTTTCAAGTGTGTTTTCAATGAAGATTTGCTTTGGTGTGATGGTTTGGTTTCTTTTGTCATGAGTGATCTAAGGCTGTATTGTTAGCAGTTCTGATTTTAACCAAGCTTTTATCGAGTTCCTTAACTTTTCTTTTTAATTGAGTTTTGGTTTTGAGCCTTCAATATATTCAAATTATTATTAGATCATGCTGTATTCTATACCAGATTGCTGCCACCTGTGCTGTTTAAATTCACTTAAGATCATGTAAACTGCCCTTGCACAGTTTCAGGTTTTTAGGGTCTGAAATCTGAGAAGAATCACTACTTGTGCAAGGAATTTATTTGTGCTAAGAAAAAAAATATAATTATGAAATTTTGAAATAGTGTACAAATCAAAGATTTTGTTAAAGATGGCTTCATAGAAGTGCAGTAGAAATGAGAAAAATTTAAATAGGAGGATACTGCGTAGAATTGAGCAGAAGCAGGCAGCTTTTTTGTTAGGTCTGCTTTCACCGAAAAATGGTGAGTGAAGCCAGACATGAAAAATTACTGTCAAAGTCTTTACTTGCTTTCAGACAGAATAAGCTGGTTTTCATTTCAGTATTTCCAGTAATTTTATTTGTAAATATATTTAAATTTTAGAAAGTTCTGAAATATCTTCAAAAAGTCTCCCCTTCTCACAGACTGTATAATAGTCAGAATTCTTGTACTTAATTCATCCTAGACATTTTAGAACTAATACAGGAAGCAATTGATAGCAAAAACCTCTCAAATGTTCAAGCTTCATTTTGCCTAAGGAACAAGTAAAGACAGATAAATTTTAATTGCAAGGAAAAAAAATTAGTTCTTTAAAATCAAGTTTATAATTTCTGACAAAGTTTCTCAAAGGTTTGATTTGCGGGTTTTGGTTTGTTGGCGTTTTTTCCTTGTTGTCTTTTTCTCTAGATGTGGGAAATCTACTCAGAACGCCAACAGCCTGGCTAGTATGCACATGAAGAGATGCCAAACAGGTAGCTGCTAATAGATTTAGGTCTTGAATGTTCCTAAAGTAGAAGAGTTATCCATCATAGGCAAGCTTAATCTCTCCTCTGTACCCAGGGTTTAAAATGTAATTAGTAGGAAGACATCTGGAAACAGACAGAAGGAAATGAACAGAAGAGAAGAGGTAAGAGAGAGATGTTTTGCTATCTTTAAGCAGTACTTGACCGTGTAAGCATTGTGTTTTCTTCATTCCAACGCAAAGTGAATTCATTGCTTAGACATCTATGGTGAAACTTCATTGTATAGCAAAAAAAAGGAGAATCCCAACAATCAGAGCATTATATCAGCTAGGAAGGAGAGGTTTCCTTGCACTGCTTCCTAAGTGAGACAAGCCTGAGAGCCTGGGTGGCTCTCTGTCCTTTACAGGATATGCTTGAGCAGGTTGCATTAAAGCATTGACTAGCACTGATCCAGTAGCTTCAGCTAGAAGATAAAAATAGGAAATAGTATCTTACCTCACATACCAGTTGCTGCCTCCCAGACTGAACATAGTGTAAGCATTTCCTTAATTTTGACACACTAGGAGGAAGAGAGTTTTATCTTACAGTTAGGTTTATCATCCATGCTTGTACAAAAAATGTCAGAAAAACCCATTACCCTTACAGTACCCTGCAGAACCATTTCATTTCTTTCCAAAAACCTCACCTTTTTTCCCTCTAAAAATGTAGCTGCTATTTTGATCTGCCTATTTGGGACTTCTAGAGAAAAGGCATACAGAACTTACAAGCCTGTAACAGACTCATACTATCAATCCTTAGCTAAGCAGCACAAAGTAGGACACATTGCTTTGTTGCCCATATTCCTTTAAAATTGTTCCTGTTCTTGCCCAGTTCTCTTAGAACTGTAAGACTTTTATAAATACACATGGCAAAAAAACAGTGGACTTCGTTTCTCAGTTATTTTATTCTCTCCAGATTTTGACACATATCTGTGTTTCCATGTACAAAATTTGGTCTGAAAAAGCTTTTATTTTTTTTTTTTTTCATTTTTTTTTTTTAATCCAAGACAAGTAAATTTAAGTTGTTTTAAGCTGAATACTTGTCAGTGTATCAGTTTTCTCTGATGCACTTCAATGATAATGTTCTTTTGAATTCCAATCATATTTTAGGAAAAATGGGTTAATTTTCTAACCATATTAATAACACCCCATGTTTGGACAAGATGGCATTTCTGTTCCCTTAGGCTTTGTATTAATTTTTTTAAAGTATCTAGGGAAGGAACTTCTTCTGTGCCTGATACTTTTTAATCGATCGTGCTATTATGCTTAGAAGATTTACTAATTGTAATGCTCCCTAGACATTAGGGCTGTCCTTACCTTCACAGTAGATGTAGAAGGGACAGATAATAATTACTATTTTCAAATGTATCACAATAACTTAGAGATTTATAACCCCATTTTCAGTCACTAATAGGAACCTAAAATCTGTTTTGTTTCAAAATATTTTTTGTAAGATGAGACTTATGGTGTTCAAACAAGCATAAAATTATTTTTTTACTGATTATTTTGAACATACAGGGACATAATCTGTTAATGGGCTCTACAAGCAGAAATCAAGGGAAAATTAAGGGATTTTTGGTGAACAGATGACAAAGCCAAAGCTGAGGAACATTAAAAAAATTTGGCAACTGTCTGAGGAAGAGCGGCATCTGGCCTTTTTCAACACTAATGAGTGCTTACGTAGCTAAAATTTCTGTGGAAAGCTTATTCTTATAACTAGCACCGCCCAGTTCATTTGTTTAGCAGGCTTTGTCTTGGGGAAAAAAAGTATAATTTCTAATATATTGTAGTATTTGACACTTTTAACTACAATAGAAAGGGTGATTGTAAGGAAACTGTTTGATTCAAGTTCATTTACAGATTGCTGAACTTTTCACAACAGAGCTCTGTGCTTCATGTTGTTATACTCAACAAAGGACAAAACATATGGATGGATATTTATAACACCACGCATGGAATAAAAAGAATTAATTTTAACCCAAGGTATTTTTAAAGTGGGATTTTTTATCCTGCAATTAGATATATTTATTCTTATGAACAGCTCTGAAGAATTGGAATACTTCCACTGACTTCAATAAAATCAGTACTTATTGTAAAAGATTAGACTTGGGGTTTACATCTGAATTTCTGATAAGCTCTGAGTTTGCTTTCCTTTTTTGATGAAAGTGGAAGAAATCAACTGTATTTTTCATTAAATAACAAGATATTCAACATTAAAAGAATAGCAAATAATCTCTGAGACCTTCATTTTTACCCTTAATCTAATTAATCACTCAGATACATACATAAGCATGCACGCACACACAATTTACAAATAGGTTTTAATTTTTCTCATGGTGGCTAAACAATACACTACACATTATTTAGCATTGCATTTAATGCAATAGGATATTGGCTTATGTTTACAATTATATATTTTCAAATATAACAAAATCTCTAGAGTGCTTTGGAAATAAAAGGAACAAGAGATGGTTAGAAAGTGAAAAATAAAAGGTAAGACATCAACCTCCTGGAGCCATGGCAATTATAAATGCAACACACCCTGATACTGATTGTGTGTTCCTGAATGATTTTATATCATTGTGCCACAAAAAGCACAGGGGAATATAAGAAACACCACAAAGAGGATGCAAACCATGATAATTCCATTAAGCACACTGTTTTTAAGAAACAGAATTCCAAGCACGCTTCATAATGTTAAAGGAAATCAACCATTGCATTGTACTTCGGGGTGTGAGATGTGATGGACAACCATGTTAGCCAGGATGTATAATTACATAATTTCTAATGCTTAGGACCTTGTGGGATGGCTGATTACAAATGTCATTACCTATGTCTGTATAAATATGTAGCAGAGGGAGTGAATCTGCACAAGGAAGCAGTTGATATCGAGGACCTTTTATCCCCACCGTCTACTTTTTTTCCCCCTCTTTTACCTAAAATTGCCCCTATTACCCCAAATTACTTCCAATTACCTATTCTGCGATGTCACCTTCTGCCCTCCCCACACCACCCCCACACCACCCCCGGAAAAAAAAAGGAAAAAAAAAAAAAAAAAAAAAAGGTACTGGTTGGAAACCACCAGGTGCTTTTCCAAACTTTATCTGCTGCTTTGGTTTTATCTGAAAGGAACCAGCTTGCACACACCAAGGCCATTCTGTGATGCAGACAATTTCAATACGTGGGATCACTCACTTCAAACATGCAGCCTCGGTCTGTACAAAAATGCTAATTGCATTTGCTTTTCTTATAATGAAGGAAACAGTCACTGGCTTTCTTCCCTTTACATTCCATTGGTGAGTCACAATTTAACCCAGATTTATAATAATATGAACCATGTAACATAATTAATGGTGCCTCCAAAGAAAGGGTCCCTTCTTTTTATATCAACATTATTATTATTTTCAGGCAGTTCATTTTGTAGATCAGTTCAGGCAGGTAGTCAAGTCCTAACTAGAGTATACACTTTGACCAGAATCTATAAAGTTCTTCCAGCAGTTCCAAATTTAGACAACCCCAGAATGGCTAAATGGAAACAAGTATCCATTTCTTTTTTTTGTTTTGTTTTTTAAATAATTACAAAATGAAGCCAAAATTCAAAATACCAAGAGGATGACACAGTGTTTCTCTAGTATTCTTTCTTTTTATTTTTCTATCCAGTCTGTATGGGTGTAAGTATGTACCATGTGAACATTAACACATACATCTAGGAATCTGCATCTCAGTCGTAACCAGGGTTTAATTTTCAACATAAAGGATAAAAATTAAAAGCGTTCCATTTTCTGCCAGTGTTTTACGCATTTCTTGGCACCATGTTCTCAACAGATGAAGGCAACCATAACAACAACCTCTAGCTCTTTAAATGGTTTTCTCAATTGGCCATTATAAAGGGATGCCTCCTGCAGTTTACACAGCGTAAATATGCTTTCCAGGATCTAGATAAGACTCCAGTGATTTAGTGATATTTTTGTTCTTCCTCTAAGTTTAGGAGTAGACAAGGTTTGTTAATCACAGGTGCTTTGATACTACTAAACCTTCTGAAGTGCAATATACTAGGAACTATGGTAATGCAGCTATTAAAAAGTTTGGTAACAATAAAAGTAGTTATTCCTTCAACAGAAATTCCTAATGTTAAAAGTAATCTGAAATTTTCTCAATGTATTACTTTTATTGTGTGTTAAATGTTTTGTTTGTATACCAAAAAAGCTTCAAAGGAAGCATAGAATCACAGCTGAAATAATAGTATATCCAATACTTCTGCTCTATGCTATTCAGTAATAAAATCCACATCTTCAGAAATGAGAATCCTGTTTGATACAGAAACTGAGGATAACCTTACCAGCTCTGGTGAGCTATATAGAACACTTATTTCTTGTGAGGTTAAGATCCAATGCATAAACCTCACATTTTCCTTTCCTCTTTGGTTGTAATAAGACTTACTTTTCAGTATTTTTATTTCAAATTATATTATTTTAAGTAATTATTCTGGGAGGAGGAAGTTTTCATTGCACTGGCTTTGTGAAAGTAGTATATATTCTTGCTCCAATATTTTGGTTTTGGGTGAGGTTTTTTTTCTTGATTTATAATTTATACAAATTATCTGCAGAAATGTAAACTGATTTCTGTTTAGTTGCTAGATGTTGTCATACAGGAAGATTGCACTTTCCATAACTAGATAGTAGTGAATGGCAGTAAGACTTTATATTTATTTATATTATATATATATATATATAAGCATTTAAGTACAACAGGAATGAGAAAAAAAAGCCTAAGAAGCCAATTCTTTCACACCTGTCAAGCCAAACAAGCAAACATATCTAAAATTTACTGCTAGCAATGGCAGAGAGATTGATTTAAACTTTAACTAATACTGGCTTGAAAAGAAACGTTGCTATTGCTCTGTGCAGTTAAACAAATATGGTGCAAATCTATGCTACAAAAAATGCAAACATTCATTCTTTTTCTCTCTGTCTTTTTTTTCCTGGTATAGAACTAACCCAGGTTAATTCCCAGCAGAAAATGACAGGCACAAAGCCGCAGCTGGCTGTTGTGGTTATTTACTAGGCACTTACCTTATTATGTGTTCTTCCTTAGGGATCAGGTACAGTGGTTCCTACGGGGAGGTTTGTTTGTCCAAGTTCCAGAACTGCCAGACAAGTAATAATAATTATTAGCAGAGATCACTTAGCCTTGATCCCAGTGCTTTCAAAATTTGTGTCTATTGTTTGTTTACAGCTGAAGAGAATCATAGAATTGTTTAGGCAGGAAAAAGACTTTAACCTAGTCCACCTAGGTCCTAGAAGGAACTAGCACTGCCAAGGCTACCACTAAACTATGTCCTTAAACACCGCATCTACATGTCTTTTTAATACTTCCAGGGATGGTAACTCAACCGCTTCCCTGGGCAGCCTGTTCCAATGCTTGACCACCTTTTCAGTGAAGAAATTTTGCCTAATATCCAACCTAAACCTCCCCTGGTGCAACTGGAGGCCATTTCATCCTGTCACTTGCTACTTGGGAGAAGAGACCGACACCCACCTGTCTACAACCTCCTTTCAGGTAGTTGTAGTGAGTGATAAGGTCTCCCCTGACCCTCCTTTTTCTCCGAGCAGAACAACCCCAGTTCCCTCAGCTGCTCCTCATAAGACTTGTTCTCTAGACCCTTCACCAGCTTTGTTGCCCTTCTCTGGACACACTCCAGCACCTCAGTGTCTTTTTTGTAGTTAGGAGCCCAAAACTGAACACAGTATTCGAGGTGCAGACTCACCAGTGCCAAGCACAGGGGGAAGATCGCTTCCCTACTGCTGCTGGCCACACACTGATTTGGATACAAGCCCAGGCAGCTGTTGGCCTTCTTGGCCACCTGGGCACACTGTTTGCTTATATTCAGCCAACTGTCAACCACAGCCCAGGTCTTTTTTTCTGCAGAGGAGCTTTCCAGCCACTCTTCCGCAAGCCTATAGCATCGTGTGGGGCTGGTGTGACCCAGGGGCAGGACCCGACACTTCTCCTTGTTGAACCTCCTACAACTGGCCTTGGCCCATTGATCCAGCCTGTCCAGATCCCTCTGCAGAGCCTTCCTGCCTTCCAGCAGATCAACACTCCCCCCTGCCCCCCAATTGTTGTCATCTACAAACTTAAGGAGGGTGCCCTCAGTCCTGTCCTCCAGATCATTGATAAAGATATCAAAAAGAACTGGCCCCAATACTAAGCCCTGGGGAACACCACTTACAACCAGCTGCCAACTGGCTTTCAGCATTTTAACAACAGCAGACGCAAAACCAAAGTTTCTTGGCATTTTGGTATCAGAAGTGGCAAAAATGCCTGTGTAAATATCAATTTTCTAGTAGCTACCCTCAACATGTTTAGCAATCAGTATGTGTAGAATATTTCTACTTTGACCTTGTGTAAAACTTCATGATGAAAATAAGCATTCACCTAGTAAAAGTGGACAATTTTAAGCTGATCATTTATGTTGACTATAGGACTTTTGTAAAGCATTAAAAATAGCCAACTGCCATTGCATTTCTGAAGCTAATAAAACAACATGTGAAGTATTATCATTTGTCTACTTGTCATTGTCAAATATTATGTAATTGCTTGCAAAGATGGAAAGGAAGGTGAGATTACATTAAATTTAATATTAAAGTGCAGAATTGCAATCCATTATGTTCTATTAACAGTGAACAACCTGATTCATAATACAATGTTAAGTGCCAATTATTATAAGCACCTTGTTTATTAATTGACATGTGCTAGTAAGCATTATAGCTTTTAAAAAAAGATGGAGATTAATTTGGATTGGCATACTGATTCCTTCTGACAACTGACTATGTGCTGGCAAAACCTACTATCTTTAAACAAATTTAGTTCCTAGTGATGTTTATTCAAACTCACAGTAAATTGCCACAATAAATACATACTAATATTTTATGTCAGAGGCAAAAACATGTAAACACAGAGGCAATAATATCCTCCAAAACGTGCTGAATTCTCATGGATGGGTCACTTCCTCAAGATTACTGCCCTGAGTAGAATCACTAGAATTTTTCTCATCACCAGTCATGAGCTGAGGCTCCCCATTTTGGTGAAGCAGTTTCTATCTCACAAATCTTAGCAGCCATTTAAGATCTGAAGGTCAAATTATCCCTAGTGGTTTATCTATATATTGTAGTTCACTTTTGAGATAGAAACCTTCTTTGTGCTGTGCCATTCTGTTTGCCTCTGCACACCCCAAACTTTTTTGAAGTTTTATTCTATTACTTGAAATGCTTGAGGAAACGTTCTCACTTTTCTCTGCCAGAAGTATATTGTTTACATTAGAGTTTCTCTAGGAAAAAAAAAAAAACAAACACACACACACACACAAAAAAAACCAAACGAAAACCCCACAAACAAACAAAAAGAACACATAAATGTTAAAGATAATGTTACATTATGTAGCTTTCCTCCTCTAATTGTTCAGTAGGCCTATGTAGGAAATCCAAGCATTCCCTGGAGAGAATCTACCAGAGACAAAGCTGGCCTGCTTACACGCAAAACATTAAGGTTTAGATTTTTCTACAAAAATCTATTTGATTGGAATAGAAACAATTTCTCAGAAAAATTCCACAGAATTTTCATCTGAATTGTGAAAATGACTGCTGTTCATCTGGATTGTTAATAATGATGTTATTAATACAGTTGTCAACACATACAGTTTGAAAAATGAGCTTATACCAGAATTTACTCAAATTAACAATAGAAATTACATGCTTGTTTATACTGAAAAAGCCCAATTAGTAGCAGAGTCAACAGATAGTCTGTTTACATTAAAGTGATTTTGGTTATTTTTCGTCTGCTTCTTGTCTTCTAACAAACAATAGCATATATACATTTCAGGAGAAATTTTGACGCTCAGATATTTGTCAAGATTTCCAGGTGCATTTGCCATTTTGTATCCACTGGCTTTTGTTTTTCTGTCTATATATTACCTAGAATAAGTGTCAAACTCTTCATATAGGGAGCCTGACTTTCTGTATTAAGCAGCAAAAAGACAGAAAAAGTATATATGGGACTTTAGAAATCACCATTATTACTAACAGTGCAATAAGTATAGGGCATACTTACTACCACCATTCACTTTGACAAAAAATGTTTCTTTTAATGGAAAACTGCACATGAAAAGTCCCAGAGGGAGTTCCCTCAGGGGTCTTCTCACATTTCTTGGAGTCAGGGGCAGGGTTTGCCATGTAATAATCATCTAGCTAAAGGGGCAATTTCAGTTTTGCATAAGAACATTGTGACCTCCCTTGAGGTGGCATTCCTCAGCGGTGTATTAGCTGCAAAGAATCTACTTTTGATTAATTTTACTGTATGGATACTGATTCAGTAACACAGCTTTGATCTGTTTCTAACAGTTTACCTAGCCGGTGGCCATAGTAAGTTCTTAAGTCACAAAAATTTAATTAGTCACTGTTCTGCTACATAGCATAAAAATTCAACCATTGATGCTATTATTTTATTTTAAACCGAGGTTCATTTGATTCCATAGTGATCATGGACACAGCTGCACAAAACACAGAGACTATGACTTCAGACATATACCCTGCAGCAATAACACTTGGTCCCTGAGGTTATTAGAAACTCTTTAAGTAGATGTAAAACAAAGGTGAAAATTCATCAGCTGAGATTAGCTTTCTCTTGTTAACTAACAGCTATTATGCATGGCACTTTGAGATTCATTCTCCAATGTGTTACTGCATGTAAAATAAAGGCTGATTGAGTGATTGATGGGTAACAAGACTAAGCTCAAGTAGAGCAAAGTTTTCCCTGGAGAAGTATGAAATTGTTGAATGCTTTATTTTCATGTCAAGAAAAATCTAAAAAGGGGAAATTAGGGAAGAATGTTTGTAAAGAAAGAGGAAGAAAGGAATCAAACTCTGAATTCACAAAACATTATAACCTTTAATGGAAAAATATTACAATTTACCAACTGTTCTAAACAATGCATTCTAAACAAATCAGACAAAGACTGAGTTATCTCAGATACGTCAGAAGTGGGTGGAGGTCTGCAACACAGAGTGTTGAATCTATAGTTTAACCCTTACAAGCTTAGGTCATTTCTAAGAAATAAATGTATAAGAATGTGGGAGGAGAAATGGAAACTAAGGCCATAAAATTAACTCAGAGCACACTATGAAAAGCAATTGACTTTTCTGCAAGATTTTGTTCATGTCTCCCTAATTTCAGTATTTTCTACCTGACCAGCAAAGCACAAAATCTTGCTTCCTACTAGTAAGTGTAAATAATGACAAGTAGTTCTTTGGGGGAAAAAAAGTAGGTGAAAGAGCAGAATTTCCTAAAGCTTTAAATTCATGGATATCTTGAACATGTTTTACTTATAAATTTATATTATACAACTTGAACTCTTTATTTTTGTCCTAGGCAAAAATGCAAGTTATTTGAAATGGAATTAGGCACATGATAACATAACTATTATGAGTCTCAAGGAACTGAGGTATTATTGTAGAGATAAAAGCAGATGAAAAATACAACATAATTTAAATACAGAGGAATTAAAAGATCCAGAGCAGAAAAAGTTCAGGAGCCAACAAAAAGTAGAGAGAAGGAAACACATACAAATCAAATCTCATGATTAATAAGGAACCTGATTTGTAAATACTTACCATTATTTCCAGTAAGTGTGTTTTAAGGGTGGAATAATGGTTCCTCCAATCTTAGTCAGAGGATATCCATTACTTTTCCTTTGGCCTCAAGTTCAGTGTTTGAATATGACTTTTCTGCTGCGAGTTTAATCCTGTGACGTACTAGAAGTATACCATTTTCAGCCTATGTGCTAAATACAATGATTTGGTTTGAAGATGGTTGTAGAAACTGTTCTTTGGTTTTTTTTTGTGTATCTACAGTTTTCTGTTCATAACCTGAGACTTATGACATGCTATGAATTTATAAAAAAAATAATATTCTCAGCCCTTGTAGTCTGCAATCCTTCTGCACAGCTATTCTGAAAAGATCAGTTATATTGTTCATTTTGTGTTCTCTGAAAGACTAGAACACCTATGGAAAACAAAAACCCAGATGAAAATTTGCAGTTGACTGACAAAGCAATTTAAAAGAATTCATAGGTGAAACAATAACAGGAAATTATTCAAACAAGCATATTCAATGATAGCAAAATTATCATGCACCAATGCAGGTTTAGTCATAATAATAGATCTGTATCATACTCTGTGCTAGCAGACCTGTTGCAATACTCCTGTTCCTGTTCTTATCTGGTATCTTTCCCAAACTTCATTGGTACTTACCAGTTTCAGCGTTAGAGAAAATCTTTTTAGGCCAGAATCCACCTCTCTTTCCTAGAAAATTCTAGAAAATAGCTCCTATCTTAAACCACAAGAAGGGGCAGAGGCTGCTTGGAAAGAGAAGTGGGTAAAGCAGAGGATTTCAGCCTGCACTGCACAACCTGCAGAACAGGTCACAGCCCTCCACAGAAATCAGATTAGCTAATCATAGTCAGCTGGGAAATAAGGAATCAGAGAAGGGAGGCAGACTGTTGATACCTCTATCCTCAGAACCACCATAGTATAATAATTATATGATTTTGGTATTTTTGGCATTCATTTTTGTGGTTTTAGGCATTCAAATTATTATAGTGCTAATAATTACCAGAAGGATATTCAGCTGACAACACGTTTTGCAACGGACAAAGCATCTTATGCTATTCAACCTATCAGTGTCACATCTAACAGGGTACGTGAATCCTGATTCTTGAAAAATGCTATCCTCCTGTGGAAAAGAAAGTCTTGATGATGCAAGCTTACTGTTTAAGTAGTTCTTGCAACTCTACGTTGCTATGAACACTGGGACTGTCTTACTGACTGCTTGTATGACATATAAATAAAAAAAATGATAATAGAAAATATCCTTGAAGCATAGTTTAAAAGACCCCAATCAAAAACAAAACAACAAAGAGTACTTGATTAGTACTTCTGCTTCCTTTCTTCTTTTTGGAAATGGGAATAAAATGGTGCATAATTACATTTAGTGTATCTCTGAATTTTTCTATACTGAATATTTTCATTTTTAATTGCAACTTTTTAATTTATTTCTGTTTATTTTATTTTTAAAAGTATTTTATAAGAACTTACCCTGGAGTATAGAAGAAGCAACCAGGTAAATTCTTATACCTGAAAGAGAAGAATGTCAAAGAAAGACTTTCCACGTGGAGAAGGTATAGACTAAAACCAGTTTTCATTAGTGGGCTGGCAGTTGATTTGTCACCCAGATAGATGAGAGGGAGCAGATTCTGGGCATCATGGAATATGGCTAATTAATTATTTGGAACAGGGAGAAATCACAACAGGACGTTGTGGTTTGTGCATTTAGATTTTTTTTATTTATTTTTTTTACTGAGGGAAACCTTTGATCTCTTGAACAATCTAAAATAACAAGTGAATGGTTTGGCATCACTTTTGTGAAAACTGGATGTTGTGTATGTCATATTGTATATCAATAAACAGACCTTGTTTGAAGATCTGCAAACGAGACAGGTGAGATACCTGAAATATCTTGACCCCTGAATACAGACTGGTTTCTGTGAGGTGAAAAGAGCTTCTGTCCAGAAATCATCTCAGAGTGGCTAAAACAAAGGTATTGGGCCAAATAGGAGAGAAAGGGGAAAAGCACATATGGGAACTAAAATTAACCTGGAAGGCCAAAAACATTCAGGAAGAGGGAGGTAAACTTCAGAATTCCTCACCTTGAAATCAAAACTCTAGAAAACAGAATTCATAGACTTTGGAAAATATCTGGAGGTAGAGATGGATAAATAATTGATCTTTTGTTTTAACAGTGGTCACTCAGGAGTCTTATACATTGTGTAAGAATATACACACCTTTTAAAATCATAATATTATGAATAAGCAATGGGAAAGTTTTAAAAGTATCCATGAAAAAGCATTCGTTTTAGCATTTGTTTTGAATTTTTTTGGTGGCCTCCAAGATTCCTCAGTACTTCACTACAGCCTGTTTAGAAAGGAGGTAAACAGCTTTTGGCTTGTCATGGATAATACAACAAAGAGGCTGCAACTAAAAGATTTGGACAGATAATGCTCTAGGAATAATTTCTTTTACATGCTTGCTTTTTTTTTATTATTTGCAAATTGTTCAAAACAGAGTTCAATGTTTACCAATGAGTTGCTTATATGAAGTGAATCAAGAAAATTTCTGTGTGAACAGTTCAATATAGTGCAAGCCACAAATCGATTACAAACACCATGCTTTGAGTTTTAAGTATTCAGTCACTGTTGTTCTTGATGGTCACTTAAATTACAATATTATTTCCTTTTCCAGACTTAATGTTTCACAAACCAACAGTGAATTTTTCAGATGTTTCAAAAATACTTCCTTTATTAAGTGGAGGTGTCATAGGCATGATCATATAAGAACATTAATAAGCAAGCTATTTTTCCTTCTAAGTTTGATGGTTCTGATAAAGCACTAGACATGTAACTAAGGCTGAGAAAATATATTAATACTTCCTAGAGACTTATCTTTGAAAATTCACAGTAGTGTAAGTATTCACAAGCATCCTTCTTTTCTACAGCCAGTCCTGCAGACAGAATGGAAACAGGCATCTTGAGGTATGGGGCAAGCCAAGAGACTAGAGATGACAGATGAATCTGAGTAGCTGAGGTGACAGGATACATTAGCATTTTTCAGTTGTGACTATGAGTCAGCAGAAAACCTTAAACTACCACACGGACATTTAAAAAACATCATGACAGTAACTGTAGGTAAGACTGAAGTCTCACAGCATCAGAACTCCAGATGAATGCCTGAGGGTTAAAGAATTTCAGATAAGAAAGCTCTTTAAAGTAAATAAATAAATGAATAAAATTTGTGGGGAGTCAAATGCTAAGTTCTGAAGTCTCTCATTTTCTAGGATGAATAATACTATATATTAGGTTTCTAATTTAATATTTCTGAAAGTATTCTGTTAAAAAACATAGCCAGAGCCTTAGATTTGTCTTTTGGACCCTGGCTGACAGGACAAATAATAAAAAAGCCCTGCGCACAAGCTTAGAATGATGCCAAAAGCCATCAATGGAACTACTGTTCTTTCATTATATTTCTTATTATTGAAATGTATGTATGGTAGTAAATGGAAGAGCACAAATTACAACTCCATCCCTAGACAATACCATCTGCTGCCTTCCTGTGGTTCTTTCTGCGTGTAACATTTCTGTGAACATCAGCAATGAAGCACACAGCATGGCCAGTAGTTACTCTTGCCTGTGGACAGCTGAGGTAGGGAAGGGATATTTTTAGATAGAGGAGATATCTGTACAGGGACAGGATGATGAATTTTATTCCTGATCCTATCATCAACTACCAGTTTCATTTGGGACACGTCTATTCCTTAGTTTCTTTATTGGTAAAAATAAGGATGCTGAAATATTTTGGGAAAAGAGAGATATTTAATATGGAAAAGCTTTTGAATATAACAATGTTTCTTTTTCTAAGATCAGAATCTTGAATCAGACCTCAGTTCCATATGTTTTAGAAAGGAAATTAAACATAAAAACTATTACATATCTGAAGAAACTAAAAAGAGGAAAAAGTAAAATTGAGTTATGACATTTAGTTCAGCTCCATACCTTCTTGCACAATGTTAGTTATTTGCCAGTGAGGCTGGACAATTTTTCAAGAATTATTTCCAACATATGCAGATTTCTGTTAAATGTTTTATATCAGAATTTTATTCTTTGTGTCTTCTCAGTACAGGTATTTGTGTTCCTAGTGGCAAATTCTTGATTAGTAGGAAATGTACACCTGAGAAAAAATACTAATTCTGGTTCATTAATTGTAGTACATATGGATAGCTGCTTTCATGAAAAGCTACAATAGTATCTTTGCTTTACATAAGTAAAATCCATATATTACCCTAGAGAAATATTCATGCAGTTGTACAGTCTGAAAGGACAACAGAATGAATTTCAGCCTTATAAATAAGTTGCAGTCAGTTGATAAGGTCTAAATAGGAATACATTTGTGGAATAGAAAACTTCAAATATTCATAATCTTGAAAGAAACCCCATCTGTACAGTTTTTACTGTATTTTATAGAGAAAGAGGCTCCACTGGCATTTGAACGACTCCTTTATTTTCCTCCCCCATTGAGCTTTAAATCTAATTGTACACAAACTAATATGTATATATTTATATAAACATATTTATATCTCAGTGCATTAACAATTCAATGCAATAATATGTCTTCCATAGCAAAAGATCCAGTGGACCTTTGCAAAGTTATCATTTTTTCAAAAAGAAAACCCACAAACATGCAAAATGCATTTAGGTAAAACATTGACTGGCAGTCTATAAGGAAAGTAAAATTACCCAAAAGGAAACACCAATGTTTTCTAACCTTTAAGAAAAGGGCGAGATTCATTGCTGCACTACTGCAAGTGTTACCTAAAGACTACTTTACAAAGTTTCAGGTGTTCGGAGTCTGTTGATGCTGTTATGAGTCATTTATGTGTCTACATATAAGGAAAAACCTCCAATTTATAATTACTAAGGAGTAATTTTTAAATGTTCGTCACACCAACAATGTATAAAGACAAATATGATCCAATTCCAACTTTCACTCTGGTCACTAACAACGAGTTGACACTTCTATAGCAGAATTCTTCTGTCCTACTTTTACCATACATTAAGATAAGAAAAATTGCATCCTGTAAGTGCCTATTTTACTCCACTGCCCATAAAGGAGTCTGCTTATGTCATGTAGATGTCTGCTCTGTAAATATCTCGGGTTGAGATGAACCAGAGAATTAATGATGAGGCAATGCAATACTCAGTGCCTAAGTACTTTTCTTCACCCAGATCTTAGCCTCTAGTTAGCTGACACTGTCAGCACTGCCCAGCAGTTTGAGACACAAAATTCTTTTGCCTGAAGAACCTCTTTGCCTCCTTGTCAATATGATTCCATTAATTTGACAGTTCTGGACTTCTCTGGTTTGGGTAAAATAAGTGCTTGAGTAACCAAAAAATGACTAAAACCTAGAAGGAAGTATTTTCTATCTTCTTTCTGCAGCTGCTGGATCATTTTTCTGTCTTTTCACTGTTCTTTTGTTGAAATTAAAAGGACATAACTAATCAACTTGGTGCAGCTAAAGACAGGTTATTGTTTCTAGCTTCTACTCCTTACTGGAATGCAGTGGTTTAGCACTCCGGAAATCTAAACATAGAAAAGTATATTAAAAGAGTAGAAAAATAGAACAATAACAAAAACTGCTGATTTTTCTGCCAGCTTAGGTCCTTGTACATTTTAGGAATGTATGGATAATTACTCGGACTCTGAAGTTTATTTCCAGAGCTTTTCCCTAAGGTGGGTGCAATAAATACAGGCAATTGATTTTCTCCTCTGACTGAAACGACTTTCTGAGTTTTAGTTTTGTTTTATAAGCTGACCCATCCACTCAATGTGATACATTTGCTGAAGGCATGGTTACTGTAATGGCTCAGAAGGAAGAGAACCAACACAGAAGCAATGCAGTTAGTATAGCTGGTTGTTATCCCATCTTTTGATCTTTTACAGTATATCCAGTAAGATGGACCAACAAAGCATGATAACGTTCATTATTAGATCCTGGTCTGGTGAGGTTCTTATGGTTTCTGAAATATTTAGGGCTGTTTGAATGCACATGCATTATTTAAATATACATTATTGCATACCTATAAATTAATGTAAATAATGAGGGGGGTTTCATGGATGTTAATTCTGGGTTGATATTGCAAACTGAAACATTTGAAAATACAGAAAAATTGAGAACAATTTGTGACATAGATGCCATGCATTAAGTTATTGCTTGGCTGTCTCTTCATATGCTCTTCTTGAGGAATACCACAGACAGACCAAATTACCCATGATCTGCCATAGTAGCCACCCTTGCCATGTGAGCATCCTAAACTGCTGATTTGGGATTTTTTTTGATGGGGGGGGACGGGGGGTCATGGCTATAATGTACAACACATTCTGTGTTGAAGTAAAAAAATAAGACTCCGGTTATAAAGAATTTACATAATAATGCAGAATAATTTTTTTTCTTTGGAATTAAAGAAATACTGAAATCTTAATCTCTCGGAAAGCTGGAGTGCGGTTTGAATGTCTTTGAGGAAAGTGTGCCTTAGTTAAATGTACATTATTGGGCCTGGAGTGCACGGTGGGTTACATGAGATGATCCAATATTCTTTTCTTGCATAAATGTCTATGAAATTATAAAATAATATACCTATAATATCCTAGGCAGAAAAACAGAGTACATGAAGATTAAATCATTAATATAATGCTAGCAAAATTCTAAAAGGAGGGAAGGTTACTTACAACCCAGCCTACAATTGCTGAAAATGTCTTCTTAATTGCACATCAACTGCATTAACTAAAAGATCAACAAGTATGATTTGTGTGGAGCAAAATACAAAGGAAATCTTATCATTAGTGGACTTCTCTACTCCTCAAAGAGAGGTCAGACTTGCAGGTCAGTCTTTTCTTTTAAAATATCATCTGAAGAGATTTCTTCTTTCTAAACAGTAAGTCAGTAGTCAGAAAATTCACCCAGAGGTTCTTCATGCAAAGCAGGAAAGGTTATTTTATAACCTCAATGTCTGGGAAGCTAACTTTGTGGAAGACAACTCAGTCTATACTTTCCCAGCCCTTGCTACTTTGATGGAATGGTTCTTCTGGGGATGGATCAGACGTTAACTTCATCTTTATATATTTAAAACTCTAGTTCTCACTAGATTCACAAAAATCTTTGAACAAAAACCTCTGAGGAATATCACCAAGTTATCATTTTGGTACCAGACAGTAAAATAGCTATAAAAGTCATGTAAAAAATCAAGAAACCATATTATAAATGTCTTTAGAAACAGTGAGAGAAAAATGAAGGAACAAAAGAACTGGGAAGAGTAATGAGGAAAGTTGGAGAAAATTAGGTTCCCTGTATATGATAATAACAGGATATTGAAAGAATGAAAGAGTTGAAAAGAGAGGAAAGAAATATAAAATAGAAGAAGGCAGAAAGTATAAACATAGGGAGATACGATTCCTGACTTTGATGCTGCTATAGAGTGTAACATTTATTGCACACCTATGTCATACTATAGCTTAGTTATATTTTTTAATGATTGGCAACAATAAGGTGGTACTCTGTGTGCCTGAGAGTAAGATATTATTTCAAGGGCATATTTATTTTCCACTCATTATTCACAATAAATCTGATCTAAGGTTACTACACTGATCTTGTAATAAACATTGATTTATAACCAAACAGTGCATCAGCAAAGAAGCAGATTCATTAAGATTTCATGGACTTTCATTACCAATTATGTTTTACAGTCTTTTCTTTTTCTCTTCCTTCCACATTCCACCCCTGCACCCCCCACACCCCCATTATTATTTTTTTTTCAGGGGGATAAGGGTATAGAGGTTTGCTGTTGCAGCATATGTGCAAAAAAAAAAAAAAAAAAATATATATATATATATATATTCATGGCAAAAGAGAATGAGGCCATCTGTTCATTTTCAGCAGGGACACAGTGCAAGCATTTTGATTTAGTTCCACCACTGGACTTAAAATCAAAGAACACAATATTCTCGTGATGCATGCAGTCGTTTCTTGTAAACATGTTTCAAGTGTTCCAGTTATTACTGTCTGGTTTCCCTTGGTGGGATGTCCTAGGCATTAGGGTATAAGCTGCCTTTCATCCCGTCTGAATTCTGAATTCAGTCTTCACATATGTTGAGGGGCTTTTTTTTCCCTGAGGCAGAGAATTCAGGTTCTTTTTGAGTCAAATTTTATTAAGCATCGAACCCCAAAATGTCTCTTGTTCTACACTCATTACCCCAACACAGGTTGTTTACAGTTCTCTCAGTCAGGATAAATTCTAGTCAGAAGGAGCAGGAATGCTGATTTCTGATCAGCGTTAGAAATTCTAGACTCAGTATGAAATAGGACATCTCATTCATAAATAGTCCACGAGAAAAATAAAAAAACCCATATGAATATAGTATAATAAAGCACGAGTGTGCACGTTATCACTTAAAGCAAACTTTACAGTAATGGCCGTTACACAGTTTTATGACAAAGAAAATGCAAACAAGAAAACAAAACTGAAAATGAGATGCTGGAAACCTGTGAAACTGTCAAAGCGTTATGGGGAAGTGGTTTGGGCAAACTACACATGATTTTTTTTAATTTTAATTTTAAAGAGTCACCAGCTGTCTCTGGAAAAAGCTAACCAAAATTCATGAGTTTAACAAAATATATTTATAAGTAATATTTTCATAATATTTTATTTGCAGGTTATTGTTTGAAAGACCAGTTTAATAATCTTGTTACAAACTCTATCAATCCAAAATATTTTTAGTCCACAGCCTTCCGTCATATGAGTAACAGAAATTTGCTACAGTTGCAGGAAGTTTGTATCCTTTTCGTAAACTGCGGTAGAGTTGTTGCCCCAAGACTGGTTTCGCACAGCCATCACAAATTCCACAACATGGGCTAGGAGACTTTCTCATCAGAGATCCATTCTTAAAAACTAGTCAATACATATTGTTTTTGTTTCAGACTCCACACCAATATTTCCCTTGTTCCTACTGCCCAATCTCTACTTTGCATGTGTAAGAAGAAATTTAAGAATGCCAAAAAGACTTGAAATCTATATTAGGGAAGGAAGTTGCTGAGCCTGGATAGGACCATAGGCCTTAATATATACTGCTGTTGTGGGAGAAGGGACCTTCTGATCTGAGATGCACCTTAGCATGTGGCTAGCCACCATAGTAGGGGAAAGGTGACCACTGAAGTCAAAATAAGCCTTGGTGTGTATTTTGTATTGCATAGATATGAACTAACTGAAATGTTAATTAAACTGAAGTTTTAGATAGTGGACTATGTATGGACTACAACAATTGAACTAATGCACAACTGAGCTGACGTAAGTAGAACATATGAAAAACAGTGGGATAATGATATGTTTATGTCAGCTGCAGAAAGAAGGAAGAAGGAATGGTCATTTCTGATTAGTTTTGAGGAGCTGACTCCCCAGATTACTCTTAGAACAGGGATGTGATGACCAAGGACACAGCAACCATTTATCTTCAGATTGAGAAACAAACTCAGCAAAAGTAACAATCAGCCTGCAAAACTGTAGTAAAGAACACAATAACATGATCAGTCTTTTGAGGGTATAAAAGGCAACTCAAAAGACTATTAAGCTTGATGTAAGGAAGGTCAGCACTGCAGGTATCAGTGGCTGAGAGCCAGTCGCTGTGGAGAGAAGCACCTTCCCATAACACTACCCTGCTAATATTTTAATGATAGCATGATGTTGAGTTTGTAGTAGTCACCCACTACCACTGACATAATCCAATTTGTTATTTTATGATTGCTATGATTATATTTTCCACTGCCATTCTCTTAATTACTAATAGATGACGTGATTGTCATCTATTATTTGCTGGTTTGTCCCATAGTTGTATGCTGTGGAACTCTAGTTGTGCTTGTTATTGCTATGCTTGTGCTAGAATTTACATAAGCTTCCAATCAACAAAAGCTATTAAATATCATACACACCTTCTCACATCATTAATCTCTTTCCTTGCTGGATAAAACCTCTGTGTGCTGAAGACTATCCTGTTAACAGCTTGACCGTTAAATTCCACTTGCTCTCCTCACAATTCTTGGCTATCTCCCTTGTTGCCTTCTTACTTTCACTTGTGTCTTTACATTAGTGCTTAAATGCTTTCTAATAAAAATCTTCATTTCTGGGCTCTAAATCTAATCTCACTTCTTCCTTTCTACCATATTAATCCTTTTATTTTGCATAGACCACCTCAGGACTGAAACAACGTTATGGTTTCTTACCAGAACATAGCCATGCACATTTGTCTAGCCTTCTAATTTCCCTTCACTTCTAATCACAGATACCTGAACCACTCTCCTGAAGAATCCAGCTGACATTTCTTTTTTCAACAAGTCTCAGTTTACACCATGTTATATGTTTTCCTTGAAACTGAACCTCCTATGCCCCTCCTAATCTCTGTCTAGTCATCTAGCTCCAAAATTATCTTTTATCTTGATTGAATTCAAATAGGGTAGTTTGCACGCTCATCTCCTCTACCCACTTTGTCTTGCTGACTAGGTACAAATACAGAGTTGCCTGGTTGCTCAAGAGGATCAACCCTTTTGCTGTCACTTAAAATTCTTAGACATAGAATTACCATGATCGTCTGCTGAGGCCTGGTTAGAACATGCTCAGTGCTGATGGAGTGTTTGGGGAATGGAACTCTGAAATTCTGCTTTTCAAATGAATATTTTTAAGCTGTGTAATTTGGTTAAATTCTGTGTTTTTTTCACAAACATAGCAAAAATCCATTTTTTCTGACAATTTTCATCTGTGCATGAGGCACAAAGAGCTTTTAAGAAGTTTCTAGATTTCTCTAACATGAGTAAACCCCCAGATATTCACCCTCAGCATTTTTCACACAAATGTCTAACCTATTTGGGCTTGGGTTTTGGTTTTTTTTGTTGCTTTGGTGTTTTTTTTAAAGCAGGCATACAGAATGTTTAGAAGTTGAGTGTTCATATTATTACAGTTTAGTTAATTTTGGTTAAGTAAAATAGGTAGAAAAAGGTTGTTATTCATGGAAACATTAGGAAACCTTATAGTAAGTAATGGTATCCCCCTGCTTGCTGTAATTAGTACAGTATTGTATTACTTTAACTGTTGTTAAAATAGTTGTGTGGTTGAATAAAATCCCATTTAAATAAGTTGCACATAATTTTTCTTGTCTCTTGTAACTTTTGTTTAGTAATATACAGGTCTTAGTTTGATCTGAATTTCGAAAGGATGTCACAATATTTCCACATAATATAGTTTGGCTGTGAGAACTGGTGAAGACAGGATTTTTAACCAGTATTGGTTTCTCTGCAGAGAACTGTTCTGTTCTTTGTTTAGCACCAGACTGGTTTGCCTGCACGTTGCAAACACAATGATTTGCTTTCTCAGCAAGCAGTAATATCATGTTTTACCAAGACTACAACTGTGTTTGAGAGACAGAAATTACTTTAGAAATTTATATCAGTGCCCTGACAGCTAATGTTCATTAAGAGATCCTAAGACATTTTTGTAAGGATAAGGGTATTAATGACATTTTGCTGGCGAAAATCTCATCTGGATAAGTTGATTTTGGGTGAAACACACCTATACTTCTCTCTGGAGAGTTTATCAATCATTTCCCTTCTTAACAATCTCTTTTTTCTTGCAGGGGAGGTGTTGGTTGGTTGGTTGGTTGGTTGGTTGTTTTTTCTACAGATGTTTTCTTATAGAGGACAACTACTATACTATGCCCCAGAGAAACATACATTGAAGTAGTGAACGATCACACAACAAAAACATCTATTGAAAGAATAAAAAATGAAAAGCAAAGAATATAATGAAAACAGAAGTTGCTTTCATGAAAACTAATGAAATAAAGGGCCTTACAGACACACTAAACTTCTGTGGTGTATACCTGTAGAAAGAAGATTTATTAAAGCAAGAACAATAGGTCATTTGTGGGATCACATTTTCGGGTAACTTCTTGGTATTCCTCAGCCAGTTTCCAAAAGTCATTTGCAGACATGATTGAACTGATGCTGGCTAATGCTAAGGGCAATTATTAACTCTTCACCCTTCCGTGAGTGAAATTTGGCTATGAACATTTTTCATTTTATTTTCAGGAAAAAAACACCTTGAAACCAATCCAAAACATCATGACCTTGATGAACATACTAATATCACCAAGAACAGGCTGTGCACTTTGATGCTAGCATTAATATTTCTCCATTACTTTGTTATCAGGATGTAATTATCAATTGATTTCTAAAACTTACATAGGGGACTGGAAGAAAAGGGAATCATCAGGATCTACTTATGTCTATATATATGTATTTGTGTGAGTACATGAATCAAGAAAAAAGCTAAGGCAGATCCACAAAAGCTTTTCACATAGAAGTAACCATTCATACCGACTTATACATCAAAAATTAGCACAGTCTTACTTACACCTGATCCAATTTGGAATAGTCTTATACCCTGACAAAGTTTCAAATAAATTCAGTTGAAGTTGCATACCTTAGACAGAACTTACTTTAATATCTGTTTTATAATGTTTAATATTTTTATGCTAAACTTTTAAAAGTGCTTGTATTTTAAGATAATTTATATGTCTTTTGGGAGTGATGGTTTTTTTGGTCATTATCTGAACTATTGGCTGATAATTCCACGTGTCTACTGCTGCTCACTATGGAAATCATCTGTTCAAAGCTATCAAGAATGTAAACTTTAATACTCTAAGCAATTAGTTGATAATCCCTTAGTAGATAATACCTATAAAATATAATCATGACACAGGGAAGTAACCCCCTGAAAATGAATAATTTCTAAGATTTATTGTGAAGCAGAACCCCAGCTGGTTTAACATAATGGAAGTACATTGAAATTTTAGCAACTCCCAGCTAATCATCTGAGTTGTAAATGTAAAGAGAACCAGGAACTGAAAACAGTTAGCAGCAGAATAGATGCACTTGCAATTCAAGAACATACTTCACCAGAAGTGGAAATTTAACTTGAAAGCATTTTAACTTTGGTGAAGGGGAAGAAGTAAAGGAGAATAATTTTGCTGAGAGTTTAGATACTTTGCTCATTTCTTACATTTTCTCACATATCCTATCCTGCTTTAAGTTAGCACACTGAAGGTTCCCAACTGATGTGCACACTTAATGTGCGAAGAATTTCCATTAACTTTCTGACATACAGTTAATATTTTTAGTGACTGTGGGCTGTTTGAACACTTGCCAGAAAAAGATGAAAGTGAAGAAATGGTTTCCTGTGCTACCACACTGAAGGTGTTCTTGTCAGTTCTTCCCTCTTTGACATTTGGTTCTGTCTCATCCATGACAGAACCAACCACTGCTGAGCAGGAGAATTTAAGTCTGTACTTTGCCAGCTACTGTATCACATTATGTGCATTTTCTAGAGAAACTGTACTATTAACAAAGAAGGAACTGTCACTGCCAAACAAGTCTTCTAGTTACAGAAAAAAATTATGTGGAACATCATGGCAGGCATATCCCTCTCCATTTTATTTGTGTAACCAATAAACAAAACCCTACAATGGAAGAAGGCTCAAAGATATGTGTGGTGGGGTAAACTTGGCTGGCTGCCAGCTGCCCACCGAGCCGGTCTCACACTCCCCCTCCTTAACAGGGCTGGGGGAGAAAATATGGGAAAGCCCATGCATCAAGGCAAATAAAGGGAAATCACTCAACAATTACCATAATGGGCAAAGAAGACTCAAGTTGGAGAAAGATAAATTATTATTTTTTTGCCAACAAAAACAGAGTAAGATAGTGAGAAGCAAGGACAAAACTAAAAATAGTTCCCTCCACCCCTCCTTCCCAGGCTCAGTTTCATTCCTTACTCCTGACTCATCTACCTTCTCCCCCTAAGCGGCACGGGGATAGGGAACAGGGACTGTAGTCAGTTCATAACACTTTTCCTCTTCCACTCCATCTTCTTTATATTTTCCACTGCTCCAGCACGGGGTCCCTCATGAGGGATACAGTCTTTCATGATCTGCTCCAATGTGGGTCCTTCCCATGGGCTGCAGTTCTTCAAGGACTGCTCCAGTGTGGGTCCTCTCCATGGAGTGCAGTCCATCAGGAACATACTGCTCCAGCATGGGTCCCATATGGGTTGCAGCCTCTTCCAGGAGCCTGCTCCAGCATTGACTCTCCCCAGTTTGCAGCTTCCTTCAGGGCATCTCCACCTGCTGCAGCTTGGAGTCCTCCACCTGCTGCAAGATGGATATCTGCTCCAGCATAGTTCTCCATGGGCTACAGGGAGGTCAGCCTGTGTCACCATGGTCTTCTCCATGGGCTACAGGGGAATCTGCTCTGGAACCTGGAGCACCTCCCCCAGCTGCTGCTTTGCTGATTTTGGTGTCTGCAGGGTTGTTTCTATCACATACCTTTTCTCACTCCTCACTTTCTTAACTGCCACACAGCACTTTTCACCCTTTCTTAAATATGTTATCACAGAGGCACCACCAGCTTGCCTGATGGGCTCAGCTGCATCTAGTGGTGGTCCATTGGAGGCATCTGGAACTGGCTATGTCCAGCATGTGGCAGCCCCAGTCTCTCCTCACAGCCCCCTGCTACCAAAACTTGGACACATAAACCCAATACTATAGCAAGGACGATGTGCTGATGAATTTCAGAAAAGAATATAGTGGCCACAGCTATTACAAAGGAAGTCAAACATAAATGGGACCAGCGAGCAGCCTTTGCTTTAGACAAAGAGCTGTATCAGCTGATGTCATGATTTAACCCCAGGCGGAAACCAAGCACCTCGCAGCCACTTGCTCATTCCCCACCCCCACCCCCCCTCAAAAGGTGGGGAAAAAGAATCAGAAAGGAATGTAAAACTTGAGGGTTGAGATAAGAAAAAATTAATGATTTGAACAGAATAAAAAGGTAAGAACAACAACAATAACAACAATAGCAACAACAATAAAAATAATAATAATAACTGTTATAATGGAAAGTTGGTGAAAAGGATAAAATCCAAAGGAAAAGGGAGAAAGGAAAACAAGTTCTGCACAGTACAACCGCTCACCACCCGCTGACCGATGTCCAGCTGGTCCCTGAGCAATGATCCCCAGGCTCCAGCTAACCCCCCAGGTTTATATACCAACCATGACATCCCATGGTATGGGACACCTCTTTGGCTGGTTCAGGTCAGCTGTCCTGGCTGTGTCCCCTCCCAGTCTCTTGTGCTCCTCCAGCCCTCTCGCTGGCAGGGCCTGAGAAACTGAAAAGTCCTTGACTTAGTATAAACATCACCCAGCAAGGACTAAAAACTTCAGGGTCCTATCAACATTGTTCTTACATCAAAGCCAAACCCCAGGGCTGTACTAGCTACTAAGAAGAAAGTTAACTCCATCCCAGCCAAAACCAGGACAGCTGACAAGCAGTTATGTAAATGGCTGTCCCTAAAATAGTCAATAGAAAGTATTTTCTTCCCCAGCCAGACAGACCTGCATGGAAAAGTGCATACGTGGCTCTCATAAAAATTGAAAAAACAAAAACAAGTTTGAAAAGAGCAATGGGCTTTAGATGGTTTTAACTCACATATTCCTTCCTGGAGACTGAGGACACCCAGCACCATGACAGTGAGCTTACAGAGACCAGTAATAGGAATCATGTCTGTATTGTGATCAAACTGCACATTGTAATAGTTATATTGTGGTTTTGTTTTGATTTCTTTATATTGCTGTACTATTCTGCAAAATCAAAATCCCATGTAACATCAAATATTAATGAATAAGTAAATTCTACATTAAACATTAAACCTTCCTTGTGTGGAATATTTAAAAGAACCTGGCCAGAGTGTACCAGATACTAACAATTTACAATAATTTATAAATATAAAAATGAGGGTCAATCTGGGGAAAAAAATTCAAAGCTAAAACACTGTTTCTAAAACTGACAACAGAATAAAAGAACAAACCCAATTATATACAGAGTGATTGGAAGGTGGAAAAACAGAGAAAAATAGAGTAGTTACAGCTCTATAATTACTTTGGCTTGTTCATTATAATGAAAAAAATTATATAACTCTTTCAAGTTCAAATTTTAGCTCAGTTCAAGAGGGTGAATAATTCCATTTATGACCAGATATGATTTGAACAGCCGACGCAGTGTTACTAATATGGTGATCCATGTCTTCTAATCATTGGACTGCATTACTCACATGTCTGCATATGACACACTTAGATTTTTAGGAAACCAGTGAGAAGAAAATATTTACCGATTTCATATATTGTAGTTTATTTCTTATAGCTAGCAGTGGAAAATTTTATGAGATATTCTTTCTAATCTTTTTAAATACTTGAGTTTGTCTGGAAATGTTTAGGTCACTGGTAAAAATACTTAACACCTTGCTTTCCACTGTGTTTTCTTTAAGTCAGACTTGCAGGCTGGACTGGCAATCCCTTACTTGAAAAAGCAAGATAGTGTTGCTTGAAACCTTTATTTTGAAAGAACATCTTGTTCATCATTTAGTGTTTAGCTTTGTTAAGCTGTGTCATATCAGATTAAAAGCAAGTACCAAAAAATGAATAGTGAAATCTCCCCTCTGCCAAACAGCCAATATATTATGTCAGTCACTATCAGAACAACCTGCGAGTCTTGGACACAGCTCCCCTAATCATAGAAAATTTGATCTGGAGTCTTATGGGAACGAACCTCTCCTTCATCCAGGTAGAGTATCAAATCCATAGATGCTTTATGGGCTGTAAACAGCTGATGGATTAACTCCTTTGCACTTTAAAATCCTACATAAAGGCTCCCCTGCTTCTCATGGAGCTTTCACAGATGCCCTCTTTGCTTTTTAGTAATTCAAGGGAAAGTCTTTCTCCTTGTACCACTGTGAGAAGATACAGTGTGTTGAGGGGAAGTCTAATTAGACTTGACATTTTAATTGAAGAATGATAAATGCCCTTCACCGAATTTTGTAGAAACTGTTCACAGGTGACCACATACATAGTAAACTCCATCTATGTCAGCCTCAAGGTATGCTTTGAAACTCTTTCTGGCTACACCTAAGAATGGAAATTATCTTTTTCTTCATTTTACCATATCTCACTCTGTTTTGATTGTTATATATTCTTTGGCATTATCCTCATTATTGATCAGACAGTTGTTCATAATTCAAAAGCTATTTATTGGTATGTCTGTAAAGGTTTATAAACTTATTATTTGGAAAATAAATCCAAGTAGTATATATGAGTTGATAAGAATATGTTAGAAGAAATAATGAAAAAAATATTATCTTTTAATCGAAGGCAGATCTCTACTGCATCTTTCTATTATATTTGTGTTATATGCACCTCTGTGTCTATTTGGAAAAAGAAAAAAAAAAAAAAAAAGTAGGCAGAGGACTTCCTGATCAAAATGCCTTTCAGTAATTAATCTTTCAGTAATTAATACCTATGTTCTCTAAACCTCTATGTACTCTCTGCACATAGTGATACATTTTCCACAGGCCAGCAGATCAGTTCCTGAGATGAGTGGCTTTGCTATATAGTCTCCTACAGGTCTCAATTAGCATTTTCCAACTACACTTCTAATTAGCATATTCTGAGTTGGCTGGAACTAGTATATTCTTAGAGCCTCAATCTTCCATGTTTTTAAGTGTCTCAGGCTGAACATGAAAGTTCAAAAAATAGTGGGTATCACTAATGGGTTAGTGAGTTAATTAGTTACAAGAATGTCTGTGCTATTAACCTAAAGAAGGGCTAGGTAAATCTATATAGATCTGGCCATGGACAATTAAGGATATCTGTATTTTCTGATTTAATTCAGCTTGCATTAGGTTCTCAACTTGAATCTCTTTCTATGAAATTAATCACAATAGAAACAAATAGATTCTATTTGTTAAACAATAGAAGCACAACTGCATTGTAAAAGAAATCTATACTCAACAAAATATTTTCTAGCTCTTTTAAATGGTTAAATAGCCCAATAACCAACAGAAAACCTTTATTTTATTGAATCTGACAATGCCAGTTATGCTGTTTATCACCAAAGTAGGGTGTGAGACATATTTGGAGGATAAGAAGGGCTTTACATAAACAATCACGTGCATACCAATACCTTTTTCAAATGCAAAATATTTGGGCACAGCACAAAGTGGCAAATAAAATGTTTCAGGTAAATAATTTCGCTGCAGCTGACATCTTGCTTAAATTTATATATAAATTATGGCAATGATAAAACTAGCTGACAAAGCCAGAAACAAACAAAATGCTCCTCAAATTAAATTACCATATCTTTAACAGCTATATCAAATGTGACTTAAAATTATAGCAAAAAGGTTTAGTCATCACTTTTTGTATACCCTTTCTTCTTTCATCCTTGCTAATGGAAATGCAGTAGCAGAAGCCATGAGAAAACAAGACAGACATTTCTAGCATCTATATTTCTTCCTTAACAACTCAGAATAGAAATGCAGTAAAAATTAATTCCTGAGACTCAGATTTACAAAAGCACAGAGGAATCAAAAAATACAACATAAAGGACCTGTGAACATCAAAGCCCAGGAGTACAAGGGATGAAAGCCTATTCTTTAGTCGGTTGAAAGTCTAGTGGTGACTCACCTTCACCAGTAAAGCTTCTTCTGGGTCACATTGTGTACAGTTTTGGGCTTTAAGTACATCCAGAGATCACTGCCTGCATTCCTCTAGTTGTTATATGGAAATCCCAACACACCTGTCTGTGTTTGCATTTCTTTGCAGAACCCAAGCCAATCCATGTTTATACTACGCCAAAACCACACTCAAAAGCAGCGTATGTCCTAACTATTCTCTCAAGAAGAAACATTGTGATAGAAAGTTGCTTTGTCACAATGTAACAGCCTACTCCTGTTACATTCCCAAGAAGGGAGAGACCTCAGTTCTGTGTTTCACCTGGGTGGAATCAGAATTTTTCAACTTACTTTGTTTTGCAGTGTCTTTTCATAAAGGAATACTTTCAAGAGATTCAGAAGTCTGTAGAGCTCCCACGTATGAGAGAATAAAAAACAAGAAAAGCCTTCTTAAAGCACCAGGTGATAAACATCCTTCTCACTTTGATTCATTTCAGTTTCACAAACAGGGTGAAACCAAATAATCTAATTTGAACACTTAATTTACTGCTACAGCTAACTCTTCAGGCTTGGGAGAGAGGGAATTCAGTTAAGTTAAGGATTTGGGTATTTCAGGTGGTTCTCTATCAAACCATAAGCTATGATGAAACTTTAGGCAATAATACATCTTTTACCAGAATAGGGTCTTCTAATCATAGATGGGTAACAGGATGGTAACAGGAAAGATACCTTGATGAAATGATAATGCAGCTAACAGAGGCAGCCATTTGCACAGCAGTTTCTGGGCTCTGTTTCTTTGGGATGTTCCTGAGCTTCCAGGAACTTTGTGAAGAGTCTGGAAACCCTCTAAAGAACTAGATCCCTGATTAGGGAGGCTTCCTGTTCTACCTGAAGGCTTGCACCTGTGAAACGGGCTCACTGCCTTCAAAGCTGAGGCGGAGGAGCTGAAGGAGGAGGTGCTTTCAAGAAAAGCATCTGGGCTTGCTGACCCTGAGCCAGAGAAGCATCAGGTGGAAATGGCAAGTGACAGCAGTGGTAAATCCCTGCTGGGGGTGGTGGCAGTGGTGGGGTGTTGGAGGCACCCATCTGCCACCCTGATGTATCATCTGCAGAAGTCTGCTGCTTGGGGCCTCAAATCTGGGATCTTGTGGAGAGGCTGCAGAAGTCTGAATGATTATTGCCCGCTGCTGTTCTTCCCTATGGGCACCAATGGCCCTGCTAGGGGCAATGTGGAGAGTGTCGAAATTGACCACAGAAGTCTGGGGGTAGTAGTCAGGGATATGGGGGGCCCACATGGTGTTGTCCTAAGTCGTGCCGGTGAGAGGACAGGATTTGAGAAGGATGGGGCTGGTACTGCATGTCAACTACTGGTTGCAGAGCTGGTGTCAGCAACAGGGGTTTGGTTCCTATGATCGGGGACCCCATCTGAGGATCGACATCTATTTGAGAGGCGGTTTCCACTTCACTATGTGGGACAATGATATCTTTACCAATAGGGTGGAAGACCATCATCTAACGGAAGGGCTTTATAATGGGAGTGGTGAGGGAGGCAGAGTTTCCAGCAGCCCTGTCATGAAGTAATGGATAGGGCTGACAAGCAAAGGGCCTGGGATGATGTGAACAAAAGGGAATAAATCAGGGCTTAAGTTTGGTCACAAGCATTTGCCTGTAAGTAAGAAAGTGCCTAAAAGGCATCATTATATGGGGAAACACCCCACAGACCCCTTCTGAAAAATCAGCGTGCTGGGTTGCCTCTATGAAGTGGCTGTACACTCCCACACATACATGGGGAATAAGCACAAGGAATGAGAAATCTGTGTGCCATTCAAGGGCTACAATCTTCTTGGCATCATGGATATGTGGCGTGATGGCTCAGATGACTGGAGGGCTGCAGTGGGGGGATACGTGCTCTTTAGGAAGAACAGGCCTAGAAGATGAAGAGTGGAATTGCCCTGTGGGAAACAGCAGCTGGAATGCATGGAGTTGTACCTGAGGATGGATGATGAGACAGTTGAGAATCTGTTGGTCAGGGTTAAGGAACATACCAGTATGGGTGACATTGTCTGCTACAAGCTGCTTGATCAGGAAGAGCAAGAAGATGAGGCCTTCTTCAGACTAGTAGTGGCTTCATAACTGCAATTCTCACGGGAGATTTCAGCCACATTGATATATATATACTGCTATGATCATGAGATGTTTTCATTCAGGATCCTGACAGGAGGGAACACGGAAAAAGCAAGATCACAGCCTTGGACTTCAGGAGAACAAATTTTGGCCTCTTCAAGGATCTGCTTGGAAGAGTCTTGTGGCATGAGGTGTTAGAGAGAAGAAAGGTCCAGAGAAGCTGGTTGATAATCAAGGATCACCTTCTCCAAGCTTAAGAGCAGGCTATCCCAACAAGAAGGGAATCAGCAAAAATACCAGGAGGACTTCAGGGATGAACAAGGAGCTCCAGCAAAATTCAAATGTAAAAATGTAATATATAGAAGGTGGAAGCAGAGCCATGTAACTTGGGAGGAATATAGAGACACTGACCATGCAAAGGTGTGGTTAGGAAAGCCAAAAGCCACCTGGAGTTGAATCTAGTTAAGGGATGTCAAAGGCAGCAATAAATGCTTCTGTAAGTATATAAGTTGCAAAAAGAAGACTAGGGGGAAATGTGGGCCCACTACTGAATGAGACAGGGGCCCTGGTGGCATGGGACATGGCAAAAGCTGGTTTACTGAATGCCTTCTTCACTCTTTGCTAGTGAGACTGGCCTTCAGGACTCAGAATCATAGAATGAGTTGGATTGGAAGGGACCTTTAAACATAATCTAGTGCAACTCACAGGGGGATTTTTGACTAGACAAGCTTGCCCAAAGCCCCATCCAACCTGACCTTGAACATTTCCAGTGATGATGCATCCACAACTTCTCTGGGCAACCAGTTCCAGTGTCTCACCACCCTCATTGTAAAAAAACTTCTTCCTTATACCTAGTCTGAATCTGCCCTTTTTCAGTTTAAAACCATTACTCCTTGTCCTATTGCAACAGGCACTGCTAAAAAATTTGTTCCCAAACAGATCCATCTCTCTTTTGTGCTGGGGTCCCTAGAGCTGGACACAATACTCCAGGTGGGGTCTCACAAGAGTGGAGTAGAAGAAAATCACCTGCTGGCCACACTTTTTATGCAGCCCTGGATATGATTGCCTTTCTGGGCTACAAGAACATATTGACAGATCATGTTCAAGTTTTCATCCAACAGTATACCGAAGTCCTTCTCCTCAAGACTGCTCTCAATCCATTCTTTCCCCAGTCTGTATTGATAATGGGGATTGCCCCGACCCAGGTGCAGTACCTTGCACTTGGCCTTGTTGAACTTCATGATGCTCATGCAGGGCTGTTCCTCAAACCTGTCAAGGTCCTTCTGGATGGCATCCCTTCCCTCAAGACAATCAACTGCATCACTCAGCTTGTTGTCAATGGATAACTGTCTAAACTTTTTCTTTTTTTTTTTTTTTTTTTTCTTTTAAATCCAAGGACTTGGAGATGAGGAAAAATTATAGAGCAAGAAAGACTTACCCTTAGTGGAATAGGATGAGATCAGTGAATACTTAAGCAAACTGGCCATGCCTAAATCCATGGGCCCGGTTGGAATGCAACCACAAGTACTTGCAGACATGATTGGCTCTAGGTGACCCTGCTTGAACAGGGGGATTGGACAATATGACCTTCAAAGTCCCCTTTCAAACTCAGCCATTCCATCTGAGATTAAAAGCCAAGTAGATAAGAGTTGGGAAGAGATAGAATAGCTCTTGGAAAACTTTAAGATGCCTACCTTTCATTCAAAGCTGCCATTTCCATTCTACAGAATTTAAAGGGATGGAAAATCATCCCAGATACACTTACATGAGCAAGAATAAAACAAAAAATGAAACAAGAAAGGAAAATTCTCCAAGGACAAAATAGCTGAAGAAAACAAAAACTGGAGAAAGAACTATATTTTTTTAACATTTTGGTATGAATTCTAAGGCAAAGCTGTAATATTCAAACAATGTAAAAAAAGAAAAAAAAAACACCAAAAAAAATCAAACAAACTGATTTTCCCATTGCTGTCTACAGTAAGCATTGTCACAGCAGACACATGTAGCTCGACACCTAGGGATGAAGATAAATTTGCTGCAGAGATAATTTATTTATTTTTCCTTTAAATAATTTTCAAGAAGATGAGGAGACATTAATTTGACTTCAGGCTAGGAGGTTAACTCCTTTCATTATGGTTTTGCAATTTATTCACTTTATACTTTCTTACATTATTTTCAAAGACATTATGGTCTGAGATTTTATTTCGCATGTCTCCAAATCTTTCAGGTTTTTCATCTTACAGTACTTTATCTGCAGAACAATAGCAGAAGTAGTAATAATAATAACAACAATAATCATAATGACAGTAATAAAGTGTAGGAAAATCCATCTGAAACAAGCCAACATAAAGAATGGAGTGATTTGTTTATTGTAAAGGACACAAGTAACCATAAAATATAGTATGTTTTCCAAGTCTCTCACAAATAAGTCTTATCAGCTTTGTTCATTTTCATATTATCCCATAGTTCCCATTGTTATCTAATCCCAGACCTACTTCCTTCAAGGAGTTTTCAATATATTTGTTTAGTGAGACGTGCATCATGATTATAATGATTCTTAAGCTTCTGAGTCAGACTGAAGCCTCATGGTGACAGAACATCTACAAAAACAAGGTGGAAGACTGCACATGGCACCACCCATGTAAGACAATGTTTAATTTTAAACCACTCTGCTTTTCCATGTTTTTTTCTTTCTATTCCTCTTTCTAGATGACCAGTGATATACACTAGTGAAAGACAGATTTTAATGTACTTCGGCTTGGTAGAATATTATACATCAGTAAATGCACAATGTCTTAAACTTTTGGAAGGACATTTCAAATCAGACCAATCATCTGTAAAGCCCTCCTGAATATGTTGCAGAACTGTATCGTAAAGCAAGATTAAAGTAATTGCTTGTGAGTCAGTAATAATCATACTTTAAAGTTTTGAGACTGAACTGATAGAAACAGAATTTGACCCTTTGCTTGGATTTTATGTGATGCACGTAGTCAGAATCAGGCAGTAGCTAAACACATCTCTGTAATTTTAATGAGAAACTGTCACCTTTGTAAGCTTTAACAGGGCCTCCTGTGTGGAGTATGACAAATGTGTAGCAGAGCAGAAATAAGACTTCCAAGCACCTAGCACTGCAGCTGAACCTAGGAATATGTTTTCTAAAATTTCTAACTCTTTGTTTAAAATGTATATGCTCAGAAAAATTATGTTTAGCTTTAGAAAATGTTGCTCCCTAAAACATACCTTCTCTAATGGTATTTAGCCAAGTTTTCAATATCAAAAGTTTCATTCCCTTTCTGCTGTTCATACTGAGTTGCCTTGACTGTTTTCAGAGCAGTCCCACTAAAGCCATTCTGTCTGGTTCTACTACGAGTGTGAAAAGCTTTCTTCAGTTTGTAGGAGTTTTCCCATTACAGTCTCTCACTATTATGTTTGTGGACTTGCCTATAACCCCATACTGGAAGCAAAAGCATTGAAGCAAGCACATGAGTTTCAATTAACCTAAATTATTGTTGTGTTTTCTGTATGTTTTGATTGTTTGATATATTGTTACTGAGGTTTTTAAGTGCTTCGGTTAATTTTGTATGTCACAAATTCAATGTCTATTTGATAAATTTTTAAGTAATCTTTAAGGCCCTTCAGCCTGTACAGTAGGCCAATGAACCCTGGTAGTTTTAACCATAATTGCCATAATCTGAGTTTTAGCAAAAAATAGTCAACTATGCCTGTTCGTATGATTCTGTCATGGATTTCTCGAGAGAGAGAGAGATGATGAAGGCAAAGGGAGGTTGAGACCTGCCTTCTGTGTACCTGAAGTAATATAAACTTATAAATTAGACATTTTTCTTCTGCCTTCAATTCAAGGAATACATGAACCTGATAACTCCTGTGTATCATTGTTCTTTATGTCCTATCTTCAGCACTTTTTCTTACATTCTACAATAATTAAAAAATTAGATAAAAACAAAACAATATAAAAAAGATTCCTAATGTTCTGAGAAAATAAATATTCTTCTAAACAGATGTGGCTTAGACGTGGTCATTTGTGATGCCTTAGAATACCAGAAACACCTGTATGGAGCTGACAAAGTACGACCTGAGGCAGACAGCTATACTCTCAATGTCAGCTGTAGGTCTAGGGTGACTATAGACTAGTTTTTATTTTAGATTAATAATAAATGAGATATAAATCAGAATATGTGCCACTAAAATGGTGTAATTAACTTCTAGCAAAAAACATTTAATAATTTTTAAACTAGTGAGGCTTCATCGGTTAGGTGGATTGGATAGAAATTCTAAAATTGTTTGTTGAAATAATACTTCAATCAGTTCTATAATTATGATTTCTTATCAAGATCAGTCTTAACCTCTGTGGAACACAATTTGTCAGAACAATGTTTTGATTGTGGCAATTAATGCTCTCAACCACAAATATAATTTCATATAAAATACGGAATAAAATTGAACTTTCTGCTCTACATCATCATTACATCCTTGTTGTGGCAAATTCAGTGCTTTGAATCTATTAACTTTTCATTGTGTGGTGTTATTATCCACTGCTAAAGATTAGCTACTGACACATTTATCAAAGGATGATAAATGAGCTGTCCTTTCAGATGTCTGATTATCTGACCTTTATTCAGTTAAAAGCACAGGGGGCTGACAGTGTTAAGTGCTTGCTAGTTTAGAATGAAATTGAACCCAGAAAATGAATGTTTGGTATTGTCTTCAATAATACAAATTTACTCCATCAATTTATGTTTAAATTAAAGAAAACAAAAGTTATTATAAAACTACGTAGAAAAACCCTATTGCCACACAAGTGTTTTTTTAACATTATCTTATGAAGAATCCTTAGTTCTAAAAGTTCCCTTTGAGAGAGAACTGTTCTGTCATTATCCACTGGACTGTAGTCAGTCATCCAAAAAGCACATAGGCTTGTGGAATGCTTTCAAGTGTCTAAACAAAAATGTGTTAACTTTTATCTATTTCCATGACATCCAGACAGCTTCTGTCACCTGGATGTCAACAGTTATAGAAATTCTCATCTAAAAGCTCATGTGTTGAGTAAGCCTACCAACTTCTGATAAATAACTCTAAATGTTCACTAATCTTAATTTGCTCTTGCAAACATAGTGATTTATGCATCTTTGTATACGTAAAGTTTAGATGCAACTTTTAGATTGCATAAAGCAAGTACAGCACAATAATCAGTGCAGAATAAACAACATAACATTGGCTTTGATATTCAATATGAACCAAGTTTTGCTAGAAATTAGAGCTCTAAGCTTCCATTTTACAGGGATTTTACACATGTCCAGAGACCTCTGGTAATAAATATGGCCCAGCTAAACTCTGTGTTAAATGCTATCATTGGTGTGAGCCTGAAGTATAGTACTGGGTTAGGAGATATCAGTACAGCTTCTTGCAAAAAGATTTTTAAGCAATCTGGCTATCTGCCTTAGCTGCAGCTTGTCAGTGAGCAAAAAGAATGGCTAGAGCAAGTGGTTATAATCTCCAAACTGAGATTTATGAAGATGTATCCTTGGTTTAAAAACTTCAAATTAAAAAGCAGTATGTAGCAAGTTTCCTGGTTCCTTTCCTATACTGAACATACAGTTGTGTTTTCTTTTCTAGGCAAATCTTAATAATTATATCCTTTTTCCAAGGTGGCTGGACATGAACTGTTCTTAAACTAGTAGTCAAGATGTTGAGATGTCAGCATACGAGTGAGCCAGCGTTCTTACCTTCATGACTTACAACCATGAAGAAATCACTTTGGGATTAGGGCAAGGTCATCTATTTTCACTGGCTGGAGTGTACACGAAGAAAACTCATATCTGTTTTAAAAATGTCACGAAGGTGCGCAGATATTTTTTCAAGTTATTTTTCTTATATTGGGAATAAAACTTGAAACTTTAGGAGACATGTAGTTAATATGTGATTTTTTTTAAGACTATAGATGGAGGCACAGTTGAAGTGTTACGTGTAGCAAATTCTTTTCCTGAGGACAGATCAGTCCTAGGAATCATGTTCTTGAATTAGTTTTACTGTATGAATCACTGTTATTAAGTAGGTATAACTTATCCAAACCTTCTTGCTAAGATTACTTAGTTTAGACAAAATGTAGTTCCACTCCAATACAGTCATTGGCAGCAGGACAGTGAAGATCAAATTAATCTCTCTCCCTCTCCGTTCTGTGTTCCAGATTAGTTATTCTTGTCTTGTTTTGTACTAGAGTCTTTTAGAGTGATGTCCATGACACTAGCTAACATTTAGCTGTCAGTGTATATTTAAAGTTGGTCATCTGGGCATTTTTTTCTTCAAATAAGTTGACAGAGTATTTTCCTCTCCTATGATAGGCAGTGTTTCTCAGTACATACCTACCTCCCTAAGTCAAAAGTAATTAAGCTTACAAGTCAGGCCAAGTGCAGGACTAAATCTCCTAAATTTAGCTACCTACATATGTCCAAGACACCACCACTGGTCAGTACATTCCATGCATGTAGACAGAAATTCAACACATTTTAAAGTCAACATCTGCTGGTTGGCCAGCTATATAGCTTTCTGAATACCCTTGGCTAGATTTCTACTGGCTATAAATGGAAGCTTAGACCTCTAACAAATATCTGGATACTTATGTCTAGACAACTGCACCTAAATGTCTTCATATCACATTAAATCATGTCATCAAATATTTGCCCAGGCAGAGACAGGTAGTAGCTTTTGATATGTACCCAGATACTCTCATGCCTACAACTGTTTCTCCAAAAAAGTATGGATTATCTGTAGGGTTTTATTGTGCTTCAGATCTGTTAGCTTTATAGGTAATGTATGGAATCTTGAAGAGCATTGGAAACTAATGCTTCAGTAAAGTAATCACAACCAGTGGCTGTTTAGGTGGCCAAAGTTAGATAGGATGAAAACCATCTTTGCTCTCCAATTATTATTTAAGCAAAATTGATTCCCAGTAATATGAAGCAGGTTTTCACTAAGATTTGAGGGGAAACAACCTTTTCATTTTATTTATGATCAGAACTGTTTTCTAGGACTAGTTGTAAATAAATCAATCTACATATAGAAAATAACTACTTTCCTGTGAAATTGTCCCCCCTAGCACATTATGCACTAAACCTGTACGACATTGTATCTGCTTGTGGTCAATAAAGAATACATAAAGATATTGGAGCAAGACTGGTATTGGGAGAAATAGCAACAATCATTATTTTAATTATTTGTTCAAGTCAGCTTGCTTCTACTCAACTCATCTAACTTCATTTTATGCTTGAAGTTAGGCTCAAACCTAAAATATTATTCATGTTTCCAAAAGACAAGCCACTTTCTCTTTAAAAGCTTTTTGGAGTTGAACTTAATGGTCTTTTGAGGGTACTGATTATATTTTTTTTTTTCCATCGACATTACAAAGACAGAGCCTCAATGACTAGCTGACCCTAATATCTAACTTCTAAAGTTATTGAAGGTAAGATGAGCCACACACAGGGAACACTAAACAATAAATAGCAACACCCCATATAAAATTCTGTTCAAATTAATAAAGCAGAGAAGACTGTGTCCGAAGTTTAACATGATAATACTATACAAACACTTCTAAATGACCAGGATGTTTTATAAACCTTCAAAAATAAAGAAACTGAGAGGTATAGAAGATTCCAGACCCAGTCCCTTGCTCTTAACAGTTAAGCAAAAAAAAATACTTCAGACAAACAGACTTTGAGAAACTGAAGATGCTAATTTGATACCAACACCAACATATGCATTAGCAACACTCAGTAACAGACTCTTTGACAGCCTAGTATGCAGAAAAACAGAGGTATTCCCCAAATTAGCTGCAAAATCCCCAGCAGCTGAGAGTACACAAAACCAGTCCTATAACTGCTGTCCCTGAAACTTGCTTTCCTGTACTTCTCTTCCATTAACCACTGACAAGCCACATTGCAGCTTCAATTCTTCAATTTTCTTCTCAATTTTGTGCAAGGTTGTAAATACTCTAATGCTTCATTTATAAATGATAAACTGAAATGCAGAGTTCATTTGCATTTCATAAACTCAAGTTAGTTGGTAGGTTAGCAAGTCACCTTGATATGATTGCTAGCCTCTGGTCTCCATAGGTTAATGGATAATCAGCAACGGGAAATCTTTAAAAATCTGATTGTATCTGCACAATGCCAAAATATTCAGAACTTTCAGGTATGCTCTCATGATTTGATTAAAACATTTCTCTACTACTCATTCTCTCTATCACGTGAGTTTGTGTGGCTGTCTTACTTTCAAAGAACCACCTTCATTTTGACATTGTAAGTGTCTTTGTAGGTTTGCAACATCAGAATTGATACTATCTGCCTTCTCCCATTAACCTGCCTGTCTGATAGTTTTAGGGGGTTTATTAATAATTTTTTTTTCATTCCTGTAAATGTTGTGATTGTTTCCAAAACTTTTTTTTTTTTTTTTAGCACACTTTTGCAGTCTTTCTTACTTTTCTCTTAAGTATATATATCAATGAAAAAGATCGTAAACGAATCAGCACTAAGTCTGTTAATAGAAGTGCATGGCCTTGAAGAATCTTATGAAGAGCTTGTCTTATAGAAGGATTTAGGATGAAAGTTTTGACTATAGAAGACACTGCACTCAGGCTGAGTTTGTACAGCTTGGATGTGTATTTCTGCCACTATAAAAAAGTATAGCGACTCAAACACTGAAAACAATCACTGAACCACAGAAAAAGAAGTTTAGCATGAACCTAGCAGGTCTTCAAGTCCACCCTTGCCTCAAAGCAGAATCTGTGTCTATTACATTCCTGACAGATGCTTGTTCTCGTAAACTCTTCTGATGAGAACTATCTACCACATTCTAGTTTACTACTGGAAATTTTTAAAAGTATTCCCTGATGAAGCAGTCCTTTACTTTCTAACTTCTTTCCAGCAGACATGAGGAAAAATTACTATTCTCTTTGAAGAAAGGTTGAACAGTGTAAAAACTACTTATCTCTTCCCTAGTTTTCTATGTTCTAGAATAAACAAACCCAATCTTCAAATTTATGTTTTAAGTAAAATTCAATAAATATTTTGTTAGCCTAGCTACGTGTAATTATCACTGACTTCCCCCAGTTAGCCCAAACCTTTCAGGAAATGTAGCACTCAGAAATGGGTTCAGTATTGCTGCTGTGGACTTGATGCTGCCACAAATACTAAACTATTCCTATTTATACGCCACATTGTCATATTTTCTTTTTCATGTGCCAGAACTATTAGCTGGATTTTTCTTTCCTTGTTTTGTATTTGTGTGATTATTTTTACCTAAATGTGTTTACTGATTTGAATACTTTTTGTTCAGATCTTTCGAAATTATCAAGACAGTTTGGAATTCTTACACTATCCTTTGTGGTTTTCAGCCTCACAAGCTGAGAGAGGTAAAAGTCACTTGCAAAATAAAAGGACTAATTAATTCATTTCCTAGGTTATTAAAGAAAATACTCAGCAACTCTTGTCCAAGATAAACAAGCAGAAAATGTCACCTTACTCATCCTCAAGTGGCAAAGAACCCTTTGATAATAGTATGGTACATTTTTGCAGCTAGTCTTGCACCCATTTACGAATGTGCATCCTACTATTTTATTTTCCCTTTTTTTTTTTTACAGATATCAAGTATGGCTATGTCAAAATCTTTTCTATGGTCACAGCATATCATATTTCTCAATAGTTTCTCAACCCTTAAGCTTGCCAGTCTGCCACAGAACAAAATTAAATTGTATGGACATAATTTGTTCCTGATGAATCCTTACTGGCTGATATTGAATATAAATCCTGTATATTGGCACATTTTTTTCCAAATATTTCTGAGGACAAAAGAAAAAAACCCCATGAATTTATAATTCACAGCCTCTTTCCATTTTAGCAAGAAACACTATTTTCTAGAATCTCACTCATTTTTCATCATTTTTTCAAAAAGAACTGCTACATCTCTGCTACAAGCATTTCTCTAAGTATTTCAAGATTAATTTTGGTACATCTGGTTTGTTTGAAACCATCTAAATTATGACATTACTTCCTAATCTGCTTTTTTACTCTCGCCACTCTACGACTGCTGTCAATAGCACTAAATGCCTGAATGCCATAAGAATTAAATTATTTTCATTATTTTTTGTTCAAGAGGCTTCCATTTTCTTTTCTAGCTTAAACTTTGTTTTGATTTGCTTTGTATTTTCTCCTCTTTAGAGACAGGATCTTATTAGTCTCACAAATCATCTAGGTATGAAGCACTTGCAGTGAAAATAGTTCTCAATAGAAAAAATAAAATTGGATAAAAATTGATAATACGGAATCATAGAAAAAGCAGAAGAAATGGAGACTCCCATTACATTTAGTGTGATGCCTTCTGTTCCTACAGAATGTAAAGGCAGAGCAAGATTTGGAAAATACCTGCTTCAGAGAATGCTATCAAAAACATTGTTACAGGATTTTATTCTTGGGTTGAGAAGTGTATTTGAGGAACTTAGATCATTTAAATAATTCAGGAAATAGCTTTTTGAGAATTCAATGAACACAATTAAGAAATGAAAATTCATATTAGCAAGTCAGAGCACAAAATTAGGATTTTTCCCACATCTAGTATTTTAGTGGGACAGAAACCAGGCAAATCCAGATTTAACTGCGAACAAAAGAATAAGTGAAAGCAGTAAAATGTGAAAGTAACATTGACTAAGAACTAGGAAGCCTGATATGATTAAAGATACCTATACTTGTATAAGGTAATACTATGCTTATAATCGAAAGCACAGGTTGTGCAGTACAATGGGAAAACTGGAATTCAGTGCTGAGGCTGAAGACAAGGTACAGGAACTGACACATGGGAGTACAACTGCTAAACACAAACTAAAAACACTGACGTCAGGAAAATCAGAGAAAAAAAGAGTGGAGGATTACACAGTGTTGAGGTCACCAATGTTAGTCAATTGAAACATTAATGACTGAAATGACTTCAGGAATAACATGACCTAAGAGAGATCTTTCTAAGTGAATGGATTGGCAGAGATAAAGTTGTAGTTGTTATAGATGTCTATGCTGTTACTCTCCAAACTTTTTTTATGGGGAAAAAGGGAACACGTGCAGAACTAAGAATTATGGTTGATTAATGTTTTAACAGTCTAACAGTCCAAGTTATCTATTACAGAAAAGTCTCATTAATTATAGAATCATAGAATCATAAAGTGTCTCAAGTTGGAAGGGACCCATAAGGATCATTGAATCCAACCCCTGCTCTTTGCAGGACTACCTAAAACTAAACCACATGACTACTAGTGTCATCCAGATGTTCCTTGAACTCTGACAGGCTTAGTGCTATCACCACTGCCCTGAGGACCTTGTTCCAGTCACCGACGACCCTCTCAGTGAAGAACCTTTTCCTAACATTCAGTGCAAACTTCCCTTAATGCAACTTCATTCCCTTTCCTTGTGTCCTGTTGCTGGTCCCTGGAGAGAGGAGATCAGCAGTTCCCCCTCCACTGCTCCTCTTGAGGAAGTTGCAGACTGCAGTGAGGTCACCCCTCAGTCATCTCCAAGCTGAACAAGCCAAGTGATCTCAGCCGTTCCTCCTTTGAAGAGATGGCTCCTAAAAAGTAACCAGCATTCATCACAATACCTTCAAAAGCAGATTCCCAGGGGACCTTACTAGTTAGCTCCTTCAGCAGCTCAGTCTGCTCTCCCCATACCCAGAGTCAAAGTTTTTTTCTGGCAGTTTTCCTCCTATCACCAATGATAACCTGCTACACAAAACTTCCTGGTGTCTATCCCTTTTCTCTGGTGCTGTGCTCATCCCTCCAGTGCCCCTCCAAATACAACAAAGGGCCACTAAGATGACTAGGGAACTGGAGCCTGGGCCCAGGCTCAAATGTTGGCCCCAGTCCTTGCCTTACCTTTGTCACAGAATTACTGAGGTTGGCCAGGACCTCAGGAGAGGGTTTAGTTCTGTTCAGAGTAGGTCAGCTAAAGGAGGTTGCCCAGGGCCCCATCCTGGTCTGGTCTTGAATTTCTTTAAGGATGAAGGCCAACCCCTCTGGACAACATAATGCCATGTTCAACCACCTTAATTGTGTCTTCTCTTTTTTTTTTTGTTGTAAAGTTGAGCTATAGACAAATAAAGTACAAATATACTAAATGTCAGAAAACTGAATGATTTTTAAGGCAAATACATATTCATGTATTCTTAATCTAGTTGGAATTTATAGAAGTTGAGATATAGGCAACGATGCTTATTTTTACAAGATGTTTTCCAATCTGCAGGAAGAAACAAGATATACCTGTTACTCCAGTAGTGGACAGTAAATCAAAGTATAACAGCCTTTTTTCTGTTTTAGAAATACCTTAAGGAGGGAATAAGCATCACTTTGCAAAGTAGACACCCATCCAGCTTTTGCAATGAAACCACTGGGGGAAGACATAGCAATGGGATGGCATTCTCATCCCTTTGCTAGTAAATAAAGCAGTATCTATTTTCCCATGGCCAGAGTTAGGGTACAGCCAAGTGTAGGACTAGAAAGTTTTCAGTTATCTGTGCTTGCAAGTAAAGGTTGTGTAAATCGCACTGCAACGGTTATGAAATAAATGTGTTATCCTAACATCTATGCTGCTCTGAGGAACCCAGGAATAGATTACTGTTTATTTCACCCAGCTCCTGTGTACATAGCTGCCTTTCAGGTTGCTTATGCTTGTGCTAGCATGGACTGAGTGCTCAAACCAAGAGGATGCTGTGACCTGCACCTTGTGAAGTCTCTCTTGCAAGAGATCTGTATGGAGCAGGGGCCAGGCTAAATCCTGAACAATATCTTAGCATGGTAGATATTGAAAGAATGAAAATAATTAAGTGTTATCCACATAAAACCAGATTTTAGTCAATGTTCTTCAGGGCCATAGAGAATATTTTGTGCTTCTAAGTAGTCTAACCATTTGAACTTATTCAAGATTTTAATATTTGTTAATGAAGATATAACATTATGATATGGTAAGTTCCTTTATCATTCCAGTTGCCACTGGGTAAAATAAAGTGTTTGCCCCTTAATACACAGTAATGATGCAGATGGGAACTAAAGTAGAATTTTATATGCAGTTAAAATTATAGGGGGAATTTAAACAGTTCAGACATAATTGCCTGATGGTGTTTTGCCAGAACGAAGAATTTTGCTCTCACTGAAATGTCCTTTGGATCTCTAAAGATCACTTTTGTTCATGTATTTGGTTTTACACCTTACTGGACAGATGGTATCACCAATAGAGCAAAATCCATGAAATCAGTTTAATATCTGGTCAACAGGGAGGGTTGTGCTTATGAAATACTGTCTTAGGTTTACCGTGGCTGCCTGCCAGGTGCCCACCAAGACGCTTTCTCACTCCCTTTCCTCAGAGACAGGGGAGAAAATAAGATTAAAAACTCACGACTCAACATAAAGGCAGTTTAATAAAGAAAAGCGAAAGCTGTGCATGGAAACGGATAAAACCCAAAAGATTTATTCTCTACTTCCCAACAGCAGGCAAAGCTTCCCTGGGAAGTAGGGCCTCAGTATGCATAGTGGTTGCTTTGGAAGACAAATGCCTTAATAATGAATGCCCCATCCACCCTCGCTCCCAACCCCCCCCCCCCCCCCAACCCCCCTTTAGCTTTTTTTGCTGAGCATGTTGTCATACGGTATGGAATATCCCTTTGGTCAGTCTGGGTCAGCTGTCCTGGCTGTGTCCCATCCCAACCATTTGCCCACACCCAGCCGACTGGCCTTTGAGGGAGGAGGGAGATTGGAAAGAGCCTTGATGCTGTGTGAGCAACGCTCGGCAGCATCCAAAACCCTGGTGTGCTATCAAGAATGTTCTATCTATATACAAATATCTATATCTAAATATAAAGCACAGCTTTGTGACGGCTGATACGGGGAAATTTAACTCCATCCCATCCAAACCCAAAACAAATGCGCAGGACTGATTTCATTTGAACACCACACTCACCAAATAAAAAATATAGGGTTTTTTAAAAAATGCAATTTGAATAATACTGTCGTTCTTCAAGTCCTACCATTTCTGTACTAGTGTTAATAGCCATTTACAGACCCCAACCCCCTGCCTAATAGGTTTGGTTAGATAAAAGAGTTCTGTACTGTTTTTGCATCAAGTTTATTTTAAATGCTACTGTGGAAACTGATAGAGACTGCTCTTGCTAATCCCAGAGCTTAGTTAAAATAGAATATCTTTGAATTAAGATACTGGTTTTATTTGAGACTAAGGATAAGCAATCACTTTTAATTAGTAAAGATGACAAATTAGCCACAAGATTTTTCCTTTTTGTTTGTGTGGGACCTTTCAATACAACTTAGCTCATTAGACTGTTGATGGCTGCTGATGTACTGGAGGTAGTTAATGGAAGATGTGTTCAATAAAGTGTGACCTCAAATTTTGTCATTTAAGACTCCAGATACCTCTGGAGGCTCAGAAGAGAAGCCTGTAATCAAGACTGCACATATACAAACAATGCATAGCAGTAGCAATGTGGTGCAGAAAGATAGTAAACATATCTGATGGCCTGAAATATTATCAATTAGGGCCCAGGCAGGTAGGTAGATAAGATATTTGCACTTAAAATGTTAAAAAATCACCCCCAAATAAACTTGTCCTTATATTTCTCCTCTTTTGAAAGCATAGTCCTGTTAAGTACCTAAGATTCAATCCTGAACTTAAAAAAAAAGTGGTATTTGGTAAATACTAAAGAAAATACAAAAAATAAAAATCTGTAATCATAAAGAAGACTACAGAAATCAATAGCACTCACAGAAAAGTTTGAAAGAGTCTGAAGACATATATTATTGGTGAAAGGTCTAAGCCACTGAGGATAGTAAATACCATATGGGAACAGCCTTAACAGATAGATATTGAACAGTAGAGAAAATAAATACACTAAAGGATTTGTTTTATTACCATAGTGACTGATATAACAGACAGCAATATTAAAGCACCACTTCCTCATAATAATTCTAGAATTACTCGTTATGATTTCCATTTCTAATAGTGCCATAAGAGAGCTATTAAGCCTATTAGATAACAATTCATTTAATAAAGCAGAAATTAAACAAGCCAGTATATTTTATTTAAAGAATGGGATAAGAAAGCAGTACCAAGTGTTGCACTGGTTGGTATACTGCCCTATATAATAAATCATTATTGAATGGCAGTGACGAGCAGAAAAGAATACCTTTTGCCTTGTAGAGTTGCTATATGAATATTTGAGCATGTTCAGAGAGTTTTCTCAGGTTTAATGTCTAAGGTCCAGTAAAGCTCACCAAGCTGGCAAGGCTAAGTCATATCAAGATATGGTCAACAACACAACTGGTGGTGTCATATTGTCAATCAAAACAGATAAAATAGCAGTTTAGAGTTGAATTGATAGATGTTGAGGTTCAACAGATACTAAATGGAATTCAGATTTTAAGCCTAAAACTTATAACATTAAGCCTACTGCACAGCTATGAGGCTCAGGAGTGCTTCAGAAGTTTTAATAGGGAGGTGTGCCCCAGTGTTACCTCAGCTTTGTGACGGAATAAGAAACAAAGGCTCCCATTAGCAGCCACAGTCACTATTCCAAACTAATGTCGCAAACAAATATTGCCATTCAGAATCTTGGAGTAATGAGTAACTTAATAAAGAATTCAAGATGGAAAGGAGTTATACATGCTCATGCAGGGTTGTACAAAGAATGATTTAAACTGCATTAGGAAAAAAAGAAAGATTATGACATTCCCCTTGGAAAATGCAGATCAATACACTTGGGATAAGTTTACTGGAGACACATACATTTGGTGGAAGGTCATAAATCTTGAAAAGTAGAATGCTGAGAATTGTTTTAATACACTAGTTAATGAGGCACAACACTTGTGAAAGAATTGGGAAACATAAAAGAGCAGGGATACATTGATCTGCATATACCGCAGGGTGAAGCCCAACAGTCCACTTCTCTGAGGATCAGGTACATTTGAACTACTTTAATCCATTTAAGGAGCTCATTACTGGAATTAGGTAAGTAAATAAGAAAAACAATTTTCAGGGTGCTGAAGCAAGTATCAGCACATATACTATTTAAAATATTGCAGTTTATGCTATATGAGATGTACCAGCTTTACTCTACATCCTGCCTGTATTTGGAATTCGGTAATTGGTTGTCAGGGATCAATGAAACAAAAGCCCCCTAATCAATGCAAAGAAAACATTAATTGAAAATTGTACTGGTTAAATCTGCCTGTGTCTGAAATTAGAGCATCCTAGCCACTAAAACCTACATTTAAACATGTTTGTATTTGAGGTTGGCAACAGTAAAACTACATGATTGCAGTTATCCAACAACTTTATTCTAGTGAGGTCTTGCAACATGACAGAGGAGAATAACAAAATATTTACTGAGTCTTTTCAAGGGCCAAATCATAATTGCACAGATTCTTTGCACTTATGACTAGAGTGAAACAAGAATGATTTGCTTGTCTTCTTACTTGCCTAAGGCCATTTATCTTGTCAGTTTATAGCTATACGAACCTGTTATCTTAGGGTTTAACATTAACAAAACAATGCAATTTGGCTGAGGGAGGTCATATGTAAGGCAACTGTAATTCTGTACAGTAATCCAGACATGAAAAATCACTATGGAGACACAGTGGATACTGGGCTCTTGTTCCAATATTTGATTATGTTCACATTAAAATGGTGGCCCTAACTTTGAAGTTTTGTGGTGTAAGATTCAAGCCAACTGATTGACAGACACCTTCTGCCTTCTAGAAAGAGGCTGAAAGGCTTGCCATGATGACACAAAAATAACTTACAGAACTGAGTTTTAAGTAATTCTGTTGAAATACTTACACAAATACTATTAAATTAAATTCAAAATAATGTAAGAAAGTTTTAAATAAATGTGTGTGTAAGTTCTTAATTTTTAAAAGAAATTCTATGAGGTAGCCAGGATAGTAGGAAACCTTACCCAATTTTCAGTTAAATCCCTCCATTGACTCTACAAACAGGAATTTCACCACAAATGAGATTCTGCTTCAAAAGGGAAACATCTCAAAGCACAATTTTAGTTTATTGTCAATAGAATTTTAGTTCATCTCTAACATAGATCTGCAACAGCACAAATATGCAATGAACATTTTTTCAGGTATATCAGACCTAACTTTAGTCTAACTCTGTTACCCTGTGGTTTCTTGATTTATCCTGATTTTCTGTGCTGTGGCTAGACTACTTAAAGAATGCCAGAGTGTTTCAGAAACTTTGCAGCTTTTATAATTCCCATCATATTGCTGCCATTGGCAACTCCACCTGGTCGTTGGCCAAATTTATGTTCTCTTGCATTTGTAAAAGGTGTTCTATGGCTTATTATAGGTTCGTAAAGGTAAATTGGGTTTATTACCACCTTCTTTGTTTTCTGTTTGTTTGTTTGTTTGTTTAGTTAGTTAGGACTTACAATTCTTCATACAATGAGGCAATGCAGATACTATACTGTAGTCCAGTAAAAACCATTTTGCCATGTTTTTATAAAAATCTGTACTCCTGACCCAAGAGTGCAGTCTTAGGTCTGGCCTGAGTTCACCTTAGCTGGAGTTGGGCTCAGGTTGTTTCAGTGCTTGTCTCATGGCCAAGAGACTGTTGCCTCCCCTGCCTGAGCTTGAGCTCTGCCAGTGCCATCAATATTGTTAAAATCAGTTTCTTGTTCAGCAGTAACTCACACAAGTATCATAAATAAAAAAAATATGGGTATATGACTCGGGTTCTCCAGGGTTGTACCGAATACATCTGTTTGGTGTATTTGCGAGAGCATGTTGCTAACTGGTAACTTCACTTTATTGAGAAATGGATTATTCTAGCCAGATTAGAAAGTTTCACCAAACTGTGACAGTGCTCTGGTACCCCCACCCATTCAGTCAGAGCTAATTGGTATATCCCTGCACTTGACTGTATTATATCATACAGATAATTGCCTTGCTAAGCATAACTCAAGATTTTGCTGTAACTGGCTACAATTCTCTGACTTCACTTAAGAGCTTTGATCTATTTCCCCTTGTCTGTAACAAAGATCAGTAAAAGCTGACTAAACACACATGAGATGGTGAACCTGCTTTCTATAAAACCATTATTTTTGGTAAATAGCTGTATATGGACCTTTATATTTCATAGTTACTACTAAGGTGCTATAGAAATACAAATCAAATTGTTTTGGTAATTACAATGGTTTGAAAGATGTTCTTTAAAAAAAAAAAAAAACAAAAAACAAACAAACAAAGCAAAAGAAAGCCCAGCTGGCCTTTCAAATATTGCTCATCAGTCTTTTTGCTGGTTTTATTTGAATAGATTATGATTGCTTGTCCAGGGCTGAATTATTCTCCCACTTGCTTATACTGTGGTTACTGTGACCATGAAACTGAAAAAAAAAGACAGAAAAAAAATCATAGATAATGATATCTGTGCTCCTATTAAAACAAATCTACATTGTTTAAGAGCAGATGGCTATATTAACACTTAGTGAGAAAAATTGTCTTTTAGAATTCATTCTGAATTCTGTCAGTAATCTTGAAGTGTAACATTCACAGTCATTGCTGCTTTTGCAGCACATTAAGCTTTTATGAAAGTGAAAGTTAATTACATATGATGACTAAACTCCAGGGATCATAATTAGCTGAACTGAATGGCTGCACATCAGTAATTAGATGTCATTCCACTTCATTGTACTGAGCCCTAAACCCAACCCTTAAAATGTCGTAGGTATTGGAATCAGTTCTATCCATGGGGCCATTTCTTTAGAAAACCTAAATGTGGAACACTATACAAAATATATCAAGTAGAAACCATAACTATAAGTTACAGGACTTACACATTCAGCAGATTAACCTTTTTCAGAGGTTGTCTATGGATAAGAAATTATATGGATATATAATATGGATAGATCTTTTATATATATGGATATATTATATGGATAGATCTTTTTTCCATGGCTTTAATGCAGGAGTTGGGCAAGGAGGTAGGGAGAATGTTTTGGTTTTACTTTTTTGTGTGTGTGATTTTTTTTTTCTGCCCCCACCCTTGCCTGACAAGGTGTGTGACTTCTCTGCACATTATTTAGATTGTAGAATATACAAAAATAAATGGCCAGATCAGTCTCTGGGTAGCGCTTGTTTTGACTGATGGAGTATCAGAGTGGAGATTTCATACAAAGAAAGACCATTTATCTTAACTTGAGTAAAACAAAGCACAGTGCTCTACCTCAAAGAATTACTGTGCAGAATTTGTCAGCTTTACAGGACATGGGAGGTAAAACTATGTGTCTGCAACTTCACTGCACTAGCTGTCCATTTGAGTTGTTTGAAAAGACTGTTTCCATATCCTGTTCTCAAACAGTGTGGATAACCAAAAAGTATGTATTTAAAAACAACTGGATCTTCTTGTGAGGAGACAAGAATATTTAACATTAATTTGCCAATTCTTTATGAATAGTATTTTAAAGCACATAAGGAAGGCACCTGTAAATTAATTCAGGTGTTCTAATTGTCTTTTTTGAGGTAACTATACTGATTGTCAACAGAAACTTTTTACACTCTTTGTTAGACCTAAGTTCATCACCTAAACTGATAGTATAAAAACTTTTCTTACTTTCCCAACTCAGAACACAAGCTGCAAAATTATCTTTATCTGTTTTTAGCCTAAAACCATGTAACTAATTTTACTAAGTCCTTAAAAAATATGTCGCTAAAATCTTTAAAATGCCATTCTGTATTTTCAGTGCATAAAAGATAAACTGTAATTGCTTTTATGTAGTACAATTTGTTTTTGCTCGGCTGGATTAAGCATCCTACTTCCATATGTCACCATTTCTTCTCTTCCATTCACCACCTGAGACAATACTGGCCATTGCCAGTATCACAGGAATCCACGTCCAGCACAAACAGATGGTCAAATTGTCGGAAAGCCAAATTTGGAGGACTTGTCGAAAGAGGATTATTTTTTTTTTTAGTTCATAGAAATACTTTGACATTCAAAGGTCTCATAAAATTCAGTAGGAATCTTAAACGACTGAAAATCCTGGCACATGTATTTTATGCAAAATCAAAATAGGAAATTTTACATTCTCTATGTTTCTGTCTAAACTGGCTTGAAAAAGAGTACCAATAAAATTTCGCTATGCCTGTGCTTTAACAACCCCTTTCTTTCTGAGATCATAAATCTCAATTATACTATCTAAACACAAGACAGGACACAGATACTCGTAAAATTATTATTGCTTAATAGGTCAACATTTATCAGTTGTAATACCTGTCTGTACTTTCTTGGTGTGCTATATAAGTAAAGTAAGAAAAACCGCTAAATATCAAATAACAAAAGACTTACTGGTAAGCAAAGTCACATTTTCTATTGCTACAGGCTGAAAAATGCACGTATTGCAGGTGACTTACTACTGAATAACTTGTTAAGCCACAGCAATACATCTGATGCTTTTTCTCTGTTCTGTATTTCTATTAGAAATGCAATATATTTGTGTATGTAAACCCAATAAATAATCATAGCAATGTAGATAGATAATTATGTACTTTTTAGATATGCAAAATACAATTTAAACAGAATAATAGCTTTGATCAGGCTCCATTTGTCTGGTTTGCTATGCTCCATTGTCAAAGACTATGAACTCTGCCTAAAAAGCTAATGAAGGTATTCCTGCCATAAGGGCATGACATAGATAAGAGTCATATGCTGGTTACAACTGAGTCTTAGAGGTGGGGTACCAGCACCAGAAACAGAAGTACATTTCCCTTCCATGATAACAAAGTCATCGCTTAGTATCAGTATGGGACATCAGACCGATAGGTTTTGCATACACATTTCTGAAGAAAAGAGGCATATCTGCATTTAGTTTGGGGGTTTTCTTGTCTTGTAAGCAACCTAAAGATTATTTCACCTGTGCTATCAATCACAGGTATCTGCAATAAGCTGTTCCACAGTTCTATACATGTTTAAATATGCCCTAAAATGGACCCTATCCAGTTCGCAAAGTTGCATTTATTTGTAACTACTCATTTACTATTTACATTTACACCTCTGTGGTCTCTGAAATTATCCTGTGCTTTTTCTTTCAAAGTATCTGCTTGTACTTTGCTGTCGTCTCATTTTTCTTCAATGAAGTTGAAGATGCGGCTTCATGGTTACAGTGACACATCTAGTGTTTCATCAGTAAACCTAGTCACACTTGTGACCTTCTTCAATTTGCAAAAATAAGAATCATTTAACAGAAATAGATCACAAGGAACGACTGAAAGACATGACAGATGGAAGACTGGCTTTGATAACTGCTTATTATTACTATTATTATTTATTCCTTATGTTAATATCACTGGTATCAAAAGCATTTTGCAAGAAATGACAAAGTGGTCCTAAACTCTTAATATTTGTGTTTAACATGAGAAACTTACAACATCCTGTTGGCAGATCTAAATCCTGGTCCTGACTCCTTAGACCTGAATAAGTGCATAATGCTTGACCTGGGGAAATCAAAAGACCTTTCGAATGCATGTATTCCTCCAGGTCCTGTAGTCAATGCATATTAAAATGATCCAAGGATTCTTGCCATTCTTAATACAAGATTTGGAACTATATTGCATATGTATATCTACAGGGCTTCTGGGAACAACTGTGAAGACGATAAGAAAGATGTAAGATGAGTGAGTGTATCAGTTACACTAAAGATATACATAGGCAGAAATTAGGTATGTGTGACGGGGAGAGTAATCCTAGATGAACCTCTCTACCCTATTTAAAATCTACGTATAGAACAGTCTTTGCTGAGCTGACCTCTGGGAAATCAATCTTCAGTTTAACTTTTCTGCAATATCTACTATGTAAAGTAAGGACTACTCAATTCTGATATAGTCAATGCAAAATATATCAATGCGATGTATTTAAAACCTAACAAATTTCCCTGGTTTTCTGTCAAATTTGGTTCTTACAAGTTCTCTCTTCCTCTTCCTTCCTTCCCCTCTTGTCTCACCCCTCCTCCTCTTTTAGAGTTGTAATCAATACAATAGGGTTTTAACTAAAACTGAAAGGAGTTTTGCAGATGCTTAACATGAGAAGGATGTGTCCCAAGATGCTGAAGTGCTGAAACACAATGAGATGACTCGCCACAACGGTAACAGGTGAGGAATGAGCTCATTATTTGAAAGCACTATGACTAGAATTAGCCATCTTATCCCAGAGATTTTCACATGCACTACCTACATTTTTGGTTTTGTTTTCCTAGCATATTACACTAGAAGATCAAGGTGTCAAATTCTCCCTTCAGGTGAAGTCAGAATCCTGAGCTACAATGCCCCGTCAGATGGTCTTCTCCTCTTAATGCTATAAGGTCTTTATCCTGACATTTGGCAAGATTTCTTGTACTTTAAGAATGCAAAAAAGATAAGGTAACAGACTGAAAAAGAGAATAAAGGAGAAACTTAGTGCCTTATATTTATATGTGGAAGAAGAATGCTTAACTTAGCTTTCTTTCCCCTAACATGCAGGCCTAATGATACATTTGAAAATAAAACAGCTCAATTGTCTTTGGGCATTGGTGAGCACTGAGGTCATTTCTTCCTGAACAAAGAGAAACAAGTGCAATACAAAAGTAAATAATTTAAGTTAAACAGGATGGATGGCACATGTAGTTGGTAATAAGATAGGGCATTACACTCTAGGTCACTCCTTTCCATCTGTACCAGATCAGTAGTGACAAGAAAGTTTTACCCTCTGACAGCTATTCAATGGCCTGTGTGAAATGATTTACGGGGTTTGGTCCCATTTCTAATGGACAAGAATCCACATTGCAAATGACATTAATTGACATCATTGTGTAGTAATACAAGCAGAGAGGCCAATGCCTAAATGTTCTTGGAGACTTAAAAAAAGACATATCCCCTCTGGAGAGGGTCAGTCACAGTCAGGGTCAAGGTCTATTGGCAGAATCTGATAGTCAGAGAGCTAGTTTGTGGGTTTTTTTTGAGAGAGACATTTTAATTAAACCCCAGTTACACAGAAAATTGAAGTTTTTAGCATTACCATTCCAGACATATTCCCATCTATCTATTTATTTCCATAGGTTGTTAACAAAACATGCTTCAGTAGATGCAGAAAGATTCACACATACAGAACAATTCCCAGTCTAACAAACACAGAGATACTGGGAGGATCTCACCCATAATTTTTCTTCAGAGTTCATCAGTCTATTCATTTATTTTTTAATAGGCTTTCTGACATACATTTCCTCTTTTTTTTTTTTTTTATCAAAAATGGAAAATAAAAAGACATTCCAAAAGTGAGCTTATCTTATTTGGGCTGATGCTGCTAGTTTGATTCTTACAGAACGGTCACTCAGACTTAGCTTCCCCTTTCACCATATCTTGTTTGCATGCCCTCAGTAAGTCACCCAAGAGGAATCCTCCTTGCCTTCAGACAGCAGGCTAATGGTGTTAGCATAAAGTTTAGCTAGCAGACTGAATATTTTAACATTAAAATAATAAAAATTTTGCACTTGTATAAATAACTGTCTTTCCAGATATTACAGCTCTCTCCGTGTCGTTGTGTCTTATTGCCAGTATACAGTACTATTTGGACTTTATTCTGTTGTTAACTGGTCAACCTGTATCCTGATATGTAGTCTAGCAGTTGTTAAAGCTAAATCAGGCACGTTTGACAGATGCCACGTCTGATTAGATTGTAATACAGTTAAACAGATTCCTCTGTGATGGCCCATTAGAACATAGTTGTGAAGAAATTACTGATCCATTAAGAACTGTCTGCAGCAAGCCACATTGGTCTTTTTATGTCACTTGTCTTTTTCAATTGAGAAATATTGTCCGGTTCTTTGTAATGAATGGATATTCAGCTTAAAAGTAGTACTAAAGAGTATAAAATATAAACTTTATTAAACCATTTTATCTTTTATATTGCACTGACTGATCCTTTTAAAGGAAACATTAAAAACAGCTTCCAAAATAAAAAATTAAACCCTTTTAAAAACACCTTTAGAGTTACTGTTCTAATATTATAAGAGAATCCAAACAACAAAAACGAGGAAGGAACATGTGCCTTAAGAAGAAAGTCATGTTCAGTTAAATTTTATATCAGTGAAATAAATAAAATAAAAATAAAAGTGGGGGGAAAGGAAGGAAGATAAATTTTCTGCAAGAGAATTGCAAGACAAGAATAAAACTGCCTTTTTGAAAGATGCTTCTTCAGCAAAACCTATTAAATTTTAACTACATTGTTATCAAAACTCTCCAAGAATGAACTTTAAATAATTCCCTGTAAAGTCCAGAGGTGAACATGCATTTATTTTGAAAGAAGCACATTGACAAGCACAAGATCTGTCACTCTAAGCTGACTAAATACTTTCAGCTTGAAAGACATACTTGTGCTTTCCTTTTGTCTGCTATTTCTGAGAGACAGGAGTTGTAGAAATGAACCCAAACAGACCTTATCTATGTTTGATCCCCAAGAGGCTTAATCAGTGCTGTAAGCACTAAGGTGTCTGACCAAAAGGCAGCAATATTGCTTTTGGAGTACCTATGGAAAGCATTAGGAAAATACAGGACTCATTTTCTTGGTTTTCCCTGTGCTTTTTGAAGTGTTTTAAGTTTTGTAAAACTTACAAAAAGGGACTGCTTACCTGCCCACCCCCAAGCCACCCACTCCCTCATCCCCCCTTTTATTTATGTAAGAAGAACTAACATATGTCTAATTCAGAGGTTTTTAATGGATTTTTCTTTAGTTTTAGGCTTGGCTATACTGAAGCATCAGTTATTCACAAAGATTTTCTGTTCTCTTTGATACTGCAACTCAAAGTTTCTTTAGTACGGAGAATATAGCATTGTATCACAAAGCAGCAGACATCCATGTAAATACTTAGAGAATGCATGCATTTCTAAACTGTTCAATACCAGATTGTTTAACTGACTTTTAGTGAATATTAGAACATTAATTTTCTGTCTAAGGAAATGAAACATAATTTAATATGCAGAGATATATCTGCATAAAAGCTTGGGTAAGAAGATTGTACAGAGGTTCTGATCAAGACCGAGGCTTTATATGTTGGCTTTGTATTTATTATGAAAATACCACTTGACATGTGAAAGAAAAACATACCTTTCTACACAGGTTTGCTCAGAATATTTGAATACGGTGTGCATTTTGGGACAGTGAGATACAATGGAGCATGTAACATCGTGGAATCTGCTGATGGTCTTACCATTATGATGCAAGAAGAGGAGGTCAGTGAAAAGAGAAAGTATCAAAATTACACATTTTCACTACATTTTCAAACAGATTCTAAATGACAGATATTCAGCAACTATGATAAACTTGTTATGAATGTGAGAAATTGTTAAGAACAAAAGAATATCCAATTTAACATGCTATTTAGTAGAGCCGGTGTGATAAACGCAGTCATGATTCATGTCAAAAATAGAATGCACTGTGATAAGTGTAATTGTTGTACCCTGTGTAAATCTGGGACCTGTATCACAGTTGTGGTGAGTGGGCACATGTGATTCTCCTTTAAGACAATGTGATGGCTTCTCCTTCCCAATTGCTTCCCCAATTGCTGCCTGGAAAAGCCCGCCCGTGAACCAGCCAGAGAAGGCCTTGAGAAGGCCAGAGAAGGAGACAAAGGCCTTAAGATTTGAAAAAGTGTGCCAAAGGAGAGCCGATAGGAGGAGAAGGTGTACCCTAACGACCCGGTGGGGAAAGAGCAGGACGAACATCCGGCGAGAAGAGATTGGTCAAGATCCGGGGACAAAAGACGCTGCTTTTAGGACTCGGGTGTGCGTGTGGTGGAACTAATTGAGTTCCCCACGCACGCAGCGCTGTTTTTGCTTATTGTTTCTCAACCTAAATTGATTGAATCCAAAATAAAATTGTTTTAATTGTTATCATTTAGAACACTGGTATATCTTAGTTGTATTCTCAGCCAACGACTTTGAAGGTAGGTTGCTTTCTGACCAGAAAGTTTAAATTTCTCCTGCTATCTCAAAGTCTTTGACTAAATTTAAAAGAAGATGGCTTTTTACTGCTCTCTACTGGCAATATAAATACAGTCATTTAAAGATTTGAATTCTGGATGCAGTAACCTCTGTAACCCCCTAAGGAGATGGTCACATATTAAAGTGAATGCAAGAAAAAGATGAAACCAATACCAGAAAAAATGCAAATATAATTCTAAATTTTACAACAGAAGAATAGGTCAGTAAAACCAAATATGATTAAATCACAATTTTAAAAATGTAATTATTTAAATAATTTTTAAGCTTAGATATCTATTCTAAGACTGTCCATTTTCCATTGTTGAAGTGTTGACATTCATAATATGTAATGACATTCATAATATGTAATGATCAGTAGGGGAATAAAGTACTCAGAAAGCAGAAGACTTTTTTTTTTCTTCTTTTTTTCTAAACTCACAGCAGCTAATTGTTAATTCGTATTGAGTGCTGAGTGTATGATATTGAATATTATAAACTCTTGATTGATATTGAATATTATCCCAGGTTGGCAACCATCTCAAACTCTCATTTAAATTTAGATTATCTACCAGAAAAATGTAACAGAAGAATACAGCTTCTGAAGGATGTATTGTTGTCAGTTATCTTTCCCTTATGGTCCAAACATGAAAAGACACAATTGTACATGAACTCAAACACATACATAAAGACAAACACATATGTAGACACATATATATGGAAAAGTTATTTAATGAGTATTAGTTAACCATAACCAGCTGAATTTAATGCTCCTTTAGACCGTTGTTATCATAAAGGTTTCAAAGGTTACTATCATATAGTACCAAGGAACATTGCAAGTTATGCTTAAACCAAGAATCCCACAAATGCACTTTATTGCCAAATATATTTTCAAGAAAGAGAAAGAACTTTTTTTAAAAAATAAAAAAAAATTCTCCAAACTGAAATTTACAGGCTTGAGGATGATGGTGAAATAAAGAAAAAATATATCATATCTTGGTGTATGGAGAAATCATCTCATTTTACTTACTCTGCTTTTCACTCATTTAGAACAACTGGTGACATCTAGCTTGTACACAATGATAGACAAATATTTTTACAACAATCTTGTAAATCAAACCCTACTTTAAATTATTATCAGAACCACGCAGATAATAGATACAGCCCTCCTTGCCTGCAGACATCAGAAAGTGTTGAAGCTTGCTTATGTGTAGGACTTCTCAAAAGCCTTTCTGAAAGTTGTTCAGAAGTGAGAAGGATCCTAGATTGATACCAAGGTGCTTAGAAGTTACAGGCTTGGAACATTAGGAGGTCATTCTCCCAGGCACCCAAGTCTATTTTCTTCCAGACTACAGTGTTTCTCCAGCTGCTGGTAATCCTTCAAGAAGGCAGCCTAGAAGATAGGGTCCATACCTGAAAACCCTCAAAACTCAGTCTCTTGAAGCTCTTCTGAAACATTTTGGACATGTCAGGAGATATTTTGACCTTATCAAAAGGAAACAATTGGACCCTTTCAAAATTGTTTTATGTTTCTTTTTTAGCCATGTCTCAGTAAATTTTCATTATGTGTCTGATTCTTATGAAATTATCTAGAACATATAAATATTAATATAGTTAGGTTTGTAAAAAAAGAGTTTGCATATCTTCTTCAAAAACGTTATTTGGAGATCATCCTTTTTTTTCTTAATATTCTGTTGCATAATAAAAAATAAAAGTATTATGAGAGAGAGTATCAAAGCTTAAAACTTGAGTACTAATAAAATTAACTTTTTTGGGTTGCTCTTCAGGATTACTGAAAAATTGGTGTCTTTGCAACCACTCATTCCTGTAATCTTAGTTGTTAAAATTGTTAGAGAAAAGAAATAGTACTAAATCATTGTTAGTTAATGTTCTGAAATACATAAATGACTGTTCATAGAATATAATGTGGTTTTGCAGTAATAATTTTGCAGTCCTTATGAAGATATTGTTTCACTTGCATTCCTTGTTTACTAAAAAAAATGTGGTTTACCTTTTAATTTCCTTTTGTGAATACAGTGCTAGTAGACATTTTAAGATAATTTTTGTGTGCTAAAACATCTATAAAAATGCTTTTGAATTATGAAGTACCATGCAATCTCATCTAGAAATAAAACTGTTACGTTTAAAAAATATGTTGGCTAGACTTTTTCAGAATATCAGTCATCAGTATGGTTCAAGAGATGCACTTTAAAAGTTGTGGGTTTTTTTGTAATTTGAATATTCAGGTAAAGATAGCAGGTGCTTTAACCAGGAATTTCCTGTTGAGTTTTTGCATATTTAATCACATTTTAAACTTTATGCAATCTACAACTTTGAATTAGGGTGAAGGAGCAAGTTGTGACCTGTCAATTCTTGTTATATCAGTTACTTATCATTACTTGGAAAGTATTTTGGATTTATTTTTTTTTAATGGAAATTCTCCTAGGGAGAGGAAAGCATTCTGTTCATAAATTCTGGTATCTTGGACAACTAACAAGATCTTTTCAAAACACCTGTGCTTAATTGTCTGTGCTAATTTATTGAGAAACTCCACACAGTGGTATTCAAAATATGCCAGTTATTTGAGATGGACTGCTTTTGTGCTGAATTATTATTTTCACTGTAGTGACATTAAAATATTGTAGCTAAGGAATGGAGGCCCACTAAGTCGGGTGCTACAGCAATAATGATCAATTTTTTCAAAAGCTGATCCTAGTGTAAACTGAGGAATGTAATTTAAAAATTTGCTTTTTCACTGCTTGTAATCTAAAAGGATCAGTTATTTATATGCATTTTGCTCTTTGCTGTCAATGTTAAGTCTTACAAGTAAAATGGAACTGAGCCTCAGTTATGTCTTATCGGCCACTGTAAGCTCCACATCCTGGAACTAGAAAAAGACCTCTCTGGTGTCTGGAGAAATCTCCTCTTTTAATTTTTTAATTTTTTTGTGATCACATAAAGCTAAAAACTATGATACTACTCAGCACTCCACATAATTTCTGCATACTTCATATCACGGAAATAGACCCCTCATATCATCTGTATATCTACCAGGGCACAAAGAAGCCATTAAAGTGATCATGAACAAATTTATTTTTATTCCCGTCACTGTGGCAGAAGTATTTTGGGTTTTGCCCTTGGAATTTGACGCAGATTATTTGTTTCTAGCAAACTATCGTAAAGAATGAACTAGTATCTCTTTAACCTTTCAGTTTTACATTTCCAGATTTTCACTTGTGGTACTTATATAACGCAGCTCTTGCTTTGTTACAGAAGTTAATCATTTCAGCCTCTCTCTTCTGTTACACTCTTAGTCCAGACAGAATTCTTTTAGAATCCTAAAATCGACGGTTTCAATCTGGTGGTGAAGGTGGTGGAGCTGTAGGCAGGTTGTGGTGTGTTGTGAGCACCTGGAGTCCTTCACCAAAAGCAATATGATGTTCATGTCGATGCTTTTTAATTCTTCCTTTAGAGATCCACTCTAGGTAGTTTTTCTGTTTGCTAATGCACCTTTAAAACTTTGCTCTTTCTTCTTTGTTATGAAGCTCCATGTTACATTCAAATTTACTACATGTAGTGCTTTTTGCATACGTTACATACTGTTTCTTTATCTTTGTTACCCCTAGAACAAGCTTTGTACTGCTCCAATTTTTTAATGTTTATTGATGTGGAGTTTTCAGTCTCATCGCTGTGCCCGTATCTTATCATCCCATGCCTGATTTCCCCCACTCTACCCCACATACTGTGCCTCCTACCCTCAGGCTGATACGAGGCTTGTGTATCACAATACATTGGTATTTCGATTCGTAAATATCTCATTCTACACGGAATAACTGCTTGCTACTACTGTCCAGGTAAAACTGTGGCCATATCACACAAAGACAAGCACAGGGAAAACAAATTAGCCTTTGACATCTGGTCAATTAGAGAAACTGCTGTCACAGTTAAACCAAGAAAAACAAAGCGAGAGGCAGGTCAAGAAAAGTTCAGAGAGAGCAAACCTGACAAGCTTCAGTCCTGGCAAACTCAGTACACAAAGCTTGTGACCTGTTGCTAGCAATGGTAAAAGACGTTCCAGGTCTACGCGGTTACACTTTGAAGATTTCAGGAAATGTCTTGGTCCTCACCTTGTGCCCTGCCATACTGCTACCGCTAGTACCAATATTGAATTTGCAAGGCCTCAGACTTGCTCTTTCTGAACTTTTCTCCACCTGCCTGCGGCTCTGTTTTGAGCTGAGATGAAATCCAAGCAACGGATACTGTCTTTCAGAATTTTACTGATTTTAAGAGAGAGGACAGATTTCCAGAAATAGAATGTCATTCCAATTATATCTAAATGGGATGCTGTTTCAAAGTAATTTAAATTTATTCCTGACAACCCCTATTTATGCCGCTGTATTTAAACTACTCTGCTATCAATACAATGGCAGAGTGGAGCTCTTCTAGGACTTCGCTGGCTATCAGTAATTTTGATCTGAGAAGGAGGGAGAACTGGTTGAGGTGTAAATTAGCAAAGCACTGAATCTAAAAGGAAGAATGTTCTAACACAGAGGACATTCAAAGCTGGCAGTATGAAACTGATTTGTGGTCTCACTATCCAAAGTAGTCACAAATAGGCCTGTGAATGAAGTCTTATAAAGCTGAATGTCGTTGAAAGTTGCATTTTAGGTCAAGTAAAATAAATCATATTCTATAGACAAATGTAAATAAAATAAAATTCTGCCAAGAATTACCTGCTCAAAAAATCAATTAATTTGTAGAGTAGTGACATAATATGGTTTGCTTTAATGGCTCATATGCCTCACTTAGGGCCAGAGGCTCACTGATAATGCTTACAGTAAACAAGATTAAGTGTGTTCATGCAAAGCAAGGTACAAGATTTATTCAATGATTGATTGATTTGATTGATTAAGATTCTGACAGAACAGACATTTATGGATGAGTTGTAGGTACAGTAATAGAAAATCTGAGGGTACAGGCTCTGTGAGAAAGGGCATACATCTACAGCAGCTCCTGGTGACGACTCTTTAAGGAATGACATATTTTTTTACAAAAAAATGTTGTGGATCTCTATGGTGAAGTGCACAAAACAGGTTGAGACAATATCCTCTCTTGAACCTCTTCCATGCAGAATTGTAAATTATTTCTGTTTATCTTTCAGAACTCTAAAAGCTTTCAGCCTTCAGTCTGTCCTATTATATAGATATGTCACAACTTTCAGACAAGTATCAGATCCCAGACCATGGAATTCCCCAGAATTTGGCAATCTGAAGAATGCAGCCAAAACTTGCAATATAACCCAAAAACATTAAAAGCATTTTATATGCATCACAACAAAGTCCAATTCTGCTATAGTGATTCTTAAAGACATTTTTCTTTGCATGGAAAATGTTACTCTAGTCTTACATTTAATCCAAGGGTAAGTGCTACCAACACAAGTAGTGTGCAGAACTGGACTTATGTGTAGAGACATACATAGAAAATAATAAAAAATGTGGCATAGGAATTTTGTTCCTATAGTGAACATTCTTATGCAAAGCACTGCAATTATAAAAGTCCTTACAAAACTGTAAAGATAGATGAAAGACTTAGTTTCAGAAATGCCCAATTACATTTTAATCAAATCTTTGCCTTCATCTTCCTATATCTATCTTCCTCTAAGATGCCAAATAAGGCTCGTTAAGTCTTGTATGTATACATAAAATCTTGCACCCCAGAAAGGCCCAACTTTGTAGAAACCCAGCCTCACTGGCCACAATCCCACTGAGCTGATGCTTGCTGTTTAGGTAGCTGTAATCACTCAGAAATACCAAGTGACACAGCAAGATCCTTATCCTTTTAAGAACTGTTTTGCCAGCCATACAGCAAATCCTAAAATGAAACCTGAAAAGTTAATAGAGTTCCTAAAGCATTCTTGGAGAAAGCCAAGGAGAGTGAGAAGCTCTTCTATAGAAACTGGGCTGTTACTCAACCAGAAATAAAAGAAATAGGAGACAAGAAATAAAGTATTCTTTCTAATAGTAAAGCCTAATGCTTTGGCTGGTTTTATGGGGTATAGATTAATCCCTTTCTCCAAGCAGACTTCTCCCCTAGAATGCAGCCTTCCAGTTGACCGTCACCAGTCCATAAATCTACTTTGCAAAAGGTAACGAGACCGAAATATTTCTCTTATTTGACCAGCAACATTAACCCAGATTAATTTCAGAAGAGAACTGAGAGGATGAGATTCCCTATAGCTGTAGTTTCTTTCCACACCATGCTGGCTGCTCGTAGACACAGCACATTCAAATCTCCTTGGCAGTAGGTGATCTCAGAAGGAATGGATCAGTTCCTTGTTCTTAGACTGTGCCTGGAGTTTGTAGTCTAGTGGGGCATGCTGGCTTTTACCCAATAATATTAGGTGTATACTGGTAGAAAATCAATGTAGAATTTTGATATTGAGGTTTCCTTTTGGTTTAGGTGTCATTCGTTTAGGAAACAGAGTAATATCACATAATCCAAATGCCAAATAAAGAAAAATAGCTACATCTTCCAGTTTTTGTAACAAACAGCCTGTGGCTGAGGCACAGAATAAGAATCATTTGCAGAAATTATTCAGCAAATAAATTCAAATAAGGGATGAATTTGAGAACATAATAATCTGCTCACTGACAACTGGCAAACAGAAACAGAGGCAAAATTTGTCAGATAAATGACACATTATGAATTATTCACTCAGTTTTGCAACACGTTGATTATACTCTGTAATCAAATACTGTGCAACTCATTTAACCAGGGGGACTGAGGTCTGGAAAAGAAACGTGGTTTCACAGCTCACTATTAAGACAGCAATGAGGATAGTTTGTGAAACAGCTGGCGCCACAGATTTAACCCTTCTGAACATTTGTTTGCCCAATCTGGCTCATTTGTCATGTAAGTCACAACAATGATCATAATAAAGACTACTTTTCATATTCTATCTAGACTGGTTTTATCTTTGTTTATGTACTGTGCATTAGTGTTTATTTGATTTTAACTGAACATAATTTAACATGTTAAAGGAACTCTTCAGCAGGGGGCCTCTGTTCTCACTTAGAGTACATAAAAATAAGTTCCACATTTCTGGAGATAAATCTTTTGATGCTTACATTGACATATCGTAGGATAACTGTACATTACGCATAAATTTTATTCTTTTAATGTTAATTGAATGTCAGTATCATCATTCAGTACACTGAAGGATAAGTAAGCACAACTGAAGAGTATAGAGAAACTGTATATAGTAAGAGAAAAGCAAGGAACAGACACAGGGCAGAGGAGACATGAAACAAATCTCCATAAATGTATCCAGAAAATATGACGGATGTGAGACACATACCCTTGTAAAATGACTTGAGTATCACCTCTGTCCCTGAATGACAATCAGAGTCACTCCAGGGCTAAAGCAGGAATACGAATGGACCATCAGATCGCTATGAGCTGCATGCACAGTGTGACAAATAGCATGATATAGTAGGCAGCGAGAGAAGGCTGTGCTGCTCTTCAAATGTAGATCAAAATTTAAAGGATCTGGAAAGAAGGTTTCTGCAAATATAGCATCAGTTCACTCCCCATAGCAGAAATAAGAGAATCTGCACTTTAAAGGGTCTCATAGTATGTTGTATTAAGACAAACTAACAAGCAAATGAGGGAGTCTTACCCACTTTCTCTGGCTTATACTACAGCAGAGCCCGTGGTTATTCTGTACTTCATTACTCAGACACATGATATGAGATGCAGCACATACCTCTTCCTACACAGACTTTTAAGTCTGGTTTCATAATACATATCCTGAAACCATCACTATAGAAACCTTGGTGCCGTTCAGTGTGGAATCACAGGTATTCCTGATATAATTAAGATATAAAGAATCACTAACAGAGGCTGAAACTAAAGCAATGATTAACTCAACCTATTGAATAAGTTCACTAAGATGTAGCAAGCTTTCTGAGACACCTGGGATATAACAATAGACAAGAGGAGTGAGGTAACAGAGCACTGCGGACAAAACTATATAGTGCAGAGAACAAATGAAGTTATATAAGAACACAAGCAGTGTGTATGTTCCCCAAGAAAGTTCAGCTGAAGTTCACCAACTTGTTGACCACCAGGAGTCTGGAAAGACCCCAAGGAAATCCCCCAGGAGCAAAGTGTGCATATGCAAGTGCCTCATACATATGTAAATCATTTCAGGGAAGTAGTTATAATATGTATTAGATCTCAGGGAAATACGATGAATATGTATGCTTTGTTGTAATAAATTGAGGAACATTAGTCAGATAGGTGAGCATGATTTGAGATGCTAATCTCTGTGCACGGGCATTGCAATAAAGAATGCTTGCCTTCTAAACTTACAAAATGAAGTCTTAGAGGGTTTTCTTCTTGCAGATTTTTTGGTATCATTCCCATGCTGGCAGAAACAGGATTTTTTAAAAGGTGAAACACCTGACTTTCCATAATTATACTGCAATGTTTTTAACTATCTCAGTATTGCCTTATGTCCTGAGTCTTGAAAGTGCAAGAAAATAGACAAAGCTTTGGCTGTTGAATTAACAGCATAAATTTGTGCTATGGGGACTGACACCAGTTTATGTGTGCTGCTATGCTCATGCAACAGAAATAGTTTGAATTGCCATAATTTTACCAGAAGCTCAAACTTAACAAGGAGCTGATTGTCCCCAGTTCCCACTGCAGTCAGGAAGAGCCGAGATGGGGGTACACATGACCAGAATATTCAGTATAGAAAGAATTTACAATCAGCAAAGAGCAAATATAATAAAAAATATGGCTTCTGTTCACTGAACCTTGTTGAAATATATCTTGAAATTAGATAACAGCTTTGGCTGAACAAAGACTTTTCTGCTGAGGGACTTTAGGGGCCTTCAGAAGATATCCAATCTGATAAGATTAAATAATTCACTGAAAATAAAGGGAAACTGTGTTTATATCTGTCTCATCTCTATTTCCTTATATCAACTACAGAAATAAGTTATGAGTTCACTTCTATCATACAGTGTCCAAGGAACTTTCAGGTTAAAGAGAGGTACCAAATAAAATTCAAGTTCACACAGGCTGAAGAAATCCTGAAGGGTAAATTGACCATATTACCATTTCCGTGAGACTTTATGTCCCAGTTCAAGACAGGGTAACACAAACTAGATGCCATTCCAACATCAGATGGTGAGTTTGAGATTAATCTAATATCATAAGATATCTAAAGCAAAAAAGAAAAGATGGCTTGAGGATATTCTTGAATACTGTTGAGAGTCTGTAACAAGTAGAACACAGTATTTGGAGCAAAAGCAAACTGACACTGGATTCCAATTTCTGTTTAGTGAAGTGGTTCTGTTATGAGGCAGAAAATCCTTATTTTCTACCCTTGAATTGACTTTGTTAGGAAGCATATTGAAAGAGATACTTGTATTGGATTTGCATGGCAAGGTTTTGGTAGAAGGGGAGGCTACAGGGGTGGCTTCTGTGAGAAGCTGCTAGAAGCTTCCAGATGTCTGACGGAACCAAAGCCAGATAGCTCCAAGATGGACCCACCGCTGGCCAAAGCCGAGCCAATCAGTGACGGTGGTAGCACCTCTGTGATAACATACTTAAGAAGTTGGGGGAAAACCTGCTGTGCAACAGCAGCTGGAAAAGAGTATGTGAGTGCAACAGCCCTGCAGACCCCCAGGTCAGTGCAGAAGGAGGCAGGAGGTGCTCCAGGCACCAGAGCTGAGATTCCCCTGCAGCCCATGGTGATGCAGGCTGTGCCCCTGCAGCCATGGAGGTTAATGGTGGAGCAGATACCCACCTGCAGCCCATGGAGGACCCCACACCGAAGCAGGGGGATGCCTGAAGGAGGCTGTGACCCCGTGGGCAGCCCACGCTGGAGCAGGCTCCTGGCAGGACCTGTGAACTCTTGGAGAGAGGAGCCCAGGCTGGAGCAGGTTCGCTGGCAGGGCTTGTGACCCTGTGGGGGACCCACACTGGAGCAGTTCATGAAAAACTGCAGCCTGTGGGAAGGACCCAAGTTAGAGAAGCTCATGGGGGACTGTCTGCCATGGGAGGGACCCCATGCTGGAGCAGGGAAAGAGTGTGAGGAGCCTCCCCCTGAGGAGGAAGGAGCAGCAGAGATGTGTGATGGACTGAGGGCAACCCCCATTCCCCATGCCTCTGTGCCGCTGGAGGGGAGGAGGTAGAGAAAGCGGGAGTGAATTTGAGCCAGGGAGAAGGGGGGGGGGGGAAGATGTTTTAAGATTTGGATTTAATTCCTATTACCTTAATCTGATTTGATTAGTAATAAATTAAATTAATTTCCCCAAGTCACATCTGTTTTGCCTGTGCTGGCGCTTGCAGATGTCCCTCTTCTTACCTTGACCCAGGCGACTCTCATCGCCTTTCCTCCCCGCTGCCCAGCCGAGGAGGGCAGCGGCCGAGCGCGGTGGTGGGCACGGACCGAGCGCGGTGGTGGGCACGGACCGAGCGCGGTGGTGGGCACGGACCGAGCGCGGTGGTGGGCACCCTCTGCCCAGCGCAGCGCGGTACTCCCAAAGGGAAATACCCAACGAGAGAGGAGAGTGTACGGGGGGAGCAGGAACATTAGGGGAAGCAGCAACGCAAGGACCCCAGTGTACTGAGGACGTGTCCCTGTTCCTGGTCGTTTCTGTGAGAAGTTAATGAGCAGTTGCTCGGAAAAAGCAATATTTGTCACCATCCTACCTGTGGGGGTGTCCACACTCCTAGGTTAAATGGTCTGGATAAAAAGAGGGAGCCGTCAGTGAAACGGTGCGTGCGAATGAAGCACCCGCCACTGCCGGTGCCGGGGCGGTGTTTGCCCCCTGCGGAGCACGGGGACTGCCAACATCACCCGCATTAAGCGGTTGCTGAGGGGTGAACAAAAGAAAGAATTTGACACAAAGGAGTCGTTTTGAAAAGCTGGACGGAACAAGTGTGAAGATCTGTACAGGGGAGGAGAGCCACCGGGGTGGTGGGCAGCGCTGCCCCCCCCCGGGGCTGCGGGAGGGACCTGCCCGGCGGGTGCGCGATTGTTTAGAAAAGGGCGTTTAAGAGTTTGCAGGTGCTTAGCGTCGCGTCGAGTCTCCTCCGTTGCTTTAGTGATGTATAGCGCGCTGATAGCTGGGCAGTCACAGGCTGTTGGTAGATCAGTTAACCGCTTCGCTCCCGTTTTGATTCAAACGACGCGCATGGAGCAAGTTTTGCCTGAGACACTGTGTAAATAGTTTTAGACTGGTAAGTCAAACATTTACTATATACTATAACATTCAAGATCTTAGGGAGAAGAAGATGAAGGCATCTCTCGTACACTGTACGTCGAGTTGACAGGGACGACGATTGCTGCCTGCGGGGAGCAGGGTTGCCACGTGCTCGGAACTGCCTGGAGAGCTTTGCAGAGAGCTCAGCACTTCAAGGTCATGTGGCTGCTCACCTCTGCGTTTCCATATCTTGATGCATTCCCATCTTTTTAACATATAACCAAATCCTAGATTCAAATATTTAGTTTACAAATGATTTTAAAATTCCAATAGTAACTGCTTGTAGGCATTTTTTAGCAACATTAATATTTCTCTGATAGTCATTTTAATTCTGAAGTTATTTTCGGTGCAATAATTGTATTTCTGTGAGAGTGGCTTTTACATTCCACTGTTGGGATCAGAGACCAGAGCTCAGATATCAGAGTTGCTGCAATTATGACAACCAGCCGCAATCATGAAAGTAAATTTTCCACAGGGAGTAGCTGTTGGATGTTTGTTACATAAAAATTTCTTCTTAAATTAAAAATCAGCTTCGAAGTTCAGATTGTTTAAATGAGAACATCTTGTTTTACTAGATTCAGTTAAATAATGACAACTATTTTATATGGGAAATCAACATATAAGAATTCCCATGGAAGTACCAGTGTTCTACTGTTTTGATTATCAGGCTAAACATTAAAATACGTCTAACACTGCTTAAATTCAAGAAAAAGGTGTTGGTAATCACTTCTTCACAACTGGTAATATTCAGAATATGCTAAATATAATCTTCTTAAACCAGAATTTGAACCATTAATATTCTTATTTTATGTAGATATGGGAGTTTTACACAATTTACAATTTACAAAATTAATATGAATTAAGTCATAATCCCGGTTTACTATTTAATAGTATTTAATGTGGAAGAGATTATTATTGGGGGTATCTTTAGGAAAAACGTTCTTTGTTTAGAGGAGACAATGATGTAATGTGAATGGGAATAGAAATTAGAAGTCTAATTTTGTTATGTCATTTACAAGCTATTCAACCAAACACGTGAATTTTTGGTAAAATATATCCAAATATCTTCTTTGATAAAGTTCAAAGCAATACACAGGAGCTGTTCCTAAAATTATTTTAAAAATTTAAGCAGGTCTTTTTTTTTTTTTTTTTCCTTTCTTAAGTGGCAACAAGTTAAAAATATTTACTACTTTTGAACCCTGAAGACACAGACATCCTAAAAAATAATACCCAGATGACTTAATGGAAGGTACTAATGCCTGTTCATGTTTGTTGGATGATAATGAAGCTCTTGGTCAAAACTAGCAACATTAACAACAGCAAATATCTAGGCACCTTGGGCATTTGCATTACAAAATTCTGATTTGTTACCTTGAACTCTTTTAGTCTATAACAAAAATTGTTCGTATTAGTTAAATAAATACAATTCTATTTAGCCTTTTTATTTTAAAATATTAGCAAAAAAGGTCTTTTTAAGTTTTGAAAAATACTTGGAAAACTTGCAAAGTGGTTTATTTTCTAGTTATTAGTGGATGAAATAAATCCTTAATCTCCAAAACTTTTGTGTTACTCCAGGAAATATTTATGTTTAGAACTGACTGGTTTAGCTTTCATATAATGGTTTCATGAAATAAAAATAAAACCAGCCATTGCCTACATTTAAAAACTAAAACTTGCTTTTCAGCATGTTCTGACAAAACAGCTGTTCTTCTACACTGATTGCATTCCATCAGTGCCGGTATTAAGGTGGGCCAGGGGTGGGAAGAAAACTGTCATATTCAGGAGCAAACCATGCTGAAAACACATCAGCCAGTAGAAGACCCAAACCGATACAGCTTCATTTTGAAATTTCCAGAAAGAGTCCTTCAGGGAAAAGGGATGTATGAGTCTATTCTAACAATATTCCAATTAAGTTTAAGAAATATAGTGCCCTTTAGACCAAGAAATATTAATTAACTATATATCCTACCCTGGCAAGTAAGGGTACTGGTAGGGCTTAGTGCCTAGTTTTTAGGTGGTGTAAATTAAAGTTGGGTGTGGCTCAGCTATTTTATCTCAACACACAAAATTTCTCTAAAACCTGTTCTGAGCAATGTTTCTTAAATGTAGCATCGGCAACTTGATGGACTGACACATCAGGCCCTCAAGACACCTTACCACACCCAGCCTATGGTCAGTACACTAATATACCTATATTTGTCAATGGCTGGAGGTGTAACAGATGTTCCGATACCTGATATCATAAAATAGTAAAAAGCTACGCTGCATACCATAGGGCAATCCAGTAAATATTCACAGTTTAATGTTTACTTCAGAGAAAATTTAGTTGGTTCGTAAATGGATTCAAGCTTGCAGTAAAGCAATACTCTTCTCTAACTGACTGCTTCGTTTCACAAAACTTTTATAAACTTCATTTCTTTCAAGCATCTTTGCTGAATTTGGTAGAGATTTTCTAACAGACCTACAGGTTATTAGGGATAGAAGTACGCTTAACTGAATACTCACTCATACACATGGTGCTCATATGATTTCCTCAGACACTGAGGATGAGGAAAGAAAAAATACAGTATTCCAGATTTCTCCATCCATCTGCTTCCTGTTGTTGAAGCCAATTAAAAAACAAAACAAAACAAAAAACAACAACACCAAAACACAAACAAAAAAACAACCTAAAAAACCTGAAACCAAACTTGAATTTTTCCTGGGATATTTATTTATTTTTTTTTTAATGTTCAGGTATTTTGCTTGTTTTGTACAGATATCAAATAATTGCTTGCCAGAGGAAAAATGTCCCTCAGTTAAAATATTTCATGTTGACATTTTTAAAATGAATGTACAATGGTTTTAATTCTAAATTACTTTAATTTTCTATCTACTTTTTGGGGGTTAAATAACCCAAGTTTCAAAATGTTCAGAGTATAAACGGAAACCTATTTTTGCTATGTTAAATATATATATATATTGCAATTCTTCCTCATCTAGAAACCCACACATTTAGTCATATACAGGATGTTCCAACTCAGAAAAGTTATCACTCTTAAAATATTTCCCATAAGAGGTACCTGATCAATGAAAGGAATAAATTCAGGAAACAGCTGGCAGAGAAAATACTATTATGCCCATGTGCAAATCCACAAGTATCTGGAACACACTATTCTTTGCTTAACACTAATAACAATGAAATTAAATGCCTTTTTATATGCATTCCAAACTGTGGAAAAAACTTTTTTCTTCTTTTTCAAACTTAGAGGTTTTATTTAATTCCATTCATTTCATGTCAAAGGCGGTGGCTAGTGTCTGCCACTGTTATGGTTGAACCCCAGTTGGTAACTTAAGTACCACACAGCCACTCGCTCACTTCCCTGCCAGCCCTAGAGGGATGGGGAAGAGAACTGGGAAGTTTGAGATAAGATCAATTTAATAACTGAAATAAAATAAAATAAAACCAATAATAATAATAATGGTGATTACAATGATAAGAATAATAGCAATAGCTATTATAATGAAAAGGAGGGAGAAGGGGAGAGGAACAGAATCCAGAAGGAAAGGAGGAAAGAAATCAAGTGATGCGCCATACAGTTGCTCACCACCCGCTGACCAATGCCCAGCCAGTCCCCAAGCAGTGACTGACAGGCCCCACCAACTCCCCCCAGTTTATATACTCAGCATGATGTTCTGTGGTATGGAACACCTCTTTGGCCAGTTTGGGTCAGCTGTCCTGGCTGTGTCCCCTCCCAATGTCCCGTGCCCCTCCAGCCCTCTCACTGACAGGGCCCAGGAAACTGAAAAGTCCTTGACTGAGTACAAACATCACCCAGCAACAGCTAAAGACATCAGAGTGCCGTCAACACTTCTCATACCAAATCCAAACCACAGCCCTGCAGCAGCCACTAAGAAGAAAACTAATTCTCTCCCAGCTGAAACCAGGACAGCCACGTAGGGCAAATAATTTTGAAAGATATTTCATGTCTGTCAATAGGCCACCACTACAAACTTTAGCAAAGGCATCTCTGCAAGTCTGAAGAATCACGGCTTTTAGACAGGGGCTTTGTCTTTGCAGTTATGACACTTCAGTGCATGGAGATGAAGTAAGGTGAAGACTTAATAAATTTGAGGCTGTTACCTGTGGACAAACCATCCAAGTCTTGGAGGAAAGGGAACAGGTGTTTTCAAATATAAACTGGGAACTGTGGATGTTCTTCTGATATGCTTGAACTTCCTGACTCGGGAACGTTGGGCTGTAAAATTACAGAGGAACAAGTTTTCTGCAAAGATTTGTGCTATTAGCTTTTCATTTGGTTAGAAATATTATAAAGCTATTTTTGCCAGCTGTAGTTGCAAAACTTTCTACTCCTAATCAATGCTGAAACTGTAATTTCATATAATACAAAAGTGAAAATATATTTTTTAATGAAAAATATATACATATTTAAAAATAAAGATATTTTGGCAGCCTTTGTTATTTAAAATTCTAGAGAATTTCAGGACCATCTTTTATAATCTTATAATCTGTTTTGTTTACAAATCAATTTGATGTTTTCAGGTCAGGAGCACTGTTTCTGAGTCAATGTTTGATTTATTTTAGAAATGAAAAATAAAAGATTTGGTGTTTCCTTTATGTTTGTTTCTAACCAAATAATCAGCAATGGTAACATGTGACAAGATACAGTTCTAATTAGAGACAAATTAATGCCACAGATGTTTAAAAATCGATCTTTATCAAAAACTGAAATACAGAGTAAAAATTAAAAACAAAAATTGTATGTTCATTTGGGCTTTGTGGATTGGCATCACCCAAGACCATTGGCAGCTTCTGCTTGATAAGCCAAGACTAGAGCTGCAAAATCGGTACGTGAGGATTGAGATACATTGGGACAGCTATGTGAACACTTGGCACAGCAAAAGCCTGCCCAATATCTGGCTCTTAATACTGGTGTTAGTCCTTAACTTTCCCAAATATTAAGTTCATGCAAAGCAAAATATTAAGGGCTTTTAGTGAAAGCAGGAGAGAATTAAATTTAAAATTTATAAAATAATGTCAATTCTGTAAGATTTTTCAATGACATTATTTAACATCAGTAAAAAGAAAACAAAGTAGGTGATAAGTGCAAAATTCCTATTTGCTTGATCCTGAAAAAGATCTTTTCACTGTTACATGTCTGAATAAGGTTTATACATATATCTATATCTAATCTATATCTATATCTATATATATATAAAAAGAGCCTATTACGATATTTCAGGCTGCCTCATTTTTTATTTGACCATGTCGCTTTCCAAATTACTATTTGTCCTTGTTTTGTACAACAAGACTGATGCAGCTTTTCTCTTTACTTCCCCATACAAGCTCTGGATCTTCTCCATACTGCTCCATATTCTGAAAGTTTTTAGATCCGTAGGGCAGGAACTCACAACAACATCCAGCTAATCCACTGTACCTCTTAGATTAACTGAAACAGTACAAAGGAAGGGAACTCCAAGTGTTCTTTACTGTTAATCCTCCTGAATATTTTCCTCTCCTGGAGGCATATAATGGCTACATTATTCTAAGGAAAGCTGTCACAATCCCATTAAAACCAAACCACCAATTAGTGTCATTTTCTGGGTTTCTTATCGTTCCCTTGCTTTTTGTCCATTTAGCCTGTAAATTTCTAAAGACATGGCTAATGTCTTTTATAGCTCATATTGCAGTTGCCACAGGATAATATTTACCAGGCAATCATAAAAAAGAAAAAAACACTAATGACCTCTCCCCTGGTAAGCATATCGTAATAGCTGCGAGCAGGAAAAAAACCAAACTGAACAAACCCATTTCTGCAGAAAGTTTCTTTCCTTTTTGCGTACTAATGTGACATGCAGAAGCTGTTTTTTATAAAATAAACTGCATTTTTACTGCAGCTATCCCGTGATCATTGTCTGTGCTTGGTTTAGACTGTAAACTTAAATTTTCTCTCCACTGCAGTAAGAGTTTACCAGTATCAGTATGCAATTTTATTATTTGCAAGTACTTCAGGTGCTGAAATTATCATCTTTTTCAGCATGCCATTGCTGAGAATCCAATTGCTTTTGCCATCTTTGAATTTTTAACAGGTAAGTATGTAGCATTTCCTCTGCTGTAAATCCGTAGATGTTTCTGCTTGATACTTTTTATATTCTTAGTGTTTTGAGAGGGAAGGAGATAATACCTCCATTTCACACTTTTACTTTTTTTCAGTACCTTCACACTGCAAAAATGTCCTGCACTGTAATAGTTCCTGCTTGCTGCCAACAGTCTGTATCTGATTCTTTAAAGAGTCATTATCTTCACTCTAGATATTAATTGCAGAACACATACTGTACTCACAAAGATCAGCCCTAAGGACAGAAGACTAAAAATATTTTTTTACAAAATCTAGTGATATTCATTCCATTTCATATTCTGAAGAAGGAATCAAGGATAATAGTATGAAATGAGAAATATTTTGTCACTTAGGGACTAATCTGTCCCCGTTAAATTATATAATTTCAGATTATTAAAAAAATATTTTATTAAAGTGGACTGATGTCAGAAGTTTCTGGAACTTAATGAATAATCACCTTGGTATAAGAAAGGGCTTCTGCAAGTGACAAGCTGAAAAAAAACTATGGCCATCCCTAGAAGAGACATTGTCAAAGAGTAGTAGCCATTCTTTTCTCATCCATTTAAAATGAAGTGAGTTTCCTGCTATTTGATGTTTAATATGTTGCTGTATTAGACTGCCTTTTGCTGTCACATTTTTCTTTGAGATTAAATTAGTCAGAGAGAAGGGAAATCTGGATGCATCCTGGTTTGTTTGTTTTAATCAGGAGAATATATTACAGAGCTCTTCTACCCAAAGGTAGAAAAGGAACTTTGCATTTGACAATATCCTGAGGCTTCTGCTTGTGTTGGTTTTCACAAGTCCATGCTTCATGTATCTGTGATGATGAGTAGTGACTGTCCCTTACATCTTCTCTGAAGTGATAAAAGCAGACAGCTCACTATGATTATATTACCATTTAGATTTTCTAATTTTGTATGCAGTTATTTACTATGCTGTTGCATAACACTAGGAAAAAATAAGTAGTTGCTTACTTCATAGACACCTGTAATTACACAAGCATTTCCCAATATAGCATATTTCTCAGTGTTTCTGTGCTACAGAGGGCATCCTCCTTACATACCTTCCATATTCATGCCAAGACTTTCAAAGCAATGTCTTCCTTTGCTTCTTCTTTTGTAGATTCTGCAAAAAGACAGTAGTAGTGATCATAATAAACTTTTTAAATTTAGAAACTAGGATAAAAATATTCTTTTCCATATGGAATTCAAGTCTCACACTGTTGCAGGTCAGCCTCCAAGCATCATTATAATTAGAAAGCATGATACAGTGCGACAGTTTATATTATAATCTTTACATTAATAGGTCACTTAGCGAGTAGCTTCATTATACAAATTCCACAAAGTTTCTGTTCTTCTCAGTCAGATGAAACAGAAGAATGAAGTTACCAGTTATGAATAGACATCACATTCCCTATTCATCAGGGCAGAATTAGCATAGCTATGTGACTAACTAGGATCATTTTGTGTTTCTTATGCTGACACAGTGCAAAGTGCCATGAGTAGGATAAGAACTCTAGCTCTGGGGTTTTGTATCAAAAATCAATGAGTCTGTGAAAGAGAATTTGTTCTATTAGATATGTAGAGTACAAGACTTGAGAACTGGGATGGCAATCTAACCCAGTTATTGTAAACACAGGTATGGTGTTGATTGCTCTCATGTAGTAAGAGTCACCTCAAGATGTAACAAAAGTATTGACATTTCTTCACAGATTTTTGCGCCCAAAGTATTTAGAAATTATAAACCTAAAATAGCAATAAAGGCATAAGAAAAATCCTAGCAAGATAAAACCATTTACTGACATTTATAAAGACAGTTGTATTTCAACAATAGTTAGTGTGTTATCTTTTTTCATACTAACTACACTAATTTAAAAAATGTGTTAATGTAAAAAGTGTTTATAGTAAAGCTTTTTCCTGAAAATACGTATTATGTTATTTTACCTTCAAAAAAATGTAAAGTTATAAAGAACACATTATTTTTATTTATATATTTATATCCTCAAATTTTAAAATATCATCTTTATGAGCTGTTTGTTACTAAAAGGCATTACAATTCTTTCTGAATTTGAATGTAGTCTTCCACTTGCAGTAGATCAGTTTACTGAAACGACATCCTCAAGATATTGTCAGTTTCATCACAAAGTGAGTTCTTCTGCCTAGTTCCTTCATTTTATTCAAGAAAGTGTAATATTATGAGATTTTGTATGACTGAAATATGAGTTAATTCAGTTTTTTCAATGACTTCTCAATACTCACAGCAGTGTATCCTTCATAAAAAGCATGGGGAAGAATCATTCCCCTTTGAATATGCCTGAATCATTTTTGCACATAAGTCATTGCTAATGCAATTTCAAAATTATTAAGTATTCCAAATCACACTTTTATTTCAAAACCTATAAATAGGTTTTGAAAACTTTCAATGTCTATAATAAAAACTGTACCAAGCACATAGATCGGCACATTTTCACAGAATTATTTCTTTAACTGTTCTGTGACATATACTTTCTAAATGACAGGTTTGGGAAAATTTGGCAAAACTAACAAATTAATAGAGCCCACAGTAAACTCCAGTTCTTCCATATAATTTACAAGCCTTGAAATGCAATGTCAGAAATATTTATACCGCCATTTGAAGCAGCTTTCCAGGTTCATAGGAAGTTTTCCTTTAGGAACTTTTTTCTAACCAGTTGTCACAGTTTCAGGTAGATAGTATCTTTAGGATTCTTAGAAGAAGTGCAATTAATCAGTTTTTGGAGACTCTTCGTTCTCAGAGAGAATGCTGATAAATAATGAACTAAAGTAAATTGCAGATGAATAAAGTTAGGTCAAAGTTCTTCAGCTCAAGAAGACAAAGATTCTAACAAGTTACTGAAAAGAAAAGACTTGAAAAGAAAAACAAACAAACCAAAAAAAAGCAGCACCTTTTATCTATTTTTCCAGGTATAAACTTCTCTTCTTTTTTCCATTGGACAGCTTTTTCTCACTGTTGTATACATCTCCCTTACCTTTATTTATTTTCAGGACTCCTCTCCTCTGTGATTCTTTTATGTTACATTTTGGGCATATGCGGATGTTTTTTTTTTTTTTATATCTCTGAAAACTGAAGCAATCAAAAATATTTCAAGGCAACAAAAACATAAACCTCCATCATCCTGATGTAATGTTAAAATTTTCTATGTGTCGTGTATATCACATTGCACTGTATTTATACAACAATTCTTCTGGGAATTCTCTTAAGACCAGCAACGTTTGATTAGAGAAGACCAATAATGTCATTTCAGCCATAAGGGTTTGCTAAAATGAAAGACTTCTCCTCTTCTCCTGTGCATGCGACCTTGCATGAATTATCTTCTACTTTGAGCCTTTTCTAGTATGACTACAATTCTTTTGATCATGAAGGATCATTTTACCTCATGACGATGCACATGAAATGTCTTCTTTGACCCTGATTCTCCCTTGGAGTGACAGCCAGTCTCCTCTTATAAGCTATTAGTCCACAGTGTTTCTTCATGTCTGTGGGTAAAGCCCCTATTTCTTGTATATTGTACAATTTCTGTTTCTAGCTAGAAGGAAACTTCACTTATGTACTTTCAATAAATAAAACAAAAAAGGTTAAATAAATTTATCAAAACAACCTTGTTCCTTTGGCTGAATATACACAAATAATGATTTATTTTTTTAAAAAAAATCATAATTTTATTTGTTTTGGTTTGCAATGCATTCTACTTCTTATTTATACATACACATCTAAAGTGTACTTTTTTTTCTAAATAAATAAGAACTGCAATATCTATCCAAGTTAGCAAGGTTTCTCTTCATGTGCTACCATGACATATAATAATTGTTGATATAATTGGTTCAATCTCTTTTCACTTTTAAACACTAATTTAGTTAAGACAGGTTGTGCTAATTAACTCTGCACAAGCTGTTCAAGTTATACTAGGTAACATGCCTGCAATTTATCCTTGACTAACTATATCGATTTCTCCCTTGTCAGCTATAATCTGATAAATAAACCAATAACCAGCAGTTGTTCTTATCATCTCTGCAGTTCAACAATACTCAGCTTCGTTTACTGTTCTCTGCCAAACATCCCTGCGGAACTTACCCTTTCCATATCTAACTGGCTTATGGGCTATCTTCTCATACCTGATACATCGTTTCCCCAACAGTAGAAAAGTAAAGCGAAGAGAATCCCTCAGGAAATAAGCCTGCTTAGGGAGCCACATTCCACTGCTTTAGCCTTGCTTTAAATCAATGTTTGCATTGTTTTGGGTTTTGACATCCTAATTTGCTGGTAATAGTAGCTGTTCTCTCAGCCTATGCACGGATACACTTACTTACTCTTCTCTCAGCTGCAAGCAATACTGTATTTTTTAGAAACTACTCTAATTCTGAATTATTTCAACATCCTTGGATTTGACTCTGTCATCTTTGATTTCTCTTTCTCTTGGAAAGCAGGATGCTTTGAACTATGGCTCTGTCTTGGTGACAGAGCACTGACACAGCTGGCAAGCACTTTATACATGAGCAAGTTACCAGGCCAACCTTTTGAAAAGGTAGATCTAAGATCAGTATCAAGCATGGAAATCTGTTTTAATATTTAGTCCTTCTCTGACTGTGAGCTAGCTTGAAAGAGATTTATATTAGCTATGCACTATGACTCAACTGGAGTAGAGCTTATTTCTTGGATCTTTGTCACTTGAGGAAACAATTATTCCTTGAGTAAGAAAGCCTAACTCTGTAGCTGAGATACAGAAAACATACCTTGAATTTCTTACTTTAAATCAAGTGTATGAGCGGTGAAAACCTGGGTCTTGTATGTGTAGGTGAATCCTTACATCAAATGTATTCTCTTCACCTTAGACATTTAATTAAGAAACACATTCTAGGAATAGTAAGGCATTACCCGACACTAATTTTAAAATATCTTAAACACCACATAGATATCTTTCTTCCACCATATTAAAGTCAAATTATTATTTATTTTTTAAAAAGATAAAAAGTGCTGAGATCTCTACTTTTCTTTCAGAGGGAATGAAAATGAAATCAAGTTCTAGATTTTTTTCCCACAGAATAAAACAGGTGCTAGTTTCCACCCACACCTAACTATATATCTCTCAAATGAACTGAACTCCACCCTAGGGAACACAACCATTGGAAAAGTACTTGATGTAGTTTTTAATATAAGTATTTGAAAAAAGACTTAAATCTGACATTAAAAGCCTTCTTGTTTACCTATATTCATTACATGGTTGCAAAGTGGGAATGAATGAGAAACTGGGATGGCTTTGGGATCACCATTTGAAGGTTTCCATCTCTTAAACTCTTCATACCTCTCCTAAGCCTGCCTTTCTGAATTTCACCCTTCCAGAGTTCTTTTGGTTGAGTGTTACTACAATATCCTTGTTATCACCAATTATTTTAAGGATTTATACTCCACTTTAATTTTAACTGCAGTATTACTTTTTGAACCTTTACACCTCAGGATTTGCTCTGCAGGTACCTAAGATGTTTTGGTGCTTGTACATAATGTAGGAAAAAGGTTATAGACTGAAAAGCTGAATTCCAGTAGAAAGAATAGAAATCACATCGGGTTTGGTTTTTAAACATTCACATGAGACAGTAATGGTTAAAATGGTAGTTTGAAGCTTGCTTCTGCAAGGTTTTGGCACCTTCAGCTATAACCACAAGGTGAAGAGATTAAGGTAATCAGAGAAGTTTCAAAACTGTCCAGGGAAAGAGACAATATTGTTTTGTAACAATGAAAAATTCACAGGTTTGCATTATCAACCAATGTGAACAGTATATGAACAGTAGTTTTGGAAGTGAGATTGGTGGTGGAGTGGGACACAATGGGCAGTTCTGTCAAAGTATCTCGTACAATAGGATCTAGTGGTGATGCCCACTGGGAGGACTGATTTGTAAAAATGTGGCAATGCCTCTAAACTTTTGTTTATTCCTATATGTTTTATGAAAGTTGTCATATGTTATCCACATAGGCCACAACAGTAGAAGTAGAATTTGGTGAATTTAGTGAGGATTTCTTCTAAAATTTACTGGGTTTGTTTGGAAAAAATGTTTCCACTATTTTCCTGTTGAAATATTTCAGTGTTATCTGAATATCGCAGCCTCGTGTTATACCACTTAGCAGAAATTCTTCACAAGTTGCAAGTGGCAATATCTTACACTAAAATTCAGTGAAAAATTTTCAGGATTGTTTCCCTTTACAAGAATTTTGAGATTTCCCAGGCCCAGAATTCATCTATGCTTCACTCCACCAGTTTCGCTAATACAGAAATTATCTACCTGGTCTGAACTACTGTTTCTGCTCTAATTGCCAAATCATTGACATGTGCCCCTGCAGGATAGTAGCATGGCCCCTGTACTCATTAATGGGTCTCTGCCGTCCTTTTGCAGCTGATTTAACTAGTAGCTTCACTGCAAATCTAAAAATGTTACAGAAGGTGGCATTTGTGTTATAATAACTCTTGTAACCTTCTGAAAGCTCCTCCAACTTGGAGCTCTGAATAAAGTTTAATGTTTTCAGATGAATGACTGTACCTTTCCAGGGGTATAATATGTGCTTATATGAATTTTTAATTGAGATCTGCCCTTAGGTGTCCCAGAACACAGTAGCAAAACGTCATTAACTTTATGGGTTAGGATTAGGCCCCTATTGCATAAAGCCAGGAAAAACTACTTTGCTTTGCTCATTTGCTTCTTCCTTTGGCATAAAACAGTCTTTTGAACTCTGCCTGTTCTATGGCAATATCTCAAGCTCCTAAGTCACTGTGATTCATGTTCTAGTATTATCTTCCTTGTTTTTATATTGGAATCATTGGTACTGCTGGAGCACTGTAAAGCATAACTAAAAGATACACTGTAGCCCAAATGGAATCTGTGGCATCAATATAAAAATTATTGGATTCAATTCTTGGCATTATGTATGAAGAAAGAATTGGTAGGTCGTAACTTGTCCTCCTTTACCTTAAAATCTATGAAAATGGTGAGAATAGTTATATAGTATTTCATGCAGTCACTGCTTAAGTTTGTACATCAAGGTTAAAATGACTCTATCAATATGCACATAGACTACAGACCAGATTTTCAAAAGAAATTGTCTTGTGCTTCAGCAATTAAAAAGAATCTGGATTTTCATAAAACCCAAGCACCCAGCTTGCCAAGTACCTCACACAATCTGGTCGCTAATTTTTGTGAACTGTTTTAGAAGTACAGCTCTATTAAAACTAATTGCAGTTTTTATGGTTGTACAAACATGCTTTCTGCCCTGTGTTTCTGGGAGGAACAGAAATAAATGGAGATATTCGCCATGATGTTTAGCTGCTAACTTCAGAGTTGTACGTCCACACTAGACTCTTGTAAAGTTAATAGACAGGAATAGGTAAGGGTGTGATCACCTGACCTATTTTGGACATCATGGATAGCTGTGGTGAACAGCACTGGTGAGGAATGCTTGGTTTTGTCTAGGTGTCTAGATGACTAATTTCACTGCAGCTCTGTATGTCTGATAGGATGAATCCTTCTCTAATTTCCCCTACATTAGGAATGTAGGCATTCAGGAAGGGAGGAAACTGGTGAAGAAAATATTTATTTCCCTACACTATTTGATTTGTAATAATCTTACTGTAATAAATAATATTTTCTGGCAAAAGTGTGATGAGTTAATTGTCAGTGCTACTAATTTTAGGAAGTCCTGCAGTGCTTACAGTGCCTGAGACCTGGGGGACTAGACTGTCTGCCTCTGCCCCCGATTTCTGTTCCATCACTGAGCAAGTAAGCCTTCCTGTGTTTATGGGTTTTGTTCATAATATATAGAATAATAATTTTTATTGGGGTGCTGTCAAGAGTAACATGTTTGTCTTTTGGGAGACTCAATTATGACAGAGATAGAGAGAAATCAGTACTGAAAGATAAATATTTTGCTTGCTTTTGGTGATCATATTTTCTTTAAAGATCACCGCTCCAATAAAGATTGTTACACAGGAAACATATTTTGAGCATCTAATTCCCTAAAATATATTTTTAATATGTTTTCATTAAGTTCAATTCTTTCTATTTATAATTGTCCTGCAGATCAGAACGTCTAGCAACAATTTCTTTCTTTCCTCTTTGTAGCTAATCAGCTACCAGGTCTGATGTTTTCTGCTGTCTTCCAGACCTTCAGCTCATTGATTTTTAACTCATTGATAAGTTCACTCTGCCAACACTCTTCCTGATACTGAGATTACCTATATATTTTTCCAAAGCAATAACCTACATCACTGAACAGATTGTGCGATTAAGATACCATGTCAAGACCTTGAATGGACCAAGAGGCTTTGGAATACCTTCCTCCTCTCTCTGGGTGCTTGGCTGCCTATGTTCAAGATCAGCTCTGATTATGCTTAGCCGTGTAGCCCGGGATCAGACCACTGTGAAAAGAGGTAAGCTGCAAGAAGGAACTGTAGGGTCTCTGTCCCCTTTGCTTTTTAAGCTCTGACCTTCGCCCTAAGTTCTTGTGTGAGTTTTGTTGCAGCTGTGCCTCTGCTCAGTATGGCACCATGCTGTCCCTGACCTGCCTTTGCTGACTTGGCTTCCTGGCTTGTTCTGAGACCTGCATGGAATCACAGGGCTGGTCGCTGCCACCAAAACCTCTGCTCTTCTTGCATACATGCTGTGGGATGGTGTCCCCTGGTGCTGGCCAGGGTCACTGCCCTGCTAGCCTTATCACTCCTAGACCCTCTCCCCTTGGCAATGCAGCCTGCAGTAATGTGCTCTGTGCCACCACATCAGGAAGGGCAATGACTGAGGTAAGACTATAGATAATGCTCTAAAACATACCTATTAACAGAGTTCATTACTATTTCTGAAATGTGGAAGGTGGTTTCAGATAAGGACTAATCTTTACTACGGGAAATTCACGGTACCAACTTAATCCTTGAGTACATTGCATGCGTGCATACTGTGGTACTCTTGTAATAGAAGTGATTTCTGTTATTGTTCTCTGAAGCAGTTTTCTCTGAGGAAAAATATGTCTATATTTTTAAAACATATTTTTGGACAGTAAACCTTTTCTCCTTTCCCAGTTCGATGTTTACTCATTCAGCTGTACACTGGACTTGGACAGAGGGGAGGGAAACCCCTAAATAATAATAGAAATGACAAATTGTGGATGTTAATGCGAAACACTGCTAGACCTGAAGCCTGAAGTAACTATGTGAGATGATGCAGAAAAACATCTTCTGACACCTGACAACTAAAAGCAGTTGTGCCTTAAGGCACTAGTGTTGGAAAGTACATGGAGAAGTGCTTTGTTGCATTCCTACAGTGCCCTAATAAGGTTTCAAATGAAAATAAGATATCATAAAACATAAAACTATCTAGTCCAAAACTGCTGTTTATCTGCTAAAAGAATTAACATTTGGAACACTTGTTCTTAAATTAATGTATTATATTGCAATGCAAAGAAGCAATACACATTTAGTAGTTTATTATGTGGAAGTTATTTGTAAGTTGCAGAAAACCTTCCTAGAGGCAGCAGTTTCAAGAATGAAAAACAATATTTAGGCTCTTGGATCACAAATTGATAAACTGGGCAAAGATATACAACAACTGACAGATCTTTAGGAAGTGTGTTGAAAGTAGCTGCTTCAGGCTTAGACCCTCTTTTATATTTAATATGTAAATTCGAGAGCTCTGATAGTAAAACCCACATTTTTGTAGGTTATTTTACAGTAAAATAAAAATGCAAGCTATTCTATTTATTTGAGGAAACAGGCTTTCTTCCCCCAGCTTCTCACTTTGTCATCCCTTTTCCACTTATGTACGATCATAAAGATTTATTGTTTCTACCTAAAACCCAACTTTGTTATTAAGGTGTAAGTGTTCACCATCAAAATTTGCTGTTACAGACAGTCAGTTAGAAATGTGGATAAAAGAATCCTGTCCATGCTGATACAATTAAGGTTGATTAATCTTTTTGATGCTGTTTGGTATACTTAAGTGATCAAGGGGAAAAGAGATGCTACCAGTTTAAACTGTATCTCCACTAGAGGGCTTTGCAAATAGAGGTATTGTCAAAAGTACTTCAGATTGAATTTTTAAGTAAATTGGTTGAAATGATAGTTAATCAGCTTCCCCTCCCTTCCCTCTGCTAAGAAAGGTGCAGCCTGGCAGGACTCTCCTGTTGTGTAGCTGAGCAAAAAGGACCGATGGGTGCCAGCATGGGAGAAGAGATACTGTGTGCGCTCTAGCAGTCAGCATTGCTCGGGCAGGGCAAGAGGCTGCCAGGTTCTGCTCCTAACGGTGGTTGAGAATTTTATGCTAAATGGGCCCTGGAAACAAAGTAGGAATAATTTAGAAAGAAAATGCTTGCCATTGCCTTCCTTCACCAAAGAATTTTCGCTTGCAGTGAAACTACAGAATTTATCTCTCTCTGGATCCATGAATTTTGAACCTCTTGCTGAACAGTATTTTTCTAAGAGAGATAAAGAGCACTCCCTTTTTACATCCCTTCTCCAGGCCTGATGAGGGCTCATAGCCTCACTGTTGAGACAATTCCTTAAGGAATGAAAGCTGTGATTTCAGGCTGTGTACCTACCCAAGTACAAAAGCCTATAGGCTGGAGGGATTTATAAACCAGAGTATACACTGGGAAAAGGCAACCATGAGCAGTAGTGGTGAAACTGGATAGGTGAAACAAATGGAACCCTGAACTCCACAGAAAGCACAGAAGATCTTGGTTTCTTTATATCTAAACAGGTATGTTACATCCAGAGTCTTGTTTCTACATAATTATAATGCATTTTATACAGACATAATCTGCCGTTTCCATATTTCTAATGGAAAGCAATGCTATTCTTTGCCTGCCTGTTGTATTTCACTTAATCTTATGAAGTAAGTTTCTGTCCATAGGGTTCAAAATGCTGGAAAAGTTTGAAGGCAGAAATGTAAGACTTCAAGCCTTATAAGTCCGAGTACACACTTGAATCCACTGAATTCATAGCTAACAGAAAATTACGGTGTGTCTTGAAGGAGCCATACATGCTCAGGTTCCTCTCATATACTTTGGGAGTAGATATAGAAAAAAGGTCAGAACTGATGTACCATGGCAAGGAAATTACCCTAGGTGCTGCCAAAGGTAATTTCTTTCCATAGGGAGATGAATTTGTGGATTAAATACTATTGAGTCCCAGCTCTGATAATTATTCATGCACTAGTCATGTATTCATGAAGGGATTAAATAAAGCTATCCTGCATAAATCATAGTATTTGGATATTTTCTTAAACGACAAGTTTAGACATATACAAAGTATAGATGTGTTATTTAACTTCAACATATTCACACAGAACTGCACTAAGAAATCTACCATACCATGATCAAGATCTAAACCTGACAAGCAATAAGCATATGTTTACTTTCATTTATCATTTTCTTCAATCTAGTCTGTGGGACAATTCACATGATTAAAACTAAGCATTTTTTATCTTTCATCTCTGTGACTATGAATCTGTTAATAAATTAAATAAGATGGAGTATGGCTGCACAAGAAAATGAGTGTGCAATGTGTTCTACAAGATGAACCAATTCTCAATTAGAACTTTTAATATTTTTTTTCTGATTTGTGATTTATCCATAAGAATGATTCCTTCTTGGCAGACTTGAAAATTTTCAGTGTAAAAAAAACACAAACAAAAACAAAAACAAAAAACAAACAACAAAAAACCAACGAACAAACAAAACCCTGCATGAATTCTGACAGAATTCTGTGGCAAAATAGATTAACACACTCTTAGTGGTGCTAGCTAACCATGTGAACACACTTTTATTACTGCCAATGTGAAATAAAACCTGGTACTTTAGCACACTTTAGCACAGTTTTCCTCATTTCCCTTTAAAATACCCGGTTTTACTCTGTATTTGCAAGAAATTAAGAGGATGCAAAAGGTCAACAGCTGCACCTCAATGAATAGGCAAAAAATTATAAACTCTCTGATACTTGACCGTAATGTAACCAAAACTTATACATGAAAACTTCATTTCAGAAATGCTTGCAAAGGTTTGAATCCGACTTATTTCTCAACCCAAACTAAATTACTTTCATTGAACTAATGATGTTTTAGAGTTTTATCTTAGAGGATATAACAAGAAAACAATGCAGATAAATGAAAAGAATACATTAGAAAGTGCTGTCAGCAGTGGTGTATGAGTGATGTTCTTCAAAGTACATGGGTATAATTGTGGCTTATTTGAGGTTAAGCTGATCTCAGTGTAGCTAGGGTTTCACGGATGAAGAAGACACATCCCTGGACATGAGTTAGAGTTTTGTAAAGAACATCTTTGATATTCAAAAATTAAATACTACAACTGCTTCCTCCTGGTCAGACTGGAACCTTCCCGGCTCTAGTAAAAAAAAACCCAAAGCACTTAATAGGAGTTACAGAAAGAGGCCAAAGTTTGATAATCTTTTTGAAAATTTGGTTCATAAAGAAAGTATCATTTTATACTAATAAGGAAAAGAGATTAGATAGTCCTTCAGAAGACCTGTCAAAACAGACAACTTAACAAAGAAATATCACTATGCACATAGCTGAATCTTAACATGAATCATTATAGTTCTGAAGCAGGCTGACAAGAACAGGAAATTCTAGTTAATTTTCAACTTTTTAACATTTTAAAGTGCTATCTAAGTTTTCTGGACAGCTCTTAAACTCTCTAGCTAAACTATGAGTATATAGTAATCATTAAGGTTTATTAGTTTTAATTCGTTTTTCTGGCAGCAATGACAGTGAAGAGATACAAAATGTACTAAAGCACACAATATCCTAGATTATATTGACAACAGGCTCACCATTGTTCTTGTGAAAGCAATGCATTTTTAATGTATTTTTATCTTATGTGAAATAGACCAAAGTATGGCAATGTTTTATTATTGTTGGAATAGCACCACATCTGGAGTAAAGTAGAAAAAGGAATTCTAAAAGGGGAGAGAAATAAAAGTATATAGAGAAAAAAGAAGGTAGCAGAATATATAACAAAAAAGGAATAAAAAAAAAAAAAAAGTTAAGAATAGAGATAAGTATGAGGAAGAGAAAAAATAACCAACAGTAAAGAATATATAGAAAGAGAATTACAAAGTCAAATGAAATCAGATTAGAAATATAGAAATATGACACAAGAAAAAAAAAATGTAAAAAGGGAATGTAAACTGAAAAAAACATAGAAAAAAAGAGGAAACCATCAAATTTAAGTGTTTGGAGGATGGCAAAGTTTTGAAGGATGGATATATACCTAGGAAAAAACCTGGAAAAACACAAATTCCAGGCATCCCCCAGGTACTTAAAGCATGTATTTGGCAAGAAGGTAAGAATGAAGGGGGAAATTTTTTATTTATCTCATCAACAATGGGAAACAGCATATCGATATACATGGGTAAACCACTGAATGCCTCTTGAAATATTAATTTTATGCCATTCATTTATTCTGACAGGTAGAAAAGCATGCTTATTTCCTTACTTGGCTACAGGTGTTGTTTTCTGAAATGAAGTAGAAATAAACTAGAAATGCTTGCTGATTCTAAGAGTGATGAGACAAAGAATACCAATGGACTGCCTTCTGCCTTTAGTAAAACCTAGAGGTGTTTAATGTGAGATGCTGTTTTCCTTTTTCCCCTGATTTTGCAACCTGGGATGCAGACTTGCGATGCTGTACAGTATGACCTGCATCACTCTTAATGAGGATTAACATCATTTCAGAAAACCTTAAGTCCATTAGTAACAAAAATCTGCAAGGTCAGCTAGAAGGTGTCTATTTGACTACATGATGACTGCCTTCACTTGATTAATGCAGTCAACTTAGACTATTGAGATGTAAAATGAAGCAGTTTGTATACATTCTGCTTTACCCAGAGGCTATCATTTTCAAAGTCATTTCTGGCACCTAATACAACATAGAAATTGAAAAAGTTGGAGCCAACAATTTTTCATTTTGAAATGTCTTTTTTAAAGTTGGAAGATGCATATTTAATGGTTCACCTGAAGCTAGAATCTTCTATTTTATGTTGCAACAGTAACTAATTTATAGTGACATTTTGGATTTAGGATACAAGAGAGTACCTCTGATTTGAATGAAAACTTTTTAACTTGGTGTAGCCTTATCATAAATTGCATTCTCATGTCTAATTATGGCTCAAAACCCCAGCATATTTAAGTTGATGTGAAGTATTTGAGTAATTTATTAATGGCTGTAACAAATATCATATCCACATTTAGATTTTGTGATTAAGTGCTCTTTTGATTGAAATTTATCTATAGTTTACAGTGTTAAACTGGATGGATCTCAGGAAAGAAATCTTTAAATTTAAGTGTAAAAGGAAAATTCGTTATTTACTTTTTTGGGGGTTGTTTTTGGTTTTGAATTTTTTTTTTTAAGAAGTAGAGATAGCATTTACTGATTATTAAAGAATTGGGAATATACACAAAGGTGAAAAGCCTGCGCAATATGGCATGAAAATTTCGAAGTGTAAAAAAAAGGAACCCTTAGCATTGTATTTGTGATTGCATCAGGAAGTACCTCCAGCCTTAACACAAATAACCCAAATTACTGGGTTTAGAGATGAAAATAATGTTTGACTTGTACTCCATATGTGTGTATTTCCAGAGATAAACTTATAAACTATGTTTCTTCGTGGATAATCCCCTTGCTTTCCTACGGATTCCACCCAACAGCTTGTACAGATTAAGGAAATAATAGTCTGTGGTTTCAAGGTGTTCTGCATACCTGACAATGTCTCATGGTCACTGCAAACTGCTTTTGCCTCTCTGCTGATGAAAAACAAACTGAATTTTTGAAGGTGTTATTCATCATGTGTCAAAAAATTCAATGTAAGTTCTTCTAAGAATCTAATCATAATTATGCAACAATACATCCAAGAGTATTTGTTTCAAGCAATGTTTTCTGGGTTCTAATTACAAAATTAACTCAGTCCAGTTGCAAAACAATGATGAGCTATGTGTTTTTCTGTAGTGTCAAACTTATTCTTTCCTAAGAAGTTGTTTTTTGTTGGGAATTTTTTCCATTAATCTATTTTCCTGGTAAGTGGACTTCCTACTGCTGGCAGAGACATCAGCTGCTAATTATGATAAAGTACTTTTCAATCTTACCACATGTAATCGTTAAACACATGAAGTGCAGTATAAAATATTACCTCTGTAAAATCAAAATATATTGACCATCATTGGCTGTGTTTCAAAACCAATTAAAAAATGCCAACCTACTAGAAGATTGGTATAGAAAAAACACATACAAAAGATTCTCTTTCTATGAACTCTTCCTACAAATGTGACGGTATGAAACAGAGTAACACTATGATATAAAGCTGTGTGAATGAAAGAGGTGGTACGTGCAGGTGAATGTCCATATCAGCCAGATAGTAAGATTCAATGTAGGCCAGAAAGTCACTGAGGTTTTTATGTTGAAGAATAACTTTCCCAGCATACTTTCTTTTTGTCTCAGATTGCCCAGGTGGAAACTAAGTATTTCACTGCATCTGTTAGGAGATCTGAAGATACACCTATTAGCCTAACACGTGCTGTGTCTACACCTTCATCAAATGTTCAGTGTTGAAAAGCTAATAATGACTAGCAAGGTGCAACACTGTGCTCAGTTCAGTTTAATTCCCTGAGACCATTAGAATGATGTGACGTGTGTCTCACTGTATATCAAAGTGGCATCTGCAATGCAGATAAAACTTCATTTAAGGATTCAGCCCATGTGCCCATCTGCCAGTGCTGACAAATGTTGATATGGGTGTAGGCTGAAAAATATCAGTATCAAATATCAATATAAAATCTTTGCTATTCCTTGGCTTTTCTAAATAAAAAAAAAAATCAGGGAGTTGGTAGGTTGTTTTTTTCGGTCTGGTTATGTCTTAAAGTGTCACATGACCCTGAAACTTTATTTATTTATTTAAAACTTCTTTGCGCTTCATATTTGTGACTGTGCATAAAAGTCCTTAAAAACTAAGAATAGAAATGGCTGATTAAAAACTAAGAATAGAAATGGCTGATTAAAAGTTACTACAGAGGTCTGTGAGCCTGTAAAATCTCAGATTAGATAGAACATAAATCAACTGTATTTATGAGATGGATATGGCATGGCTTTAAAGGCCAAACTGATCCAACAAAAATTCCTGATGTTAGACTTTTACCAGAAGAAATATATACAATGAAAGACTTTTGAGACAAAACATTGAAAGGTTGTACATCTGAAATATTTTTAAAATTCTAACTTAAAATTCCTTGCTTCTTTTATTTCTTTCCTCTCTGTTTTTAATCTACTTCTTAATCTAAATTATTTTTTATTTAATCTCTAGAACTATGTAGTTTTCATCTATACAGTATGTAGGAATAAACATTCTTTCTTTGTAGCCATGCTTTTAATAGAGCTTGTTTTCTCTGTCTGGTATTTTTGTCCTTTTATTGAAAGCTATTGTTGCATTAAGCTTTGGTTATTCCTGGAGTTTATTTCTTTTTCCACTACAGTTAATTTTTGGCTCTACAAATTATTTTTTTTTTCTTTCTGCAACAGCCTGTCTGGGAGACAGAGAAAAAAAATGAAGGTGGGGGGAGCAAAAAGCAAGACTATATAAAAGGTCTTCTTCCATAGAGAACTGTTAGACTATGCCTTTGGATAGACTTTGTGATCCCCATCTTCAATGTGAAAAAGTAATAAGGATCACTTTTCAGTGCAGAAATTGTCAACTTGAGCAGAATAATTCCAGAACCTGTGATTGCCACATTTTGGGAAATCTTACAGAATTGCAAACACCCATACTTAGCTCCTCATCAATACTATCCTCAGTCAGCAGAATCAGTGGACTACCAATCTTTGCATACAATTCCACAAGTATTCATTTATCAGGTTTTAAAAAATTCAGGAAACAGAAATGAGGAAGGAAGTGAGGAAAAATATCAGGGATTAAGTAAATTAAGTATAACAGAAAAGACATAGCTGGGGTGAGTTATGGTGATTGTATAAATATGATCAAATAGGCTACAAATCACTTGAGAAGGAATAGATGGAAATTAAAAGACTTGCAATACATGTTTTATATATTTGGACTGTGTGTGTTTAGGAGCATGTCTATAAGTTTATTAAAAAAACTTGATTGTTCAAAAATAGTAGCTAGAGAGGAGATTGTACCTTGGAGTTGTTTTATATAATCTGCACTGCAACAAAGAATGTAAATGTCGATATAGTTTTTCCCTTAATAAGGTATTGTGTGATTTTTTTTGACTCCAGCTTCACATTCTTCCTCATTGTAAAATAAACATACAATAACAAAAATTACACATCTAGAGTTTCCACTACAATTCAGTGGAACCTATTACCTATCTGTAGTAATTCAAGAGAACTGCTGATAGAAATTATGCAGGAAAGCTCATCTATATAGCAGGGGAAAAAAAGTAACTAGCAAAAACAGAAAAAAAAATGTTGTAAACAAAGGTAAATCTACAGATTAGGAAATTATAATGACAAAGTCAATATGCTCAAATATGAAAGCAAACTGTGACAGAATAAAATAATGCATTATTGCATAAAAATAATATTATTTCAGTTAATGGGAGTCTATCTTCATAGATCAATGATTAGGCATAGAGATGAATGTGAAGACCTAATGTTTATCTCCCCATATATGTATGTTACACACACATATATTTATATATTTTATACAAATATTTTATAGTCCTAATAGGCCATGGTTAAAAAAACCCACAACAACTAAACAAAGTGGACTGTTGAGGAGGAAGGATCAGAAACTGAGAGTTCAATAAAATCTTTCTAGACTAAGAATTTTTACAGTTGTATGGTACAATACTTCTTCTGTGGAGAAGACTAGCTTATTACAAGGTAGAGCCAGAAGGCAATAGTTGTGTGCTCTTTTGCAGCTAGGGAATTCTTTGTCAAATTTATGGATTAAAGATCCATTATGCCACTCTATCTCTTAACTGTAAGAAAAAGGCTATGTACTGAAAATATATTGTAGCAATTTTTTGTCTGTTATGCTTTTAGCTATGTACTCTTATCTAGCTATTATTTTGCACAGTGTCCTTTCCATTTTACTCACTAAAAGGTAGAAATAAAAATGAGGTTTAAGTTGGACGGAAGAATACCATGTGAACAAAAATTATGCAACTTCAATATTCTTAGTTCAAGATGATTGCTCTTTAAATTAACAAGAAAAACATTTTTATATTAAACATTTTTGTCAGAGCATAGGAGCTTCCTGCACACAATTCAAAGAATAACTTAGGTCAATTTAGTCACATTTTAGTGTTTAGTGTATATAGTTTCTATAGAAAGGACTAAATTTATTCCAACTGAATATATTTTTTAAAAAAATATATAAGCAGATGCACTTAAAAATATGTAAATAATGGTATGGAAATAAATTAGTGATTTAATGTGTCATGTAAGTCACACAGCATTAGAGATTACCTCGAGAATTAAACTTGCTTTATGTTTACAGCTATTATGAACTATACTAATAAGGTAACCTAGTAGCATACTAAAAAGGTTACGTACATTACTCCACATAAAGATTTGTATTTAGAGGAAATAAAACCACTGCAACTTAGACTAAGAAAATAGATTTCTGACAATTAAATTGCCAGGGCAAGGGGAATAATATACATTTCTGCTACAGGCAAAGTACTGAAAAGAAGCATATGTCAGTTTGAATAATATTTGAGGTTTGAGGAAGGCAAATAAACTTTCCCATGAAATTTAGTAAAGGACACAGAACAAAATTACTCCATTCCAAGGTCTGATCTCAATGTGAATAATTATAAAATTTTAATTTGGTTTTATTAAAAAACCTGGAATTACACTGTGCATGGTACCTTCAGGAGATATGAAGCAAGACCTGATGTGCTGAATAGCTAATCAAGAAAAATTATCTAACCTGTTTCCATACTGACAGTCTTTACTAAATACACTTTAAAAAGTACACGTGCCTCTCTACTTTCCAAAGGCTGGTGCCGAATTAAATTTCTAACAAAGTAAAATTCCCAGAATTTAAGATGCTACTGAGGTGAATTGCTCTCAGAAAAATTCAGTCTTGTAGCACTTCTACGGAAATCAGGTAATAAGTCTGGGGGGGTAGGAGGGTGGGGAGTGTGTATATGTGCGCATACATATATATCAAAGTTTCTTAGCATGTCAGAAGAACCATAAGTGAATAATAGTGTTTGCGTACCTAAACCTTCACTTTTTTCTTCTCAACGATTCGTTACAGCTAAACAATTACTTCCATGCAGTGCTCACTATATGTATTGTTGAGGTAAAGAAATTAGGGACAGGAACCATTTGCTGGGTCATCTACTCTGTATTGTTCTGCCATAGGACATGAATCTTTATAGCACATTTACCTGTATTAACAGTCTTAAGAGTGACTGACAGTGAGTAGGACTGTCTTAGAGCCTTTGTGTAGTTGGGACTACTTTTTGCCAGGCCAGCAGAACCGACCACTGGAGGGTGCTCAGGCTAACCAAAGTGCCATGAGCAATGGTCATGAGCAGTGAAGGGTTAATCTGGGCATGCCACTGCCTCATCCTCAAGGTGATAAGGAAGAAAAGGCCCTGTGGTCATCTCTCTCTCAGGAGACAATTTGAGATCTTCTTTGGAATGTCTAATGTCGTTTTAGAAATAACGCTGCTAATACCACATCCGGGATTCTAACCCATGATCCAGGAACCTAAAATAACATGTTTTGAAGACTTTAGCCCTTGACCTTTCAAAGTCTTTTTTTTTTGCATCTAGCCATACGTCTGTATTAAGATATTTTCTTCAGAGGTTTTTAAGATGCCTCAGTATGCTTAGTAATACTAATAAATGAACACATTTTCAGATGCAGAGTGGATATATATTTCTGATTAATTTCATTCATGCTGGTCTTGTTTCTTTCAAATTTAAATTGCAATAATTAACTACTATTCTAGGAATACACTTTATTCTTAAGAGTTGCCTTTTACAATTAAATACTCTTGTAGTTATGGCTTTGGCTTATATTGCATTATCCCTCTCTTCTCTGAAGCAAATAACATGGGGGTGTGGAGGAAAGAAATCACAAACCATTTCCCAAGAAGAGAATAATTCAAGATTTTACTGCATTTACAGGAAGAAGTCAGTAGACTGTGAAAAATATTACAATTTGTTGGCCAACATAGAAAAACAACCACACGTTTCATTCAAGTTCACCAAAGAAAATACCTGAAAGTGTCTACTCGTTCTAGCTGTTACAATGTATGAATCTCCAGTCTGAGCAGAAAAACACGTTATACCCATTACAGTCAGTGGAGTTTCAGACAATACAGTCAGCTCCACCTTGGAGAGGGATGGTACTGAACCTGAAGGAAGCTGCCTTACTCCAGTTGCTTTCCTAGAAGGGTTTTTAACTATTGTAGATCCTCTGATATATCTGCCAGTCCTACAGACACTATAGGATGACACTAGAGTCTTTGATGCCTGTGACTTAACCAAAAGAATCTGGTTCTTAGTCCAGAGAACTCATATAAAGTTATACCATGATTTCAAACAAAAATACATATTTTGTAAAAAAAAAGCATGAATGTTCCAAATTTTAGAATTTATTTAAAGAAAATAAATGTCAAACATTTCTACATGTCTAAGCATCCCCTATGTTATAATTAGTTAGAAAACGTCTTCCATCCTTCCATATCTGAAGAATTTTTGTTTATGGTACTTTTCTGAAATCCTCTCCGGTCAGTATTTTCCTATGAAATTCTCATTGACCCCCAAATCTGGCAAATCTACGGTGGGATTATCAATGCTTCTTGGTAATAACTGAGTAATATTACAAACCAACTTTTTCTAAGAGTCTTTAAACATCTGGCTATAGCAAAGAAACCCAGCCAACCAAGCCAAGCAACCAACCAACCAGACAAACAAACTCTTGGACTTTTTGAAAAATTCCTAATAAAGGAATGTCTGCATGACTTGACAACAGTGAATGAAAGACAGGGTAAGGCTTGAATGCTAATGCATGACACTGCCGTGGAAAGCTGTACAGAGACAAAGATTTACGGCAGATGGTAAACTTTTAATTGGATCTTGTTCAGGAAATATAAACACCAAGCATCTGTGGTCAACTCACTAGTTATGTAATTGTCAATGAACCAGACATCTAAAATAAAACTGGAAGTTTCTTCCAAATGAATACTGGCAGTTTCAGTTTTGAAAATTACTTTTCTTTTATCAGCATAGACTAATCTAGAAACTGTGCTTCTTGATGTTGAGTTTTATCTTTATAACACATACCTCACATATGTCATAGCTTAACCCCAGGTAGCAACTAAGTATCACACAGCTGCTTGTTCACTCCCCTCAAGCAGGACGAGGGAGAAAATCAGAAAAGGAAAAGTGAGAAAACTCATGGGCTGGGGTAAAGTCAGTTTAACACATAAAGAAAAAGCCATCCATGCAAGTAAAGAAAAACAAGGAATTAATTCATCACTTCCCATTAGCAGGCAGGTGTTCAGCTCCATCACTTGTAATAGTTACTTGGGCAGACAAATGCCATCACTTCAAACATCCCCCCTTTCCTTCTTCTTCCCCCAGCTTTATATGCTGAGCATGATGTCATGTGGTATGGAACATCCCTTAGGTCAGCTGGGGTCAGCTGTCCCAGCTCTGTCTTCTTCCAACTTCTTGTACACCCCCAACTTACTCACTGATGGGGTGGTGTGAAAGGCAGAAAAGGCTTTGGATCTGTGTAAGCACTGTGCAGCGATAAAAAAACATCCCGGTGTTATCAATGCTGTCCTCAGCACAAATCTGAAGCTTAGCCCCATAGCAGCTACTATGAAGAAAATTCATTCTATCCCAGCCAAAACCAACTCGCATAAAAATCCTGTATTGCTAAAAATGAAGTCATGCAATACTGTGGATTAGTATCTTCTGCAGTAAATTGGAAGTAAATTGGATTTAAGGAGTATCTTGCTAGTTAAAATACAGATTCCTTTTAAAGATAACCGAAATACCTGATCTAGATGGCAGATCAGATGTTATCATTTAAAATTCCCTAGAGGCTAGCAAAAATAATTCATCTTCTCAGGAAAACTATATTTTCAATATGTCACTTCATAAGATAGACACAATTTTAATGTTGAGTTTACACTGGAGCTCAATTTCAAGAAAATATATCAAAATTGCTGCCTGCATAGCATGATTTAGGTTGAGTCTTTTCTTTGAACACAAAGACACCTGAATATATAATCTTATAAATTTGCCTGAAATGTAAGACTCATTTGCTTATCTAAAAATGTTGCTACTCCCCAACTAATATTGATGCTTTTTAAACTGGAACCTTAAGAACAGACTATTTTTATTAAAATGTTAATAATTTCACTGTTAAGCAGCAGCAGGAGACACGGGTGGACAAGCAAGGTGCCACGGTGACCTCAGTACTGACTGTGCCATCTCACAGACCCCCAGCAGAGCAGTGGTGATGAGGTGGTCAAGAAAGGGCTTAGCAGCAGAGAAGTGGATGGACTGAGGGACAAGGGAGGAGGGAAAAGTTAAAGAGAGGGAAGAAAGCAAATAAACCAGGAGAATTAAAAGTTTACTCATAAATTAAGACTAGCGTCAAACAATGGAGATCATTGCGAGGATGGCTTTAGTGGGATGAGCAGAGTGGTGATTACATTGAAGACAACCATCCAAAAAATCTGTAAATGCATAACATAATGACACAGAACAAGGAAATGGAAATTTTAAAAACAGATACAAGCGTAAACTTGTCTGTTGTCATAAATGAAGTGTTGAAAACTACAAATCTGCCTGAAATGCAGGTATGCATAGGACTTCAGAAGTGATATCCTTAAATATGAAGATATTCAAAATAAGACTTTATGTTCTTCCAGGAAATTGTGTTTTGCAATAATTTCCTGTGGGAAATGATAGAGCAGAATTCAACCATCAGTTGGGACACATAGCTTTCATGTCACATTTGAATGGTAGAAGAGACTATGCAATGGATCACTAATTGCTCTCTGGGGAGCAGTGTGCCCCCTCTTTAATCTATGTATTTATCCTGTTCATTCTCCTGACAGTACAGAAACATTGGAGGAATTGCACAGCATGCAGTTTGAACAAAGGTTTTGAAAGAGAAGATGCTTAGGAATGTAAAGTGTGTCACAAATTTTAATTTGTCAGTTTTTTTATATAGGGATATATAATACAACTTGAGGAAAGGCTGTGTGATGTTTTTTAACTGCACAACACAACAATTGCTTTCGATTAAACATTTTTTTTATTTACATTGACAGCATATTTATAAGCCATTATTTCTCAATCAGTATAGTTGGTTGAATATAAAAAACATATTCTGAATCTTAAAGCTGTTACTAACATTTTCAAAAATTGATTACACTTCAATTGTCCTCCAAACCATTCCAAAGATTGAAAGCCACAGGCGAGAAACAATAATTTACACAAAGCGCTGTAAACATTAGAACTCTGTTTGGTAGCCTCACAGTATAAAATAAGTATAGCGTTTCACAGTCCCCACCCAGTGCTGTTTACATGCTAAAACTACCATTATGACCCCTGGCTCACTTAGAAAATAGCTGTGGGAGGAACCTTTAAATCTGTGAATCTACATAAAATTGCTAGCCATTCTTTCTGGTTTTAAATATACAGGTAAGAAAGACTGTATCAATATTCAGAGTGGTATTATCTATTCTTTCCATGTCTAGCCATTTTAAAAATACATGTTTGCTTTTCTTTTCTTGTATAGTGATATCAAAAATCTCTTGTGCAATATTCTACTCTCCAAAGTGTAGGCAGTCTCCCATGGTGATCTCTAAAACAATTGAAAAAAGATTATGTTGCCCCTGTAGGCACAAAGATATCAACCAAATTAATGATTTATACTTTAACACCTTCTTGTCTTTCAGATATTAAGAAATTCACCTACAAAACAGTCAATTTTAAAATGTTTACAGGTTCACAGTTGCTAGTGTAAATTAGTGATAAAAATACTAAGTTATTATTATAAATTACTGATACTAAAATTTTCCTAAAGGAAAATGACAATGACATAGCACATGAGTGTGTAATTAAATTAAGCCCCTTGGCTTCAATATCATTCTAGTAAGGAATGCTCTGAGATTGAATAAGCCTGGAAAGTAGAATAAAATTATTCTTTTTTAAAAAACATAGGAAACAAGCTAATGAATAATAAGAAAAATTAACTTTGAAGCACTGTTAAACTTATTAAACATGTAACATTGTCAGGTAATGTAACATTGAACAGATCCTAAGCTGGTGTAAAATGGCCTAATCTTATTAAGGACAATGGAACTATACTAATTTCCACATGCCTAGAATCTGTCCTTAGGGCTTTTTTCTCTTGTACTCACCTATTCACAGAGCTCTAAATAACATTTTATTAATAATAACAAGGAATACATTTCACCAACAATTTCAGTCATTTACAGCTTTGAAAGGTCATGTCTGCAACCTATTCTGTGAATAGACAGAGACATAGCACCTAGCAGCATTTTTCTAATTGGGCCATTCCTTAGGAAATTTCAGGAAAACAAAAATTCTGACTTTCCTTATCCTTCATGTGTTCTCACAAATGAGAGAAAATTGTCTGTCAGGAAGATATCTTACAAGAATGTATTTCATCTGCCTGTTTTCATTTCTACTGTGATGACTCACTTTAGTTGTGATTCAATTGAAGACACAAGTTCTGGACAAAAAATTAACTGGAAGCATGAAGACATTTGTTATGTCTCCTCCCCTTTAAGTATAATACTTGGGGGATAGGAGTGGACTTGCTTTGTTTTGTTTTCTGTGTATGTATGTTTTTCCAAATTTAAGATAGTTTGTTCTGCCGGGCATTTCAAACTTTGTTTCCGGTCAACCTACATCAGAAGAAGACAGATGTATTTGCTCTGGCCCAGTTGATAACCTAGACCTTCAGTGAGTCAAATATCTTCAACTGGTACACCAACTGGCTGACATAGCCTATTGAAATAGAACTAGCTGAAAGACATCGATAACACTTGATAGTAACACAAAAACTTAGCTCAAATTCCAAATTTCTCACTGTATTCATTAAAATAATGAAAAATATTGGCTGAATGAGTACCAGAAAACTTCTCATATGAAAACTGTTAAATTAATTAATAATACTCCAGTTCAATCTGAAAGTATTTTGGATATACTCTTTCAGATCTGGGGGTTTTTTTTGGCACAAATAAGATACTGATAAATGGAAAAGGCTGCTTATATGGTATTTCTGCTTCTCTCAAACCAAACAAACAGATGTTTTGAAATGTTTATGTCCCAGTAATGTCATGAAGCACCAAATACATGTTCTCAAATTCCACCTTCAGGAATCATTGAAGTTTCACTGATGACTGTAAAGTTGCCAATGCCAAAGTGCTGTTCCAAAGAGGAAATATGTTGTATACTTTTAGAAATAGATATTTTAATTTAAATTTTCATCTTAGACCGTAACCCTCACTTTTCTAGACATGTTCTTATATGACTTTCTTCCCTCTGTAGGCTTGTGTCAAAACAGATGTTTGAGTCCTGTACTAGAAACTGTAGATTTCCGTGCACAAAAGTTAATCAAGTTTTGACATAGTAATAAATTGCATTAAAACCCCAAACACAATGGAAATCTATTAACCTTGGCAAGTCTGACTGTAGAACTAAGACACTGATTAGTGAGGCTACCTATAAGCGAGGAAAGAGGAAAATCAGAGCAGCTAGCAGAGAATTCTTGCAGGAGTTGTGCTGGGAAATGTAGAAGTTGCTGAAGACATAATTACCTTGCAAGGGTAACTGAAACCCAGTTTCTCCTTCAGTAATCTTTGTTGTATCACAAGCAGTGTGCCAGGGTTTACATTCCTTCCAGCTGGTGGTGCAAATCCAAGAATGCAATTTCATGTCAGCACATGTCACTGCTTGCCAATGCAGCTTCCCTCCTCTCTTAGCACGCCTAATACAATAATCACATGCAGACTGTTTATGCGTTGGCTTCCCATCAGCTTTCCTGTAATTTGAAGAGGCTGACAGACATTGTCAAAAACCAGAACGTCAGGTAGAGCAGATGCAGGTAAGTATATGTGACTGTTAAATGTAGTAGTAGTTTGGACGCAGGATCTCAAGAAAGAAAGAAAGCAAGAAAAAAACCAAACCCTGACATTTACAAAAAATATTATTTGTTCTTATTAACATGTCAACTTACTCATGCAGGATCAAGTTCTGAAACTTAAAACCGAAACTTCATTAGGACTGCTGCTAAAAATAAATAAGAAAAAAGAAAGATGTACAAAATATTGATAATATCATACAGAGTTCCAAAAATAATAATAATAAAAAGAGTCTTTTTACAAATAAATGTACATGAAATGAGTCTAAATGTCTGAGAAATTTAAACTCTGAAGTTCATCTGGTTTGGAAACTGGTAACTGAAAGAAATAAGAAGCTTTCAAAAAGGTGTGCCACACAGAAAACTGCAACAGAAGAGAGATGTATAACTACAGTATGCTACACAAAGTTTTTCACAGGCTGCTGTGCATGTTCCTTGAAAGATTCCATATATGAGTTCTGGCCAGACTAAAACCAGCTAGAGTGCCAGTAAATTTAAAGCAAATGGCTGGACAGTTCTTTGCAATGGATTCAGGAAAGGGAAGAACTGTGCTTCTGGTTCTTCCTAAGAGGAAAGCCTAGGGTTTTTTATTGGGTTGGTTTTGGTTTTCATTTTGGTTTGGTTTTTAAGACAAGTCTTAATAATAATACTTGTCGTGGTTTAACCTCAGCTTGTAATTAAGTACCAAAGAGCCACTCGCTCACTCTCCCCTCACCCAAAGGCTAGGGGGAGGAGAGTTGGAAAGGAATGTAAAACTCAAGGGTTGAGGGAAGAACAATTTAATAACTGAAATAAAATAAAAACGAAAGAACAATACTAACAGTACCAGTTATAATGAAAAGGGGAAGGGAAAGAATAAAATCCAGAGGGAAAGGAAGAAAGGAACACATGGTGCACAGTGCAACAGCTCACCACCTGCCAACTGATGCCCAGCCAGTCCCCAAGTAACGATCTGCCAGCCCCGGCCAGCCCCCCAGACATATATACCAGGCATGATGTCCCATGGTATGGAAACCCTATTAGGCTAGTTCAGCTGATCTGGCTGCATCCCCTCCCAATTCTCTGTGCCTCTCCAGCCTTTTTGCTAGCAAGGCCTGAGGAACTGAAAAGTCTCACATCAAAGCCAAAACACAGCATTGCACCAGCTCCTAAGAAGATAATTAACTCCATCCCAGCTGAAACCAGAAAAATACTGAATTAGACAGAATTGTTAACATATTGTTACAGGGTGAGAATCCCCCAACCACATCACCCTAATACACACCTCTCCATCCAAGTTTTCCACTCTTCTTCCTGCATGATAGAACAAAAATTAAGGGAAATCATAAGATCAAAATTAAGAAAGCATAATGCTTCTCAGGCTTATAATTGTCACATTCCTAACATCTATTGCCTGCAGAAGTAGACATTTAGAAACAGGAGTCACCTTTTTTACCCAATTCTTTAAGAGCATTTTATGTGCCTTGTAATTTTAGCAAGAGAGAATAAGCATTGCCTCCTCAGCCAGCAAGTGACTGGAAAATCTTACAAATAGACTGCAATCCACCTGGAAAGAAGATGGATAACTGGATGGTGACTGTTTCTAATTCTGTATTTTATAAAACCTAAGAATATAGGCATGATTTTAAATACATCTTCATAACTTGCTAAACTAAAGGAAGAGTTACCGCTGTGGGACATCTTCATTGTTGATTTTAATGACATATTTCAGTGAAGATGATAATGTTCAGAAGTTTGATTTTTAGGACAGGTTCAGCATCCCTGAAGGAAGACGTGATGATGGTAATTTGTACTGTACATGCTGATAGCAGAAAATAACTGTATTTGGCAACATTACATGCTTTAAAGTTATGGGCTAAAACATTCAGTTTGGGGCATTTGAAAACAAAGTGGAATGTAACATTTTAAAGTGCATGTTGAACAGGCTAGATTTAGATTATTGCTAATAGTTATTTAGCAAAAGATTCTAATATCATAGGATATCAAAAAATGAAATCTAAATATGAGGAGAAAACATTTGTATTTTCCTTGAAGGGAAAAAAAAAAGGCTGCCTGGGATATTAAACATTGCAGTGCTTATACACTTTGGTTCAATATAATGTCTGCAGAGGTTAGATGTGACCACTCTGCTATTTTTGTCATTACTAATAAGTCATTTCTACATATTCAGTAATTTAATTTCTATTTGATCTTCTCCATTGTACTGACTGATAGTCAAAACTTTTGATGGCTGTTAACATGGGAAACATTAACAAACAGAAAACCAACTCTGAAAACTAGAAATTCATTGTCTGCTTAATTTCTAACAGCTAGAAATTATATCTACAAGTTATCCTGAGACTTGGCAACATAAACAGCTTTTCCAGAAAGCACTGAAATGTCAACCTGAAGTTTAGTTCTAGACATCCATTTTAATTTTTTCACATTTCAAGAACTCAGCAAAATATTTATGAGGTATAAACTATAAAGCTACTGCTACATTTCATGATGTATTATAAAGATAACTATTGCACTGAAGTGTTTTTTTCTTTGTAGCAAGTGTTTCCTTCTGTCAAATATTTATGAAGATACAACTTAAAATTCCTGGCTTAATGTAGAGATTGATTTTTTTCACCTCAGGCACTGTCCCTTCATTAAAGATTATCTGTATTCCCAAGTGCACTTCACTGGGGTTTTTTTGATCTTTAATATCATAGAAAAGATGGTAGAATCTAAAAAACTGAGTGCTGCACTATAAAAATTGTAAGATTATATTAATTAATTTCCTTCCTTATAATTTAAGAAGAGGAAACCCACTTTCATAATAAAGTATTTATGTCTGTAGGTAAGGCATACATTTAAATATATTCAATGTCTTAAAGGATATCCAGGGAACTCATTAAAGGCCATGACCCTGAGTAAACTATTTAGCCTGGAGGTTACTGAAATAATGCAGTGTTTTTCAGAGATGATAGTATGACAATGGAATGTTAAATACTTTTTGAAAAAAGTTTTTGTTACTCAAGTAGTTCTACATGAAATTCACCTCTGTTTTTACTCCAGATACTTTTATTCACTAGTGAAGTAGATGCAGTGAGACTATAGAGAATACGGAGGACACCATTGTTCATATTTGACTAAGAAATGTATGCAAAGACTGCCATTTACGTGTGCATGAAATCAGCAATATATAAAAGAATGATATAATGAAAAGGAAAGCTTTAAGAAGGTAATCAGATCTGGGGGAGCTTGAGGGATTGTTTCTAGGTGAAATGCCACTATACAATTGAAGAATTGAGAAAGCAGATGTTGTCTCCTCCAAGAAACTGATCCATCAAAACCCATGGTGTAATTGTTCTATATGGATACTTCACCCCATGAAGTATTTCATAATACCCTGCAGCAAGTGGCCTGAATCTCTTCTATCTTGGCTGTATCTTCTATCTTCTCTCTATTTTAGCTGTTTGTCACATAAAACTTCTATTTAAAATAATGGATTTTCAAGCTAAGCTAATTTTTTCTATTTTTTTAAGAGGTACAGGGAGACTGAGAGGAATTATTCCTATGCTATTAGTTAAGAACTAGTTAGTTTGCATAATCCATTATTAAAATCTGTGGTTATATGCAATCACTCAGCTATGATGCTGACTAAATCACTGTGTTTCTGTATGTGAGAGTAGCGTGACTGAAGGATTTTTAAAGGAGAATAGCAAACAGCAGGCAGTGAATGATTCAGATCTGGACAACAGAGAGATTTTTCTCTTATTCTAATGTTGCTTGTTTTCTTATCTTTCTGGTTGTTTTCTTTAGGAAACTCAGTGTCAAACTCTCATCTAAAAATAGAATGGGACAGGGGTAGCAAACCCTCTAGTACATCATGTTTGGACACTTCCTGTAAAAACGCTTTTCCTATGTCATAAAAAAGATTTTTAATTTTCCCATGAATCTTCACCCTTATTAATAGTTGTTTTAATATATTATTAATCTCAGGTCTTTTTCCCTTTTTTGTGTATCTATTATATACCTATGTTATAGTTCTATTGCTGATTGTTTAAATAATTTTCAATAGCATGTCCTCTGCTGCTGTTTTATATCAACCAAGAAAAGGCAGACCTTGGCAACGGTAGCTTTCCATTCCAATTAAATGCCGCCACTTCACCAAAAAAAGGGCCTTAAATGGTCTTGAAAACATCCCAGACTCTTCTTGTAATTGATATGGGTATTATGACTAGAGAGTAAATATCACTGAAAGGGATAATGAGGTGCCCATCAATGTGAATAATATGAAGGTGGAAAAAGAATCAATAATTCTTTCTTTTCTTAAACATGCAGATTTGAAATATTATTAAAAACATCTTTGTCTAATGCACAAACAATAGCCTAGTATAGTAGTGTGGAGGTATAGTTGGGGGAAAGGAAGTATCATATACCGGACTTCATTGAATTCAACTTGCTAGTGTGAATCTCTCAGTGGACTATAACAAAAATTCAGTGAAGTAAGAGAGATTCTCTTTTACTACCTAGAGCCCAAAGTATAAATCAACAAACTTTTCAGCATAGATTTATGTTGAAGTGATCATGAACAACAATAGCCTAATCTCAGAAATAACATATCTCCATTAAAAATTGTTGTGGCTTTGTGCCAAAGAACATGGCATTGAGCGGGTACACACCCCACCCACCCCCCATGCACCAGCCTCTGGGGAAACTGAACAATGTAACGGACTGTTAAAAACTACATTGAAAGCAATGGTGGTGGCACTTTCAAATATTGGGATAGAGCTAATTTTCTTTTTAGTGGTTGGTGCAGTGCTGTGGTTTGGATTTGGTGTGAGAATAATATACATAACACAGTGATTTTTTGGTTGTTGCTGGGTGATGTTTATACTAAGTCAAGGACTTCTCAGTTTCTCAGGCCCTGCCAGCTAGAGGGCACACAAGGAATTGGGAGAGGACACAGCCAGGACAGCTGACCTGAACTAGCCAAAGGAATATTCCGTACCATAGAATGTCATGCTGAGTATATAAACTGGGGGAAGAAGAAGGAAAGAGAGGGACATTTGAAGTGATGGCGTTTGTCTTCCCAAGTAACCATTGCACATGATGAAGCCCTGCTTTCCTGGAGATGGTGAACACCTGCCTGCCAGTGGGAAGTAGTAAATGAATTCTTTGTTTTACTTTCTTGCGTGCACTGCTTTTTCTTTACCTATTAAACTGTCTTTATCTTGACCCATGAGTTTTCTCACTTTTACTCTTCCAGTTTTCACCCCTATCCCACTGTGGGGGGGAGTGACCATGTGGCTGTGTGGTGCTTAGTTGCTGGTTGGGGTTACAACCGTGACAGCCAGTCATGTAGGTTGTCTCCCCACAGATGTACAAGGACAAAATCACAAAAGCCAGTAGGATTTCTTGCAGTGACTGCAGGGCAATGTCATGGTCAGATATACCAGCATGATGCTCAATACTGATCGGTATTTAAAAACCTGATGTATTTTACTTTTTAACTCAAAATTCCCCACTTCTTATTTAAGAAATGTGTTGTCAGCTTTGGAGACTCTGGAAAGTTTTGTGTATTCTGCCATTTGCTTTCTGTGTTTAAAATTTCAGATGCCTAACTTCAGCCACTGGTTATTATACAGGTTGAACAAAACTATATTACTGCTTGACACTCTTGATGAAAACCAGTTCTTTTAAACTGCAGGGGCAATAGCAGAAACATTATACTGAAAAATCCTTGGCATCAAACACTTAAACTTTTGAAACAATTTACATATTTATAAGCACTTTCATATTTCATGCCTATATTTACTGACTCTATATTTACAGACAGTTACTAACTGCCACACTGCAAGGCACTGAAACAGCTGATTGATAACACACATGAGTGACTTTCTGATAGCAAGTACCATGCATTTTGTTTTGCATATCCTCAAGGATACTTGTGAGAGAAGATAAGGAATGTTAAAATTGTTTTTATGTCAAGAAGGAGGAGAGGGTAAGAGATACCTATTTTATTTTATAAGGCCACAATATTGTTCATACAAAAATTATTGCAGAGGAATCTGAGTTGATTGTGTCCCTCATTATTTTTCTTAAGGTAACTTTGATAATTTCAGTTTAGATACTCCCGATGAATGTATCTAACAGAAATATTCCATACAGTATTAGACATAATACATAATTCTCTATGCTAAGTTGAACATGTTTAAGCTCTTTTATTTTTTTAATTTTTCAGATGAAGAACACAGTATAGATATTCACAATCCATCCAAGAGGAGAATGTGATGGACCACATATTGGTCTTGACTGCTAAGGTGATGACAGATCTTCATGGTAGTGCTGAAAGCAGCTCCACTGTCCTCCCTCAGGTAAACACTCTTTGGAGGTTGTTAGCATTACTGAATATGTTAAGCTTATGGTAATGGAGTAAAAAAAATAAAATTTAACTAATATTAAGACTGCTTTTCCTAGGCCTGGCTCTGCTTCCTCAAGTCAGGTTGCTGCTCACTTACCTTAGCTCCATAAAAAGGCTGTGTGTTCTGAATGTAACTGGTTGCTGACAAAGCCGACTCCTTGCACTGCTGGCAGTTCAGAGGAGTTTCAGTGCAGGCTTAACTTTAGTTTTAATTAACAATCTTCAGAAAATTAAACCTGTAAAAACATATAACTGAATTAATAATACAATTGCCTTTTATGAATTTCTGATAATAAATATATCGTAGATTACTATGGCTGTTAATCATTACTTTTTCTTTTTCAGACTAGTTTCAAGATAAACCTTCTGTTCTTTCTGCAACTTGCATTGACTATGCTTCCCATTTTATTCCAGAAGATTTTAACAGGCTAGGAGGATGTGGCAATTTTCTACTGCAACTTTTATTACCAGAATTTGCATATCTTTTTTTACTGAACTGTAAAAATCCATATTACAATTTCAAGTAAGCTAGAGTTTCCAGACACGAAAAATAATTTCGGGGCCTAGATAAGATCAGGCATCAGATCACTTTTCTTGGATCTTCCTATATTACTCTGAACATAGGCCTTCCCTGAAACCAGGTTCTTGGAGAACAATGCTTTTTCACAGAAAATTACTCTAAAAATACAGCCTTCTACTGTTTAGCATCAGGAATATAGGAACACTAATATGACATGAGAAGAAGCAGCGCAGAATGCACTGAACAATTGATGGCAGAAAGACTTTAAAACATGATGCAGTAGAGCGTTTACACAGCAGTTGGGAAGGGTCAGTGAAGACAGCTGTGACTGTTTAAAAACTGGGTGAAACTGCACTGTGTAGAGGATTAACTCTTTCAACTCTCCATGGATCCTCAGATCTAGGATCAAGAAGCATTCTCCTCACATATCAAATTGGCAAGGACTTGTGGGTTGTTGTGATGTTTCTTTAGTTGGTTTCCCCATTTATGGCAACTCTTTTTCACAAAAGGACTATGGAAGCTGACAGTCTTTCTCTGCAAACATCCAGGCAGACTTCCAGTGAGATTAAAGGTCTTACTTTTTTTAGTGACTGTGCAGATTTTGTGTGGTTGCATTATGTTTGGGCTTGTAATTGTGTTTTTCCCTTCTAGAGAATACCTATTCTAGTCATAAATTTGGCAGACTGACATGATGAGCCACTCCAGTCACATTTTCCTACTACAAATGTATTTTTGACACTTTTTTAAACTAAATTCTAAGATCCAAACATTCCTTTTACAAAACTGTATTTCCAGCCAAATTTTATAGATATTTCTTTTTTTCCCAGCATAGATGGCTGAATGATTTCAGACCATTCCTTAAACTTTGGGTGACCTCTGCTCTTTATTAATGTTTCCTGATTAGATGCTTGGTTTGAACAGGAAGCATCTGGATTATCATAGAACTATGGAATAATTCCCATTGAAAGCTACTGAAGGGAGTCCCCTGGTCAAACTTTCTGCTTAGATCTCAGATGTGAGGTTGGGCCAGATTGCACAGGGCTTTATCCTGATTGGTCTCAAAAACCTCAGAGAGCGGACAGAGAGTGCATAAACTCTGTTCCAGTGCTGGAGCATCCTAATAACTGTGGTGGATTACCTTGACTGGTTGCCAGATGCCCACCCAGCCACTCCTTCACTCCTCTTCCTCAACAAGATGAGGAGAAAATAAGATAGAAAACACTTATGGATAAAGGTGATCTTGTTTATCAATTACCTTCACAGGCAAAACAGACTCAACATGGGGAAGATTAGTTTACTGTCAATTAAAATAATTTTGCTAGTGAGAGACAAAGAAAAAATTAAAATAGTGCTTTCTCCCACTCCCATGTTTTTTCCAGGCTCAACCTCAGTCTTTCGCTCCCAATTCCTCACCTTCACCCGCAAGCAGTGCAGGCGGATGGGGAACAGGGGATGTAGCCGGTCCATTACAGCTCCTTTCTGTTGCTCCTTCCTCCTCACATTTTTCCCCTGCTCCAGAGTGGGTCCTTCCATGGGCTGCAGTCCTGCAGAATAACCCTGCTCAGCATCAGTTTTCCACAGGCACAGTTCCTTCAGGGAATATGCACCTGCCCTTGATGGATTTTCTTCCACAGACTTCAGAGAAATACCTGCTCCACTGTGGCCTCTTCCATGGGCTAAGGGCAACCCCTGCTCTGGTGCCTGCAGCCTCTTTTTTCTGATTTTGATTTTTACAGGATTTTTTCTCACACCTTTTTTTTCTCTCACTCCTCACTGCTGTGCAGTGTTTTTCTCTTTTTTTTAAATACATTTCCTCAGAGGTGCTGCCACGCAGGCCGCGGTGCCCAGCGGTGCCCTGCGGCGGGTGGGCTGGAGCCGGCCATGCCTGGGCACACCTCACAGAGGCCGCCCCCAGCCCTCCACTACCAAAACCTGGAAACATAAACACAGTACAACAGCAAGGATGATGTGCTCATGAGGTTCAGAAAAGAACAGCACAAGTGACCACTGGAGCCAGTGGGCTATCTTGACCCTCCAGCCGAAAGGCAAGAACAGTCCATGTCCCAAAATCAGCTACTGGGGGCAGCGGCACGAGCGAGGTGAGTGAGGGGCTCAACACCGGCAGCTGAAGCAGCACCACGGGACACAGCCCAGGTGCTGAGTGCCTGTATCTTCCCCATATTGGGTGTGCGTGGGGTGCACGTGTGTAGTCACTCAAAACCCTTTAGCTGGACCATGTGGAGAGCCGAGGGACCTTGGGTCCAGGCCAGAGTATCAGGCAGGCACAGGGTCCATGCTGGTGTTCAGAGGACCCATGAATGTGGGGTGTCTGTGGGGTGAGTGGAGTCTGCGAGTGCTGCGCGTGTGCAGCAAACTCTGAGCTGGACCAGCCTGCGAGCAGGGGAGCTGTGGCATGGGTAAGGGGGCTGGGATGTGGGCAAGGGGGTTGGACGGACAGAAGTGCCCTGCTGGTACTCAGGGAATCCACAAATATGTACCTGCTTGTGAACCTGGAGGGTGTTGTGTGTGCACCCACACCAGTGACCTCCTGTCTTCACCAGCCTGAGAGGAGAAGGGGACTTGGCTGCCTGTGCTTGTGTTTGTGTCAGTCCGCTATGTAGCTGCTGTTGAAGGCAGAGCCTTGTCCGCAGCAGCCTGTGTGACCAGCTGTGCCAGTGTCCTGCACAAGTGTGTCTCTACAATACACAGTGAGCTTTGCTACCAGTTGTGCCTGCAAACAAGAAAGCAGCAGCCACGTCCCTCAGCCTGGGCAGACACTCCAGGTACCCAGGTTGCCCTCCAGCAACTGAGCATGAGGAAAGCTCAGAACCATTGGAGAAGACACCTGCCTTTAACATTTGAAAACACAGCTAAATCTGAGTCTATAAGGAAATCTTACGAGGGTTTTGTTTGTTTTTTCTCTTGGGAAATAACAAGCATAACATGGTTTTAACAGCACAATCAGAAGGAAGAGTAGTAACAATGTAAAACAAATGTAGGTCAACACCTATATAGGTTTTTAAATATTTTACCTTCTTTTCAGCCCAATACACTTGTCTGTCCTTAATAGTAATAGCTTTCCTTCTTATTAAGGGGTTTTGAATAATTAGGTTCAGCTGAATGTAATTAGCTTCCAGCTGGTAGTGCTTATCTAAGTTGCATTGAATAGTGATGAATTCTGTAGGAAAAAAGAAAAAAAAAAAAAAAAAAAAAAAAGAAAAAAATCCCACCTTTTTTTAAAGTTGTTTATTTTTTTATATATATATTATTGTTTTCAAGTTGTCAGTGTTTTCTGCTCATTTCTCCTTGACTTGCCCACTTGGTACAGTAAGAGGCCTTTCAATAGTGTTCAGGACCAGCTGAATATGTTGTGTCTTAATAGTAGCATGCTGCTTGGGTTTGACAACAAAGCTTAGTGAGGGTTTGTGTTGACTGTTTTAGGTTTCCAGATACACTTTTTCCTTCTCTCAGTGATGTAAAACTCAGTAATACCCCTAAAATTTATTACTGGTTGCCTCACAGGTAATTTCAAGGTGAAACATAACTAGGTTTTACTGGGTGAGTGTATCAGTAGACACAGATCTGTCAAACAGTTCTGGGATTAAAGAAGTTGTTCATAATGGGGTGCTGTCTGTGGAGTCCTGCTGCACCTTTCACAGATTCATGATGTTCTTGTGAGCATGATTCAATTTCATTTACTTTAAGGGTTGTGATGTAATGGTAACAAATTCTTTCACTAATTGAACACTGTATTAATTCTTGCTATACCTGCAGGCACACTGCTGCCTTTTTTATTTAATTTTTTTTTCCTCAGTCATGTTTATCTCTTGTTTTATCCACTAAGTTATTCAAGTTATTGATATATCTGTTCTGCTGTTGACCTTCAGAAGCTCTGCTTTCTTTTGCGTTTTCTGCTTTCCATCTTTAATCTACCTTTCAGGTTTAAACCTTATCTACTGAGGGGAAATTCCCAAGTATTAAGTTATTTTAATTCTGCAAGTCTCCCTTTACAAAATCCTTCTTTTATCTTTCTTTCAAATGACTCAAATGTACTATTATAACACTAAAGCAACTAAAAGAAATTCTACCTATAGAATTTAATTCTGTCTGGACTTTCCTTATTCTCTTTGTAGTCCTGGTTTCTATTCTTTCAACTTCCCTGGCCTTTATGTTCTCTTTGTTGTTATCCCTCATGTCTCAGTCAGTTCGGAAATGGTTGTGATATAGATTAGGATAATATTTGCTAGATCAGCTTCAAAGCTTGTATAAAAGAAATGCTGCATTTTCACCATTCACTGAATTTTCTTTCCAGTGTAAAGTGTGAAGAGGTGAGAGCTAGTTTTAATGACAGTGATTTTAAGTAGACAGACTAGATTTCTTCCTGGATAATCATAGCGACAAAACCCAAAAGATAAAGCTTGGACCTTAAAATAAACAAAGCTGTATTCTTCTTCATCATTTTTTTATGTTAAGTACACCTATACATTCCAGAAATGCAGCATTAGGAAAAAAAAATTAATAATCTTGTGAAGGGTAAGCTGGTGATCCTTGTTAGCAAGAATTTTGCCTGTTTAAGGCTTACATATATTTGCTGTTGCACTCCATGAATGGCCTGAAGCATACAGTAGTGTTCTTCTGTCCTTTACTCTCCTATCTCTTGTTCTTGTTTTCTAGCCTATGAAAAATAGTAGACCTAGTGTATAGGTTTAGGGACTTTGCATCTGAGTAAATGGGTCAGTTCCAGAGTTGTATGCACCTATCTTAAAGAAACTGTTAGAAAAATTACATCAAATATATGACTGTTATGCTTCTTCCAATGGGACAGTGTCCACCCTCACTTTCAGTTTTTTATGAAAAAGAATTCTGCACTGTAAGACCACCTCCTACAAAAGTTTCCTTTTCAAAATTTGCTCTGGCTTGTAAAATGTTTTATATCTGTGGTGTTGTGTAACTACTGTGAGAGATGCTGTTTAATATCTTTAAAAGGAAAGAAATGGCCTCTTAAGATATCTAGAACAGACCTTAATATAAACTAGAAAGCTTAACTTTTAACTGGACATTTATTCAAGTGTTAGCCTGCAAAGTGATTAGGTAGGGTATCTGGCACCAGCAATAATGTGTGTTGTTGTAACTAATTTATTTATTTTTTTTTTCCTAGGAAAACAGTGTCTTTTCTAGATATATATCGTATAAATATATTTTAACATAGTATGAATCCTGAATCAATTCTTTACCTTCAAGTTTACAGATATATGAAACAAGAAGGATCTACTCTGGTGTTTTCTGCCTTCCACTTCAGAATGAAAAAATCTGTAATAGCTATCCTGTTATAAATTATCAGACTGGATTCTAAGAATTTTAAAGTGCTTATGAGGTCTGTTTGCTTATTATAGAAATTGAAAAGATATTTGCTTTCTAATACTTCATGTCTACGTTCCTTTTCATTAAAGAAACAAAGCAAAGATCAAAGCATTTACAGTTATCAGTTATTTATTTCAAAACAATGTCTGATGCTTCTTAAACAAGCAAAAAAACCCCAAGGACTTGGTAACATGCTGCAGAAAGCATTCAAATATATGTAAAATCCAATAGTCAAGTTGTCTCAGTCACTTCGTGCTACAACAGAACAGATTTTGGCACTCAGATGAGTCTCTGTATTGAAAAAGTGTAAAGAGAAGAACTATAATGCAAATACTTAGTTCGCTACTGGCATGTATGCAAAGCCCAATATGTTCAGAAATAATTTCTTCCCTCCACCCTGAAGCCCATCCTTCCATCTTTTTTCTTGGTCAGTGTGGACAAAAGCAGCAACCTATCTAATAGTCCAGTCAATAACTAAGGCATCATCTTCAACGTGGATCTTTCTTTACTGAAACTTTGTATGAATATTGCCTGTCTTTTTCTGTAACCTCACTCTCACACAGTTTTAGCATGTAACCTTGCACAAAGAAGCATCTAAGCTCTCAAGCTTATATTTGGAATCGTGAAACATTTTCCCTAACCCTGAAAAAAAGATTGTGTCCCTAATGCAGCTATTCAGAATATTACATCAAATATCACTCTCCTAATGTGTCAGTTAGGTATTCTTTTAAGCGTTTGTATGATCATTTTCTGTCTTACTGACCAGTATTGTCAATGTTAGCCTGGTATTTTCTTGACTGCCTGCATTCCTGTTCCATCTCCTCACTTGCTTTCTGAATTCTCTTGGGAAAGAATAATTTTGTTATGTCTTTACATCGTATGTATTCAACAGGTCCCAAATCCATGCTCACACTATACAGTCAGAGCAAGCAAAGTAATTAACAGTATTCCTCAATAGTCACAGCATAGTTACCTGGCTATAAACCAAGTGTGGACTACACAGATTACAAAGCCAGAGCAAACAAGAAAGTTCTTTGCTACCACATACTATTAAAAATCAAAGCAACTGATGTCTCCAGCCGGCACACATTTTTAATTATACTTCAGCAATATCTAATTGCAAATGAACTTCTTTATTTTTTACAGTCAAAATCTTGTGTATGGCCAAAAAGGAAGCATACCATATGGATAGACAGAAATATCTATATAGACATGTAAAGCAAAGAATATGTATGAAAAGCTGTATATGTACATGGATGTGTAAAACCAAGAAATTATTGTTAGCATACGTGAAATCTTAACAATACAATTACTATTAGTCAAATGTTTCAGAAAAAGAAAGAATAATGCATGGTAAATTGCTATATGCACACATCTCCATTTCTACTCCTCCTTTGTGAAAAGAAGTGTTTGTGCGTTCTTATTTCACAAACTACACATACACATTTTTGTGTATGGTCAAATATAAATTATTAAAAAGATTTATTTTTTTTAATTAGTGATTCTTTTCATTGTAGAGTTAACAGGAAGTAAAATTGTCTCTTCCTTTTTGAGATTTTACTACAGTCTTCAGCTTATTTTTGCTTTCTCTGGCATGTTCTAGTGTATTCTTGATATAAACTCATTTACAGCAAGTGGACACCACAAGACCTGCACCTAATTTTAAGGAGACTTTTAAAGATTAAACCTCAGAATCCCAGTTCTTCTCTGAAATACCTAATGTAAGAGTAATGTGGGGGCTATATTATTTTGTAGGACTATGTTTGACATTCTGCCAAGTGATATAAAATGGATTGCTGATGGTTTCCTACATTGTATGCCACTGCCAACTATTTATGGGCCAGCAGAGTAAACAGAGTACTTTCAGCAGTCTCAGCTGAGCACAGGGTTTCTAGTTGAAGGAGATTTCTGAGACGTACTTAAGGTGAAGAGGTAGAGACTTTTCTGACCTTTTCTCACTTTTCTAAGCATACATCCCAATATATTCTTTTCATGGGCTAAAATCAAAAACCTAAGAAAAAACATGAAACCTCAAAATTTGGATTTTTTGTTTATGCTATATGAAAACTGCATTAAGTATAGGGCTGTTTAAAGGAAGATGTTGGATATGGCCTTCCACTTCCCAGGCAGTGTGCACAGTTGCTAACCTACATCTAATCACTGCCTTATAAAGGCTAACGCTGTTGCACTCTTATTTCTACAAAGTAGGGTATTTCCTCTTGAAACAAGAAATTTTATTTTCAGCCAGATAAAGAAATGGGTTTTATCTCAGTTTTCCAAAGGCAGTTAAGCATAACCCACTGATCTAGTACAAACCTAAAAAATTTGCAGTATTTCAAAGTTCTGTTGTTTAGTGGTATATATTTTCTAGCCAGCTCAAGTCAAAATATGTTAAAGATGAGATTATTCAAGTTTATCTTTTTCCTCTAAACCTTAAACAATTTATACTGGATTTTTTTTCTGTATACCTTTAAAGGATACGTTCTTATTTACTTTCCCAGTCATAAGTATTGCAATAATTTTTTGTTTGTAGTTGCTTAAATCTTTTTTTAGTTTATAATGGGATTGGCAGTTATGGGCTTTGCTAAAATGCTCTACTTTGGCTGTGCTTTCGGGTGCTGGTCTTCAAAGGAATCCTGAATAATCAATTCTAGGTAGTCTTTTAGACAAAGGAAATCATACTGAGTAAATAGAATGCAAAATTGTGCTCAGTGGGTAAGAGTTCAAGTGCATTCTTTTCTTTCTTCTTGAATCACTAATATTCCCTAGGAACCATCTTGTTGTGAATGAGATCCTGTTTCTTTTTTTCTTATAATTTGTCTTCATTCATTACAGCTGTTGTAATTACACAGCAAAATGGGTTTGAGTTTGCATTTTTAGAATATTTTATCTATTGTGCAGAAAACATCAGGGGTTATAATAGCCCAAAGCTGATTAGACTTTTAAGGTGTGAAGATCTCAAATGACTATTGTCTACAGTACATGTACAGATACAGCTAATCATCTCTCTAGGAAAAAAAAAAAAAAAAAAAATTGTAAGTGGTGGGAGAAAGGAAGTAATTTTGGAGAGATATTTGCTTATTGTTTTTGTCTTGCTTATCTGAGTGTTCTGATTGCCAGATGGATTCATAAACAGACTGAGCGTTTCATGGCACTTGCTGCATGTAATGATCAGCAAGCCTAGGCAGTTTACAGTATTATAAAGTTAAATGGATTTATAATATTGAACAGCCATTTGAAGAATTACTGTATGTTTAGTGATATTTTTTCTTTTTTAGGCTTATAGAAAATTACGATGACAGTTATTGCTGAAATGGAAAAATAAAACCAGTTAGAAAAAATTGAAAAGCAATTGGGGAAATAACAACAAAAAAGAAACAATCAAAACCAACACCTTTTGATTAAAAAAAAGAACAAATATTGGAATTACCCTGGGGATAAGCAGCTTTTGTTAATAAACTTCTTTTATGTATGTCAAAAAAAAGTATTCTTGTCAAAATAAGATTGAATTAAACTACCAGTTAATAGTATTCATTAAAATCATCTGATATCTAGAAATTAGTTTCTGGATACTGTCAAAGCAAAAATGATCACAGATCTATTATATAGGAAGGACTGGAGTTGCTGCTGTAGTAATGCAAGTTTTCCAGTTGTGGTATTCCAGAAAAAGTGCAGTCAATAGTTACCTTTTGTGGACAACTGCTTTTTCAGTGAGACCACAAAGATTATGTCTTGACAGAGATTTATAAGCCACACTCTACTTTTTAACAGCATATTCCCTCCAGCAAGAAAGGGTATTTAAGCATTGTAGTTAGCTTCATGTATTTAGTCTTGAGTCTTAACGTTTTTTTTCCACAGGTAACATCTATTGATCACTATTCAAAACAAAAATACTGGAATACTTCTGGTGAGTACACATTTGTTGTGTTGTATAAAAGTTTTACCTTCGTGTTACTGATCTTACATCATCATGTAACAAACATAAGGTGGTTCAGTTATGTGTAACCCAGCTCAAGTTTACATGCCCCGTATTTTTTCATAACAGTATTATTTTTCCTGTCTAGAACACAGTCTTCTGTTAAGTTCTGTTTCACTGAATGCAGAAGAAAGCTTTTTAGTCTACATGTAGCTTTGCTCCAAAGGAAGGAGGAAAGGGAGACTGAGTTGTCTGAATGTCCTATATAACATAATTCATAATGCCCCCTTTTTCCTTCCTAATTTGTACACAAGGTCTGGAAAGAAGGTATGAGATACACATTTTACTGTATAACCACACAATTTCTGAGGTTATAACCGACATAAATGTTTGATCACCACTTCTTGTTTTCTTTCAGTCTTTCAACATCATCAATATTAATTTTTTTAACTAATCTGTATTCCCTTAATCAAGCAATTGAGAAATTACAAGGAACTCATACAAAGCATTCAGTCCTAACTAGAAGAATATTTGCATCTCTTCCACTCTCCTTCTCATGAAAAGTGAGAGAAAAATGGAGGAAAACTGGACTCTGCAACAACATATGCTTACTTACCTGTGGGAGGATTTCAAGTTATGATCAAAATTATGATTTATGTGTGCTGGCCACACTCCTGAATATCACTGCTAACTTTTCCAAAGTTTATGGCTCTCCTGGAAGCCTGCTATGCTTCCTCATATACAGCACTCTAATTAAAATGTCTGCAGCCTTGCAAAGGATAGCGAGTTATGTATACCTGTCCTTCAGCTGATGGATAGACAAGATACAGCAGCAGTATTTGTTGAAGTCTTAACAGCTATACAGTGTGTTGTGAGCATGACTGCTACACTGGACATCATGTTTAGTTGCAGACCTGTATATCTCCTTTCTTATGGCAGTTTTTATAGGATGTCCTGGCTATGCAAAGAAATATCTCCTTGTCAGTGTTCTGACTCTTTAATCTATAGGCAGCAGAGCCTCTGTTCTGAAACCAAAATCACTGGCTGCATTGAAGGAAAAAAAAAATATTTTGCCCAACTGTAGATATATGTGTCTAAGATTGTCACACTGATTTTCATGTAGTCAAGAAAGAGAAGTGAGCATCCCCCACAGGCAATTCATCTTGCAGTAACAGTTCTGATGGCCACGCACTCTAAGTCCAAAGTTAAGTCTGGATTCCCAAATACTATTCCTTTCATACATCTTTGCAAACTTCTTGTTAGATCCATTAGGTGTTATTAGCGTATGAATAAAAAAATGAGAAGAAAGGGAAGGAAATTACTACAGGAATGTACAGTTAGATTTAGTAGCCATAAAACTCAATAAAAGACATCTATTTCCTTTATCAGGGGACCAAAAGGGTGCTACAGAAGTGAGATTTCAAGAGCACATTGAGAATAATTAAGGCTAAAGAATGAAACGGGTTTCACTACAGCAACTGAGGTGTCAGAGATCGGTGACCTCACCAGCCAGACCCTATCCAACAGCCTGCAAAAGAGAAAACAGGAAAGGCCTGGGGGTGGCCACCAGCATCAACTGAGAACTCAGATCTCCTGTCCAGTCCATGGTAATGAGGTGAATCTAAGACCTCCCTGGGGATGGGCCAAGACCAGGTTGGAATGCTGGGCTGCATCTGGACCTGGCTGAGCAGCACCCATGGCCAGGCACTCAGCTGCAACGCAGCGGGAGCTGTAGCTCGAGTGGGGCCAAGCCAAGAGCCCTAGCTGAAAGTGACCTCCCTGAGTCAGGGGTCAGCCCTGGCTGTGGCCACCCCAAGGCATCTGGGAGCTTCTCCCCACATCACCAGATGTTCTTGGTTGGTGCCCAGATCCCAGCAGCCAAACTCCCAAGACTGGGGAGGGTGCACACAGGGTCCTGCCACTAGACATAAAAGGCTGAATGGAAGAAGAGAAATGTTACGCTGAAATGCCATTTGGGTTGTGCAGAATGGGGAGCAAGCTTAGTGCTGAATTATCAAAGGACCCCATGTTTTGCAGGATTGCAAGACATTAATGAAAAATCTCAGAAAGAATCAGAGCAAATCCAGGTTTCAACTGAAGGATAGAAATATGAAGTATGATTTTATTCAGGCTTGTTATGGTCCATTTTCAGGACATAGGTAAACAGTACTGGCATTTCAATAAGCGTTACTCTAAGACAGGAAAATTAAAACAAATTCCCCATGAAATGAGCAAAGGTTGTGGGAGGGCTATTTGGTTTTGGTTTGTGTTTTTTTTTTTTTTAACAACACACAGCTGGTCCACGAAAATGTGGCTTTAATCAGAGTGAGCCTGGGGATCGTATAGATTATAAGGTCTACTATGATGATGGTTGGATCATTGAATTTTAGCTTTGCATATTACTACTTTCTGTAATGATGAATAATAACTTCATATATACACAGTCCTCATTTTATGTTTCCTTATGATTATCTGCCTTTAAGCTTGAAGGGCTAAAATATTTTAATATTTTTCACTTGCAACTTCTCTTGCAATACTTTGCAACTTTTCCTGTACCTTGGGCTCTAAGGTCTTCTTTGACTTTGTTTAGTGGAAATATTTAAAGTGTCAGACAATGGCAATCTCATTTATATCCCTTATCTCACTTCCTTTCAATTTACCTGGATATTTTAATGCTTCCTTTTGCTGGAGGGCACAGCATTTTGGAGGGGAAGTTTCTGAATAGTTAGGTAATTAAGTCCTTGATATGACAGCACTGGGTGCACTCCTGTTTTCTGTCTCCTTAAAGAATTACATATAGTATTTATATTAACCTTTTTTTCTGTGATGGCCCTCTTTAATTCCAGCTATGATACTTTATCACAGCAGCCTACTAAAGCTATCACCACGGTGATCTTTACCAAGTCATGAAAGCATTCTAATCTCTACTGATACAAGGCTAGTTTTTGAAAATATTCTTGCTACTGAGTATGTGAACAGGCAGATGTAGGCTGGTACATGTCAAGATTTCTTCCAATAATGTGGCATTCCAGTTTCCCAGTGATGTAAAAATTCTTGATGTCTTAACTTACAAATACATCATGGTTACAATTTTGTAATTTTTCATTCTTAGACAGTAACTAATGTTAGCTATTTAATCTGATCCAATTGTGCTCGGCACTGGACAAGAGAAAAAAAATAAGGCTCTTCAAGAAATATATTAAACTGGGAGAGGTAACACGTACAGGATCATAGACAAAGCAGTAACAGTAAAAGGATACCATTTTCTGACTGAATTTGAGGCAGTTATGAGCAATGAGTCAGAAATCCAACTGATGTAAATGCACAGACCACTACTCCACTGGTGAAAAATCTAGTGTATTGTATGAGCTCTTGCTGAATGTATTGCAGTAGCTCCCTGTTTGTAGGTCTGTCCCCAAGCAAAAGGCTCTTCTCTCACAGATGTCTGTGCTGAGGGGAATTCAGTCTATTTGGTCAGAATTATCTGATGAAACAGTGATCATTTCCTGGATTGGCTCCCGGAAACTGAACTCTCATGTGCTGTTTTCCAGAAGCCAAGTGGCACATCTTGATTAAACAGGAAACTTTTATCTACTTGTTCTACATGTAACATAGACCACCCTGTCACTTGCCTTGCATTCCACATTATGCTCGTTATTCATAATTGAGATATACAAATCCATCAGTAAGACACTGGAACAAAACCCCATAATTTTCCCACTCTTAAACCATGATCTGATTTACATGAGTACTACACATGTCTATGTCTGCTGTTCTAGATTATATTCAGAACTGGATTTTGATTTGAATAGTGCTTACATGTTGTGGTTGCACAGTCTTCCTGAACATAGTCATTCAACATTATTATTAGCACTGTGTGCAGTCAGAAATACAAAATAAGATACAGAGGTCTAAGACAAGAAATTCAGATTTCTTGCCATTTAGGCAGTTAGGCCACTGTTTGACATGGGGCTGTTGCAGATGGTCTTTATCTGTTGCCTGAAACTTTTTTCTCCATTTTTTTGTAAAAGGCAAAGGCAAAAGCTCAAGTCTCTGAAACTTCTACCTCAGTATTGGTAAAAAAAAAGTTTTGTTGACTTTTCTGGCCTTTCTTTAGGTGAGGTTTTAATATTTGCCAGCCTCTGTGATTCTTTTATTTCTCTTGAGTTGTACTCATCCCAGTATCTATCTTTATCCAACTAATGTAAATTGAGTCATTTCTTTCTCTGAAGATGACTTTTGCCTGACTGAGAAATTCCTGTTAAACACTGGTCAAGCTTAAAATAAAAACAGTTTAATGTGAATAAAATTAAAGGACAAGGTCTTGATTACAAATTCAGAAATATAGTTATAAAAGAAAAACTTAAAACTCAGTTCCAGCAAAGAACTGTGTTAAACAATCTTTAGCAGTTTGTCTTCCATGTATCTCCAAAAGCTCCCATTCCTTCCCATTCTCTTCTGCTTTACTCCAAAGGTCTTCATAATCGACCCTCCCTATTTCTTGGTGTGGGACAGCTCACCTCCTCTTTCCTCTGCCTTTATTCTTACTTTGCTCCCTGGTTCTTTTTCTTAAAGAAATTCAGACTTGAATCTGTATAAAGTATGTTTGTGATAATGTTGGTGGTTTTTATCTTTTCTGATCTCTGAAGCTGAATATCCTCTTCCTTTTTATGCTCTACTTGCTCACAGCCACTGACTGAATTTGTCTCTTCTCCTTCTGGGTTTCTTTGAATTTATATTTCTATCCTTTTCCTTCATTATTATGTTCTTTTGCAATTGGTAACATTTCTGCAGTTTAAAGCATTTTCAAGATTGTTACCACATTATGCAACAGCACATTATAATATGTACTCGGTGAAGAAAGTTCTCATCAGGTTTAGAACTACTAGCTTCGTATTTGCTGTATAGTTTTGAATATCTGTATAGTATTGATCATATTTAGAAACTTTTCCTCCACATCACCTTTTTTGTCTGTTTTGCTTGTGGGCATGCAGTCATGTCTCTTAGCTTGGCCTCTTCCTATATGTTGTGATGACAGTACAGGGGGGTTGGAACTAGATGGTCTTTAAGGTCCCTTCCAACCCAAGCCATTCTATGTTTCTGTGAAATATGACTGCTTCTTCAAGACCGGTTATTCCAGTGTCCCAACTTGATGTCAAGAAGATGAACAGTGCTTGCTGACATCACCTCTAAACATAAGCCAATCACTTATTAGGGAGTTTCTGAATGCTAGAGTTTCGTGAAGGATGCTGAGGCAGGTTGAAGTACACAAAGGTTTATCGTTGGGATCTCTAGTTTACAGCATATATAGACTTTAACAGTACAAGTTCCTTTTGGAAAAGAAAAGAAAGAAAGAGAAAAAGGAAAGGAAAAACTGCCCTGTGGTCATCTGGAAAGAACAGTGACAGGGCTCTCCCCAGTGCAACCTGTCATGATGGTTTGTCATCATGCTTTCTGCTAGTACTGTGTGCTTTTCATCAGGACTGCCTCCACTCTCTTTTGATTGTTCTCATTTCTGATGTTATGGGTGCCAACTGGAATATTCAAACAGTGCAAATGTTGTACATTGGTTGTTCAACATCTCTGCACGTAAATGTTTGAACAGTATTTGTCAAGTATTTATGTGACTTACTTTGTGTGCCCTATCTTTCATTTTCTCTAATATAAACTAGAAACTACAAAACAAGAGCTAAAGAGAGGTGGGGAAGATGTGTAATTCTTCTGTCACTAGTAGTAACCCCCCCATGAGAACCCACCAAAACAGAACTATCAGGGATTTGCAGCTACTAAGTCATGAGAATGACAACACCATCACCACAGCAGTAGGAGCAGCAAGGGAAAATACTGCTAGAGAGTCTCTAGAACATGCTGCCTCAGCAGCTTCAGGCAAAGGTTACAGAGCTGAAAATTACAAGCCCTTAGGTGGTTGTTTGTGGTTTTAGCATGAGATGTCATGGGACTGAACTGCTTCAGCATGAGCAAAATATAGGAAGGAATTGTTAAACAGGGTCTTGGAATATGAACATTGTGGGAAAAAATCTGCCTGGTCTGCTTCACTTTTCTTTACATGTATGTTATGGCACAGGCAGTTACATAAGCAGCTGATGTCAAGGGTCAGTTGATATTAAAATATTTTAATCAGTCTAAAGTATTTTTATTTTTGTTTTACTTATGTGCATAAGTTATGAATCAACATTAGTTTTGGAGGAATAACACATATGTGTCTGCAATGGAATTACTTTGGTAGCTCAAAGATTTCTTAAAGAGTAAAGTTGAGGTTTACTTTTAAAGAGTAAATTGTGGTTTGCTCTGAGAAATCAATTAAAAGGTAATTTCTAGCGTATTTTTTTCTCCAAAGGCTGTTTTTTCCCACAAGTCAAAAAACCCCCAAAACATTAAATTGGAGACACATTAGCAGAAACAAAATATGAAGAGAGTGCTACTTTTTTTCCAAATAATTAGTAGTAAAAATATTTTAAAATGTTTTGTAGGTGAGGATGATACAAATACTCTGCATCATAAGACTAAGTTAGGCATTATGAGGGATTTGATTTACACTTTTGATGAAAAAAAGACATGCCGATACATGACAAAATGCTTACATGTAAAAAATGATAAATAACATTCAAAAGTAATTTTCTTGAAGAAAAAAATGCTAGTTGAATGATGTATATACAGAATAAGAGATTGTAATTGCAAAGATCTTACGAAAATTATGAACTCCCATCTGATGTCTTAATGTAAATGCACCCAATAAACCTCTGATTTTTTATAAGGCTAAGCAGATTTTAAATGCATTTGAAATTTGAAACACACTTTGATTAATTCTTTGGAGATGACATCTATTGAAAGTTATTTTGAAAAGGGAAAAATAAGCAGCAACAAGTATTAAGTTTTTCAATATCCAAGTTTATTTTTATCTTTTATGAGGGTGATCTTAGTCAAAATCTTGTAGGCTTGATTTCAGCACTGTAGACAGAACTGTATTCTCCATTTCACACTGAGCAAAATAAGATTCTAAAGAAAGGAAAGTAGTTACACAGCTGTGGACCAAATATTCATGCTGTCAAACTTTTGCATTTGTTATGAACTAAAAAGAATTTAAGACTATCTCACACCTATGAAGACTGACTGGTTTACTTGTTAGTTTGGTATAAGACAGCGGCTAATTACCACTAACTTTAGGTGGTCAGGTTTCATTGGCCACAATGAAACTTGCATGGCTGACCTGTTATTTGTGCCATTCCTCTTCTTAAACTGTAATTTTTATTTATAAGGGGGCAAGCGTATTTGTAACATTTTGCAGCCTCCTTCATTCAAGCCTGTATATTATTTATTGTATTTGTGCAATTTGAAAAATTTTTAATCAGGTTACTTGAAGTAACAATCAAGCAATAGTTAAATACATTTAGCAAATTAAAAATAACCATTTCTAGTGGTAAGTATTAAAAAGGTAAAAAAATAGAATATAGAATAGTCATGTAACAAGCTCCTTGGGAAAAAAAATATCTGTATATAATAAACTTCTTCAGATCCTGGTGGTTTCAAAATAATATACTATGTGTTTTCCATTCACAATAAAATGCTGATATCTCTCATATTCTGTTCTGGTAAATACTGATGTACCACTGTCTGTCACAACTGTTGGGGGTAGAACTGGCTGGCCAGAAGATTATGATTAGAAATAGGTCCAGATGTGTGCTGACTTTGAAACCAGTCTGTAACATAGAATCACTCACACTGCCCTGGACCATCTTTGCTTTTCTTTCCTTAACTTTTTTGCTCATAAGGGCATAAAATTACTCTACTGGGTCAAGCCATAGTTTGCCTCACACACTGACAAATATAGAATACTCAGGAAAGACAAGACTGGCCACTTCCTGCAATCCATTCCTCCAGGATTTTTCCCACATCCTCAACCATACACAGGAGAATATCCCTGCCTAATCCCTTTAGAGTGTGCTTAAGGACCCATTATCCATGTTGCCTAACCTTTTTTTAAACCAGAGAATTCTATCTGCCTTCACAACCTCCAGTGGCAACAAACCGTAGAAATTAACGACTTTTTATATAAGCAGGTATTTTATCTTTTTCTTACCTCCTAACAGTTTCAAAAAGTGCCCTGCAATTGTTAGTGTTGTTACATTTAGTCAATATGTTACTCATTTGTCTTATTCACTGTCTTCCTGGTTTTGTAACCTGACCTCCTCTTTGCCAAGTGTCTATCTGTAACTAGATCAGTCTTATTAGTGACTTACCTAATAGTAGTCACTGCTCTTATTAGAGTATTATTATTCTATTATTCTTTATACTTTATGGTCTAAACTATTATTATTATTATTATTATTATTATTCTAACATTATCAGATCCTAGTGAATTTTGGAACAGCAGCTGAGATGATTCAGCGCTGGCAACTCTATACATCTAGATTTTGGGTGGGAACTAATATATTCACTGTCTCATTTAAGGTATTTTTTTCTTTGTTCTTTTACAACTTATATTTCTACATAGTGTATTCAAGTAAGTTTACTATTCTTGAAAGGAAAAAAAATATACAAATAATGTCTTGACAAAAATTCACATTGAGCTCACAGGTACCGGTTGTACAGGATCTGATGTTATTGCCTCTTAGACAAGTAAACGAACACATACCTTGAAGCTAATAGAATTATTTTATAATAATATATTTGAGATCATATTCATTGCATATCTAAAAAAATAAATTTAAACTTCAAACAAGGTCTATTTCTTTTTAAAAACTAAATGTGCACACAAAAGCATATCCCTCATGACTAACTTGTTTCAAAACATTAAATAATCTGATAATATATGAACTATGCATTGTCAAAAAAAATTCTTCTGAAAATAATTTTCTGGTACATAGTTGATTATTGTGTTGTATAAAGTGCAGGAATATATCCCAGTTTCTTCCTTTATAAAGGTTTTTTTTTTTTACTTTCTATTATTTCAAGACTTTGTGTTATTCATGTGACAACTATTGAACAACAGGAATGAAGAACAATGATTATCTCTAGCATCAAAATGTTAAAGAATTTATTAACAAGTCAGATAATTTTATTATTTACAATAGTTATAGATCGTTTTACATGTATTTAATATAAATCTAGTATTTTCCTCTTTTAAAGGAACTGAAATACAATACTGTAGTTATAAATAACAGCAAAATAAATTATTTTAAATGAAATTACATACTTGGTAAGCAATTGGGTGAAAGAATTCACCAAGAACACCACTAAAATAAGCAAAGAGTCTCTGACTGGTTAGTTCAAAACAGAATGCTGCAACCTAAGGTATCTAGGGTCTATTTTGCAGTGTTTGAAGAATTTGGATTTGGTTAATAATTTAACTATTAGACTTACACAGATATACACTAGAAGTAGAATCTACTGTTCTCAGCCTTTTTTGGACATATAACGGAAGACTGCATATGATTTTTATTACAGAGGATGAGTATCCTATGAAAAGCAATAGAGGGAAATCAGAACCCAATCACAACCATAGCCATAGACAGAGCCTATGCTGATTTATCTGTGAATTATGTTGAAAGAAAAAATATGTTATTGTAAGGTGTTTTAGCTAGTAAAGCTAAAACATACAAAATAATAAATAGTAAAATGAAGCTATGTTCAGCACTTGGCTCAAAACTCCATGCAATGCTACCAGCTTGGGGAAGAGTGGCTGGAAAGCTCCCTTGTGGAAAATGGGCCTGGGGGTGCTGGTTGTCAACAGCCAGCTGAACATGAGCCAGCAGTGTGCCCAGGTGGCCAACAACGCTAACAGCTTCCTGGCTTGTATGTGAAATAATGTGGCCAGCACGACTAGGGAAGTGATCCCCATGTACTCAGCCCTAGTGAGGCCACACCTCAAATACTGTGTTCAGCTTTGGGACCCTCACTACAAGACAGACACTGAGGTGCTGGAGTGTGTCCAGAGAAGGGCAACGAAGCTGAGGAAGGGTCTGGAGCACAACTGTTATGAGGAGAGGCTGAGGGAACTGGGGTTGTTTAGCCTGGAGAAAAGGAGGCTTAGGGGGGAACCTTATCAGTCTCTACAGCTACCTGAAAGGAGGTTGTAGACAGGCTGGGGTAGGTCTCTTCTCCCAGATAACAAGTGGTGAGATAAGAGGAAATGGCCTCGAGTTGCACCAGGGGAGGTTTAGGTTGGATATTAGGAGAAATTTCTTCACTGAAGGGATTGTTGAGCATTGCCGCAGGCTGCCCAGGGAAGTGATGGAATCACCATCCCTGGAGGTGATGAAAAACCATGTAGATATGGTGCTTAGGGACATGGTTTAGTGGTGGAGTTTGCAGTCTTGGGTTGGACTTGATGATCTTAAAGATCTTTTCCAACCTAAATTATTCTATGATTCTATGTAATAAAATGAAATCTTTCCTGCACTGCCATGTTATGGTAAAACATGGCATAAAGTATATTTTGTCTAGTAACTTTATTTTTGAGGTATTTTCAGGTAAACCTGCTTACCTGAAATAGTTGAAACTAATTGGAAGGAAAACTAATACAATTTTGAATTGTTACTTTACATGGTTGGAAGAGTTTTGTTGTGTCGCAGTGCTCTCAAAACTATCATTACGCTCAGTCTCATAATCTGAAGGGCCTCACACAGGGCACCAATTGTCACAGCACTCTCCAAACTAGCCAGCTGCAACAAGGTCTTTCCATCACATACTGACATACTCTTCACACCAGTCCCTCTGCTGCCTTCGCCTCGTCTCACCTCATCCAGAGTGTATGTTCTCTCTCTTCTCTCTGCTTCTTCCTCTTCCTCGGCTGCTCTCTCTTCACTAGCAGCCCAACCCCTTAACAGAACCAGCCACAGCTGCACCTTGTCTACATCAGCCAACCCGCCACCCCTGAAGCCAGCCCACAGCTGTATGTTATCAATGCTAATTAACCCAGATTCATCCCTCTACACTGTTGGTCTTTGGATTTCCTGAGCTTTGAGTTAATTGTGTAACATTTTACAGATATTACAGATACAGTTACAATACATGTAACTGTATTCACAACTAGAATGGGATCATTTTGAAAATCTGAATATATTACTTACTATAATGGAAAATTTTGTGGAATTAATGAAAAATAAAAGATTTAAATAATTCAAACTATATAACAATATTCATTTTTCCCTGTTGTGCATTTTCTTTGAGGATACCTGCACTAGAAAGAAAACATCTATAGCTATTCAGAACTGTGAATTCAGTACAGTGGCTGAGTAATTACCAGTATTGAAGGCAATTCACTGCAATTAAAAAAAACCAAAACCAACAAAAAAAACCAACCAAACAAACAAACATACAAAAAACCACCAAACCCCACAACTAAGGAGATTAAATCCAGTCCTCTGTTTGTGTCTGTCTGTCTGCACATGTGCATGCTTTCTCTATGAATGTAGTTGTAATTCTAATTTTTATGCATGGGTAATTTTGTAAAATCCTCTCTCTTGCTATGCCGGGTACTCGAACAACTAAATTTATATTAGTTTTGTATATGCGCAGGCTTTCACTAGTTATTGTACACTGATTTGACTAACTGGAATGACTCATAGTAAACACAACTCAATTTAAATAGATTAAGGCTTGATCTCCAAGAGGACTGAGAATGAGGAACACTTACCTCATGTTACTTGTGAAGTCTTGCTGAATTTTCTATTTTTTTTCCCCTCTGTGCTTTTAAAAGAAGTTCTGAAAGTAAAACAAAACACTGACAGTTATGGAATCTACAAATGATATAAAAATAGATTGAAAAATAATGCTATATAAGTTCAGATTTGCAATTTAGGAAAGATGATCAAAAATCTGAGAGCTTTCAGAGAAAATCAATGAGAACAATGTAAATCTAAATGCTTTTCCTTCAGAAATATGTACTGAAAACAATGTATATGTTTTAGATTATCTTTGGGCTATTTTTCTATATATATAATTTTGCATATAAAAGTTAAAAGAGTTGTGGTCATTCTAAAGTTACAGTCTTTCTGCTTAAAATGTAAACTCATATACCCCTCCACATATGTTTTATTTTTATAGTTTTCCATTTGTATGGAAAGGTTAGATTTTATTGTGGATTTGTTCATAAACATCTTTGTGTGACTATATAATTTTAAAGGGGTACTTTTTAAGAAATGTAAATTTAAACAAATAAAGCCACTGTTAAAATTTCTCTAAGATCTGAAGCCCCAGTAAAAATAGATCTTACTTGAATGTCTATTCACCTGTGTGATTCTGAGAGATACACAGTAAATCAAGAGCAGATGCTAAAACTGTATGCACATAAGGTGGTTTTGCTATAATACATTTCTCTTTCGTGCAGTCAGCAAATGGAAAAGGAACCTGTAAAATGCTTGCTTTATTTTGTTGTTAGCAAAACAGTTTGGTAGCTTTAACAAAATAAAATAACATTCCTATATATCACTGGAAAGTCTCTAAGGAATAATATACATGGAGCAGCAGCTGTTAAGCTACCTATAATATGCCTGTCTTGTGAATTGCTCCTGTCTGATTGAAGAAATTAGTTTGGCAGTACAAAATCTATTACTTCATGAATATATAATAACAAATTAAATGCTGTTACCTGGTTTCAAAAAAAGCTATGAACAGACTTTCACTGAATGCCTTTGGAAAGTTTATCCATAAAGATTTCAGACCTTTTTCATTAATAAATGACATGTTGCATTAAGTTCAGAATCTTGAAATATGAAATCACTACATTACACCTATACAAATAATAAATGAATTGTTTTGAAGTGAAAATGAGCACAGATGAAGATAACTTTCTTCACTATAGCTTCATTTTTACTTCTAAGTGCATTCTCAACTAGGAGGACTAGAGAGCCTTAGAAAAGTACAGGAGGAAGACAAGTACTTCTAGTCATGCCAAAGAGAGATGAGATGTAAAATGGAAAACCGGGATAATACTTCTTTTTTTTTTTTTGTTAGAATTATTTAACAACTCTTAGTTCTTATCATGATCTGTCTGTCTTTTGAAAGTGTCATGAGCTTGCAGAGATATATTTTGTTTTCCCTATATTTCTGTTAGGAGTCGTATGTGTGTTGCTAGATGTGCCTACTTCCAGCCATAAGCTACTATTATTCTGAGTGCAATACTGTAGCCCACAGGGAACTGTTTAAGGAGTTATAAATTAAAAAGATCCAAAACGCAACCCCCCACCTTTCAATTGCACTCATAAATGAAGCAAAGCACTGGTTCTGCCATTCTGCAGCTTCTAACCACTAACCTACAAGTAATTTCTGAGGCTGCTAAATTTTGCATTCATGGAAGTGTTTCATTGGTTTCTGATACTAAATAGCTACATGAATGGAATTGCAGAACGAAGTAATTGATGTTGTGCTTAGTGCAGATCCAAGCCTCACTTAGGACCAATGATCACAATGGTACTTTGCCTTAGTATATCTTTTCCTAAGGCTAAAAAACTGTCTGTAGAGAGTCTAAATAATTTTACTTTAAAAATAGTAACACAGTGAAAAAAACAACAAAAAAGCTAAGCATCAGAGCTGTCATGATAGCTTATGGAACTGGAGTCAAACCACTTAGTGCAGTGAATGAAATGCATAGTTTTAATTTGTTATTATAATAAACTCCACAGTAAATTAATTTATAGTGTACTTTCAGGTTTACACCCAGAAGTACAGGAACATGTTTGTTTACTCTATCAAATTGAAAACTATTGATTTCCTTTAGGAACTCATCTTTGTTGCTTGTGAATTAGTCCATTTATTTCACATTTCGATCAACATATATATTAATAAAATACACTGTATTTTTCTTTTGGCAAAGAGCTGTATTTAATTTCAAGTTACATCAGCTTCAACTTAAATATAGATTATATACAACAGCTTTTCCCCATTCTGAAACATAAGAAGCGTAGGGAAGGCTGGAACTATCTAGACACCATCTAAACTGGGACTGAGGGCATGCGTGGTTAATTATTTTTCATCAGGAGTGCTTGCTGTACTACCTTCCCTGACCATCCATTCTTTAATGTGACATGCCCTCAGCACTGCCACTACCTCTGTATGTAATGAACTAGACTGGGATTTGCTCTGGCTTAAAATTAAGCCAGATAAAACACAAGCAAATACTTCCCTCCCCCAATTTTTAATCTAGGCAAACTGTCCTGTCTGGATCATCATATGGCCCCAGAAGAATGAACTCATATGGTTGATGGGGATGTTCAGGACTGTAAAGGAACTGTGGGCAAAAGCTGCCTGAACCAGGGTCTGTGTTGAAACTCTGCCTTACAATGCCTTGGTGACTTGATTGATCAGACATATTAAATAATTAAGTTTCAGACATGCAATACACAGGTAATAGCTGAATTATTGAATTGAAATCTGAATATTTTATTCAGATATCTGAGCGGGTAATAAATGTTCAGTTCTTGCATAGCTGCATGGGGATAAAAACTTTTTATGTAATTTTCAACCTGAAATCAAGGTTGAATGAAAAAAGAAATCAAACCTATTTTTCTGTATTACGAGAGAATACTCTGCCATAAACTCACTGTCTAATCTGACTACACACATTACCTGTTTCTCCTCTGCAGAAAGAAGTGTGAAATTAATCAAGCCGGAAAGGAAAAACAAGCAAGGACGTATTGCTATGCTTTAACACACTGATGCAGGTTTTGACCTGCAAGAAAGGAATCCTGGGTTTTGCTCCTAGCGCTGTTGATTAATTTTGCATTAAGCAAAACACTGAATAAAATACAAAACCTGTTTTAAGTAAATTTATAACAGTATCACTCTCTAAAGCCAGCTGTATTGTTAGGGGAAAGAGAAAATAGACAATCTTTTGGGCACACAAACCCTGACATTGAAGCAGCCACCTTCAGGCTAGAGTTATTGCTCTGAATTTAACTTTATTATGTTAAAAAATGAAAAAGTATTTTGTCCTTTGGTCCAGTTGGTGGAACGATAGCCATTCTTTGAGCCAATTCACATAAAGAGGCTTAAATCCTCACTGCTCAAATTTAGACAGCGGTCACTTCACCTGATTCAGTACTTATCCCACTATCATGACTACCTAACCATCCTCAGTATGCTGGTTCTTCTCATAATCGTTAACATAGTCAGCTTTTAGATTACTTGCAATTTGTTTTGGTTTATTATTTTATGTTTTGTAGATTTCTTTTTCACTGAGTGGAGCTGCTTGGGATTTTGAACCATTACCACAAGACCAGGCTAAATTCTTGCAAATATCCCCTCAGTCCAGGATAGCTTAAGGCATGTTGTCACAAAATGCCTGAGTCTTTTTTCTGGCATTTCTTTGGGCCTGAGATATTTAGAAAGTATTTAAAGACTCTTTTAGATGAATACTTATCCTAGATGCAAAGTCTAACAGGAAAGACTTCTTGTAGTAGTCTGGCACGTATGTAGTTTTGCCAGCATGGGGACAAAGGTGAAACAGTGATGATACTACACTGACAGAGAAAGAGTGCAGGATAATGAGGACTGAAAATTAAAGATATTTGGTACAACTGTACCCAAGGAGGTTTCTAACAGACATACTAATGATTTTGGAAGGCAATTCAAGAAATAAATTACATTTCCGAGTCTCAGTGGCCACAATAAAGGGATACTACTTCCCAATGCTACACTGTGTAAATCCACTCCTAAATCCACTCCTTCAGTTTTAGGAGGTAGTATGGGTATCAAAAATACATAAATTTCTTTTTCTTCAGAGCTATGCTGAAAAGAATATTCTGAAGTTCACATAAAAACAAGATTAGGTAGCTTTTAGTCTTTTGCAAGATACAGTAAAGCTAATTTTCAGAAGCTGCATGTGAATTAATGATGCTAATTATTTTTATACAGGCCTTAAGATGTGCTGCTATATGTTCTCCACTGCTAAGTGTTCCTAAGTAACTTGTATAAAGCCGTGAAGGCACTGGGGAACTGTAATCATGCTGAGCCACTGGATATAATTCCTATTGCTGTTCTGTGTAACATCGTTAATTTTGCTCTAGTTTTAAGGGTCTCCTTGGATTGTTCCTGAAAATAACTTGTGTATTTAAAACAACTTCATTCTTGTGACAGTGAACTATGCTAAAGATTCCAAATTTCTAATTCAGTGATTCTTCTTTTGCTGCTTCTTAGGTTGGCAGAATGTCATCTATTATTTAAAAAAAACAACAACAACCAACCCTTTTCACTTTCAGAAGATAGAAGGGAGAAGGCTACATATTTCTGTTTATCTTGGTCTATATTGTAAAGAGTAAACTAGACTATAGTAGTTTCTTCTTAGTATATTTATATATATAAGCAGACTGGATCTTCATCTGGACATTTTTTGAGGTCTCTGAAAATAAGATAGATTGTTGTAACGGATATTTAGTAGCTGCTTTTTAGATTTCCTTTTTCTTGTAGTAGAAAATGCATAAATAGAAGACCTACTTGATCTAGCATAGTCATTATCAGATTCTAAAGCTTTATGAAAGAGAAATCAAAGCTTTCCAATTGGGTATTTAAAAAAAGATAAAATTTGAGGTAGACATTTTTAGAATTCATCCTTTGTAGCAAATTAAAACTACTTATTTTCTGGAGCACCATCTCTTGAACCCAAGACTGTGTATATGAGGAAGTCAACATAACATAACTGATGAACCATTTTCCCAGTAAACCAGTTTACAAGAGCAAAGAGTTGAATTGCCTTGTAGTTTATACTCCTCATAAGCATATAGGAATAAAGAAAGAAGGGGAAACTGTAAGAAGTGGAAAACAGAGTCTGGAGACTGCATCAGCACATGAAAAAACAATGTAATTAGTACTTCTTGATATTCTTATAGTGGTTTATATCTTCAGATACAGTTGTAAAAAAGCTTTCTATTGGGTCTCCTTTACATTGTGTCTCTGTTTGTCACCTCAGCATTTGCCCCATGTGCCCATCATGTTCTCATCCTCTTTCTTCTTTCTCTCCCTGCTCCTGACCAATTTTTCTATTCTCTATTTCCTCCAAAATGCTGCAGTTTCATAATCTGGAAGTTCTTATGTTGCACGTCCAAGTGTACCAAGTGCCAAGATCCCCTAAACAAGAGATTTTAAGCGCTGCTTATAATTTACCTGTAATAATCAGTCTAGTTTAGCTGTGGAAGTATAGGTAGGCCTACCTTATTTATCTGTACAGGATCCCAAATGGTCCTCTTGTGCAATCCCTTTCTTCTCCCCAGAGTAACTCTAGAATTCAAAAGAAACTCCCAACCCTAGTCACAAAACCGTGAGCAATGACGAGAATCACAAGCCATCACTCTGCTATTTTGCACACACTGTTCCGTGCATCTTTATCTTTGCTCTTGCTGTTCATCTGTCATATTCCATTTGTATTATGTATTCCTATGCTAGGCATGAAATACTGTTTTTATCACCAATAATTAATCATACATTTTTTAAAAAAATAATCTCGATGACATTATGTTCTTATGTAAGAGACAGGTGTGAGAAGTTGTGGGATATTCTCCTCTGCTATTAGACACATAAGGGGGTTATACAGTAGAGATCCACAGCAGATGGAACATCTTTTGCACAGGATATCTTGCTTACACCTTTCTACCTAGAATGGCAGTAGGAGACAGGTGGAATCTGAAGATCATTTCCTTGTCAAAATTTAGCATTGCTTAAATAATCATGTCTTGTACAAAATCAGATTTTTTAAAGTTTTTATCACTTAGCCAAATGCTCATGCTTTTGTTCCCCCACACCTTCCTGCTGAGAAATGTTCCAAAATTCACCAATGAACAAAACAAATGTATAAAAAAAAAAAAGATAAAATAATGGAGCTAAAAATATATTGTAGAATTGAATTTAATTCTGACAAATGGCAAAAAAGAATCTGAAACATGATTAACAATATGAAAACTTAGATGGCGCAATTGAAATAATAAACTTTAAAACGTGTTAAAAGACAGCCTTTAGGAAACTTTCAGTATGGGTGCTATTAGCATGAATAATGTAGACTTGCCTCAGATTTGTCTTTTGAGGTTTTTTTCTACTGTCATATTGCACTCTATATATTATCTTATTTTACTTGCTTTACTTAATTTACTTGCAAAATACATCAATTAATTTAATCTCTGGTGACCAAAATCTAGACTCCTGCTGATTATGTCTATTTTGAAAGTGAAAAAATTATTCACTGATGAGTCAGCTAGCTAAAAGTAATTCATCTTGAGACATTAATTTCCTTTCTCTATGATCCCACAGGTGAAAGATAAGTGACTTATTCAATGCAGATCCTCACAGTATATTTTTGGCTCTGTGTCCTTCTCAGAATATGGCCATTGGTCTTTCTGTTATGGTCATATTCTTGTAAGTCTGGAATATCACACTTTTTTGAGGAAAATTATTTTCTTGAGAAAATATTCTGTGTCTGGAAGCTGGTGCACTAGTGTAATACAGGAGAAACTGCCACTGAAGCGGCTATTTTAAGCTACTTTTTTTATACTGTTTAATTTGCAAATATGCTAGCATTGGAGGTAGAGAAAACATGTCTATTTTCTATACATACATGACTATTTCTTGATATAAGCTATTATCATATCAGAATTTACCTCCAGTGGAGTCCTGAAGAGATCTTATGAAAAAGCATTGATCAGAAATTGTACTCTGATGGACTGGTGAATGTGTCATCTCCTTGGCTCAGAACCAAGTAAGCCAAAGCCCATAGGAACTGTGGATGGTATGCATGTGACATGCATCCTACCTTCTGAATATCCTTCCCTCATGTTCCTCAGACATTATTAACTTATGTTTTGCACAGATTCATTTAGATCCTCAAAGAGGAAGACAACATTGGCTTTTTTTGCAATGTGCTGCAAGTACTGGAGCAGTGTATACTAACTGGACCATATCAGCTCAATTTACCTTCATCTCTCAGATTTCCATTTTCTTCCTATTTTTTCCCATTTTCCCTTTTGTTAAAAAGTGAAATGGAAATTTTAGGAAAAGCTTGGGCAACAGGGAGGTGTTTGTACTTTGCTGTAAAGCATGGTGCACAGACACCTCACTCACTGTGCTCTAAATTAAGCACTAAATATCATGAGAGGGACCAGTCCTGACCCTTAACAGCTTTTAGATGTTAAGTTTTGGTTAGGTGAACCTCATCTATTTCAAAAATCACCAGAACTGTAAAACTGAAAGGGTGGAGTCTGTGTTTTTCTGGCCTAGAATTAGGTACCTGATTCTCTGTACCACTGAGAAAAAGGCAACATTTTTTAAAGGTTGAATAGTCAACCCTGGTTTCCATCTCCTTTAATTATGATATCTCCATCACTTTCCAGTTCACAATCAAATTATTCATAAATGCCCTTTATGACACCAGTTACTTTATAGATTCTCTTGGCCAAGAGTAAGTCCCCTATTTCCTGCTGTGTAGACTACATCTATACAAAAAGTTATTAGTACTTATGGAAGTAGTTCAACCAATTAATAGGAAAAGCAGTGAGATACCTTCTCAGGAACACATCATATGACTGATATCTAGGACAGAAATGGCATTCCTGACTGCTTTGCCCTAGAATAGTGGAATTTTTCATGAGACTGCCCTGTATGGAGGACAATGTTATCTTAGAAGTCTGAACTTTGATGTCACAACTTAGAAGGTGCAGAATAAAAATCATCTGAGAATGAAAAAGTCAGAGCTCTAGCATTATCTCATGCAGTCATCTTTTGTGAGGAAAAAGCATACACATTTTTCAACAGTGAGCAAACATAAACGTTTTAGCATATTTAAGTAAAAAATGCCCATCGCCCATCCCATTCTCTCAGAATGTACTTATGTTCTCCTAAGTTTTGTAATTTTGTCAAATAATTTTTAAGACATGTGCTTTGAAAAATCTGTTCCCAGAACCCAAATGAAGTACCATTGCAGAAGGACTTAGGTGTTAAACACCTTTATTAGATTAGTAATCTAACTATTACTAAACTATGGGCTAGCTCTGTTAGAATATCATTGATGTTGTGTCTTTGGGAAGGCTAGAGAATGTTTCAGCAGAAAAAGTCTTCAAAGGAAAGGAAATGTAAACCCTAAGATTTCTATTTTACTATTTTGTAGAATATACATTAAAAAATAGTTTTAAAATAACAGTTAGAAGGGCCAACTTTCTACATAGTTTTGGGGTTTGTATATCTGTAAGAAAATCAGGTAATTGGATTCATGTGCTCATTAATATTGTCATTCTCTGTCATTCTTCCTGATCAGTACCTCCCCACTTCTACTAATTACCAGAATAAACCCCTTATATTTTCATTCTGTGTGACATTGCCTAGTAAATTCTAACTGGAAATATTTCCAAGTTTCCATTCAGCCATTTATGTAGCAGTCAGCAATTTATGTAGGCAGTTCAGGATTGTTTTCTATTACAATAAAAAGCATTTTCAATGAATAGAAACTGAGATGTATGCTATAGTTCTCAGCAGATGCATTTTCTGATAACACACACAGTGATTAAGTTTATAAAATTTAATATTTTTAAAAGCAACCACTGCAGTACATTCATTTCTTACTGACAACTTGCAATGTCATAGCAGATCTTTCACAGTCTTCATTACCATGAGGATGCGCTTCTTTATTATTTTTAAGATAAAGATTTTCCAGTGTTTACTGCTCTTCTTGCTATGTCATTCCAGAGACTAGAAGGTGAAACAAAAATAAAATTTGATCAGACTTCATGCCTGTATTTTCCATAAGTGAAAATTCCTTCATTGCAGAGAGCTGATCTTAAAGTCTCTGGTAGTTAAAAAGCACAAAAGGATCAATTCCAAAAATAACAATATCCTCTAAATCCTTTCTATGTCTAAATTATTTCTATATTAAAAGTAACTTTTCAGTAACATTCTCAAAGAAATTAGAAAAAGAAAGTAATAAAAAATTATTAATTATAGTAATATTCAATTCCTTGTTTGGAGACCTTGTCCTTATTTTGAAGTAGAACTTTCCTTCTTGAGATTCAATTATTTTGAGTTCTAAAGTACTAGAAATGTGGTTAAAAATAACAGAATTCACTTTAAATTAATTATATTAAGAGTAATGTCAGAGTCGATATCTATTTTAATGTATCATGGAATACTTCTGAGCACTTTGTATGACTGAACCAGTTGCTCCCTGATTTTTTAAAGGGATTGGTTTACATTCAAAACTGTGTTATGGCTGAAAGAAAACAGCACCTGTATTGAGCCAAGAATTTAGTGTTAGCCTAGTTAAAAACTTTAAAATCCAATTGAAATGCAACAAACAGTCCAATTACATGATAATAACTATCACAGTACAAATCAGTACAAGAAAAACTATATAGTATTAATACCCTTATAATTCTTATACAAAACCCTCTTGTCTAATATCTACCCCTTTTCACTGGTGCTGTGCTCACCCTCGCAGTGTCCCTCCAGCCCATAAGGCCAATGGAGGTATCCTTCCCCCCAGCCAAGTGCTGCTGGGACATTACAGTGAGTCATCGCCATCCTGAGTCCCTTCCTGGGAGAAGTGCAGCGCTGCTGATGGGGGTCCCCTCACTCTAAGTATTGGGGTCTACTTGGATTTATTTTAATGTTTTCTCACCCTGGTCTGCTGCCTTCTGGCTGCTCCCAGCTGAAGGTGACCGTGGCCCCACGGCCTCCCCAGGCTCAGCCCCCCCAGGGCTCCTGTGTGCTGGGCAGCGGCCCCCTGGGTTTGCCAGACCCTTCCCAGGGAGGCGTTGGCAGGGCCCAGGCTCAGGCCCGGGCCCAGGCCCAGGCCCAGGCCCGGGCTCAGGCTCAGGCTCAGGCCCAGGCTCAGGCCCCGGCCCAGGCCCAGGCTCAGGCTCAGGCTCAGGCCCAGGTTCAGGCCCAGGCTCAGGCCCAGGTTCAGGCCCAGGCCCAGGCTCAGGCTCAGGCCCAGGCTCAGGCCCAGGTTCAGGCCCAGGCCCAGGCTCAGGCCCTGGCCCAGGCTCAGGCCCAGGCTCAGGCTCAGGCAGGGGGGCAACGGGCACACAGCCCCGAGGCAGGCGCTGAAACAACCCAGCCTGTGCCAGCCGAGGTGAGCCCAGGCCAGCCCTGAGAGCTGGGCTCTGAAGAGCTCTGTGTTAGGAATGGCAGAAGCCATTGTTACTGGGCTCCAGGTGGACTTCAGAAAATTTGAACAAGTAAATCTAACTATTTCCAGTCATTTTAATGTACATTGCCTATGAACCCAGCACAAGCGCAACCAAGCTGTAAATAAATTCTTTTAATCTTTTCAAAAGAAAATATAAGCAGTTACTGCAGTAAAGTGATTTTCTGTTGAATTCTATTTTTCTGGCAGAAAAAATAGCTTTTTCAATCAAGTGAAAATTGTCATAAAACCTGACATCTTTCCTTAAAAATGATTGATATGTCAGAAAAAAACCCATAACAGAGCTGAAAACCAGTGAAAACAGAAGTTGACTTTGGAAAAGTTATTTTAAGGTGAAAAAGAAGAACATGGACAACACAGAAAAATGTGTGTTTTGTACAAAAAAAGAGATGATTTACTAGGCTTTTGTACAAAACTCACCAGCACACTTCAACAGTTAATTTTGTCACTAAGTCTATTTTATTGAAACTATTAAAAAGCCCTGTTTCATTATTAAATTTCATGCACTGTCTTGCTACTAGAATCATACTTTGTGCAAAAATGTTTTGGAACAGCATGATTTCCATGTAGTTATTTAATTTTCAGGGTATTTTTCTCTTTTCCATTTAAAAAAATCCATCTCCAGCACTAATTCCTCAACACTGATTCTTCAGTAAATATTTAGGAAATAAAGTCCTTAAATTAAAATTTAGGTGTTATGAAGTCTTCAGTAAGTAATACCTTCAGTCTCTATCTTTTACTAGCAAATCATTAATACAGAGCTAATTTTTCTAATTCTTGAAACTGTTAGAATGGAAAGATTATATCTTAATCTCTAAAAATATAAATAGGGGCTCACCTAGGACATTTGAGAATCTATCAAACAAAGATAAATTATTAAATAAATTAAACAGAAATTTATTGATAGTTATTATACTCACCTAGGATGAATTTTTGCTTCAATCCTTACCTTGATTGGAAGCAAGGTATTAAAGACAGTCATGGCTATCTCAAGTGTGAGTGCTCAATATTTCATTACTGTGTTCTCTCCCTTTTTCGTTCAAAACCAACAATTCCATTCTGGAGTTAAAATCCCCTACCATGATTTTTTTTGTCATAAAAAATCCTGACCAGCTCTATTTCAAAGTTATCTTCATCTAGTTCTCATTATATTCATACATAAAATAATTTCTACAAACAGGTTAACTTCAAAGGTCAGGCTTCTGATCTAACAGAATCTGCCAGCAGAAGGAAACCCATTGTGCTATCACAGGGCATCTACCATCTCTATCAGTGAGTGAAACATGCTGAGGGTGATCTCAGAATGGTATTTAGGGAGTATTTTGCTGAAGCCCATCCCACTATCATACTCTCAATTAAACTGCAGAATTCATTTGCCACAGGATGAAAGTCAAAAGTATAAATTAAATCAAAAACCAATTAGAGATTTCTATGGCTCAAAAGTCCTTCCAGACCTTTTAAACACCAAGCTATAAATAGAAATTTTAACTCAGAGGATGCTAACACTGCAAAGTGTTAGAAGCTGAGAGAAAGTATACTGGGGAAAAGATAACTCTATACACAACCTGGGTTTATATTCATTGTCTATGTATCTACCATTTGCCACAGTAAACACAGAATGCTTTATCAAATCGATATTTGTCCTTATTCCACAGAAATGTTCCTAACAGTTAAATTTAATTTCTCAAAGAAATTATTATGTCCCAGGTACCAACAGTTTTGACATATATACAGCAAGATTAGTAACAAGAACAGAAGTAGCCCATGATTGCTCCTTATGTGTTCATGTCACTGAGTCTATTGTTTCAGGCAGAATGTTGGACGTATGAAACCCTTAACTTAGCTGCTTACAAAAGAGAAAAAAAATAAAAAGAAAGTAGAATCATTGGTGTAAAGCTATATTCATTAATGACTCCAAAAGCCTTTAGAAAAATAATTCCATTAAAATTGCCATTTTGAGGAAATAAAATCCATACTAATATGATATCATTAGGGAAAACAACTGCCAGTTTTGTAACCTACAGCTGACTTTAAACTGCTCTGATTTGTCTGTTTCTTCTTTGTCTATAGGGTTACAGGAAGTAGAAATCTGAGAAAATAAAAAAAAAAATTAAGAGAAATGTGATGTAAAAGGAAAGGACTTTAAAAAGTTGGGACTTTATAAAGTTATTTCTGGCTTAGGATTTTTCAGTTGATCTCTGAGCTCTACAATGAAAATCATTCTGAGAAACTGATCAATGTGGAGAAACCAACAAAGTAAGGAGTTGAAACCTAGTTCACACAAGATATTTGCAGAACACAAAGTGATTGGAAGCCCTAACTTGAAATTCAATAAGCATAGATAAATTTAACAAGATTTTGCAGTGCTTATCTTTCAGGTTCATTTAAAGTCCAAAACACACAAACCACAAAACTTTAAAACCAATTTTAAAACAATTTTAATGGCTAATACAACATAAATGTTCAAGCAAAGAAGAGTCATGCTCAGAGCTATTTGCTTTCTGAGATGTTTCCCAGCTACTACACATCTAAATTTTGCTCTATAACAGTGAGTTGACAAAAAAAAAAAAAAAAAAAAAAAAAAAGTTGCATCAAATAACCATGGAGCTGTGAAGTCTGAAACTACTTGGTGGCAACTGGAACTGTAAAGGAAACACAAGGTGGCTGATGGACTCAAAAGACAGGCAAGAACATAGCTGGAAAAATTCTCTAAAGAGTAAAATTATCCCTATTCTGGCTATAGGGAGAATGGTATTTTCAGTAGCATTGCTGACTAGGCAAGAGAGAAATGTATTTGGCTGAAAGCTGTGTTTAAAGCAAAAGATAGCTTATATGGACATCATTGTGATTGATTCTTATAGCATGCTGGATCAGCTAAAGGCACATACTTCTGACATTTCTGATTTGTATATAAGGAAAATGGATTTCTGTCCCCCTCTATTAGCTTAAGCATTAATACAAAATATGGCACATTAACAGGAAGTACAGCCCTACCCAGCAAGCAATGGTAAAAATTATTCTATAAGAAATGTTAAACCACTTTTCTTGACATAGTCGTTGATGTACTTTAATGTGCAACTACTATTTCTGCAGGCGTGAACTACATAAATCAATGTGAGATCCTGTAATACTGCATTTTCATAGCAGATCAGCACAGAGTAGTTTGGCAGTAGGTGCTGGTACAGTTTTGACAGAGCAGGGACAGCTAATGTTTAACTGTCTCTAAATGCCCATGCTGAATATGTTTGCATATTGGCCTCAGCAATACATAAGACAGGTTGCTGATTCAGACCTTTTTTAAAATTTGGTATTTGTGTGTCCATACCTAATCCACTCTAGAAAACTTTCCTATCTTCATTTAAAACAGCACTGTTACTGTTTTCAGTATCTCCTAACAGCTAAAAGAAATCTGAATTATATAAGACTGAATAGGTTCAAATATCACATTTTTTATTAAATTTGTGAAGTGGGGAGTTAATTATCCCAATATAAATCAAGACAGTATAAGTGATCTGTCTATATTGATCTATTTTAAGATTAAATTTATTTGCTCTGCAGAAATAATTTTTGTTGCAGTAATATTGCATATCTATAGGAATCTTACATATGTGTCTGTTAGACTGAAATAACTGCATTTTATTTGGTAAGGATGATGCTAAAACAGCCACTATGAATTCTGTATAGGCTCATACAACATGTCTTTCTTTTTGTATAAATGTCTTTATAAATTTTTTTCATGAGGTTTTCTACTTTCTAAATACCGAAGGTACTCTTTCATTTATAATAATTTGGTTTTATATATGCAAAGTATTTTGATATATTCAAATCAAAACACAAATGTGATGTAGTGCAAAAGATTACCTATGTTCATGGATGAATTATAGGTGTTTATACTGTCAAAATTAGTAAATATATTAAGTAATTCTCTTTGTATAGTATTTAATCTTTGAACAATTTTCCTTTGTTATTGTTTTTCCCTCAAGTGTCATTTGACTGCCTTAAAAGAAAAAAAAAAAACTATCCAAGAAACCTATCAATCTCTTGTCAATTCAGAATTACTTTTGAAAGGATTGTGTAAGGCAGACAGAGATATTATTCTGACAATCTCCGCATCTCTGAAAGTTGTTTGTAAGAGCTATATTAAACAACCTGCCATCAGTTGTGGATCAAAGTCAAGGAAAGAAATTTCTTACTATTATTTGGATAAAACCACTAATTTTATCCATCCATTTTCTTCTTCAGCAAGGAATACATCTTATAAAATACTTTCTTCTTTACACATATATCTTCTTGTCCTGTCAACATTCTGATACCTGCATTAAAGAGTTAACTGATAAGACATGTACAACAAGCATTTCAAAAATCCTGTATTCCTTATCATTTCAAGAATTCAATATAGCCTTTTCCTAAACCATTCATATTTCATAACCCATATGGTGTCTATCTCAAAGTACAATATCTGAGAGGTAAATTAGAGATAAAGCTTCTGGTAACACAGATTGATAGGAAAAAGCTAAGTGTTTTAGATCATGTCTGCCTGCTAAAATTCCTAATCTATGTTTAAGCACACAGAATTAGAAAAAAAGTTTATGAACTATATAAATTTCAGTAAGACTTAGATTATTGATGATTTTGAAGAATGTGCATACCTGAATGCGTTTATTTCTGGTTTATTCCAGTGTATCAATGGAAAAAAAAAAAAAGGCTAAGAATGGTCTTTACTATTTCAACATGGAAAATGGTCTATTCCCTGTTCACCACCTTCTTAAAGGTCCTAAATTCAAAGTATGTTACAGTATATTTTGATATATATGTATTAAAGTATCTGTTTTGAAGTTAAACTTCAGGACCAAACAGTAAGACTAACTGTGGAGACAGTTAATAAGCAAAAAGCACTTTTCTTCATTTAACTGTATTGTCACCATTTTTATTTAAACTTAAATACTTGCTCCTGTTCAAGTTTTTGGATAAAGAGCAATACTATTTTCTTAGCCTGTGCTGCAATATTGCTCTTTCCTGACAAGATTCAGATATGCTCAACTGAATTAAAATTATGAATCAGTATTTGTTTTACACTTTTGAATAAGTATATGAAGAAGCCAGCTAGCCGACTTTCACAAGTATTATTTTCCTTTTCTCAGTTTTTATGCTGGGATTAGGATTATGAAAAGATGTTTATAAAAGAAATGTTTGCCATAAAGTTAGTAAAATCCTTCTGTATTAGAATCATAGAACAATTAGTTTTGAAAGAATTTCTGGAGATCATTTTGTCTAACCTCATGCTCAAAACAGAGCTAGTTTCAAAGACCATGTTGTTTGGGATCTTGCCCAAGGCTGGAGATTTCACAACCTTTCTGGGCAACCTGTTTCAGTAGTTAGGCACTTCAACTATGAAGATTCTGTTTTCATTAAACCCAGTTTGTAATTTGCCCTGCTGTAATTTGCACACATTGTCTTTTCCTTTTGCTGTGCACCTCTGAGAAGAGTCTAGACCTTATTCTACCCATTAGCTTTTTCTCCAAGTTTAGAGGGAGTGGCATTAAAATTATGTTAACCAGATGCATTCAGATACATCCTGTCCAGTCTGATGGATGCATCCATATCCAGTACAATCAAGTAGACCTTAACAAGGTTGTCTTATTTTGGGCTATTCTTTCCTCCCCCAAACTTTATTACTAAGTATGGAGGTCTGGAATGCGTGTGTCAAGCCTGGAGTGTAAAAATAGGCTTTATTGGCCTCACCAGTCTCACCTGGGACCCCAGCCGTGCACACTTGGCCATTTAGGATCAGCCCTGAACCCCCAGTGTTGTCCTGGGCTATACTGCAGGTGCATTCAGCCCCGTTGCCTATTGTTTCTGACTTGCAAACCGGTCTGAAGTTTTGGATTGAACTTAAAGCTGACTCTTTGCCTTGCCTTGCTCTGTCTGCTGATTATCAGACTGTCACCAGAACTTGTCAGTCATCAGTCCAGTCCTGCTTTGGTATGCTGAACTACACACTGTCAGTGAAGGCACCATCTTGCCCGTGTCCTTGGCTATCAGCTGGTCTCTCCTGATGGAGCAGCTCTTGCCACTGTCTGACCCCCTGAGCAGACCTTGCCAGTAAAAACTGTGGTTAAAAGGGCACTGAATACCCCTGCATTTTCTATATTCTTGGTCACTAGGTCACCACCTCTTCTGGCAGCAGGACAAGAGGTTTTTCTTGGACTTCCTTTTTTACAGCTGATATGCCTCTCGATTTCCTTCTTTTTGATCTTCACACTTTTGATTAGTTTCAACTTCTGTCAAGCTTTGGTTTTCCCAATATGCCCATGTGATTTTTCTATGTTACTCTTTGGCAGGCTGCAAAAGAGGAGGCTATGGAAGCCTTCTTCCCCTGCAGAAGGGGACCTCTTGACTACCATTGTCAATTGCTTTCTCTTTGTGGTGCTGCTTCAGACATGGATTAGGCACAACTGACCCAAGCAGACTGTGGTGATGTAGATTCTGTGCATGCTAACGGTTCCAAAGTGGCAATTGTATTTTTTCCTAAAGGGTTGTTATGTTAGATCTGTAATTCCCCCTTCCAAGCAATTTCACAACACAGACTTCTTTCACATCTTCTGTTGCCGTGTCTGTAGCTTCTCTACAAATGAACATCTGCAAGTGGGGAAATCTGTTGCCAGAAGTCACAAGGGTCCGGTATCTATTAAGATAAGAGTTCATTCTCCTGCTGGACCTTCGCGCTCCTGTGCAATGCAAGGTTTGTGCTTTTGCCTCTACACAAGTCTCTGTGAAGAAAGGAACATTTCCTTCCTCTCACATATATAGACACAGGTCTAAAGTAAGATGCATCCTGAAATATTCTGTTACTTCATTAGGAAATCTGCTTGAAATAAGGACTGTTCTCTTTGAGAGTTGCATATGTTTTAAACTCATCTTATTATAGGACCAAGAGACTTCCAGTAAATTTCTGAATAATAAAAAAAAATAAAATTAGAATCACAGCTTGGATATTTTATTGCTTTTTTTCAGCTTCGTCTTATTATAACAATATTTTAGAACTTTTTTTTTTCCCCCAAGTTTTATAATAAAATATTTAAATGCAGGAAAATACAGTTATGAGAAAATATGTGAATTATAAAGATTAGCAAAACTTTATAATGCAGGTTCAAGCCTCCTTATTAAGGAGGGTATTTGAATTTTGGAAGAATGAGTTAGAATTACTAATCTAAGCTGTGGCCTAATATTTTTCCTTGTAAAATAATAAGGGACTGTTTTTCTGTTCTACTGCAAGATGCATTCTGATCTTTCAGGAATTTGTCACCTCACTCAGGGAAGAAAGGAAGAATTTACATTATTTGCTAATAATTGTGACCCTTCTAGTTTTTTTGAGCATGAAATTCTGTGAGAATAATTAGATACAGTATGAGATTTCACTGTTATTAACCTCAAACTCTGCTTCTATCTAAAACCTGAATGCTGGGATCTAGTCTAAATTTAACTTGTCTGGTCACTACAAATCTGATTTAGCACACAATAATTTTTCTACCTATTATATGAGCAAATGATACCTGCTAGTGCCAGTCACATTCATCACATTTGACCTTATTAATCATGTAGCAGTTTATAACTCTTCAAAATTTAGATGCATAATCTAAATATATCATCATACATTTAGATAATCATCAATATTTTGTTCAAACATGCAGTGTTGAGAATTTTAAAATTTATGTAGAATTAGATAACGTTTTTCAAGGACAGTGAAAAAACAAAACTGAAAAATAATCATTGTGACATGAAAAATGCAGTGTCACAGCAATTAAGTATTAATTATAATCATGGTACGTTATAGAAACATATTAGATATCATGCTGCAACTTTGGAAGTTTAGAGTTCATCTCTTTTCTGTGCAACCCGAATTGTGCTGACAGTGTCTGGATATACTGCAGAAATGTAAATTCTTGGTTATTCTAGTTTGATTGTAGCAGATGCAGAGATACTGGTTCATCAATACCCTCCAATCTTTCTCTCTCTCCTTAAACAGTCAGGACCTGGAATCATACTGTAAGTGACATTTACTGTCTTGAAAGAGAACACACACTTTTTGCTACACTCAAGCTACTTTACAATGTATCGAGAGTCATACTGTTAAAGTGACCTTTTTTCCTCTCTGGTTCCTGTAGATAGTTAAAAGGATTAATTCCATTTTGGGCTGCTCTCTGTCTCTGTGCTGGGGCAGGGGCAATAAGAAGGCAAGACAGAAATATCTGAGTAGATGAGTAGACCCTTCAGGCTCAACTGAAGCCCTAGCACCAGCTATGTGACAGGTTTGCTTCCCCAAAACAACAACAACAACAAAAAAAAAAAACCAAAAAAACCACCACCACACCCCCCCCCCAAAAAAAAACAACCCACCATAAAACCAAACAACCAAAAAAGTCTTTTCACCTGCTGCCCTGTTGAACTAAGATTCTTGCTTGAGTAGCTACTCTGTGGTTCAGAACAGGATGCACTGACAAAAGACACCTGTTTTCCCCTTTGCTTTTGTTTGGGGTTTTGGCATTTGTCTGATCTGTGGAAAAGATGTATTCGGTCACCTCAAACTAAGAAAATCCTAGGACATTTAATGTGACTCCACTATTAGATTATTAAGCAAGAGATAGATAACTACTAGACTAGTTATCAGGGGAGGGTCAAACAGGTTGCATCCTATGAGAAGAATGGTATTTATCACTGCCTGTTTACTCTCTACATCCCTGTAGCACAGGCACATAGCTATCTTAAGCAAACTTTTCCACTATTCAGAAGTTCATTTTCCTCTCTATTGACTTTCTAGGGAAAGTACATATTGAAGTTAGACTTCCTCCCACCCCTCTTTAGATTATTAATATTTGAATTAGTAATAAAGTTGTTTTAAATAAGTATATTGTAATAGTCACTCTTATTAACTACAAAGTAAGATTAGAGACTAGAAATATATCAAGATAAATGAACAATGCCTAGAAAGACAGATATGTACGTTATGGAGTTGAAAGTGGTTTTGCAGGTAAACTGTAGTTTGCAGTAAGAAATGGAATGGCCCTGCAATGTGACTGTTAGAAGAACAAACTATGACCTGTGTAGTAAAAGGCTGCCTTTCAGATTTGCTTTTTATTCCTTCTGTTACACCAGTATAAACATGTAGCACTCAGCAGAGTGCTATCCCACTAACTAAAGGCAGCATTTATTTTTCTAAAATGGTATCTGATAACTACTACATATTATGGTTATTTTCAGTATTTTATATATTCCTGGCTGGTTTGCAATCGTCAGCTGTTAGATAGTAACTGACTCTATAAAATTAGCATACAACAGTAGTAACATAAGATATTTTAAAACCATAGTGGGTCATTGCCTGGCTTGTTTCTATGTAGTAGTGCATTACAGCATTGAGCAGTTCTCAATCACTTAGCTAAGAAAAATAGAAGCTAGCTTTGCACCAGAAATAATCTATATAGGAAACAGAAAGGTAGCATGGATGTCTTTAATAGATGTTGACTTTTCTCATAGCAGTGTGGTTCATATTTTAAAAGTTATATGTAAAAAAATCCTGTCGTAACTATTAATTTTCAAAATACTTGTTTAAAAAAAACATTTCTAATAAGTCTTATGGGGTTTGCATAATACCAAAACCCAAGACCTTTACTGATGATCAGAGCATGAGTTGACTGATGTATTTTCCTGAAAAAGTATTTCAGAAAATGGAAAGTTAGGTCTGAGTTTCAAATAATAAATAATTCCACGGTAATGTTGTAAACCAGACTGTGAAGAAACAAGTAATGGAAAATTACAAATTACTTCTCTCGCTTGTCAAGGTAGCTGGACAGTAAATTAATAGTATATTCAATACTTTTTGGAAATAAAAATTCTCATGTGGCTACAAACTACACATAATGCTCCCAAATATGGTGTATCTACAGTAGCTCCTACAAATATATCATAAAGCATTTGAGGCTGAGCCTTAGTGCAATCATGGTAAAATGGGATTGTTAAAACATCTGCAACTATGTGGGAACTGATAAGTGGAATTTATACTTGAGAATGTAATGAGAGTTGACACCTATTTGTGACATGACTGTATCATAGATTGCCTGCAGCATGATAGCATCACTATTTCTAGCAGGCAAAGATGTATTTGCTGAAGGTGAAAATGTCATTTAAACAGTTGATACCTTTCAAATAGTCTAAGCTAGATGCCTTGTACAGTTCTTGCCTTTTCAGAATAAATATACACAACCTGAAATTCTGGATAAAGAAATAATGCCTCTGTGATTATTAAGTCAAACCAGACTGTACATTTGGAACAACACACATGGCTATCTGTAGAGGTATTTGATTTCTAGTGGCAAATATTCATAACCAAATATTGTTGCAAGTCTGTGTATAATAATTTGACATCCCGAATATCTGTTTAGTTTATATATGTTACAAATAAAAGCCATGGAGCTGTTTTAAATACATCTTCATTCAGGATCTAACAAAATTGCATCCTCTTATACAATACCAAAAAAAAAGAGAAATTACTAACTTGCTCCCATATGAGAAGTAAAGAAGTATACGTTCACACAAAAAGGAAGCTTGAGCATAAGTTAAAAGTAATACACACAGATGTAAATTCAAATGTTATTTTTATTTATATGATAAATTATATTTGAGAGTGCACAAAACTGACTTCCGTTCAGCCACATTTCTTTAAAGATTAAAATGACATGTTCACTAGCTGCCGTATCTCCAGCTTCCAGCCTTGCTGCTCTGTTGTAAAATCAGCAATTTATTAACAGTTGCATTCATACAGATATGCTAATTCACCTAATCTAAACTTGTATTATCTGCTTCAGTTTATTTTTTTCTGAAACTTTCCTCTTTTCACTCTTACCTTCTTTCCCTATTCTGTCTCCATACCAAGATCTGATTCTTCATCACCCTGCTCGTTCTTGTTCTTCGCTTTTATGCCTTTCCATTGTGTTCGTGCCAATGCCTGTCAGAAAGCCAGCAAGATAGATGTTACTCCCTAGGGGACAGGGAGCCAGGAGCCAAGTGTGGTAACATGGCCAGCAGGGCTGGGACCTTGTTGGACAGGACCTGTCCCTCTGTCTGTCCCTTGCAGCACTCCAGGCATGCCAGCTATTCCAATGTGTCTCTGTAAAACCGGTAAGATTATGTCTCTGACACGGTGCACAGATTTCTAATTCTTATTTGTTCCTCATATTGCATGTGTTGCATACAAGTGTTTGAGCTAGATACTGAGTCACGCTGCTTTCAGAAGGGAAATATGAGAGCTGTGTCCATCACACTGGTCTTCCACATGCTTTCTCACTGCCTTCCCTGTCCCAGCTTCAGTCTCTGGTCACTATCACCCACAGAATTAAATCTGATGCCATTCTTACTTAGGATAGTAGGTGTGTTGGCATGGATGTTCTTTCTCCACTTAGAATCCTATCTCTTCCCACTACGCCCAAATCCTCCTAAAGTATCATGTAGTCATAAAAAATGAAGTGCTGTCTACAATGTCAGACACATATAGACCCTCAAGAGGCATATGCTCTTACAAGAGCCTTTCGCCTGTTCCAACAGACTAGAGGAAAATATACTTGGACTCTGATGCCTTTTGTGCAGCCCCCAGGGCTCTGTACTCACTATTGATGCACTCGGAGCAGTATCTTTGATGCCCATGTGAATGAAGAGCAAAGGCACATAGTCTGGGGTCAAGATGGACTTCAGCTGTCCCTCTGCACCTTCTGGGATCTGAGATCTAGTAAGCCACAAGCCTCATGAGACAGGCAAGAAGATGCATGTCTTCACTCCCTGCAGAAGAGAGTCCCAGCCCCTACCACCCACTGCTCACTCTCAGTGCCTATGTGTATATCTGGTTCTTTGATGCAGATCAGCAGACAAAGAAGGAACCTCCCTTGTATTAGCCGAAGTCACAGGTTTCTAGACTCCCACGCCTTGTAAGTCTCCAACAACTAACTGTTCAGCATAGACACTGGACTGAACCCTTTCTTCTGCTGAGGTCTTTTCAGTGCAGAGTAGAGTAGCTGGACTATTCAGCTCTGTATGGAAAAGGAAGTTTGAAGGCTGTAGGGGCTGAACGGTCTCACTGCTGAGGTCTTGCAGAACAACTGCCTATTTGGCTGGATTTTGATAGAAATAACATCTGTCTTACCTTGAGGAGGAAAGGACTTGGCCACATGTCTTTAGGAAAAGGCTTAAGGCAGCAAATCTAGAATGGGTTGAGATTTTAAGATATATTGTTTTCTTAACTTTCTCCATTGCCTCCCCACACTTAATGAACTTTTGCACACTGGTCCCTCACTCCACTCTCTCTTGTTTGGGCAGATTCAGCTGTGGAAAATAGGAGCTGAAGAGTTCATAAATGTGATGCAGAGTGTTATAGCCCAAGGCCTTTCTTCTTTGAAACCTTGACTATTTCTGTCTCACCAGTCAATGAATTTCTCTTTCCTCCTCCTCAAATCTGTCTCACTTTTACATTCTTCTCTGGTCTCATTCAGTCTGCTCCTGACTCTCAAGCACGTTTCCCTCGTCTCCTGCACTTTTCTCTTTTTCACACAGTGGTTAGAGTACCTCAGAAATATGAACTCTTGAAAGTTTATTTCTTCCAAAGATTAACTCTTCCTGTTCGTGTGATAAATGCTTGCACCTTCATGCCACCAACAGAGATATACTTGAAATTCAAAGTTGTTGTGTGTTATTTAGGTACTACATTGAATTCCAATATAGTCAATCCATTTTTCATTTACAAGTTTGAGAAGTATAACTTGTAATGACTTCAGTTCTATTCTTAGCACTCTTTTCCCTACTGTTGACATTGCTACTACTCCTGTCAGCAGGAAAAGCAGGGGAAACCATTTGCTAATGGCTACAGTCCTCCTGAACAGCACGCACTTACCCTTTTTCTTTGTTGCCCTGAATGTTAGATAGTCATTCACACCAGTAAAAGTAAATGCAATCATATACAAATTAGAGAATGTACAAAAGGAATAATAGATAAATGAGCAAATTGATTTTTTGATCCAGCATTTTGAGTGTAGGATTCTCTCTGTGCATATTTTCTAAATTAGCTCCATTAAAATATCACTTGAAAGTATTTAAGTGTTTATCACTTTTTCTACATGTAAGAAAAAAGACAAATGCTACATTAACAGTAAAAATACTAAACAGTAGAAATAAAAAAAAAAAGTTATGGTACCTCTTAATTTTTAAATATGCTTCATGAACCTGTAACCAACAAACACAGTATGTAAACCACAAAAGTGATAATATTACCATGTACCTGGGTAAAAAAGATGTGCAGTGCTTATGGCGGAAATTTATGCAATGACAGGGAAAGAGTTACCTGGTGGAACAAGATGGAAATGATAAAAAGAGTTTCAGAACTGCGATAAGAACCTTATTACCTATTCTCTAATGTTCACTTTTTTTAACTAACTTATCAAAAGTCCATAGTGGCCATATTTGTTACTAAAAAGCATTACAATAGTCTGAATGTAAAAATAACACCTCTATCACAATTTCAATGTTATTATTTTCAAAGATCCTACAGGGCCAACACGATTTTTTTTCCTTCTGTTGCTGTAATCATCTGGAGTTTACACAGTTCACAGGAAAAGCAAGCTGAGAGTTTCTTCTGCTTTAACTAGTTCTCACAGAACAGTATATAGGTCATGATTTACAAGAGGGGGAAGAAAAGATACAGCCACAAAAACTTCCTGAAGGATAGCGTATTTTTTCACATGCTACTGAAGTATGATTAACCCTTCATGGCTGCATAGTCCCCAGCTGAGGCTGCCTATGCCCTGTTTCAGGTTCCAGTGTGGAGTTGCGAGCAAGTACAGGGCTTACTCACTGACAGCTCTTGCAAACTGTCAAATTTAATAACGCAGACTATGTCAGCCAGATTGCTATAATGAGTTCCATGTGAAGAAAAAGTAATAAGCAGTGTTATATAATGTTATTCACTAGGGAATGATTTCTAGATGGAAACTGAAGTAATAGCTTTCATTTATGCTCTTATTGTTGTAGGTGACCCAGGTAGGGATGCCTACAGTTACATGTGTCTAACACTTTCCCATTACAAAACTCTGGGTTTAGTCGCTTATAGTTTGTGCAAGTTTCAAGCATATGAGCTGCCTTGGGCTACTTTCTTATACATTTATTTATTTATTATTTTGTAAGCATCAAAAAAGCCCCAGGCATCCTCCTGTACCTGTACACATAGCCGCTTGGAAGCTTATCCAGCAGTGCGCAGTGACAGGAGCCGCTCTCACACAAGTTGAGACTTCCATGTGATTTGCACAGGTTCTGTGGACTCACAATGTGAAGTAACAGTGATGAGAAGTCTGCTGTGAGTGTATGAAGTGCTATAAAGTAGAAATACTTTGAGAATCCTGGTCTCCATTAGCTGCTCTATAAAAGAAATACCTGTCCCTGCTGAAGAATGTAAAACCTGAAAGGTTTGACAAATTATAGTTAAGAAAACGATAAGCAGCAACATGACCAGGGCAGTGGTAAGTGTGCATCTTAGTAATTACATGACTGTATGATTATTCTAAAAACTATGAATACTACCTTGAGAGATTTTCTTACTGTTTAATACTGCTTTGTGATAGTTATGTTCAAAGCAGAGATTATTCATGGGCTACAGCAGAGCTGCAATAGAAAAGTCTCAAGGTAAGATCTTTGAATTTGGAATTTCTCTTCCATTTGAACTGAAAAGCTTTGATTTTACATTAACAGTTTCTTGCTTTCCCTTTGAGAAATTTCAGTTTAGAGAAGTACAACTTAAATTCCTGAACTGCAAGAATTTGAAGTTACTGTATTTGATATATACATTGCTCAAAAATGAACTTTTTTCCCTCCTTGTTATGTAGAAATGTGATAAGTACAAATGCCTATAATTCAGTGGGAATTCTTATTTTATTCATGTTAAAGATGCTCTAAATCAGAAGTTACTGCCAAAAACAAGTAGTAAAACCTAACAAAGTTTTAAACTCTTGGTTAGTGTTTTCCTAAAGACAACAATCACCGTTATATTTTCTAGAATGAGGGACAAATACTGATGACCAAGTTTTTTAAAACAGGTAGTGGATGTTACATAACTGATTCCCATCATTTTAGCTGTAGCGGGGCCTTATGCCAGTGTAAGATTTTTCCTTTCATGTCCAAGATCATAAATATCCAAGAAGAAATGTCTCTGGTACTAAAGATATACCCCAGATGTTGCTGCCTTTGGCTCGGAATAAATTTGGATTGTGTGCCGAGCTTTCCATTTCCACCCATTTTTTCTACTAATCGAGAAATTTTCCTTTCCTCTTGCTTGAGGGTAAAAACGAAACATATGCACACACACCCCCCACACAAAACCAAACAAAAAACACCCAACCCCAAAAAACAACCAAACAAATTTCTTGAATGGTTTATTCTTTGTATATTTTTGTCACTCCTCACTTTCTCTCTAAAATATGTTTTAACAGATTCTGCAAGCTCACCTCTGATTCATTTTTGCAGTAAAGGTTTCCCATATGTCCACACTGTATTTTAAGGGAATCCTTGGAGTACACAGGATTTCAGGAGACTGCTTTTCTCCTTTGTTCAACATTGAACTTACTTTTTATCTTACAAATTTTATGGACACTTTTGTTAATTTACCAAAATAATAATAAAAAAGAAGTAAACAAGTAAGTTAGTTCTTCTCTTTAAACAGCTAACTTAAACACTTCTGAAACTATATGGCATGTGTCAGCAATATATTATTACTAATTTCTCTGCAACACACTAGGCCATGTATGAAAGTTTGTTCTATAAAATAAATAAATATCAATACACAGAATTGCTTGTGTCTGTATTCAGATTATTATGCTTTAAATGATAAATTTATGTCACTTATAGCAGATGTGCTTTTAGTCATATCCCTACATTTACTTCAAATGCAGTCGTTTTAAAGGGGCAGCAACAAACTTCAATCAGACCAAACATTTTTCTGTTTCTTCTTTCTGTCAGAACACACAGGTTCTTCTTTTTCTTATTTCACCACACTTGTGGAGCTGAAATGGGTGAAGCTGTCTTTAGGGCAGGAATGGATCATGTGTTCTAAGCTGTTACGTTCAGGTTTTATTGCCTCATTTCCAACTCATCTCTTACTTTCTGCATAAAATCCTGCCCAAAGCTTATCTTGGTACAAAATTTTAAAGCAGAGGTATAGCAGCAAAGAAAGAGAGAGGGAATATAATAAAGAAAAATCAGTCTGACTTTTTTCCAGTTTAATAAAGAAATGTAGCCTGCTAGTGAAGCAGGTCATTTCTTATTATCTGTAGGTAATTAATTCTGGCAACTATTTTACTACCTGTACAGTCTTCCTGCTGTGAAAATACATCTTCATCAAATGTAGTGGGCAGCAGTGCACAATTCCAAACAAAACGTGTTTTGAAGATAGATAACTATTGCAGCTCCATATCTAAACATGTAATTTTCTTTCAGAGCCAGCATGCATTTTTACTTTCCTGCCCAGCTTAGAAAATGGAATGTTGATGGGACTGTATCATCTACACTACCTTTCTGCATCTGTCTATTGCGAAAGGCATGAAATAGAATGCTCCACTCTATCATTGATTTGTTGCCAGCATAATCTGTTTTATTCAAGTCACAATCCAACTGTTTCTCTACCACCACGTTATTTCACAATTTCTCTTCCCCAAAACTGACCACACATTATGAACAAGTCAGATGTGTTCATTCGGCTTTGATTTTTATACCTCTTTTAAATCAATACTGCAGTAATTGATCTTCTAAAATGTAAGAGTTGGTGCATTGTATAACTGAAATGGCAAGGAAGGTAGGTAGAGATTTTCATTCTTGACTGAAATGAACACCAGGTGCTATATTGAGATTTTAATGATTCACAGAAATAAATTCAACGTGCTGCAGTATGGTTTGCTACCATACCTGCTCCCTTTATTTAAATAATACATTGGGCTATTCTAATTCTCAGTCAGATTAGGGACTAGCAGGTAATAAAGCATATAAACACTTCTATAAACTATCTTTTTACAGTAAGCTAATTTCAGTTAGAAATGTAGCAATCCTTTCCTTAAACTTTTTTCTTGAACTGATTACTTGTAAATTTTAACCACCAATACCTATATATATAGGCGGCTGCAGCAGAACAATCCAACGCTCTTCCAGTCCAATATTCTGTCTAGCAACAGTTAGCACCAGGTGCTGCAGAGAGAGATGAAATTCTTCCAGTTGAGCAGTAGTACAATGTGAGGGAAGGGGGGAATTCTTAACCTTGAAAATTATTAGTTAACACCTTGAGAATTAATAGGCATGTGGATTTCCTGAGCAGCTATATAGATTCAAAAAACATTTCATTCCTACAGGGTGTGTTGCATAGCTCATTTGAAGTTGGTGGCAAAATTTTTGTCACTGTATCTGTTTCAGAATAAATTATTTATATGTCTAATTTTTTTGTTATTATAATTACCAGGACAGTGCTAGAAGCACCTAGCTGGAATTCTTTGTCCCCTCTTTATGCTATTTATACCCACTACAGCTTTTCTTACTCTTTTGTAAAGGGAAATATTTCTTCTAGATTATTTTAAAAAGTCCTGTATGACTCCTGTCAAGAAGAAAAATTCTGCATGCCTAATGTTCTAATAATAATAACAGTGTACTTGAAAGCACATATATATATTTTGTTTCTAATGTGCTACCTTGAGCTGAATTTGTAAAGTTATATTAAATAACTGACATAAGATATATGAGGGCTCATTATGCTGAAATTATTTGACAGCATCCAGTTACTGTTCTTTCTTAGTATATTGCTAATTTTATTATTTCTTTTTTACTTCACCCTCTATCTTAAAGCTTTAGGGTGGGATGCAATTTATGTAATGTTAGACCTTAGAAGTTTAGATATTTTTACTTAGCTTTTCATCTAAATTTCTTTAATAATCAGTTGAGAGAACTGACATTTAGAGGTTGATTCCTTTTGTTCAGAGATAAAATTAACTAATTTTCTATAATGTGTGCCTGTCTTAAACTAAATCACCTTATAGATAGAATGAAATTTAAGTATGTGAATTATTCAACTGATTTCAGTTACAGCATAGTTAGTTGGAAAGAAGAGAAATAGAAACCTAATGGCTTCTAACATATTAAGGAACTGGATGTTTATTTTACAGAGAACAAAAGAGTCCTCACAACAATTATGCTAATTTAAAAAGTAAATTAAGAAAACCTCAGATTAACAGTGAGGTATGGAATAACATACTTTCATATGATGTGTAACAGAGCATTCTTTTTACTGTAGTCTCTAATCAGAATGAAAAGCAAAAATAAACAGCCACAGTACAATGCCAGTTCAAATTACTTTAGTTGTTCTGTGGGCCAAACTTGCCTCTTTCAGATTCAAGATTCCAGTGTATTCATGTCCCACAGTTTGCACAAAAAGCCTTAGCCGCAAAAGATTTGACAAGACCTGTAGTCTTCCCTCCACTGAGAAAGCTGTGGCTGAGAAAGAGGGAGAGACGGCTCTACAGAAATGGAATGGAAGAATTCAGAAGTGTTCATCAAATTAAATGGATATGAAACAAAATAGTTCATTCTCTTCTTAAAGTAAATCAATTTAAGTGGGAAGCCGCATTAGTAAGAGAACATGCATGCTCCATTTTCCCCAGCCAGCTGGAAGGACACTGAAAGGAAAGCACTTACCTTGTTGGAATTGCCTAGCTGGGGCTTTTTTGGTGTGGTGGTGGTTTTAAGTTGAGCAGGCCATGAAATGACACCTTTTCAGCCAACACTTCCCTGGGACTGCAGACATGACATGTGCTATAGGTCTGTGTTTAGGTGTCAGTTTCATAAATTTTCCTCAATAGAGAATGACTAGAGGGAGACAGTGATTTAGAAGTTTACAGTAATCCAGGTGCTCTGAACTTTCTTATGAAAGAATTCATTTTTTTACACAGACTGTAAAGAAAACCTGCTTGTAATATATCCCTAAATTAGGCCTCCTAGTATTTAGATTCCTAATATTACTTGATACAATTGGGCATGTTGACTTTCACAGATCCTGACTATAAATATGGAAGAAAGGTATCCCACAACTGAAAAACATCTTTGAAGGAAATGTAATTTTTTGGTTGTTTGGAAAGTAACAGAGGAGGCATTCTACAAATCTGTCAACAAGTTGGATTAACAGTGCCTATCTGGATTAACATGTCTAATAAAAAGAAGAGGAGGAAGCTAAAACAAATTTTGACCGTAGTTGACTATGACTTTTTCTATAATTTTTGTTATTTTTGTTTCCATAGCTGAAATGTGAAGGGAGTGTGGCTATGATAAACACTGATAGCTCTTCATCGATGACAGTAATGCAAATCTGTTGGGACTTGCGCATCTCTGCTGAGAAATCTTACGAGGAGAAAGACTGATAAAACATATATTCAGGAACTGAAATGACAGCTGAACAAGGCTACAATTGAACACCACACTGAGGTGAGTATAACTTCCCTTTTATATGGGGGTAGAGAAGCTTCAGTCATGTAAGTGTTGAATCATGTGATTGATTGTAACCATTGTAGTTGGCATCCTTAAATATTTTCAAAGGTGTAAAACTATTTGGTCTAGGTCAATGGGTATGAATGAACAAAATTCCTATGTACTTTTCCGAAAATATAACCACACTGTACACAGTACTGAGAGTTCCTCCTTTCCCTTTTACTATATTTCTTTTATGTTTGCTATGTTCAGAGGATGTACTAGACTTGGAGACACTATGGAGAAGCTTGCATGGAGTCACTTGCCTTCTAACACCTACATACTGGATGTTTCAAATTTTGTTTACCCTGATGGGAGGTCACCGTGCTCCGGTGGTCTCCTCTTGAAATGAACTCTGGGCAGACTCATATGATGGAAATCAGATTGCTGTCTTTACCGTGTCTACAAACTGAGGTGCAACTTATTACTCAAGAGCAGCAATTATTTTTCTGTAATGGAAAACTGGTATCTTGATAAAGTTCGGAGAGCTGAAATTCACATCGAATTATGAGACACTGAAAATCCACAACATCTAGTAGTTTTGTCCACAAATATTCTTCTATATACTGTGTGACTACAATAAACTGATCAATCTGATCTGAAATATGCTGTTACTTTTAATCATAAGGTTCCTTCCTTAGTTGTATTTAGTAACTAGAGAGCTTTCAAGGTGTTTTAAATAACATTCCATAAAAAGACATCTAAATAATATTCAATTAGCTGTTGAAACAAAATGGCAATGTTTGTAGATTAAAATATTAATTTAAGTTGAGGATGATAAAAAATATTTTCATATTAGTACCAAAGATCCTTTACTATTTTATATTTCTATAGGAATACTCTCATGAACTATTGTGTTCATATAGATTGCAATAGAAAAATTAATATGGAAATTTTAAAGGCAAAAGGAACATTTTTTCAAAGAACATAAACATGAGCCAGCAAGAATGGAACACTTCCTTACTTCATATTTGTGTGCACAGATATATTCACCTGAAACACTTGTAATAACCACTTTTTTTCCCCTGAAATTTTAGTTTCTCTTCAGTAAGTTATTCTATTAAATAATGCTTTTTAAGCATTTTCTTTCAAAATTAATATTCTGGTGGGTTTGTGTGCTGTCATTCAAAAACCTTGGAAGAAAAGAAAACCAGACGTTCTCCTCAGCTGAAGACCTTGTTAACAGGTATCCCACAGTTCCTATTTAGTCCATTTAATGGCTCTACTGGAAGAATAATTTGTTGATTACCAGGTGTTGGCAAAACTTGCTATATCTGATAATGTGATGAATATTGCATTCTAAAGGCTTGATTCATCATTGTGTTTTTTCGAGTGCCATCTGGATGTCTTGCTCTGCAAAACCTGCTAATAGAAAGCCATGTTTTAAAAGTTCTCAAACTTACTGTATTTATCCAGTCATGTCCTAGAGATATGCTCTGTGAAGCAAAGCTTCTTTATAATTCAGGAGAACCGTCTATGCACCTGTTTTTACATATATAACTTCAGTTAGTCATTTTACATTAAAATTTCACAATACAAGCTTTTTAATGTAATTTTCAAATGTTTTAATGTTCTGGATCAATCTATGCATAAAGATGGGAAGTTGCACACAAACTCCCTTGCCCAATTTTCTCACTGCTCAGCTTTCTAGTATAAAAGACTCCTAGTAGCCTGTTCATAATGTTTTGTGCAACGAAAATTGCTGTATATGACAAACTAGACAATAGTTGGAATATATGAGTAAATAGCCTTTAGAAAACAATGTGATCACCACTACATTCATAGCATAAGTAGATTCTGAATCTTTGTTTTTACCACTGAAAAGAAATGTATTAGATCACTGCATCAGCTGGCAGACACAATGAAGATGCTTGTGCTGCAAAGAAATAAAATGTGTTCTTTGCTTAGGCTGGAAATACAGTAGTGTTCTCATCAGTTACCTGAGGCAGCCACCCAGCATGTTGATTGCTTCCCAAGATGGATAAATTCTTTACAGGTCGAACATTTTCAATAATGGATACTGTTCACTCAATATAATTTAGAAGTGCTGAGATTTCCTATATCAGCATCTCCTGATATTTTAGACACACTGGTTTTCCCATGTGGTCCAGATAAGGCATGACTGTGGACCAAGTGATTTACAAGAATGAACACAATGGCACACACAGTTTTGGGAGTTTAGATGTGAGTCAGAGGGTAGAAGCTGACCTTGGAATTCCCATTCAAGAAAATAATCCTTTAATATGATGTTCAGGCATGTAAATGAAAGGTGTGGGTTCAGGAGCAAAGCAAAGCAAAGATTTTAGAAAGAACCATGGTATTTTGAAAACCTTTTCAGAAATGCAGAACTGTCTTATTAGCATAAGATTTATTGAAAGCCAGGCACATCTGAGCTCCTGCGAGGGTGGTACCACTACTCCTAGCGGGGTTTAGGTATGTACCACCCATAAATTTCATGAGACACTGCATTTTCTCTGGTAAGGTTTCTGAAGGTCCTACCTTCAGAACTACCTCTATCATTGTGGAAAGTTTGTGTAAGGAAGGTGAGATGCTCAGCTTTGCCTGCACAAGGGTGTGCTGGTTTTGGTAGGGATAGAGTTTGTTTTCTTCATAGCAGCTCATACGGTGCTATGTTTTGGATCTGGAATCACAGTCCAGTCCATCACTGCATTTAGCCTGTTTGCCATTTAAAAAGCTGGTGATTGTCAACATTATACTCTGATGCTAAGCTCTCCCAATGCACTAAATAGGAGGACTTAGCTGTCTTTTGTAGTGCTTGCTGTGTGCCACTCTTTTGCTAAGCATCTGTAGGTGTACTTATAGCCTTTTACCAGTTTAACTCGTAGTTCCCCCCCAAATTATCTTTAGACAGTTTTGAATTTTTTATTTTCAAGTTTTGTTTTTCTTTGAATAAAAGACATAAAAATATTAGCACTGACTATTTTAGTGGGTTTACCTATCTGCATAAAATAATTAACAAGATCTGCTGTTGGTAATGGCTAAAAGAAGGACAAGATGGGGGAAGGGAGGAACCAAAACAAAACCCCACACAACCCTAGTCAGAATTCTATAATCATAAAATCAAATATATGTGTGTAAAAGAACTTTCAGTGTTGAACCAGGATAAAACTATTCTACATTTCAGTGCTAGTCCATACTGCTGTAGTCAAGTTACACATCCTCTGCACTTGTGAAAGACCACTAGTAATAATTAAGTCTCCACTGAGATTTTAGAACAGACTTTCAGAGGTATATGCAGGTGCCTAAAGAAGCAGAACAATGACTAATGCTTTAAGCAAAAATTCCTAAACAAGTTAGGTGACTTGTTGCCATTTAAATAAATAGAAATAGAGTTAGGAGTGTTACTATGCTCTTTGTCTTTCTTTATCTGTACCAACAAATCATACTGAATGCTGTTTGCCTTTTCCTCAACATTTCCTTAAAAATGATTATTTTCTTCCACAAAAAATTACTTTAAAATAACCTATGTAAAATTATTTTCTTAGAAAAGATTTCCAGACAATTCCAGCATTTTTGCAGTCTAGGGATTAAAGTGAGATTTTTTATGACAAAAGACATCATTAGATGAATAACCATAAGGGGTAGATTAAGGTGTCCATTTCAGACTAAAGGGAAAAAAAAAAGGTTTTGGTGGCATAAGAGTAGATAAGATATATATGTGAACCTAAACCTGCTATCTATGAAATAATAAAAAGACACTCTCTTTTTTTATTTATGTCTAAACCTGAGTGAAGTAAGAATACTTTTTATTATTTCTGTCTCGTGTCTGGCATCTTAATCAAAACCATAATGTCCTATGTTACTAACATAAATTGGTTTTCTTCCTTGAGTTTAATTTTGCAGTGAAAGAATTGAAAAGGGAATAGAATAAGGCAATAAATTCTGCATATCAATAAGGTGCAGAGGAAAGTGCAAGATGGATAACTTCTTTGTCTATAAATGAAGCTGGCTGTACTGCTTCTATATTTCTATGAAACCCCCATAACTACATGATAGGAGAGCTGTTTGAAGCCAGGTTTCTTGTGATGCAATGAAAAGCACCACTGCAACTAGTTTGTTAAACTGGCTCAGGAGAAGTGTATTCAAGAAAACACTCAAGAAAACACTCAAGGTTATTTCAAATTCAACAAAAAACAAAACACTCTTAAGACAAGAAACAAGTTTGTATTTATATTCTGTCATTCTTCTAAATTTTTCCTATTTATCCGGCTGACCTGTGGGCCTGGAATCAACAACTGCAGTTCAGTTGAGGTAGATTTTCTTTGTCTCATTTCCTCTATTGTGATTCTTCCAAGCAACTAGTCTTGCAGCTACAAATATAATATCACTAAAAGAAATGCATTATCTTGTGTTAACCCTTCCTTTACAGTCCTGCTGAATGGTTTCCTGCCAAATATAAGTCTCTTCCATCCAAAATGACCCTGGCCAATTCCATAACCAGAGAGAATTACTTTGCCTTCCTTCCAGCCTGTTAATTAGGGGGGGGTGTGGGGGGTGTGTTGTCTTTTGTTCCTCTTTTTTAAGCTTAATATTATTGAAATAATGTTTTCACTGTCTTAATGGATTACTGAAACTACTCTCTTGGCTATGTAGGAGCTGATGTTTAGAAAATCTCAAGAGCAGGTGGTCTGAATTGCTTACAGTTCTCTTGAACGTAAATGCTATGAGTGCCAAGTTGAATAGTCTGAGTATGATGCTGAACCATTATCATCCTGTACCTCGTTAGTCATTTATACCATTCATACTACTTAATCCTATTTATCTTTCCTGCTCAAGGGTTTAGTACAAGTAATTTCATAATGTACAGTGGGACCCCCAGCTAATCCTTCAGTTCCCTTGAAAGCAAAGGTCAAAATTATGATTTCCGATTTGGATATCAAATTTCTATCATAATCCTCTTCTGGCACAGGAATCCACATTACTCTGCTGCTTACAAGCAGCAGATGAACTGGATTTGTGTATAGTCTGTCCTGCTCATCTCAGCAACTCCCTTTTATGCCAGGCTTATTAGGGTGAGCAAGTAGAGGCCAGGGTTCATAATAAATCCCCTTTTCTACCACAGTAACATTTTAACAAATGTATTATCACCTTCAGTACGAACTTTTGAAGTCGAAGTCCAGGTAAGAGAAACAGCAAGAATTTCCCTGGGAATACAATTTAAAACAATGTTTGGAATCTGAACAGAATATCAATGAATATATTTGGACCAAAACAGACACATTGCAGAGGTTCCCAGGATGAGCCTGAAGATAGCTACCTCAATAAGACTACAGGTAACAACAGTTAAACTCTGGTCTAGGTATCTGCATGTATCTGCAGAGGAATGCATGGTTATCTTCAAGAAAGGAGTGCTGTTGGGGTTTTTGCATTTAAAATCTTCAGGGAAAGACTGGAAAATACTGTGTTAACTGTTTTTGTGTTTAAAAGTACAGAAATTATTCCTAAATGTGCCTCTACTAATAAAAGTAAGGAATTGTAAGTTTTTCATCTGTTGTCAGCATGTACATGAAATCCCTCGAGGATCTGTCATCCAATTGCCATTTAGCTCAGGTATCTTTCAGAAAAGTATTGCATGATCTGCTTACGTTTGTGACATCTTTGACACCCTCAACTTCCAGAATAAACTCCCTGTTGTGGAAGCACTAAATTATAAACCAGTAGATGCCTAAACTTTTTGTGCTTTATACCTATATTTCTTTAGATGTCAGGTCACTGCTCTGTACTTCATTGGCAGAGCTGAGTGCCCTATCTAGCTCAGTCTTTGTAATGCTCAGCATCACAAGCTTGAAGGATCTCTTTTGGATTCCTGCCACTAAGGCTTATCATGAGCACAGGAAACCTGCTGAGTCCCACACCGTAGGTGGAATACACAGTTGGCCTCAACTCATACTTTTTCCCAGCTACCTCATATAATGTTAACGTGTTTTTTCCCTTGCTCTGTGAATTGAAACTTCAATTATCATCTCACTGCAGATGGAGTCACGGAATAAGAGACTACAGTGCTCTGTGTGTGCCAGCTGGTAGGGCTTGGCCTTCAAAGAACACACAACACAGCTGAAAGCCTACATAACCTCCATAACAAGCCCACTTCCCAAAACAAGACCCACAAAAGCCACTTTCAAGCCCCTCACCATGTTCAGACTGAGTTACAAACCATTGTGTCTCATGACTTTGTGTCAGAGTTGGTATTTCATTACTAATTCAAAGGAAGGGAGAAACAAATGATCCATGGTCTGAACTTCAGAAATATCTTTAGCCTTTGTCTTTCTCAGGCTTTGGAAACCAGTGATCGAATTACTTCTGCTGTGTTAGAGTAAAAAGTAAAAAATGCATGAGTCTACCTCTTAACAAATATAATCTTGCATTTCTTTTTTTCCTTAAAATCACGGCAATGAATGTATAGGTTGAAAGAAAAAAAATATTAAAAAATAATAATAAAACCCCCACAATTTTGCTTTTCTTTCCAGATATGATGATACAATCTTTAATTACGTGACTGACGACTTTTGTAGTTTGGGTTTTTTTACCATTAGATCCTTTCTTCAATCAATACATAGAATGGATGCTGCTTTCTTCATGGGTCATAACAAATCAATGCCCTTTTTTAATGCTCTTAATTAAATTCTTGCCTTATTTACAGCACCTCTAAGCCCTGTACTGAATAAAAATTTAAAAATTCCTTATGCACCTTACGAGGAGATTTGTAATCATATCACAGAGATAATAGATTATTTTCTTATTCATGCTCCTCATGAAGGTGTGCAGGCTTGGTGTCACCACCTGCAGATGGAAAATTGAAGAATGTAGACTAAGTCCCAAACTGTCAAAAGTCTGCATTAAGTTTTCCATTCCCAAATGTTCCCACCATTTATCCCTAGATCTGATTCTTCAGGGTATTCATAGTTTTATAACTCATAGTACGACTCACTTCGGTTACAAGAATGAGGTTCTAGCAGTCACCATGTATCACAGAATGTATATAAAGACGGATGAGAGCACTGCCATTACTGAGTGTCAGCGAAAAGCTTGATATGTTTCACATACGTATATATGTGTGTATGTAAAACTTTGATATATTTTTCTAGCATTGCTGACAAACAGAAATAGAATTGCATTTTCTTCAACATGTTTCACTGATCAAACTTATAGACCATTTCTTTATGTGATTTCCTGTCTCATTTAATATTGGATTTGTAAATATATTTTCCTAGTTTATTAATGAAGAGGTTTTTTAAAAAAAATCTTTAAAAAATCAACAGAAGACTTCCATTTCTTTCAGGAATAAAATTTAAAGGTTTTATGGTAACATGGAATTTTAAAAATGAAAGGTCAAAGCATATTGTTTTGACTTTCCCATTCGATTAAAAAAGGAAAAAGATCTTTTTTCCTAAGAAAAGGTTTCATGTAATTTTCATCTATTAATTTATTTTAAAAAAAAATAATAATTCTTTTACAGGGAAAATTGTGGTGGGAGTAATAGTGTATTCATATTATAAAGATACAAATTTAAGACAGAAAATCAAAACTTTCTATAGAATGATAATTCTAGTTTTAGACCAACTGAATTCAAAGCATGTTACCCAATTTTCTTAAACAGTGAATAAAGGTCCTGTGAAAACCAAAGTTAATTCATCCACTGAACATCATCCATCAAAAAATATTAAGTGAAGAAGAAAGAAACAGAAAGAAATATTATGTCATTGTGTAATGTTCTAACTTACAGCATCTTTCACATTTTCTGAAGCCATTTTCTGAAAGTTTTCTGAAAGTTTGAACAACTTTAAGTTTTCACAGAATCACAAAATCATTGACACTGGCAGGGACCTCTGGAGATCATCTAGTCCAACCCTCCTGCTCAAAGCAAGGTCACTTAGAATGCATTGCCTGAGGCCGTGCCCAGCTGGGCCTCAAATATCTCCAAGGATGGAAACTCCACAGCCTCCCTGGGTAACTTATTCTAATGTCTGACCACCCTCACAGTAAAGAAGTTTTTTCTTGTTTTCACATGGGATTTAATGTGTTTTAATATGTGACCACTGACTTTCATTTTGCCATCCTGTCCTTTCATTGTAGATAGGTGTCAGGTTGGTTAAGCATGGTTCCCACTTAGTAAATCCATGCTGACTGCTCCAAATCACCTTCTTATATTTCGTGTGCCTGAAATCAATTTCCAGGTTTAGTTGCTCCATCACCTTCCCAGGGACTGATTTGAGGCTGCCTGCCCTGTAGAAACCTGGATCTTCCTTTTTGCTCTTATTGAAGGTAGGATTGGCATTTGTTTTTCTTAACTTTTATGTCAAGTTTAGCACCTTACTTCTGTCATCAAGAGAACTGAACATAGGAATGTGCAAATCTAAAACACACATCTACACTACTTGACCCAAAAGATCCTAGGTTGGAGTTCATCACCCAGCATGGACCAATCACAAAAAGAGGAGGAAAAAAGGCATCTTAGCCCTCTCATTTAGGAGTTCTTTCCATGCTGCAGAGAAATGAGGAGATTCAGAAATCCTGAGCACATCCAGTTCCTTTCTTTACAAGAACATTTGCAGTGGAATATAAGGGTGGAAGCTATGTTCTTTCCAACCACATATTTTTCTCCTGAAGCAACTTTATGACTCAATCCCTGTTATAAATCTAGGAAGCTGCCTATTGAATTAATTTGTCATGTACCCACCCCTTCCTCTAACATAAAGGCTGTTCCAGAACAGCTGTTAGGGAATTGTCTTACAAATACCAGTCAACATTTATTCCAGTTAATCCAACTTGATGACATGCAAACATTTCCTGAAGTAGGATAATTTTCTAGCTTTTCTCTCTTCCCAGTTTGTACCTGCTCTGATATAGTCATAAAGAGTCATTCAAATTCTTCTGACTCCAATAACTCCAACTTTCCTTCCAACTGTTGGTAATAAATGATTTTCCAGTTTGAGTTTGCCCTCTTGCAGACGGGTACCCATAACTAAGCACACTGTTCCATATGAAGTTTTGCTAACATCAGGTGTGATGACACCGACATCTTCCTGTATCTGATAGAAATACCATTTCTGATACATTTCGAAACTCTCTTTTTCACAACTTAACACTTTGGAACCTCATATTTAGCTTCTTTCCAACTATTATATTAAGATATTCTCCAAAGTGCTTTTCAGCCATTAATGTCAGATCACAAGTTTTGGAGACTGATAAGTATCCAATATTCCTAACCACACAGTACTTGAGTCACCTTATTTCTACAGCCCTACAAACGATAATGGTTTTCCTGTATGATATGTCAGATCTTGTATAAAGCCTGGATCTTTTTGTTGTCAATTTCAGCACACATTTTTATTTGCTTAGAAAGCATAATGATTTTTTATTGTCATTTGTCCTAAAGTCTTTCATGTGGCTGAGGTCAGATTAACAAGCCTATAGTGGCTGAATATAACCCCCATTATTAATTTGAGGTGCTACATTAGCAATTGCCGGGTAATATTATCTTTTAAATTTATATTACTTCCGATGTGTTTGATTCATTAAGAGCACTTTACTGTGTCTGCAGCTACATGTACTAGTTGTTTCAGAAGTCTGGAACAAACTGAAATCTTCTTTCCCTTCTCCTGCATGCCATAAGAATATGGGGCACTCTGAATATTTCTTTCTCTAGAAGTGAGTTTCCCTTCCACTTTATATTGGTTTTTTCATACAATTTTGTATTGGGTTTGTCTGGCAAAGTTTTGGTAGCAGGGGGCTACTATGGTGGCTTCTGTAAGGAGGTGCCACAAGCTTCCCTGGTGCCCAACAGAGCCAATGCCAGCCAGCTCTAAGACAGTCCCACTGCTGGCCAAAGCTGAGCCCATCAGTGACAGTGGTAGCACCTCTGGGACAGCATATTAAGAAGGGGGGAAAACTATTATGCAAGAGTAGATGGAAAAGAGGAATGAAAATATGTGAGAGGAACAGTTCTGCAGACACCAAGGTCAGTGCAGAAGAAGGGAAGGAGGTGCTCCAGGTGCTGGAGTAGATTCCCCTGCAGCTTGTGGTGAAGACCATGGTGAAGCAGATTGTCCCACTGCAGCCAATGGAGGTCCATGGTGGAGGAGATATCCATCCTGCAGCCTGTGGAGGATCCCATGCCAGAGCAGGTGGACATGTCTGAAGGAGGTTGTGACCCTGCAGAGAGAGGAGCTCAAGCTGGAGCAGGGTCCTGGCAGCACCTGTGACCTTGTGGGGGACCCATGCTGGAGAAGTCTGTTCCTGAAGAACTGCAGCCCCTGGGAAGGACTCACATTGGAGAAGTTCACAGAGGACTGTCTCCCATGGGAGGCACCCCACACTGGAGCAGGGGAAGAGTGTGTGTAGCCCTCCCCCGGAGAAGGAAGGAGCAGCAGAGAGAATGTGTGAAGGACTGACTACAGATCCCATTCCCCGACCCCCAGTGCCACTTGAGGGGAGGAGGCAGAGAAATTGGAGTGAAATCGAGCCCAGGCAGAAAGGAGGGGTGAGGGGAAGGTCGTTTAAGATGTGTTGTTATTTCTCATTATCCTACCCTGACTTTTGATTGGTAATAAACTAATTTCCCCAAGTCAAGTCTGTTGCCTGTGCAAGTAACTGTTGAGTGAAGTCCCTGTTCTTATCCTGACCCACAAGCCTTTTGTGATATTTTCCAGTGGGGAAAAGGAGTGACAGAGCAGCTTGGTGGGCACCTGGAATACAGCTAAGGTCAACCCACCACACTTTTTCTCTTCCATACACATCAATCTCACGATGAATAGCAAGACAAAGTGTTCTTTTCTATTTGGAACATTGCTTACATCACCATAAAACCTTGTTTCTTTTCTTGGTCGTCCCTTGGCGTACTTGTGATGTAGCTCTCTGATTTCTCTCCAGTCCTATTCTAAAATCATATCCACCCTTGTGCAACTTCACTCTATATCCATTTTCCTCATGTTTTTCACACCATTTTCATGCCTCGCCTCTTACTGCTCAGTTGGCTGCCTCTCTTTACTTAGCCTGTGCTGGCACCCAGGTGTATTATGCAGCTGTTAGATAAACAAGCAAACACTAGAGGTCAATGCAGATGTGAGATAATTTTACTTCATCCTAAATTTGTATTTTCCCTTAAAATATGATTCTCTGTGTATTTTTCCACTTTTTCAAAATATACTGTAGAGATGCTTTTCCAACAATTTAATTTCTCTGAGTCATAGAAAAGAATTGTGCGTTTCTTGCTTAAAAATTGCATGAGTCATTGGCATGAAAAATACAGTGTTGGGAAAATATACATTTTCTGTGACTTGCTTACAGTAAATGCAGAAGCAAGCACTTGATGTTACATTACCCATAGAATATAGTTTTATAAGGATGTTTTCTTTAAAATATTAACTTGGTCCATTGGGATCTCTTTCAGGTATTACAAATTGACTCAATACATAGGTAATGGATTATCAAATTCAAAGCAGACTTTGACCTTAATTTAACCTATCCTCAAAGGGGATTTTATTACAGGAATGTGAGGAAAATGTTCTTTTCAGTACATGAGGTCATGAACTAGAATGTATTTTAAGTTAGTGAGTTATTTTGTAAATATGTTAATATGCTTAAATCTCTATGATTGAATTGTGTTAAAGCAGAGGTTCACGTTTATTTCTCTATCATGACACTTGTGAAAAGATAAAGAACAAAATCTGCTTATCCAAACCATACACAATGTGGTGTTTCGCTGTTTTACTCCGGTGAGGTTGAATGAGAGAAGCACGGTCAAGCCAGTGATCATGAACGTAGAATCCAGTCATGGATGTTGTAGCAATGACAAAGCCACATGAAGAGTATGGCCCTTTGCCTAACAGCAGTGGCTGGATTTTTAATATAGTTATACAGTAATCTCTACAGGCCAAAGATTCTTATTACGTTTTAATCACTTCAGCTTTTTACAGGGAGTTTTCATGCAGGACTTGGATCAAGTCTGTCCTACAAACTGTCTATGCTACTGTGTAAACACATTAAGCTTTCTTCCGTGCATGTCAGTCAAGAGGAAAGCTGAAAGAAAACTAATGTGTATGTATATAGGAGCCTCAGAAAGATCTATAGCACTGACTTTTTCTAGCTTATCAAATGTTTTTTGTTTCTTTAAAAAAATCAAATGTTTTAAAAGATAATATTAGGGTATCAGGGCATCATAGAGTATTTGGGGTTCCATGTTGGCTAGTGCATTGTGGTAGCTCATCCTCCCTACATTCTTATATAGCTATGCTGTATTCACTCTTCAGTGGAAGATAAAAACTGATCTAATATTTGCATAACTGGATGAATCCTTACTACGTACAGTGATTTGCACTTTCCATTTTGTTTAGTAAAGCAGTCCTCTTGCACGAAGATAATCTGTTAATTGCCTGCATTTAGCACAATTTACTTCTTATCATTTATCAAAATACAAGCTCAAAATATAAATTATTGAGAGCATATACACAGTAAATACTTAGCAAGCATCTTCTGTCATGTCTATCAGATTTAAAAGACATCTACCTATATGTTCTTCTGTCTCTCCTTAATATGAGATCCATCTGCTTATATTAAGTGATTTTTTTTATTTATGCCTTTGTCTGATATTTAAAGGGTTGTAACTCTGAAAATACAACCGTTTATTACACCAGAAGATAGTGACACTTAATGAATCCATATTAATTTTACAATTACTATGTTTTTGATTAAATACAAAAGTGACTGTACTTGAGCAAGATTAAAGTCACAATAATAGAACATTAAAATTATTTTAAATGGAACGAAAGACTGTATATGAGCATCTAGAAAAAGTGTCTATGGGTATGTAGTACCAGATCTGCAAAATACTGCAGACAGTAACTTCATGAGCAACTGCTTCTCACAGAGTTGGGTAGAACTGTTCACACGATGTACATAAAACTTTGCAACATTGGAACTTAAGTGGGTTACCTTAATTTCTTTCAGCTTATTCATCACACTGAGGATACTTTTATTGCTTGTAAGATTCTACTAAAGTTACTAATCCCCTCCACATCAGAAACTTTTATGTCTTTTAAACTGAAATAGTGCCACCTAGATGACCCTGACTTTGGAGGATCCAGCTCTCCACCACTTGTACTATGGAGGCTCCTAACATTAGGCTCATAGCTTTGACTATTTACATGAGATGACTAAATGAGAGTGAAAAAATATACTCTCTTATCTTAAGCAGCCCTTTGTATTTAAGAAGATTAATTTACCATTTACATTTGAATTTTAATTACAATTTTGCAAAAACTTCAATAATAACTGTGTATTCATTAATCTCACTGAAAATATTTCTGTTTTCAGAAGAGTAATGTTTATATCCTGTATGAATATTAAGAATTACAAGCAGGCACATATCAAGGAGGCTTTTTGTTTGTTTTTGGAAAAAGGAAATATGAAAACTAGTGGCTGTCATCAGTAAGGATGAAAGTAAATAGAAGTGTTGCATAAGAAAACAATTTTAAAAAAACAACAAACAAACAGAAAACCAAACCAAAACAAACTTTCTTACGAACACAAGCAAAGATGCTCAAGTTTTTTGTTTTGGTTTGGTTGGTTTGTTTGTTGTTTTTTGGGTTTGGATTTTTGTTGGTTTTTTTTAACCTGGTAGCATGTTTTTAATTACTGTTTTGACTTTCTTTGTTGGAAACACTTGAAGACATATTAAGACCAGTTAGAAGAATCCCAGATGTCTATTTCCACTTGATTTCTCAGGCAAGTACACTGCCAGAAAAAAACCCAGATGCGAATTTCTGTTTGATCTCCCAGGCATATATGCAGCAAGAAGCCAAACCTACAAAAAATGCAGAGGTTCAATGGTGAACACATATTGAAGGTGTTAAAAAATAAATCAGCCTCTCGTCCTATAAGCTAGTGTAGCTTAGGAAAAGTATGGGAAGCTACCTTTCTTTGCATATTTATGAAAGAGCAGCTAGTATGGGATGCTGTCTGTGTAGTGTCCCTTTTAATATTAATCCAAAACCTGCAAAAATTCTGAGGAAAGCTAAGTTACAGTTCTCAACGAAGCAAAGGTAGTCTCAAGTCCATATAGGGATTTTATTAAAGAACATGTTTTGCTCAAACAGACAGAATTTATTTCATTAAAGAGTAATGAATAAAACTGAACTGAGAGAGGATGCATTTTAAGCATATGCAAATATCAGGGGAAAAGAAATACAATTTATTTTTTTTGCATCTATTTCAAAAAAGGGTGTCTTCCTTAATAAAAATTTAATATGCATTTGAAACTACTATTATAAAATAGTATTTTCTGAAGTAATAGTAACAGCTTTACATCAAAGGCAAAAGAAGCTGTGTATTAATTTGGTTTCTGGGGAGATGGTCTATTTTTTCTTACAGGCATATCATGTGCAGAGAAGCTGACAGGTGGGGAGAATGAATCAGAGCCTTAAAGGATCATGCTAACTATATTGGCAGCTGTCAAGTAATTTCATGGGCCTGAATCTTCTCTGGAAGACGTATGTGGAAAGGTGACATGCTGTGCATCGAGCTCCCTCTGCAGCATCCTTCTCCTGCCTGGCCCGCATTGAGGGCTTGGCTGATTTCTCAGCTCACCTGAGAAGCCAGATTCCAAAGAAGTGACCTGCAAGTCCCCATTGCCCTGGGCAGCACGGGTAGAAGAAGCTGACCCCTCTCCAAAAGAAGCAGCTGTTGCTGTTATACTGAAGAGCAAAAAGAAGCAGCAGCAGTGAAAGAGACTGGATAACACTGAGGTTTGGGTTCTTTTTTCAAATATCAGTTGCTCAAAGCACTAATGAGAACAGTGTCTGCTGTTAATTAAATGGTCTAGGGAAGAATATCCTCAGTGTATTTCCATTCATTTATCTCACAACAAGAGAATAATCTAGCCCCAGAAGTCATCTCTGACCGTTCAGAAGCCAGGGCAGTATTTAGAAGCTGATTAGATAATAATGATAATTACAGAAAAAAACCCATATGGCCATTATTATATCAATTTTGCTGCTAGTAATTATGGTAAGTCCTGCAACAAACCTACCTTGTGTAGTCATACAAACTAATTAAAATGTAATTTCCACATCTGCAAATGTTTTTGCCAATGGCTAAATTCAAATGGAGTTTCTGAGTGTACTACAAGGAGTCCTAAAGCTCGGAGAACTCACTGTTTTAAAACCCAGGTTGTGCTTCAGGCCCTTCCATCAGCTTTGTGTGCCTTTCAGCAAGTAACCACCGCCATGCCTGCATGCCCATCTGGAAGGAACACATGCAATATTCCATGTTTGTAAGAGGAGAAGGAAGGTGATTGGAGCTTAACTAATCTTGGTCAATAACAGGCAATGTTTTCAAGCATCAGTGCTTCAAATTTAGGAGCTTAAAATATTAAGGGGCCTGGTTCTCAGTAGCTCACAGCTAATCTTTATTTATTCCAAGTGCCAGGAGATGCAGTTTCAAGGAGTATTTATTCACTGGCTATGGATTAACTGAAGCTCAGCATTGATTCTGGAAAACCTGTACTGCAGAGCAAACCAGGCACCAAGCAGCAGGCTGACATACACACTGCTACTGTGGTCATGGTCAAAAACTGGGCAGAGGGATCAGGACTTCAAGGTTTCTAATGCCAATCAATAATTTGCAGGTTTCAAAGTGCACATACTACAAACTCAGCACCAGCAGGACTGAAAGACTACTGTCCTTAAGGCTGAAGTTAGAGTTAATATAGTCAAGTCAATGAAGCCAAGACCCTGACTGAATAGCCAAGATCCACAGTATATATGTATACCACATGAAGATAATACTCCTGTTTTCACTGTTATTTTTACATAGGCTAGCTGAATTAAAGGCCTCTTATCCTGCAATAAGATGAATAAGATATGAGACAGAACCAGAGGAAAACTTTATTTTTTGATTCGTAAAACTGATAAGAGAAAAATCCAGCTACATAAACAGCTAATGGATGTACTTTCCAGTTCTTAGAGGCGGTCCAGTTGGAGGTGCTACCTCAGTGCTAAAGTAAAAACAATGCTCAGATCATTACCTAACTCTTCTGAAAGCTGCTCAACATGAGAACCACAGATCTGGTTTGTGTATAAACACAATATAGAAGCTATGCGTTTTCCTGGAGAAAAAATGGGATGGAGGAAAAAAAAAAGAAGTGATTTTCTCCTCCACTCGTAATATTCCTGTCTAGGAAAAAAGCATGCACATTTAATGATGAATTATTTCCTCCTAAATGAAGCTAAGAACTACACCAAATGCTGAAATCTAGTCAGTTTTTACTGTCGCTGAAATGGGTGAGAACTGCCAAGTAAGCAAACAACAGAAAGCAGGAATTGTTCCCAAACAGATCTGAGGAAATTCGCCATGCTGATAAACACCATATGGGTTTAGTCCAGTCTAGAAACATAAACCCATAATTTTGTAACTTGGTTACACTTTTGTCTTAAAGTTGCCTGTTCTGACTGAACATTTTGCCCTAATTTTCCTTCTGACATTCAGTGAATGAGCACTCATGAAGAAAGTTTAGGTGTATTTCATTTTATAGCTAAATTTTCCTCATAACTTCAGTATTCTCATGTGAAATACATTTCAGGTACTTTCTCTTCCTGAACAGAAGAATGAGAAACGTTTTGGCTGACAAACTAAAGATGAGTTCTGTCACCAATCCTTCCTTAAAAGACAAAGTTAAAAAAAAAGCAGATCATATGACACAAATAGTAACATGATTCAAAATTGAAAATCAGCATTATTAATACAATAAAATTATCAATAGCAATTGATATGAAAAAAATTAGCAATAGAAGACAATATGTGATTGTCAATTTATTAAAAATATTAATAAATTAAAATCTTAGGGCATTTCAGTCTAAGTTTATGCTTTTCCTTAATGAGCTTATTGTTTCTCAGCTATGTTTGAATTTATATTGCAGTTTTCAATAGATATTGAACATATACATGAATGCACACATATACAATCCTGTTTTCTTTGTAAAACAAGCAGAAACTTGTTTCATTGAGTTAAAGCTGTGATCTTCTTTCTCACGGTGATTCTAGATACCAACATCTGCAGTCCTGGTGGGCTGAACAATGGCCATGAGGAGAAAAGAGAGTGGAAGTGACAGTTCTGTGTGGATTCACTACTAGGTATTCATTTGACGCAAACACATTTACCGTGATGTTATAAACTTCTTTCCAGAAGACCAATTTTCCCAACAGTGTAGCTGCTTCCTCACTGCCACAGGTCAGCTGTCTGGACCATTAATATGGACAGTGCAAAAAGAGTTGTGGTTGTGCAAGGAACTTCTGAGGAGAACCGTAAACTGGTTTGTACTATGTCTCTGTCTACATTTCAGAAAGAGTACAGGTTATGAACAGGTGAAACAATAGCATCCCACTAAATCCTCCTCTCACCTTCCCAGGATCTGAGGTTTCCCCATCCCCACTGCTCCCTTCTGCTCTGAGCATCTGGAAGTACCTCTGCACACTCAGCTACATTCCTAACTTCAGAACCAGGAAGCACAGTACATTGATGCTGCAAATCCCTTAGAACTTTATAATCCCACAGCAAGTAGCCTGAAAGGGAGCTGAACCACGTATGAGTCTGTTAAATATGCTGTCTAATGAGTATGATGCCCCTGTCTTAGATAAAACGGGCCAATTCAAGCAAGACAAGAAAAGATAATGTTTTTCTCACATTTTTTTTATCAAATTACAGTAGAAAAAAATTAAAACTGTTAAAGGTCATATGTGATTACTGTAACTACACTGCTCCATCTTAGGGAAACCACAGTGTTGGGAATGTTCTCTCTGAGCATTAAAAACATTCTTCATCTTAGAAAAGCAAAGTTTCGAAAAATGTGCTTTGTTACAAACATGTTCATATTTCTTCACTTTTAATTTCTTTAATATGATAAGCAAAATGTGAACCTTGATAGGCTATACAGCAGTTTCAGGACACCAGAATGAAATAGCATATTGGTTCCATCCTATCCTGGAATATATCTTCTGTTCTAGCTAATTATGTTTATACCTCTTTGGTAATTTTTGTCTTGTATTGTTTTATTTCATCTAGGTTTTGTGTAAAATAGAAATGGAGGAAGAGAGAAGAAGATAAAGATGAAAGGTGGAAAGGTTTCAGATTTCCATGCTAAGTTTCTTGATATTAAAAATAAATCAAACCAGACTGATAAATGAGTGATTTCTGTGTAAAACAATGTACTTCTGGAAGGGAAGTGCACACTAAAATAGTTCACCTCCAGAATTCTTTATACACTAGTGTTTGATAGGTTGAAGTAAGTTAACAAGTCTTTTGACTAGAACATAGCCTTTCTTAAGTGCATTAGTTGTATGAATGCAATTGTGTGTACATGCTAATTTCTCTCTCCTACACATTCCTTGTGCCTTCACTTACATGATGTTCTACTAACAACCAGTTTAGTTTTAAGTACCTCCACCAGAGTTCTTTTCAAACACACCTCAGAATGGTAGTGCAACATCTGGATCATCTTATTATTGGTTAATTAGTAAAAACACTTATAAGTACTTTTCCCTATGGCTTTCCTTTCTAACCATGTGGCTTGGTTTTGCTTTTTATTTTGACAGATTAAATATTTGGGTTGACGTTCACACATTTTGTTTTTGTGAACAGCATGACTTATCTTTGCAAGTCTGAGCAATAATTATGTTGATATTTCTATCTGCATGTAATAGATTTGTGACCTTTTCCAGTTACACTTTGCCCATTAATTTTACCATTCCAGAAAAAAAAATCTAACATTGTAAACCTCTGAGCAGTTTCAAAACATCTTACGAAAAAAATCAGCTTGCTAAAAAAATCTGACTCCTTTACAATATAGTGTTTCTTACAAGTAGAAAAACAAAATTGTAAATAACAATCTGTACTAGTCAGATATTTATCCATTATTGTATATGATCTGAAAGATAGCTATCAACATGCATGAATGAGCATTTCCTGATGTTACAGAGTAACATATATACCTATTTATACATTTATACAGAAAATTAGGCCTTAAGTCCTGCAAAAATAATTAATCAGGAATTTACAGGGAGAGAATCTCCCCATAACAGTGACCTGCCAAACAAGAACAACAAAGAGACCTATTGTCCCTGCCTTTTAATTAAGTAAAGGCAGAAAGAAAATCTCAAGGAAATTGATAGCAGAGACAGGCGATTACTCCAGATCTCCTTAAACTTATTCTATTATCTTAATTTTATGTTAAACTATCCTTATAGACATTTTTCAAGACAAAAAAATAAGCTTCTCCCTATAACTCAGGCTGGCCAGAAATTTTTGCTTGCCTTGAGTGAACCAAATCCAGTATGGCCTGATGCTAGATGGGGGATATTCAGGGCAGGCTCAACATTTTACTGCATGGTTTCTGCACAGTCTGAAGCACAAAGAGAGACTTGTCACCCCTTCCTGCCACAAAGGATTATGGAGAATATCCTACAGTGAGAATGGTCAGGGAAGTGACACTATTCCGCTCTCTCAGATATTATCCAGTTCTTTTGCTCCTGATTCACATCTACCTCAGAAAGCCCATATAGATAACATTTATGGCATTCCCACCTTAAGAACATCCTTCACCTCTCATTCTGTAAATCTGCTCCTCGGTGTTCCTTGCTTTGGTTTGGTTTTCCTTCAAGCCCCTAATATAGCACTTGGAACTGTTCACAATCAATGTCTTGTTGACTCTGTGTGGTTTCTGTGTAGGATGAGGGCTTGGGCAGCACATCTCCATTCACTGCATAAGGTCCTGAGCATAACTTCCCTGATAACTTGGGTGAAACTGAGGCCCTACTAGAATAAATGACAAAAGTCTCTAGTTTCAAGGACAAATATGTCACTCATTCTTTCTTTCAGAGAACCACTTGGTAGTAAGTACTGCACTTACAGTTAAAGCAGAACAATGACAGCAAGTTATGACCTAGCAATGGTTCTAATGTTTCCCTTGAGAATGAGTAAATAAAAAAAAATATTTTCTCAAACTTAAACTTTGCTTCCAAAAGAAACTATATCTTTTTTCTGGTTGTTTGTTGGTTTTTTTTCTTGAGCATGGTAGATAAGGTCTGTACCAAACATGTCCCATCCAAGCCCAAGAAATACCTGTAAGGGCCATAGTTCAAAGTATTTGATTCAGAGTATCTCTACAGTAAATCTTTTTTCTTTATCTTTGCCTTTTGTTGATAGAAATATCTTTAGAGTGGACAGGAATGGATAGACTGGAGATAGGAAATAGAACAACTTTTTCACTATCATCTGTACCTATTAACCTTGAAAGCACTTTGAAAAATATATTTCTAAAGTCTGAATTTGTTACTGCATTTAGAGCTGCTATTTTGATCCCAGCACTAAGAAAGGGCAGGCAAAGCAGAGAGGACGCTCATGGAATGGTTGGCAAAGACCACAACTGAAATATATGAACATTACTATATGTGTGCATATATATATATGAACATATATACATAACAGACAAATATGCAAACTATTGGAAAAAAATAAATCTTTATTTCAAGAGAAGGAAGTGTTTTTTCTGTTATTTTTGTTGCTTGTGTTCTATAGCACTACTGTGGAAAAATAGTGGAAATTTTCAAGGACTGTAAACATGCTCAATTGACTTGCTTGTGGTGTAGAAACACACATATATCATACTAATCATTGTTTAGCCTTGTGTGTTTGACAAGTAGAACATCTGTGTTTAGATAACATAGTCCTGTGATAGACTTGGTGGCACACTATCAAACATACGGGAGATTCCTGCCCTGCCATGGGAAAGATCAAAGCACAGTGGCAAGCTACACCCTGAAATACAGGTGGAAACGGGTGAATACAGGTGAAATACAGGTTCATTTGTCCTCTAGCCTGGATAGAGCCCTGTGGTGCCTGCGTCACTGCCTGTGCGCCTGTGCCCGGGTGCTGCCTTGAGGACCCCCTGGTCAGTAAGGTAGTGAAAATATAAATTTACTCTTTGCATTCTATCCATGGTTATGCAGTTGTTCCTGTGTCGGCTCACACAAGTACTTGCATTAAACTCTGACTACTTGCAAATTCTCTTTTAGTAAGCCAGTGCTAAGCAGAAAGGTATGAGTGGGTGAAAGAAAAAAATCCAGTTGTCTGTGAAACTATGTTACATGAAATAACATTTTAAAAGTTAAATGGAAGAAAAGAAAAAATACATCAATGATATGAAGTGCTAAAATCTTGATTTTTCCTTTCCTTTGACTTTGGTGTTTATATTACAAAGGAAATAAAAAATAAACCAACCAAACCACTCTCTGACTGGCTTGCTAGAGTTGTATGCCGGATTTGCATATACTTCTGCATTTCTCAAAGCAACTACAAGATCCAGGAAAATGAAGAATTTGGCTGGGAATCTGTTAAAAGAAAACAGAAAGGGGAAGATACATATGGAAAAACAGCAGTGTCCTCATCTTTTGTACACACTCTGCTATTGAATGGCTTTCAGACATGGTTATGTCATTTTAAAACTAATAGTGTTGACATTGTCTCATATTCTCATATGCCTCAAAGTAAACCAGGAACAATTTCCTGGATATACTCTGTTCTGGGGATGTAGGAGAGATCCCAATCAGATCCCTAAGCTTCACATCCCTGAAAGCTCTGTTGTTAGTGATCAATAATTGTATCTCAAATGCATCTCTTTTCAGAAGTGCTTTTATAACAGCATTGTGAGCCTGTTTTTAAAGGCTTTCCAGGCTGAAGATGAAGTGAGGACACCCATCTTTACATAGAAAAGTTTTCAGGAAGAGCTATTATTTTCAGAGCTTTGGTTTTAACTATAGGTGTTCACTTTAGGAAGACTAGAACTCTTCCCTAGGAAAAAGATCTTCCTAGGGATCTACGTTAAATACACAGGATAAGGGCCTCTGCCATCACCAAAAATACATTTTTGTCCTCCCAGAAGATGTTTGATCAGTGGAGCTCTTCGCTGCTACTTGTTTTGGCTCTCTAAGGAGTTAGAGGGATTCTGTCTTCCAGTAATTGTGTGTATGAGATTTATTTTTGTCCTAACTCAGTCAGGAGCTAATACAGGGGATGCCAATCCTAGGAGCTCTCATAAGCCCTATGGCCCAGTTAAGAAACAGGAACTGAATATTACACCTATGAACGCTAGCTTTGTGAGGGATGTGTTCAAAACAGTAAATCATAATCTTTAACAATAATCATTGTTTAGAAAATTCAAGAAATATTAAGTTTTACAGTTTACAGGACTTTTTCCAGGAGTGTTAATACTCAGCTGACGTGTTTCTCTTATGTAACCTACAACATTTTTCCACCCATCACCAAAATGTACCATTGGTTTAATTACAGTATTTCTGTTCTTCTTTCCTAGTAGTTAGAATTGAAATCCCCAAGAGATACACATCAGAGTTCAGGGTCTTCTTGCCCACTTCATCTATTAATGGGCATCTGTCTAAATTAATATTAATTTATTATAAGATCATTTAATACATTTTAATTTTGGCATTAAGTATTACTTTGTGACAACAAGGCAAGGCATGAATAATACAGCACATTCGTGTAGGGCCACTATGTACTATTAAATAATATGACTTTGGAAAAGGAATCACAACACTGCTTCAAACATCTATAGATTAATAGAAAAACAGTGTGAACTTAGAAAAAAAATCAAAGATTGCAAATGAAAGACATAAACAGCAATAGAAAAACATTCCCAGTTTTCTGCAGCCAATGTGAGGACCTGCAGGAAACTACCTGGGTAGCCAGGCAGTGTTAGTAAAGGGGAAGGTAAGCTTTCTGGATCAATCCTGTCCATCACTGAGTGATCACACCAGAAAATTTTGGACTATTCTGACAAAAAAGTCAACAAGCTTTTTTGATTTTTTGTGGGTTTTTTTTTTGTTTTGGTTTGTTTGTCTGTTTGGAGGAGGATTAGTGACTGTTGGGGTGGGTGGGTTAATACGTTTAGGTGCTTTTGATGATGGCCGTTGAGTCAGGGCACTAGACATCTCATCTCTGACTAAGTTATATTTAAGATGCCAAGGTCTTTTAGTCCTTTCCTCTTTAGATTGATATTGGAACAAGATACTGTACACTGATCAGTAGTAAAGAACTTATTTGCATGTTTTAAAGTGGTTACTCCCTGCAAACAGAGAGAAGAATCTGTAATGTCTTAGATACTACTCAATATTAATGCTAAACAATTAGTGATTTATGACTACCACAAGATTTTCATATGTGGATCTGGCATACAGATTTCAATAACCATTCTCAACTTCAGCTGAGACTTGAAGAATAATGTTATGATGAGAACCGAAATTAATTTCAACTGTGATAATTAGTGAAGTGCTTATAAATAGCAACAGTAAAGGTAGTGTGCATTTCTTCCACTACGTTACACACTGCATACTTAAAGAAAATGCTTCCTGGGATAAACTGTGGTTTTATTTATCGTTTAAAAGCAATAGCTAACACTCAATGAGGAATTGCAGTATTATGTCTTGGTTCAGAATTAACCTTTGTTAACTTTGATAACAGCAACAAGAACTACTGGTGGTGCTACATTTCAGCCTCCTGTGCTTTGGAATCCACCCTTATCTAATATCAATAAGTGAAGCTGCTGCATTTCTATCTAAATGTGTCGATTTACGTCAGTCACAGATCTGATAGCAGCTCTAGCATAGACTAACTATGTACATTTGGAAGGAGACAGTTCTACTGCACTCTTATCTCTGTTCACCCACAGTGGCAAGCCCAGTCTGATCTTGCATACTTTTAAACTGTAAAATTCTGCAGTTCCCATCTTCTGTAGCATCCACAATGAACCGTAACTGACTCATCTGATTTTCTTTCTTATTAGAATTCAAAAGCAAGAAAGAGCAGTAACTTCTAGGTGTTCACATAGTCTCACAGCAAACTGACATACAACTCCAGCAGGGAAGTGATGAGGAGATGGTTCCATCGGAAGAGTAGGGCCTGATCAGGACATCAGCTATCATTGTTGGCAAATTTCACAAAAGAATTTCCAGTGGAACTGAGCATGAAGCACAGATACCTTTCTAGACCCTGTCAGACTTTTGTATGATTTTATACACGGTTTAGGCTTTTGTTTTCACAGTAATCTTTCAAAATGTTTTCCCTTCATCTCTCTAATAAAAGGAATTACAACATGCCAACTGGATACTGCCAAGGCTGAGAAAGATCATGGAGGTTCAAAAAAGAATACATCTTGACTGTCATAAAACAATATTCTGACTTGAGTTTATCATTAAAATGAAATGGAAGTGTAACCTTGATCCAAAGTCTCACATTGGAAATCTGTCATTTATGATGAAAACTGGACTTTTCATTGAAGTTTTGTATGCATATATAATTTTTTTTTCCATGACTTCTACCATAATATGTCTGATTCATTCTTGGGGGCGGAGTGGGGAGTGGGGGTGGATAAAAAAAGAAGAAAAAAAAAGGAACACCAACAAACTTTTCAGCCACATTCTCCTCCATTTTCCTTTGTCTAAAACCTGTTTAAACTCATTAATATCACACAGCCATATAATTGTTTAGGTTGGAAGGGACCTCTCAAGATCTTGTAGCCCAACCCTCCTGCTCAAGCAGGGTCAGCTAAGACAAGTAGGGGGGGACTGTGTCCAGATGGGTTTTGAGTAACTCCAGAGAGAATTATTCAGACACATATCTATATAAATACAATTATATTATATATATTAAATACGTAATTTCTCTGTATGTAACATATCTAGTGATAAAAATCCCTATATAGTTAAGTATGTAGTTAACAAGATTCTTTCAGAATGCAGAAATGTGTAACTAGTGTACTTTAAATCATGTCGAAATTTCTCAGACATATCTGGTTTTGAGAGGAGTCATATAATTTGACTGCCAAAAGTCTTCCAGTCCACAAAATTTGATCTCTTAATGCTGACATGCATTTATACTAGAAATAAAGAATTACAGAGCTGCTTTTACAGAATATTACAAGAATCAGGTTTTTTTAACTTTTGTGCCTGGGTAGTTCGTTGATGCCCACCCAGCACTTGGGCCTTCCTTACATATTGCAGTCCAACCTACAGCACTGCAGAGAGCTGGGGCATCTCAGCCATTCATTGCTGCTCTGTGACTATATTTATATGACATTGTGATGCAGGGCACAGAGATTCCTGACCTAACCACAGCAGAGCTGGCACACATGTGCATTGCGGTGCTAAGAAGGGCTGGCTCAGCTTCCTAAAGAGTCAGAGCTGTGTAAACAAACCACTGCCTTATGTGACACATACTGCCTGTCACCTGGTTTGCACTGAGCAAAGTTATCTCAGGAATCTCTGCACCATGCTACGTTGCACACTCAAGCAAAACATCCTTTTTTGTGCGTGAGCTCTGTGATACATGCTGGGTTATTGTCCCTTACAGAGTCCCCACTCCCTCATCGTCCCTTCTGAAGCCATCTCATTCCTGAAACTGCGAAAATGCCTGTGGAGATGGCACAAGAAAAAAAATCCTTGCAGATGCACTCGGTTGATTGTATTGTTGGGCTGTGTAGGACTGATTGCGTGCTTAGTACTATACCAGCCTTTCTTGCATTTTGTCTTATGGCGCTTGTCTTCCATTATGTTTAACAGTGCAAAAAGACTCAATCTAAATTGCCGTAATCAGTTTCAAAGTCATATTGCTTTAACACTGAACACAGGCTTGTATTAGAATAAAATAAACTTCTGGTTCTTTCTATTCACTGTAGACAATCAGTGGGTTTCATCTGACAAAACACAGGCATCTATAAGGTAGATTTATGCTTCTGAAATAACTGTTTAGCTTTCCTTTACAGCTGATAAAAAGAAACAGGGTCTTTTGAGGAGCAATTTATCTTATACTAGAACAGACACTTAAAATAAGTCAAATGAACTGCATACTAAGAGTACCTCTTTCTCTCCACTGACTAAAAGCTCCAAAGCAGCAGACATCCACGTCGCAGACACCTAGCCAGAAGAGACTAATCACATCATTTCTGTCTTCAGATTTCCTATATCTGTTTTGCCAGTCTTCCTTCTTCAAAGGAGCAATGCACTTTGCCTTACTGTGGCAGTACGACCCAGTAAAAGAAAACAGGCGTGACAAGCACAACGAAAAACAATTTATAGAAAATCTCGGTGGTTAAACCTTAGGAAAACATTCTTAGCAGTTATTTGCAATTCCTGCTCTAATACTGCAGTCTTCACAGGGGATTTGGTACTGACTGCACTCCCTAAGTACCACACAGATGTCAGTGAAGGCACTGAGGTCAGCATCAGACCCACAAATTCCACCTTTATTTCTGAGTTATAGTGTCAGATTCCTGAAAAAGAAGGGGTTTTTATTGATGTCCTTAGCTTACAGACAACAGAGTTTATGCTCTTATTATTCAAAGGCAGAGAAGCATCCTTTTCTATTTTAATAAAGAGTTAATGTGTTTTACTTTCATTCTAAAAGAAATAATTAACTTCACTGTGTAGAACAGATTTTTCAGGAGCTTTTAAGAAAACTGTAGTGTAAGTATCCCTCATTATATGGACTAAGTTTGGAAAAGAGCAATAATAAATCATGAACTTTCCGTAGAGGCGTGGAAACATTCTCTTTTTTTTCATAATGATTATATTAAAATTTTCTAATAGATGTTTCAAATTCTTCAGTATTTACCAACATTTCATGTCCTAAACAGTTGACCTAAATCTCTCTATTTCCTGCAATGTAAGTGCCTGAATTTCAATACATAGTGTATATTTGAAGTGGAATGACTTTTTCTTTACAGGCCATGTTGTGATTTCTTAAAAGTGGTGTCTATAAAACCTGAAGCATCTATCTGATGCTCCAAATGACAAAAAGCAGAGCTATCAGAAACAATGATCTCTTTAAGGAATTAATGTATTTTTATTTTATGAGTTTTGTAAGAACAAAAGTAACAGAACAATGTACAAAGGAAATTATCTGCAAAAACATAATAGCTGTGTTCGTGCACGTGTAAGACACACTGAAAAAAATCTGCTTTGAGAAATCATTGTAGCTAGAACTTCCACAGAGATGGAAAGAAAGAAAACAAGATATAGATCCTTCTGACATTTTCAAAGCATGGTTGCCTCATGTTTGGAATGATAAACATTTAGATATATGATTTGTGTTGTAATATTTTCGAAGTAAAGCTTTTGAATCTGGATGCCAAAGGTACTGCATTGACCTATGTCATGTCTAATACTGATTAAAGGTTGTACAAATAGACTCTGAATCTAACAGCAAGATATCTATTGACATTTTCTAATGCGGACAGCAGTCCTGCCAGCTCTGACAGTCTCACAAACTGAAGAAAGGTCAGTGCCGGTGGGTGTTTGACCTTCATAAACAGTGGTACAAGTGATTCAGCAGCTGACACTTTGCTATGACTCAGCCCCGAACCAGACCCCAGAACACTCTTAAGTTTAATTTGCCTATGTGAAACACCAATTACAGATGTAAAGCAGGGCTCATTACAGTCAGTTAAAATCATGTGGCAATTTCCACAAGTATTTTAGGGGGCTGGTGTGAATGGAGAAACTGTAGAGCAGCATGTGCATGCTGTGTTCTACGGGAATATCTAGAACAGCTAAAACGTTTCCTTCAGATCTGCCAGAGCACCTCCTTTTACCTGTGTAGTAATCCTAAAGGAGTTGATATGCTTACTGGCTTGTCACTTAAGTTCCCTTTAGGTTAGGTGCCGTTTTGATGAGAGTAAGAGAACACAGCATGGAAACAATTCCCTTCCATGGACACAAGAAGACAAACTTTGTGATTATTCCATAGAGGATTCTTCTTATCACCTTTACTCAAACGCAATGAGGCATATGAAATGCTAATTTAAAGCTACATCATAAATCCCTCGTTGGCATTATTGATACTTACACATGTTCACTTCTGACAATAACGGGTTACTTGGACTACCCATGCAGCTACTACACTAATATGCAGACTTAAAAAGGGCAGTGTTTTTCATACCTTCTAACTCTGTAAACTCTTTATTTGTAGGGTTAAAAGTGATTGCATTTAGTCTTGGTCTCAACATGATCCAGTATTTCTGGATGCAAAAATAATTAATTTAGATGTTTTGAATTTAGGAGACAGTAAAAAAACCTGTTTAGCAATTTCCAGCACAACAGATTTACCTGGCCATGCTTATACCAAAAAAAGAATTTTACACATCAAATATACTCATTATTTATGAATAAAGGCTGCAGAACCTGTTCTGTTATTCAAGTTCACTGTTGACTGTTGAAGTTTTTCAAGGCCTACCTTTCAGGGATTTATTGGCACTTTCCAGTAACTTATACTTTGCAAACTGTAAGTATTGATACTTAATTATCCCACTATCTGTAATGTCTTTGGGTAAGTGTATTTGTATTTAGCCTAGTGGGAACCTGGCCTTAATGATGACCTCTAGGGTCTAATGTAACACAGCAATATCTTCCACATAAAGAGAGTTCTAAACCAAACACTGGAATCATAATATGATCAGAAATTTCTGGGAAGTGGTAAAATCTCTTCATTTTTCACTTCTCTCTTATTAAACCCCATTTCCTGCACTTCTGCTGAAAACATATTCCCAACCCAGCAGACCACCTCCCCCTCTTTCTGTATCCTTAAGTACCTGTAGGTGTTAAAGAATGCCATACAAAGTTATGATGCTGCACACATCATGTGCTTTTCTGTTTGCACTCCTATATGCCTAGTCTACTCCAATAATTGTCAATAAAATTATGCCATAAGAATAAAGACAAATACAAATGGTGGCATAATAATTTCTTTTATGAATTTAGTCTTTGTGTGTGCACACCTAAAATTTTTTTTTTTTTTTTTTTTTTTTTTGCTTTTGTGGGAAGAGTAAATCTGTATTTGACCTCAGACCTTTCTGAAAATTGAGCTGACCTGGAATCATAGGTAGGTAAAGCACAGTAATAATAGAAGTTGAAAATCAATACACTGCTTTACAGGGTCACGCTGAAGTCATTTTGGTTCCAATGATAAAATGATATTTGGATTTTGTACGATTTCTTTCCATTGCCAATTAACTTCATGACATCTGTGTGTCACAGCTGAAAATGTTCTTGACAGTGACTTTGTTTCATGCCAGCTTTCAAAATGTCTAGCAATCTAACAGTTATCAAATAACTTTCTGATATCAAAATATTCTGCATGACAAAATAATTGTGCAATATTCATACCTTACGAAATCTGCTTCAGTTATACCATAGTAAGAGTAAATAACATAATCTGAGGAATATTGTATGTAATATAATACATATATATATATAATACATAAAACATATAATATGTTTACTTTTTAAGCCCTTGGCTGACTTCTGCATGTGAATCTCTTGGAATAGCTTGCTGAAGAGAAAATCTGTAAAATAAAACATATGTAAACCACAGGCAGTACTACCCTCGCTGTGTGCCGTGCCTGAGTAAACAAGGCCAGGTGAGGAGGGCGGTAATGTAGTCTCACTCTAAAGTATCTATCAAACAGGACCCTACCAAACACCTTCAGAGACACACTTCAGTTTTCTAGCACAATACAAACTCTTAGGATTCACAGTCAGTCGATCCGCGCAGATGCTCAACTTTGCAGCCACTTCCAGCCTCCACGTTGTCACTGCTACAGACAGGAGTGCTGAACTGAGCTGGGGCCTGTGAAGATATTTTCTTTTCTTGTTACAATGGCCCAGAAAGTTTGACATAATTCTTGCTGTTGCACATAATGCAGTTCTCTCCTTGTTTTTGTTCCATTTTGAATGTGAAGCTCATAGTGAGTTAAATTTTCCCAATTATTCAGTATAGGGCTAAGTTTATGTTTACTAAGTTTAGAATAAGCACCTGTTTCAATGTTCTGTCAATAGGAAAGGTATTACTAAATCCTGCCCTGGATTGTGTCATTTTTTACAATAAGATTATTCTAGTGATTAAGTATATTTATTTTAAACTCCTAGCAACTCCTAGAGCCTTTTATTCTTTGTTATTTTAAACAAATACACGACATAAAAACTAGTCTGGAGGCAACACACTTTAACTCCATATTTTGGATTCTATGTTTACTCTGTGAGAGATTTTCTCTGGTTTTACCTCTTTTACTGATGTCCAACTTTTTCTTCCTGAGGATGGAAGTTAAGAATTACATTAAAGCCACATTTATCACACCATTGATAAAATTAGTGCTATGAATAAAATGGTGTCTACTGAATCAGGTATGTATATATATATCGTTATTATGATTAATTAATAAAGACATTCACCAGTACCAGGCCCAGAAAAATTATCAATAAAAGTGACTGGCTCTGACAATCTTGGATTTACTTCCAAGTGGCCATGGGCCAGTGGCCGTGGCAAGTCAGCAAAACATATCCACAAAGACAAATTAAGACATGCCTTTTCACTATTTTATTTTATGCAACTCAATTGTGCAATTGCAAAGTAAGAATGAAAAGGCTTTACCCTGGTTTCAGCATCCAGAGAAGCATTACTCACAGGTGATGTATACAAAATTTTAATGCTGACATGATTCTTGCCTTCATTAATCATCCAGTTTCATTAAGCCGAAACGGACAGTTCTAAACCGACACATTTTGGCCTTTTTTCTACCACCATTAATTAACCGTGGTTAGAATTGACGGCAGAATTTGTACCTGATGATGAAAGGGAATATTTCACATTTTTGTCACAAAAACTAGTTTTCCATATTAGTGACACTTGAAAATATGCCCCTTTTTCAAGCTTTACTTGGCCGGAAAATGTGCTATCTTCGAGTTTATTTTATCTAAAATAAAAACAACTTTACACCCGTGCTTGATTAAACCAGAAAAAATGAACCCAGCTCCCACATTCTAGTCATTTTTATTCCAATCAGATGCTACAGCTCAGAGGCAGTGAGGTTTTAAATAGGTCAGAAGAAACCTCAGTAACGGAAATAAATGAATGAAGCAATAGAAATAAAGAAATAAAAGCAAGTGGAAAGTATTTTGAAAGGACTCTGTAGCACAGTAGTGCAATGGGTTTGGGAAGAAGTTGGTTTGTTTGGGGTTTTTTTAATAGGGAACAGACAAAACTGCTTCAGTTTCTCCTTAGGACTGTGTAATTTTGAGACTTTACCACAGACCGAATAAGGCAATTCTTAGTACTAAGCGTACCTAGATTGAAAGGACCTGGTTCTTCTGTATGTTAGGATCGATAGTGTCTCCAGACACTGAAGTTCAATCAAATTGATCTGCATGGCTCCACCACTGGACAACCCTCAGCATTTTTCTACCAATATTACGAGTGTTACTCTAAAATCTGAGAGGGAAATCAGTTTCACAAAAGTAATGTAAAAGCCGATGTGGGTTTTGATTTCCTTTTCACCTTTGTTAGTCTTTTCTTTCTTGATTTCTAGTGGCCATAGAGTTGAGTTTTTTGGTTTGTTTTTGTTTTTTGGTGGGTTTTTTTGAGTAAATGATTGAAAACTGTTCCCTGCATTGTGATCCTGCAAACGTTGGCTATGGTTTCACCAATTGCCCACATGCAGTACATGTTTAGTGATAGCTATATTCACAAATAAGAAATCTGTTATTAAACGGGATTCAGTCTTGGGTTATGCAAACTGGTTTTATAAGATACCTCTGTTACAAGCTGAATTTTCAGTCCATTGTTACATAGGTTTCCATTTCATGTAACAAAAATAAGTAAATCCGTTATTTTGACATTTAAATTGTCCAACAAAAATTGAGTCTGTTGTCTATGGTGTGAAAATATACCTTAATATGTCCTGTGTTGATTTGCTTTCATAGAATTGGTTTATTGAACCAAAATCTCATAAGCCATTTGATAAGTATCACACTGTATAATGATTTCTATTGTTCTGTATCTTATTGTCAATATGAAATTCGAATATCAGATCTATGAACTTGGAGAGGAAGCCAGTTACAAAAGCCATTATTCCCCATCTTCTAATCTGAATGGGAGGAAAAATATGCAGATTACTTCCTCATCTTGACTACCAAGGAAACTAAGAATTTGTTTTCTACATACACTTGTCCACAATCCTGGAATATCTTACAATACAAAATATATTTTTGTCCTTAAATTCAGTTTCATAAAACTAGGACCTCATAATTTATAACTTGTATTCAGCCTCATAACTGTTCATGTTTATAGTAAAAATACATCTGACATTTTTTAAATTAGGTGAATTCATTTTGTCACTCTTCTTCAGATTTTATAAAATATGAATTACCTTTTTTTCCAGTAGTGTTTATCTCAGGGCATCACAGGACATTAATATTTCTGTCATTAATTCAGAACAAACAGCTGAAAGCAAGTGATCCTATTTCTAATTCCAACAGAATTGTTTATTTAGCACAGGTGAAAAGGTGTTTCATAAATGTTATTAAAGACAAAATATGAAAGCTATGAAGTTGTATAGGTGACATCATGGACATAATTTGAGCTGTACTGTCAGTGGTATATGAACAGGAAGCATCTTGTTTCACTGTCAAACCACACCAAAACTGATGGAATAGGCAATAAGTGAAGCAAAGTATCATTTTACTTTCAAAGAGACTAATTTTTGATGTGGGTGATACCAAGGTACAATAAACATGGAAGCAACCCTGACATTTGCACAGAGTCCTCAAGGCAAACCTGCAGTCTGACAGCTGGTCTTGAGGCCATTTACCTGATTTCTCTCCACCCTTCATGAAAGATTTCTGTAAATGTGGTAATGGAAGGAAAACAAAACTCTGTCAGATCTGTAACTAATTGCAGCCACTTACAAAGAGGAAGTACAACAGTTCTAACACTAAAAAATTGTCAAAGAATTTATCTACAGACTGCCTCTTTCAAAGGCATTCATTCAAAATGACAGTAATTCATCTGCAAGTGATGGGGAAACTTTTTCACCTGTTAAACTAGTTCCAAGTGAATTCATGGGATTTTCATAAGCCAGAAAGACCCTGAGAGATATGTAGCTCTTCAAAATACACGAATAAAATACTACAGCAACTCAGCTTCAATATTAAATGTAACATTGGTATAGACTGGCCATGTCACTAAGTCCCAAAGGATTAGATCTATTACTCTAACTACACAGTAGTGTCTCATATTGCCCTTGTCACATGAAAAAAATCAATAATCTGTGGCAAATGTAGCTACAGAGTAGGTCATCCATGAAAATGAGAGATTCTTCTGTGAAAGTTTAGCCCATCGTATAAAATCTGTTTAAGAGAAACCAGGACAAGATGGCTTCTCTAATGAATTATTATTTATGTTTTCTAGCAAATAAAAAGGTCACAGAAATCTGTTCTGTCTGAGGCAAAATGATGATTCATTTTTACAGTGAGTGGCAGCCCATTTTTACACCACTATAAAATGCTGAAATCATCAAACAACTCACCATTTCCCTTTATGTACTGCCATAAATGAACATCAATTTTCACCTAACATGTGAACAAAAAATGGCTGTGTTTACAGATAGATAACTGTTTGTGGGACAACACAGACATATAGGAAAAGGCCACAGGATTTTAAGGGGTTTTTACATTCCTAGTTTGGACGGCAGTTTTGCTATTCTTTCATGGATGGCAGAAGGGGGAAGCACCTTCTATACTTAATTTCCAACTTGGAAATGACTAGAATTTTTTTAGATTGTGGAAAAAACAAGATTTCATGTAGCTTAAAAGATCCATGTATCATAATACAATTCTCACGCTTATGATAACAGGAAAATGTCACACTTTAAATTACCTTAAATCACCAAAAAATTATTGTTCTGAAATAAAAATCATAGTATCTTGCTTGATTGTTTCAAATAAAAAGTAATTTTCCATTTACAGATGATTAAAAGAAAACATCATTTTCTTTCACAATTCTTACACCTTTTTCATCTGATTGAAACTATCCAGTAAATTTTACTCACTTGTTTTCCCCCTAAATTTCCTACTAGTGAAAAGCATTTCATTCCTCTATGTTCTTCACACTAAGTGCTATTAAAACAAAATGTGAAGAGTATTTTGTGAACCTGGATGAAGGATACTCAGCTTTCAGGCTGCCAAGTTGAACAATGGAAAGTGGAAGCCTGTGCAATTTGACAGCTCCAAAGCAAGCTGTGGGGATTATGCAAACTAGCTAGGTGACACAAATTATGGTTTTAAGGCCAGGAGTGATTTTTTTTGTTTGTTTGATTTGGGGGTTTTTGGGTGGGTTTTTTTGTTGTTGGTTGGGTTGGGTTTTGAGTTGGGTTTTTTTGGTGTTTTTTTTTTTTTTGTTTGGTTGGGGGTTTTTTGTGGTTATTTTTCAACAAGTATTACCTGGAAATAGTGAGAGAAAGTAGGAGGAAACCAGTCAGTGCTGATGCAAAGTGCTGTACAAGGGTCACACTCTTTGTGCAGAAGCTGTGGACATCGGTCTGGCTCATTACCCATTTACCCAAAGCCTGAAACCTATTTATTTAAAGGGAGATTCAGGAACAGTGCGATCATTTCATTACCTCTATGTAGTTCATGGCACGGCAAAAAAAGGGAAAAAAAACACCTCTCTGCTGTTGATGCAGTATTGCAACTTGAGAAGTCAGTCGGGAAATTAATTTGCAGCTTTATTAAAGGCTCACCCAAATCCTAAAAGCAAATTGTAAAGTGAGGCAGTTATAGACAACCAGATATTACATAAATGCAACTGAGTTAGAACGATCAGAACGCAGCCATGTCCCACTCCAAAACTAGTCTGCAATATCAAAGGGGGGAAATATACTTACTAAGAAGCTTTACTAAATCTGGGGGTTTTTTTGGAATATCATATTAATGTATATGAATTCATATAAAAATAATTTATATATGAAATACATATTTATTTGGGGTTAATTGCACATCTGTGGTAACGTGACTGCATGTGTAAAATTTTAAGTATCGCTTAGTACGCACCATGGTGAAAAAAGGGGTATGCGATCTTCTTTCAATAGCTACTTCCAGAGTTCAGTGACCCTCAGGTGAAAGATACAATATTGCTACTTTCCTCTTTGAAGTAGTAGCTGAAGTGAGGGCAGTGTTTTCCTGAATGTAACTATGTACTATCCCCTGTTTTAATAAATATGAAGTGTTAAAAGAAGACCCAGCAGAAGAAACTGATCATACTGTGTTTGCCACAGACCAGAAATAACGGACTTTTGGTGAAAGGACAGAGAAATGGAGGTACTATCAGTAACTATTCAGCTCTAAAAATGTAAAGATCCCATCTTTTCTCTCTCACCTAAGACATCATGAAAAAACAACCAAGGTTACAGAAAGACAGTAGTGTTTCTAGTGACACTAACTTCACCCTTGGGCATCCCAGTGCTTGGCTCTCAGGTAGAGCAGCAAAGAGCCCACCAGGAAGGCATCATGGCTTGGAATTGAGCACCCACAGTACCTGGAAGCACATCATGATCAAGGCATCTAGTGAAGGACCCTATACCACATTTTAACATCGAGAACAGAAATCTCCCTAAATTACACACTTGGAAACGATGAGTCGAGGATGAAACCCATTCCTTAATTTTCTAATGGACTCAAGTTTTCACTGTGGTCCAGAAAAGTCCACACCCTCCATTCAGAATTCAGTCACGACTCTTCCTTGATCACCCTAATCCCAGACAATTATTTCACAGGGCAGATAAAAACTTCAGACCTGGGAACCAAAATTATTCCTCTGCCTAAGTGAAAGCAGGGTTTGATCACAGAGATCTGCTGCCCTATGAGAAGCTCTAAGCACTAATATGTATGGTATTGAAGAATGGTCCTCTCTTAACCTGTTCTCTCAAAGATGTTAATTCTGTGACCGTGCAGTAATTCTGGGATATAAACACTGAGGTTATTGCAGTACTGATATCTCAACTCAACTTTGCAACATACTTCTGTCAAAGTTCCTTCAAAAATACTAAAAATTAATTTTCCCCCTCAAATAGTTATACAGAACCTGCAAAAAATAAATGATTATGCCATAACGTGTTAAATACATCAGGAATCTATGTATAATGGCATTAGGCTTTTATATTATACAACATTAATTACGTGACGTCTTTTTCATACTCACTCCTGTGGGAAGACATTGCTTTCAAACTTCAAAGACACTTACTGCTTTTGAACTTGCTATATTTTTTTTCAAAACTTTAAATTTTATAAACTGTGTCAGTGACCCAAAGGCTGTTGATGTCCTAGATCCATTTGCACCTTCCTAACTGGGAACAAAATTCACTTTCTAGCCTTAGGAAAAATTACTCTCATGTACAGCAAAGTTTGGACCTTGGAACTGGCTTTATCAGAGTAATAACTGAGATTATCTTCAACTGCCTTTTGATATGGACTGTAGTGTTGCTGTCTCTGCTCCAAATTCATTTTTCTTTATAGAAATGACCTTAAAATACCAACAAAATTCTTTGAAGAAACCATTGTTGTTTCATTTTTCATCCAGACTGATTTTTTCTTCATATGTCTGCAGTCATTTTACTACAGAAATGATCTTAGGAGCATGACATATGTTGTCCTCATTAGTTTCTCCCTTCCTTCTTTGCCTTTCTTGAATAACCATACATTCATTCTTACCTATACTGTAGTGTGTTATTTGAGGTGTGGAATACATACAGTTAATGAAGCTGTTGTATGCAGTTTAACTTCACTTTGTCAGATTTAAATAATTTCTGAAATCCGAACCCAAACAATATTAACATGTATATTTGATCAAAGAACTTACTTTCACAAGATCAAACATTCTTGGGCTCAGCTTACACTACTTAAAGATACTTGAACTTGACAAAATAAGGACACAGTTTTTCAAAGCTAAAAGGAAAACAAAGACACACATTTCAAAATCTTTAATAATCAGCAACAACAACAACAAAAAAAAAATCCCTGTAAATTAATGCTGTGAAATGGATTCAGGTAAAAATAAAAAAGCTACATACAGACAAGCAATTTCATTGGGAGTAAAGAAAAGCAATGTCTAGTTCTCTGAGGCTTTGAATAAAAACTATTTTTAAAATCTGGAGTTACTGTAAAGAAAATCCAGAAAGTGAGACAGAGCGATTTTTCCAAACTGGTGATCTTGCTTGCATTAATTTGGGCATAAATACATAAATAGAGACTGCAGCTCAACATTTAACACTATAGGATAAACAATTTTCTTCACATTGCACTGACATGAATTGCCCTGTCCCACACTCAGCAACTTTGTGTTCATAATCTTAATTTTAAACATATAAATTGTCCCACTAAAAGCCCAGTGAATGATTCATGTTCTTAAAGTCAAACTTCTGAGCTATGCAGTTATTTTCTTTCAGTAGGAAAAAAACAAAAGGAATTTCGGGTAAACACATTTCTGTAAGAAATTTCATATCTGTAATGGAAAACCACATCAAGTATAATTCTTGTTCCACAAAGATTTCTTTTGGATAATATAATGAAGAAATACTACTTACATAAAATGAAATAACCTTATATTACTTCAAAAGATACCAAGTAGGACAATAACATGAATAAAAAAAATGTAACATCTATAAATCCAGATCGCAAAAGAACTTCAGCACAAGTTTAAGTCTCTTTGATCTAAGTGCTTAACTGCTAATTTGATCTAAAGGCTACAGTACACAATTAAGTTTAATACATACTTCTGTATTCTATAACAATATCATTAAATACCTGATTTTGCACTTTGTGAAGAGGCAATTGTTTCAATTTAGATTTTAATAATTGTAACGCAACCCTCCCGCCACTCCCCCCAAAAAGCTCTATTATATACGTCACTTGAGTAGAGTGCGTTTCCTCCTTGACATATACGCCGACAATCTTCTGATCCCTCAGACTTACAAACTTAGCCCCTGACCATGTGGTCAAATCCTTAGAGTCACGAAGTTTGTTGAATTCAAGTGGTTTCTGCATGCATACTGGCAACCCTTTCTGTGGGTAACCTAGGTGGGGCTATCTCCTAAAGATGATAATAACGAGGTGGGAGGGAGGTGCAATGAGGAACATAAGCTGGCAGCAACAGCACAGCTATTCTTTGGATATATAGTGTAGTTCAAGAGCATCCCATTACATGACTGGGCCAAGGACTGGGATGGCAGGGAGAAGCCATCTGCAGCCTGCTCCACTGAATCTCTTATGTGAAGACTCAAACCCATCACACCTTCCCATCAAATAACAAGTTACTGAATTGTTTTGAAGAAAATTGCATTTATTGTCAATTCACTGAGGAACTTCCTTTGGACAATCTGCACAAAACCCATTAGGGTGTTATGAGACGTAGCTGCGGTCAATAGACCTAAGTACTCGTGAGCCTTATCAGTTTGTGCTTAACACTAATGAATTTGAGTCATCTCCCTACTGATGTTACTAAGGGTTACTGTGAGAGAGCTGAAAGGAACCTTATTTTAGAAAAGTGATTTTAATAAAGGAGCTGGGGAACCAGGGCAGGTATATCAGACTGACAAAGGGAATCTGTTCCGGACATAAAACACCATGCAGAGAAGTTTAAATGCCATGAAGCAAGTAAGGGGGGAGGATGAGTAGGTTGTTTGGTTTTTTTAGTTTGCAGCTTATTTGTAGTGAAGTGGGAAGTATGGAATAAAACTGGACAGTGGGGGAGGGGGGTAGGCAGGTAGAGGATTGGCTGGCATTTGGGGAACATCAAAAATGAGGACCAAATGACAAAATGAAGGGAAAAGTTAATAACTGTCCTAAATGCAAGCTCAAGCATAGTAGCTGTTCCCTTGCAATGTATTGCGCTTTTCCAGCCTATTTTTCATTTCACCTAAGATAAACCAATGTGACAGAAACAGTACAACAAACAAACAAATAAATGATCCTCAAAGACTGTTGCTTTTTGTCATTTTGAGACTTTTTTCCTCTAAGATAAAGAGATCATAAAATTTTGACTTTACACTAAATTTTATTGTTACCAGGAAATGAAAACAAATACTTATTCAGAACAGACTTTTTTCTGGATATCAGAGGCATAAGTTGAATAGAGTTTTGATCATGTAATAAATATGTTGGGTTTGTATAAATATTAATCTTCAAAACAATTGTACAAAACTACTATGACTTTTTATAAACTACTTCATATTAAGTGCTACTTGAATATGTGTTGAACAAATGTTTATTCTTGATTGTGTACCTCTCCTCTCTGCTTAGGAATTGCCGGTTATATTTTTATCAATGACAGCCATGACCCATTAGTATGAATCAAGCTACACTGACACAACTAAATCACAGTCAATTAAAGATGAGGTGGAATGAAATCATTTGAGTGTACAATAAACTAACCAAAGCTAGCAGCATGGATCTTTATTTGGAACTTCTCAACATTTGGCAATTGTGAAGGTGCAATGTCTTCACAAGGTGCAATGATGTACAAATACACAAACGTTTTCACCCCAAAGTCCTCTGATAGAGGACTTTATTTCAAGCTGTAGTGTTGTCACATAGATTGTATCTACCACAACATTTGGCACATATTGTAGTTCGCTTCGGCAAACTTTGCCCATTAATACCACCCATATGGAAGCCTACTTGGAGTATTTAATTTTCTGCTTTGTCTGGAAAGGAGTGGGTGAGTCTTTCTAAAGAACGTGGCATTGACATGCTCAGGCACCAGGAGGTACAGCTGCATGTGGAGACCAGACAATTTCTAGATCTAGCCATCCAAAACACTAAATATCTAGGTGGAACGGGGTAGTAGGAGGTTCTGTCGCGTACTTTGGCCTTGGCGATATCTCAGTTTAGAACTCTAAATTCCCTCTGCAGTCAATCCAAAGCTGACTTTGACAACTTCTGGACCTGCTTTAAACATCTGAAATAGTCAGTCTTACCGATCAGAGAAGTGCTGTTTCTCAGGTCACTGAGTGAAAATTGACGTTATTGCCAGATCTGCTTCCTTAATTATTTCCCTGATGCTACCTTTGCTGCATTGTTACAAAGCTAGCATGGGAGTATACCTATAAATATATATAGAAACACCTATATATATTACTGATGATTAATCAGTTTAAAAATCCAAATTTAAAACAGTGCTGTGATGTAACATAAAAGTCTACACAACTCAACAAATGGCTTCCAGATTCTTCCATAGTCTTCAGGTCAGACATCAAGACATACCTTAACAATTGCATAACATTCAAATTTTCTACTTAATTTGAATGATACCAGTCATTATTTTATTTTTTTAATTCCCTTAAACGAATTATATTCTGCAAAGTGGAGGAGCACCCAATTTAACCATTCCCATCATTCTGAGAGAGTCAATTAAATTGTCTGGTTTGGTTTGTATTTGTTCACAAAGATTTCAGTGATTCTGGAGTATCACTAGGGTTTTTTCCAGAGCAGCAAATGACATTTTTTTACTAGCGTGTTCTTGTTATGAGACACAGCTCTATCAAAATTTGTCAAGATTTACTGCTATAGTAATTTATGACATAACATAACTCAGAACATGACATGGTGATAGATGTGGAAGCTACAGTGAAACAAGGCATCCATTGAGCTCATTTATCAGAGAATTTATAGGTAGTTTCTTTTGTTTTCAAAGCAAGTAACAGAATAATAAATGGCAAACAGCAAAAGTTATTCCACCTTCCTTGAACCTTGCTCAATAAAAAGTTATTGTGCATTCCACAAGCATTTTCCCACTCCATTTCAAAATAGCGCTGTATCAGGCAACATCAGATTATTTAATCTACCATGGCTGTACATTTAACATATATAGGAAAGTATATGGCCCTTTCATGACAGAGAAATTGCCTGTTGTGTCACTTTACCCCATAATTTTGCTAGCACAATGAAAAAATTGTTGATGGACAGATCATGGATTATTACTGTTAGATGGCAGACTACTGTGGATTTTTTTAAATGTTCTATTTATCATATGTGTTATTGCCTTACTGGAACAGGAACACCTGATTATCATCTGACTTATTCTGGCATCTCACTGCAATGCCTTTTGCTCACCAGGGTACAAATCTTAACATTTCTAATCTCTTTTACCTAAAAAAAGTATTAACTAAGTGTTATACAGCCATGTATCTCTGTAATTAGTGTTTATGGTTCTAATAGGCTTGGCTAGCAGCAGCTATTGTTTTTTATGTTTTTTTCTTAAAATAATAACCAAGCTTTGGAACATTTATCTTTCAAAGGAATAAGGGTTATGAGATCAGATATTACAACTTTTACTCCATTTTCAGAAAGCTGTCATATTGCAGAGCAAAAAACACATTATAAAGAGTCTTTTTTAGATCAAAAAGCTTCTTCAGTTGTTTTTTCTTCAAGCCTTTCATTATTAAAAAATAGTGAGAAAAGGCTGAAAGTAGTAAGGAGTATAGTCAATAAAATCTCTGTAAGTTCGAGAGATAGGCAGATTTTCATTGAAGGTATATAAAATATTTCCACAGAGAATGTAATAGCTGGCTTTCATACATCTCAATCAACATTTAGCCATTAATAAGGTCTGACTGCAAAGAGTTAAATGGAAGATATAAGCTGCCTAGGAAGAACTATACAGAAAAAAAAACCCAAAAACCAAAACAAACAAAAAAAACCACAAACTGTTAAATTAGATTAGACATTGAATAATAATGGCAAAGGAGGAGTTAGAATACTTCCCTATCTAATGGACTCAAGAAAGTATACAATGAACTACAAAATACAAAAGACTAAATCTTACAAGAATAGAAAAAAAGTGAGTTAAAAATATTACACTGTGTAGGAGCCAGTTTGAATTTTTAGTAATAGATACATAATGGATTTCAGTTTTAATATCATACGCACAAGAAGGTCCCTATACGTATCAGGGGATATATCACCCTATAATCAACAGGATTCACTCGTACTATACTTCAATTTTACTACATTGCTTAGATCAAATAGTTGATTCACTGTACCATGAAGATGAAACATAAAATTGCTAAGTGAGTGGGGTGTTGTCTGTTCCCTAGCCTTCCCCTGCAACCGGCAAGGATTTTAAAGATGATTTCCACAGAACATAATCGAATACAACTTTGTTAAGGCAGGACAAAGCAAGCCTAGACAATGATTAATTAGGAACAATTCTATTCAATGCCATGGTATCCATTGTGAGGACATTTATGGTTGGGTTTTTATTGGTTCTAGGAACTACCAGCTTGCACACAGTTGTTAATGTTCAGCACTTCTAAAAATAATACCATTAATGACTCTAATTGCAAAGTTCCTGGCTCTTTTTCTCCTGTTTTTTTCAATGCCAGTAGTTCCCATGCTTTTTTGGAAGTTGTCTAGTGGTTTTGCTAGTATTCACTATTTCTTATAACATAGAGAACTGAAGAGAAAAGAAATGAGTAGAGTGATCAGAATATAAGTTTTCCACTTTTTCCATATGGTGCATGGTTATTTTATAGACTTTCATTGATCACCAAATCATATACACCTAAATATAAAGTGAAAAAACAGATTCATGTTAGAAAAAATCATCAAGTATTGTTAAACACAAAAAGTAGAAAAAACCTCTTGTTCAAGGAGTCCCTAAGTCACAACTGGTTAGAAAATGGTTATACCATTCTGTGTATCATATTAATATATATTTTTCTTCATAACTGTTTCTCTATTACTATTGCAAGTTTAAAAAAAGACCAAAACCCAGCTGTATTACACACCCCACTCATATGTTTTTGCTCAGCCCCCAGTCTTTGAACTGAGGTATACTGTATGAATTTTTTTTTCCATATTGCATCTTAGAAATTTACATAGGGCATAGGATGTGACAAAATAAGTTCCCTGCTTTTTCCAGAAAAGGATAAGTTGGACTCCTCCATTTTCTCTGTCACATTTGAGACAGCAATTAGTCCTCAGGAAAGAATCAGTTTTAACAATCTTTTCCTTCTCTAAAACTCAAAGGTGTTTATGTTGTCTCCAGCTCTGCCTCTAGAATGTTACACCTTAGAAGTGTAACTGTTTCTGATTAAAAATTCCACAACACTTCATATATCCGAGTGCTCAGTGCACTTTCACACCTGCAGTTATCTACCATGTTCCAAAACTCTAATTTGTATCTGGCCTGAGATTTCCTGACACATTGCTTTCAAAATTTTATTTTTTTTATTTATTTTTTTTTAGTCCAGTGGATTGTTTAACATTTACTTACAATAGATTATTTGGAGGGTATCTATACACGGGATGTATTTCTTCACTGTCTTGTTTCCACATAAATTTGTGTTGTATAGGAAATAAATGGCATGTTTTACTGTCACATCAAAGACAGTGCTGGCCAACAACAGAAATTTAGGAAGAAAGAGTATGTGGGTTTTTTTAGGTAAGATAGAATAGAAAAGGAACCATGACATACAAATATATATATATTTTCTAGCTCAAAAAGCCCCCATATGAGCTTCCCTCTAATCCACACTGGGTCTTTAAAAATATATATTGCCCATCCTTACTTGACTATCAAACTTTATGATAACAAGCTAGATAGCTAAAATCCAGTGGTCTGTCTCACATGGGGAATTTTTTGCTTGAGTAAATCCTTATGACTCCCCGGTAAGACTAAGGAGTGTATATTACAAAGGTGTTCGTAACCTACTTGACCTAACCCTTGTAGAGAGTTATTGAAAGCAAAAACATAATCATCACTAAGAGTCATTCTTTGAACGATCCTTTCTCTCTTCATTTACCCTCATGAGGCCCTAAGCCAAAGCTAGCTTTGGTGCTTCCCTTCTGCTATTATAGAAAAAATGCAATGCTGGTTTGGAAACACATTTTTATATTGAAATATTACTGTGGCATCTGAAAAATAAATAATAATAATTTTAAAAAGTTATCTGGTTCTTTTGTATGAAGTTAAAGAGTTTGAGGGTGCTGGAGAAAAAAATCAGTAAAATAATCTTCTTCTACATCCTCCTCTTCACTTCCCCCTAGAAAAAAGTTTTCTGACATTATGTCTAAGGTTAGTGTTATAGCAAATGAACTCCAAATAGGCCTGGGGATGGAGTGATGATCTGAACCAGAGCTCTAAAAGATCCAGGCAGTGATACCATTTGTGATGCAGTCTGATGAATCCCTTGTATAAGTGTTGAGTGACACAATACAAAATTGATTTACAGTTCCCTTAAAACATTCTTTTGTCTCATGTTAGTGCTTGTAAGTAGGATTGAGCAAGAAGAATTTATCCTGAGTTTGGTTTCTATGCTCTTGTTTACAATACATTCAGTTATGCAGTCTGCAAAGAAACAGGTAAAAAATCAGAACCAATACATAGAGAATAATGAGCAATGTTGTCTTCAAAGTAAATATTTTAGAAATCATAATTAGTCGGGAAAGTAAAAAAAAAGGTTTTGATTTTCGGGCTAAACAACTTGCAATAGATTATTCATCATTATATCAGTCTGTAACTACGGTAGAAACCTGAGCTCATAGGAAAATTACAGTGGGAAAATATTTCCAAAAGAAGATTTTCCTTTCATTCTTATAGGCATTCTCTGCTTTACTAAAATTTATTGCGCAGCAATTTACTGTCATTTAAATTCCTGAAAAATACCTTGCAGACAGTATACCTGCTCAAAATCATCACAAAACTACATTGAGCCAGGATGATTTTGATTGTGTCAGACAAGCTGCAGTGATTAGCAATCCTGTGCTGTCCTGATGGACAGGGACTTGGTATTAGATACTGACTTTTTCATCACATTCTGCCTAAATTACAGAAATCCAATAGAACTAATCATGGAGCTGGCAACCTCTAGAAAACCTTCTACAACCTGTCTCCTCAAGAACAGAGACTACAACAAGCACAACAAACCTATCCTCTATTTTTCATATTCCAAAAGGAAGTTGAATCGAATTACAAATCTCTAGTCTTACCTTCAATGGTATATGCTCATAATTTCCAAAAAAATGTCCTCTAACACCTCAGGATTCAGGTTTTGGCTAATAAACTTGCAATTTCATTACAGCTGACCGCCATTCATTCTTTGGGAGACAGACATCTTCACCATCAAATGCAAATAGAGATGAGCTGATTGCACCTTTATTTATTCTAAACAGAATAACCTGTTTCTAAAGGCAATCTTCAAAGTTAAAGAGCTGTGAGGAATGCAGAATCAGTAATGAGACAGATGATCTGTAAGCATCTTTTCAGCCTGCATACTTCAGCTTGCAGCAGTTTAATTTCATTCACATGTAGCTGAACCCAAACTACTAGGCTAATGGAGTAGACGTTATTAGCTCTGACACAATCATGCAAATATCTGTGTGAACGACTTCTGAATTTGAGCAGTAAGATGACATTGTCCCTGAACAGTGTTTTTTCTCCCACATGGGTCCCAGTTTTACACTTATCATGAGATATAAACAATTGTCTTATCACCTTTGTTTCTTTAACTAACTTTTTTTTAATGGAGGCAGCAGTACATGTACTTTAAAAAAGGCCTGAATAAAACTCTGATTAATAAGATACCTCAAAGTTCCGGAGATGCTCTGGACACTGAAACAAAGTGAAAAAGTAACAAATATTAGCTGCATCCCTCAATGAACTGCCAGCTTGTTCTTGTATTCTTGATAGTGAAGTTAGTATAAAAAGAAAAGTGATTGTATAACAAAATTTGAAAATTTCACTGCCTGGTAAGCCTAACTTCTGAGTTGTTCAATCTTGTTCTTGGTAACCATTCATATTTTTACAAAGTCTTCTCACTGCTGGGATTTTTGTCAAGATAAGCTAGCGGAGCAGTGAGCTTTAAAAATGCACAAAGTGTATGGAATGCAATCAACAGTTATTAAAAAAAACACAAAAAAACCCCAACCAACCAAACAACAAAAAACCACAAAACAAAACAAACAAACAAAAAAAAAAAACCAACAGAAAAAAACCAACAAGCTTATTCTGAAGCATGAAGGTTCATTACTTTCAGTAATTAAGGGAAGTTTCCTCCAGGATAGAATTGTATGTTGTTGCTCTTACTAATTAAAATTTTGTTAAGAGAGTATGAAGTTCCAATTTACCGCAGATACTTTATTCAGCTTGAGCATAAACAAACATTTTAACTTGGATTCTAATTACCCTTTCCTCATGCACATTAGTTTTCTTTGGAGTGACGTTTCTCTACTATTGAGAGTTATCTCTGCCAGATCTGTTGTTTCTACTGGGATTCACAACTCTTAAAGAAAGTTATTTGTGATCTGCTCTCCAGTCACACACTGCAGGATACAAACACTATCACTGAGTTCAGGACCAATGATCACTCTTAATAGCTTCCTTACTTTCCTCTTAAGCCAGTTTCATGCCACACTCCAGCATCCAGCTCCTCCAGAAGTTGCAGTAAAGGAAAGGGAATGTCATTCTCTTATTCCATCTTTTAAAATGTGTGAAAAAGGGAAGTAAAATTGACACAAACAGAGAGGTCAGAATAAATTGCACTCCATTTTCTTCAGTGCCTCAGAATTTAGAGAGACATCATTTTAATCCCAAATACTGAAATAAAATAGTCCAGCCATCAGAATTAAAAATGAGTTCATGACTTCACTGACAATCATCAAAATCCAGCTGAATCCACACACTGCCAATCCACGGTCAGTATACATTACACATACCTGAGAAGCACAGGATCCATAAAAAGCTTTGATTTTACTTATAGAGTCTGTAATCAAAGTCTTGCATGTACCATATAACTTAAGCATGATAACATAAACAAGAACTCTGACCAGGTCAGAGAACATCTCCAAGTCACAGAATCACGGAATCACAGAATGGTTGGGGTTGGAAGGCACCTCTGGAGATCATCTAGTCCAATCCCCTGATAAAGCAGGTTTTTAGATTTTCCTAGGGAAGCCATAAAAACATGCAAAACTGTCCATAGAGAGACATTTTTAGAAATATATTTAAATGTTCTTTCTAGATTTCTTTAAAATGCCTATAAAGTGAAGTAATAATCACATCCAGAAGTGCTGGAAAGTTTAAATAACTGTTTTATAAGTACTTCATAATCTCAGATTGAAAGTCTTATATGTGTCCTAATTACCATAGTAAAACATGAAAGGTAAAACTCCAAGGAAGCCATGGCTAGATGGGAAGGGAACTCCACACCATAGAAACTGAAATCATCGATAGTTTCTTAAGGATAGCTACCACAATTTAAAATGTTCATATTTATTGTCTTTTAATTGTTTGCTGCTCTGTTACAGACTGGTGAAAAAAATATTTTCATTTCAAAATATGGCATTCATTACATTGAGCCACACCATCTACTTTAATTAAAAATGTATGAACTAGCTTTTCTATCATAGGATTTCTTATAGCATAAAATTGTCACACCTTTCTAAAGACCTAAAAGTAAAGTGGTGTATATAGTGATGAATAAGAGGGAATTCTAAGCTGTGTTATTGGCTGTCAGAAACTATATGTATGCTATTAAAAAGTAGAGGAAGTTTTAAAAGCCTTAAACTGCTTCAGATCACTAGAAATTGAGAAAAAGATGACAACATGCTAAGGAAAACAAGAAAATGGACTAGAAGTTACCTGCCTCCAAGATAATCTTTCTGAGATCCCAATATAATCACAAGCGTCCCTGAAGACTTAGCATTTCTTTTGACTGAAGAAAATACACCTTTAGGAAATGGATCAAACTATTCAACCCAAAGATTTCTACAGGTTTTACCACTGTAATAATTTAATGACACCACTGAGACTGCTGTTCTAGCTTGCTGTAGTTGCTGTACTTTATAACCTCTGGTAGTTGTAGAGAATTTGAGAAACATAAAGCCCTCCTTTGAAACAAGAGGATAAAACACTCCCTTCTCCTTCTTTTCTCTATTATTCCCCTTCCTGCTTTCCCCAAAGTATATCACTCAAAAAGTCTCTCATAGACAAATTAATTTATCTGACATTGCGATCCTCTCTAGTGCATTTCTTCAGATCATCCAAATAATGGAAAAGATGCCTCATCCCTATCACTATCTCGCCAAAACTCTCTACTAGAAGAATATAAACGATGTGAGATTAAACTAGGCTGTAGAGAGATGGCTTCTTCTACCCCCATCCAGTTCATAAAATCCTATGACAAATTGACCACTGATGGCCTACATGTTAACTCTTTGAACTCTCACCATTCTAGGAAAGTGGAAATCATACATCCACATCCTTACCAACAGAACATGATATAGGGCATATACCAACATTCACATATATCTTCCACAAGGTTACACCTTTCCATTAAAGTAATACCTTGCCTTCTGCATCACAGTCCCTGTGCTACCATCTACAAGCCTTTAGAGAAATGTGCAAAAAGCTGAAAGATTGAAACTCCTATTTTCTTGTGAAAGTCAGCTTAAGTGGCTCCTGTACTGCTACCTTGTACTTTCCATCAAAAGAAGAAATTATGTTTTGTTTCTTTCTGCTGCTGATTTTTTTTTTTCCTGAAGAGGATTTAACCAGGGCCAGTATTAAAGTTACAGAAAGGAGAACTTTCAAATAAACCCATGATGACAAAGTTGTCCCATGGGAAGAGAACACAGATAAGTGGAGATTGTAATTTTAGTGTTCCTGTTCAGTTTAAAGAGAAAAGAGATACCAAAACACTGCCCTAGTATTTAAATATATAAGAAAAAATCATTCCTATTAATGCAATGAAGTATTTGAAGATGCTGTGTAAATATTTACCAACTTACAGATGCCAGTTTTGATTGCCAAACTTCTAAGCTTGGCTGACAGAGTTAGGCTTTAGTCACAAAAGAGTAAACAAAATACCCAGGTTTTCTCAACCCATTGACTGTTGTGGAAATTACAAATATGTTATCTTTTTTTCAAAATGTTGTAGTTTATGTGCATTTATTTGAAATGTTCTTGGGATTTATTTTAGGAATTGTGTTGCTTTGGGTTTCTTCCTTCCCAGGATCTACAATATTTCTCTAGCTTATTATGAAATCAGCTGTTTATACATTTCCATCTCTTCATTTGAAATGTCCCATTCCCTTTCACCCATTCAATCAAATGTCAAAGCACTTCCTTACAATTTACTGTAAAAGCTTCTTTTAAAGTTCAAAGTTTTACTACTACAGAATCTATTTGAATTTGACAATAATGCAATCTTATGATTGTCCACCAAATACCACCACTATTCTTAAAAAAATTCTTAAAAAAATATGTCTTCAAAGATATTTAATTGAAACATGAATGGGCAAACACCATGTGAAAACTGTTAGAAAGAGGTGAAATACATTTTTGGTTAATGTTTTCCTACTGGTAAGATTGAGGGGAAACTGGCCTCCTACAATTAATCTAATATTTTCTGAAAGCTTTGGATTCATCACTTCACTGATATCATCCATTCCCAGACATTTATTCACAAAAAACAAAACCCAGCACTATGATCCTCAAAGGGTATGAATGAAACTGAGCACGTAAGTACATATGTTTGTGATTGAATCACCAATATTCAGATTGAATGAAGTTCAGTAACATCTGTGGTGGACGGATGAGTGGATATCCACCTTAAATATTTCTTGGTACAAACAGGTGGAAGCTTTGCTGACTCAGGCACGTAGCAGGTGTTAACAACCACGAGGAACAAGACACCGGTTTCCAGCCCTGCAGAGCCAGAACTGAGATGGTATCTTTTCCACCCTCACATCCAGTGGTTTCAGTGCCCATAAACAGCTAACTGTGTGTATGCAGGGTACTAGGTCATTGACCCTGGGGAGGGTCTCATCTGATGCAACCCCAAAATAGTCCCCCTGCAACCACCCAGGATACACTGAGCCTGCACAGGATGAGACTGCACCTACCCTTCCCCAGCATCACACCTGCCATGCACATGCATGAACTTTCTTGGAACCGGTTGGAGATTTGGGGACTTGGACTTTTTAAAAACGGTACCACCAGAAGCTTGGGTGGGACCCCCACCACCAAGATACCCAGATTGAAGAGGACCAACGGGATGCTGCTGGATCTGTGTGTGATGATCTCTCCTTCTGCTCTCTCTTTGTATCTCTCTCCCTCTCCTCCTCCCTTTCTGCTTAGAAACGTGTGGCATGGGACTTGTTAATCCAGTTAAGTAATTGCCATTGAGTTATACCATGTACCCACATGCCTTGTATTGTGTATTAATAAATCATAAAATTGGTTGGCTGGTGTCATTTCACCTTAATTCAGTTCAAGGGGATCGTGAATTTGGTCATTAGTCCCAAGGGTAGGGAGGTTACCTTGAATGGCCTTTTGGGTCACGACATCTCAGAATCTCCTGCAATGCAGCTAATATGGGGAAAAGGGGGGATTTTAATAACACACTGTAATCTAGTATGTTTCAGTTGCTTCAGTGTCCATGCAACTTTCTAAATGTATGGAGTAACATCATAGTAAAAGTACTTTGCCAGGCATACAGATCTCTAGTCATTGCAAACTACTGGGATAGAACCATGGGTGGACATAGCCAGAATTCTCCTGACCTCTTCTCAGAAAATTTAAGATACTACCTTAGCCACTGCAAAAAGAAAATACTAGCTTTATCAAACCAAAATCCAGCCTTTCATCTCAGGTGGCAACCTGCTTACTGACAGAAAAGAGTCTTGATCATGGAAAGATGGAAGTGAGAAAACACAAATTCACAGGGTAATGCAACACTAGAGATATTACAACACGTACAGAGTGGTACATTTTTTTAATTAAAAGACAAATTTTGAAGTGTCTGATTGAAATGTCTGAATTAATTAAATTAACACCATTTATTATTTTTTTCTCTTGCTTCTTTCTTTGCACAGACAAATGTGGGTATCATGCCTGAGTTGGTGTAAAAGGCTGTGGACCTAATTAGTTCCTACTTGTAATCTAGTTAAATCTGAACATTCAGGGAGTGGCAGGACTGCTCTAATGAGCTATCTAGAACCAAGCTGTATCCTTGCTGTATATCTGACAGTTTTTGCCAACTCCCAGATGCTATGGCAGCAATGATTTATTCAATCCAGTCAAATATGTAGGGGACAGAAGTGGTTCTTTAACCAAATATTCTGGAACAAGTAGACTGTTGAAGGCAAGCCTAGGAACAGCCCACTGGGAGACAGAGACATTGATTTGATTTAAAATTCTCAGAAGTCAACTCCCCCCAATAATGTAAGGTTGGAAGATCCTTGTCTTCTCACCTGTAATTTACATAAGCACTAAATTAATGTTAATTAACAGTGAGGAAAAACTGCTGAATCAGTAGCATTTTTCATGCACTTCACATATGGAGCTGGACTTGTGTGTCCCAGAAGAGGGAATAATCAGACGACAGGGGATAGCTTCTGCCCAAAGGACGTGACAATCCCAGAGCTGTCACTGGCCTGATTTGCTTCCCGGTGCGTGGTGATATGACCTTAAGCGTTATCCCTAGTCATTGAGCCTTAGCGACCCTAAAAGCTCTTGTTTAAGAGCAGCACATGCTGCATATGAAGGTGTAAAGTACAGAATACAATGTTTAAGAAGCATCTTAGCCCTTATCTTGATCTTACAGCATTCCTAATACAACATGTAGTGGCGGCTACTGATAGACCCTTGGAGATGGTATTGCTGCTTGTGGGGCTGAATCATAGGCACAGCCCACCAGCTGTTCTATCCAGCTGGGCAAAATTGCAGCACTTCTCTTTCCTCATCAAGTACACCCATCACTGACATCACCACTAGTGTTTGTTACTAGGGTATGTGAATGCAGAGGAAAAGAGGCATTTGCATTTTACTATTCTCCATTGTTTTATCCTGTAAATCTTCTGAAATTCCCAGATCTTCTAGATCCATCACTGAAAATGATTTCTCACTAAAAAAGTGTGTCACCATACTTCTTCTGAGACCCTTTTTCTCTTTCTGACCCTGCTGGTTCAATTCTAACACATGTCCTGTATTTAACTGTCTTTGAAACTCCTTCTAAATATAATGGCTCTGTATCATTAAGCTATACTCTAACGTCCCAACCACATTAAACTTTCCTTTAGTAAAAAGAACATGACATATATTAGCTTTGATTCTGCCTACTGTTTCCCATTTGTAGTGGGGAGAAGCAATATAAAATCCACAACAGCAAGAGGTGACAGAGAAACAGCTGAAACGACACTTCTCTGATGAAGTATAATCCATTTTATGCATATTTCTCAGGAGAAAAAAATGTAAAGTCACTGAAAGAAAATTATTGCATCATTAATATAAATCAAGAAATAGAATCACTGTTGAGATCAGTGCAAGTTGGGAAGCTTTCCTCACCTGATAATCTGATGTATTCTTTGCACTACAGTGCAGCCACCACCACTATGTAAAGGTGACATCAATAAAAATTTTGCAGTATGCTTATAATCCATTTTATTCAGGTCCATCAGTTATTACAATAAATCAAAGATGAAGAATAAGAGATTGACAATTTACAGCCTTTCCAAGATTTTGGTAATGAGAAGGAATAATGACAGCTAAAAAACATCTGCAAGGAAAAAAAAATAACACAACAAACTATTCCATTTAAAAGTGTGCAGCTTATTTTTGAGGCTGCCACAAGACTGTAAGCAAGGATTATAAACTGAAGTTACAGCCCAATGCATTTAGCTGTCATTGAGTGTGATCCTTGTAGCCGAGGGTACTATCGTGCTCATCATCACTCAGTTGTCTCTGCATTACATATTACATTTTTCATGCCTTTAACCAGCCTCCCCGAATTGCTGTAAAATGAACCTGCAGGGATTGTACAGAACACTGTGGTGACTAGTACATTCAGTGGGTACTAACTGTGACAGAATTTGGTTTAATGTACTCCTATGAAGGGACTATTCAATATGCAACAGTAATCTAGAAGGTTTTGCTCATTTCTTTACTTGTAGGAAACAAAATCCGCACTATAATTCAGAAGCAATATTCTGCATATTAGTAAGAGCTTATTCAAGAGACGCTAACGTTTCTTATATATATAACACTAGTACAACAATCCTCCCCTCCCCAACATTTCAGGAACAGGTATATTTAAAGGACAAAATGTAAATACCAACTGTATATATTTTTTCTGAGAATAACTGATGTAATTTTCAGGCAAACAAAATATGATACTCTACATGTCTTTGAAATGTCAAGAACATTTCCTTTCAGTGTTTGTACAGATGCCATTGCCAGACTGCTTCACATTCTGGATAATTCTTTACTCAGACAGTAACTGTCATGCCAATGAAAAAGGATTCTAAATAGGTCCTTGAAACCCTTAAACAAAATTATTTTTCTGTGTCGACGACTGAGAAAACTAGAAAGTATAATAGAATTTAATAACACAGCCATTATCATTATATCAGAAAGAAGTTTGCTTTGACTAGTGCTGAGCTACTGAAATGATTGATACATCAGAAGAACACAGATAATTGATAACAAGTGTTGTGGGATGCTGCTTTTCAAACTGAGCAGAAAACTCCGTTTAACATCTATTCCATTACAAAAAGTTGCAGAGCCTCTGAGGTGTCAGAAATATGCTAATATGCACATTCTAATGCATACTTGCATCATGGTCCTGCAAGCAGAGAGGCTCCCTTACTATGACCTGCTTCCTACTGCCAAAACAGCATCTCAGGGCTGTCAGCAGCATTTCAATGAATGAAAGAAGGAACAGCACCTCGTCTTTTGTGGGATTGGGTATACTCATCTGGCCCTTCAGCAGTGGTAGTTGTGTTTCATTTTGATTGTCTGTTTTGAGGTTGTTGTGGAATATACGGATCCAGGCAATTAATTGTGTGCCTAGGGATGGAAAGAGGAGGTTTATAGATAGCGGTTCCATTTAGTGAATTGCAGTGGGTCCAAAATGCTGAGCATAAGTACCTAGGCCTTTAAACTGTCATTCTCCCCACTTCTTCCACCGCTAGGTATCTAGCCATGATACTAACATATGAACTAAGACATTCTTAGATTTTTCAGTAAGAAGATTTATTATTCTCCATTATCTTGAAACCAATACAGTCATTTACATTTCTGCAAATAAATATAAAATGTAACCTTTTGGTTTCTCAAGATCATATCACAATAAAATAAATACAATAATAAAAGTAGCAAAATATCCTCATTTTTATTTGAAGCTTAAGTGTCATTAAACCAAAGTACAACAGCACTTAAAGTGTATTGGCATAAACATTTTTTTGAATCAAATCCCAATATTTTGTCTAGAAAACATTGTAAACACTGGAGATTCTTCTTGCTTGTTTTAGGTGGGCTTTGGATAACATCCAAAATAATTAAACATGCTGAAAGTTCTATAATGCTGATGCTTAGTTAATTAAGTTAAAACCCATTGAACATGTTTTTTTTTTTCCCCTTCCTATGTCACTTTTTGAGCTCTCTTGCTTCAGATTTCAATTTTAGAAAAGAATTTACAAAAGAAACTGAGAAAAGGTTTTATGGAAAGAGTATATTCTCTTATCAATTATTCTCAGTATCTTGAATGCTGTAGTATTAAAATATACAGCATTACAATTAAATTGTATTGCAAAAAAATATAATCTGTTTATGTTTAAAGTGATATGGCTACAGTGATTATGAAGAAAATTTTTTTTGATTGCCATAAAGTTCTGTGTTTTAACACGTGACAAAGTGAAAGATTAGCTTTCAATATTTTTGAAATAAGAATAGGACTGCTATTTTACTTTGGGATGTGGTTAGCTGTTTGCATGCTGAAGTTCCTGATTCTTTTGGAGAAAAAGAAAAAACCTAACTTTTAGAAAGCTTCATAATATACCCTGAGATAGTCTGATGAATTAAATATAACAAAGTAGCAGTAAATACCTATTAACTGAATAATTTCCAATTTCAGCCTACCTGAAGAAAAGTTAATATTCTTTAAAAAGTCATAATAAAGAAATTTTGTAGGTTTTGTTTTTAATTATGATGATTCTTAATTGTTATCATGCTGATATCCTAACCCAAGATATGACTAAAGTTTATAACTTATGACAAATGACCTAATGTAAATCATAAATCCTTTCAGTGAGTAAATACTGTTACTCCCACATGACACTACACAGAATTCTATGTAGTATATATGACCTTAGAGGATGGAAAAGGGTTGTGTGAAGCCAGATTCTAAATGTGATAAAACTCAACGGCTCAGGACAGACTGATTCTTAGTGCCATTGTAAAGTGTTAATTTCTAAGCCAGAAGCATCAATGAGGAAGAAATACTACATTTTCAGAGTGGGGTGGGTATTTCTGACACTTTGTCAAGGCTGACAGAGGGCTCTGATGTCACCTGACTGTCAGCACTACAAACAGTTGTGTGAATTTGGGATGATGGCAAACTTGTATTTGTTGTCTTCATCTTAGTAAACAAGCAGAGCCAGGACATGCGCTCGCACCCTGGTACATGATTGTACCACTTAGTTATCAGCACACTACCTGCCTTAACTGTGGCTCAGATGCAAATGCTCCAAGACAATGTCTGAGCATGGTTGCAGAATTCCGAGAGGCCAGGAGCCAATTCCTGTAAGCAGCTCAGAAGTGACCACCCTCGCTGGGCATAAGGAAGTTTGGCAATTGTGATTGAGAAGTTGGCCTCAGGACCATGGGGTGCACTCCGACCAATTTTACTGACCTGCAAAACAGAGCTTTAAGCTGTGAGGACATAGGAATCCATAGCTTGTGTTAAAGAAGCTTTAACAGATTTTTACACAGGCTTTCAAGTGCTTTAGAGAATACTATGGAAACTTCTAGGCAAATCCTATATAACACTCATATTCACTACATAATATTGAATTTAAGATTAACTTGATTTTAAAAATTACTTGAGAAATTGAATACAGTTCTTATAAATATGTTTACATTAAAATAAATTTTAAAACTTTTTTTCTCCTCTTACTATTTGCACATTTATTATACTATATGGAGCAATATTGGTTGGAATATAATTAATTGAGAAAATGTTATCTGTTCTTCCCTTCCAGAAAACTGCTCATTGTGCCATACATTGTTTTGATGTTTTAAAGGTGTCATCATTTAATATTTACCACCTGAAAGCTCTACTGTTTTGGTTAATTTCAGTGCAACAGGAAAACAGCAGATTCTCATATGAAATCTCTGATGTCTACAACATTAATCTGAATATAGAATAACTTCCAAGGTCTTCTTTGTGCTTTGATGCTTCTTTAGTGCTTGAACAGTAATAGTCTACACACCGGCTTTTGAAGCAACTTTTTCATGTATATGTATTTCCAAAATATGATGACGTACATGACCTTGCAGTCCTGTAACTCAGTACTTATTTGCAGACCAAAGGTATTACCAATTGACCTCTTAGATCCCAAAGCCTCTGGAGAAAATTGGTTGTGATTTCTTCATATATTTTCATGGAGGTACACCACAAGACAGCACACCTTGTGAGTCACATCACATCATGAAGTGCACTCAAAGCAACTAGTACTGAAAACATTATGCCCTTAGCTTTAAAGTATTAAATCTAATGTTCATACTCTTAAGTGTAATGATTTTTTGTGACTCTTGTAATGTCTGATGGTTTTTCCTGAAAGCCAAAGATCAGTATAAGTGTATATCAGCTTTCCTCAGAAAGGTGAGGTCTGAGCATCCATCATTTCAGGGGAAAAAAAGAATACCTGTTTCTAGTCCAATGTTTTAAATGTTTGAAGGCCAGCTGATGCAGAGCTCACATTACATTATGTTCTGGTCAAAGCCATTTGTTTAGAGCATTAAGCATAGGATCACAAACCAGACAAACTTCGAGTTACTACATTAATCATTTTTCTCCTGTTGAACTGTATGACTGACCACAAACCCTTGGTTCCCTCCCAGCTGTAAATTAAAACAGGTTGATTTTAAGCTATCCTCATGGTTATCTGTTTTGATAATAAGGATTCTGGATTATTTAGACTATGTTTATTTGCTTCATAATTGGGAAAAAGGGCTGGGAAGCTAAGAATCATTTACTTGTAATTCATTAACCTACTGCAACTGGATCACTTTGGTCTTCATACTCTTGTTCTTATTTACTAGTGAATTAATTTTCTTCAAAGCAAGACAAAATGAATGAACCATTTTGGTGGCTTTTTTAAGTCTGAGACTTTATAGATATTACAATTTCAAAAGATTTCCTGCATAGACAAGTTATTGACGTCTTGGTGGCCATAAAAGAACACTGTATGAGATACCTCTGCACCTGTATTTCTAAGGTAAATACACTACAGCTGGACTTCCAGCATAAGGCAGAGTGTAAAACTGATAGACTGTGAAAGAAACTATGTGAATAGGGAATTGATGTAATTATTGATAAAGAAGATGGGCTGATGCTTAAGGAATGGGTTTGGTTGATTGATGTGAAGAGGTAAACTGGTAACATGGTTTTAAAAAAATAGGGATCAACTGACTGAAGAACCTGGCATGAAACTGCAGACGACTAAATATTTGGAGGCCATGATGGTGGACAGCGAATGTCATTCAAGTTTATGCAAAGTAAAACAGAACACCAACCGGGGTGGACAGGAGGAAAAATGTGATCTGATGCCTGCTCTTTGCTCTGATTATTTTTAAGGCTGCAAAATAAAGCCAGATACATTCTACAAAAATGCTGACCAGAACCATGATTTCTTTTCCTTAACTATATACCTTAACGATCAGGCTATGAAACACAAACAGCTTCTTCAACTTTTTTAAGATCTTCCCATTCTTTGTTGCAGAGTGAAGCCTTTGGCAGGAGGGATGCGCAAACCCAGACTGCACGGTTTCCAGATGTTAAAGCATACTGCAGGAGACGTGAGCAACATTTTTGGTTGAAGAAGGAAACTGAATGCAGGTTTCCCTTTTTATGGAGCCATGATGTTATTATATGGAAGTTTACACCTCCTGTTCCCACAGACTTTCTGAAATGAAGTGTAAATCTATTTCCAACTGGCAGCTTAGGCATGTAGATGCAAAAAGAGGTTTAACACTTTGAATCCCAATCTTCAGTTTGCAGCTGCAAGTGAGGTCCCACAACTGGGAAACAAGATTTTGGCCAAACTTTTAATCTTGTATCAGGCTGATTTTGACATCTCCATCTACAGGACCCAGGATGATGTGAACTGAGTTTTTATGTACCTATTTCTTTCACTTTGATGTGACATAAATTAAAACAGAAAACTTTAATTATATATTCCTTTCCCAGAATATCTTCCTACTTTTTGGAATTGTAGGCTCTACAATCTCTTTTAAGCTCAGCCCTGAGCCATTTGTAATTTTAATTAATTATGTAAATAATTCACTTTTACCACAGTAATTGTTGGAAGTTACTAACATTTTAAACAGTTGACTTTTCAGATCTCAATAACAACAGTTAATTTCATAACAGCTGTTGAAAAACACCTTTAACAGTTAGAGCATTTGTATGCTCTCATCTGTAACTCAAACATTTCAGTAGCGCACTCTTTCCTGTCAGAAAAGCCTGCAGACAGTTCCTCCCATTTAATAGTTCTAACAGATGCAACTTAAACCGGTTGATTTTACTGTCATAACATGTGCATAATGGAGGCTCTTTAGAAAGGTTTAACTCTATATATATTGTGTGTATATACATATATTTGTTATGTATTATATATATTTGTTGTGGGACCACAAATAAAATAAATATTTCAGAAAATATGTAAACTTGGGTTTAGTCCCACACTGTGCTTTAATTACATGGAAAATATATTGGAAGAGAAAGAATGGTCATGCCTACCTCATTTTCATTGCACTACTGTAAATTCAATTTTCTGTCTAATGTGTCTTTCTTTTTCTGTAGTTTTTTTTTTGTAGTTGTGCAATAAAACATGCATCAATCTGTTTTCTGCTTGTTCTTCATCATGATTATTGCTTTCATTTACCTCATGAAAGCATGTTTCCTAGTATATAACCTCACTGCTTTCTCTGTATTTAAAAGTAATTAACTACTTGGATATCAGACTGTGAGGAATCTGATTTCTCACATTGCTGTATCTGAGCACCATCAAGATCAAGCAATATATCTGCATACCTGTCATATATAACCCATGCTCTCATTCTTTTCCAAAAGAGAAGAACTGAGTGTATAGCAGACTTTTTTCCAATTCAGAAATCACTGCTTAAAGTTTATTTTAAATAATTTTTTGGCAGAGCACTACTTGCGTATTCCTCTAGGCCAACCATCAAGTGCATCCCCTCAAAAATAATAATGACCATTAAGAACCCACCTACCTTCTCAGTCAGTTCTCTTTGTCTTTTATTGCTTTCATGCTCTATTACAGCAATGTATCAAAGAGAAATCTAGCTTAACATACAATGGGAAGACACAGATTAATTTATTTTCAGTTTAAAAAAATGAATATTTGATTTCTAGCAAATACATTTCAATCTTCAATCTTTCATTCTGATCAAGAATTAGCAAAACACAGTAAGAATTTGCTTACATATGCTGACTTCACAGGCCATATCCAAAATTAGTTGCTCATACCACTCAAAAAAACCCAAACAAAATCTGTTCATATAAAACAGGTATTTTGACAATATTCTAAGAAAGGAATTTAATCAGAATAACAAATTAAGTAGAAATCCAATTCTTTTGCACCTATGCCCAGAACTACATTTCTCTGTAGTTGTATAGATGAGAAGGTAAAGCAGCTTATCTTGATTTCTTCTCAACATAATCTACATCTTATTGCACTTATACATATTCCATGAAAAAGACCTCCACAAAACAGACACAGTGGTTTGCACAGGATTTTGTAGGCTCTGCTTTGAGATATTCTTGATCTTCTGTGGATTTTATGTGAGATTGAGAGACTCCCAGAAACCCTCTGAGGAAACTGAAGGTACCACTACTTCCGTGTAAGGACACCCACAGGAGCCTCAACTTCTGTCAGCCTTCTCAGCAAACTTTTTAATTTCTTAGTTGTTTAGGATCCTTAAGCTGTTTAGCACCAAACAACCTACCAGCTGTCCTTGATCACAGCATGCTTGAAGTTTTGTCTCAGCTGGCCCTTAATTAGGGAGGTTCAGGCACCTTTAACATAGCTAGCAGAGGTAGTGAGCAGTTTGTATGTCAATTTGGGAAAAAAAAAAAAGAAAAAAAAAAAAGAGGGGAAAAAAAAGGTGGGTGTGTGGTAGGTCTGCTCAGACTGGTATATGCATCCTCAGCTGTGGCAGTGATGTACCACAGGGGACAGTCCCCAACGGCTGTTAGAACATCCGTCCCAGCAGTTTTGAAGCCTTTGACCCTTACAGTGGTTCAGAGAGAGGGAGCAGCCCTGCAAGAATTAAATTGTAAGGGAACGCTGTCGAATTCAGGATCTGTGCTGGCTGAGTCTGAAGCACACAAGAGCATAAGAACAGCAGGCAGTGGGAGGCCTCCTGCTGCAGGGGTGGAGGCCCCTGCCTGCTGGCCTGGCCTCTGGGGAAGGTTTGACATTCTTCAGGGAGAATCAGAGGGGAAGAGAGAAAATTATCAAGAATCAAGTAAGGTAGCAGCAGACAGGGGTTATGTGAACAAAAAGGTTCTCAAAACTGACAGGGCTAAAGTGGGATTACCCCAAGCATATGCATGTAAATATTGGTTAAAGACCATGAAGATTCTTGTTGATCAGTAGTTCTTGTACTAGTCTAAATCAACAAACATAATTATTTCAGACAGCACTTGTACCTTTGCTGTCTGTACCTTTCACTTGAAGAGCCTGCACATAACAGCCTGTTTTCTCATGAAAAGGTGCCACACTTTTCTGCATTTTTCTTAAGTGTATGTCATACTTCAGGTTATGCAAGTAGTTTATTGTAATTTGTGTGATGATTAAAACTTTGCAAAAATCATCCTTACTTCCATTGATAGCTCTAAAAAGTTAGATAGAAAAAAATTTTTTCAGACAGAAATCTGCAGTCATTGGTAGTGTGAGGGGCTCAGAAACTACTTAGTAGTTTGGTCTGTTAACTTTCTTGGTATACCCCAAAATACACTCATTTTCCCAGGCATTTGGAAAAAAATAAGATTAAATGCTATGATGTTAAGTGTTGATGTTTTAATATTATTTTTTATTATTTCTGATGAAAACTCACTTTTGATTGGACTTAGAGTAGCTGGGCAACACAATTATATTAGTTAGAATGCAGTTTTGACTGCATTCCTAGGGATTGCAGTAGATATCTACAATAACAGTGGTAATAATAATAATTATGATAATAGATCAGTGCTAAAATTCCATTTTGCCCCTTTATGAAAACCTAGGGAATACATTCACAGAGGCAACATAGCCATAGTAGAATTGAAAATACAATACAAGATCTTTAGTTACCCAGCAAAAACCCATCAGACTTAAATCTTTTGCTCATATGCATGTTCAGTGGCCACACTTGCTACTGGGAAACAGAAATATACTCAAGCCAGAGAAATATAGTTTCATCTTAATAGATATATTTATTCAATACATATACAACAACAGCTATTCTGCTTTCATTTAGCCAAGTTTCAGAATAAACTTTTATTCCAGAAAAATTGTTAAAAGAGTTTCCTTGGAGAAACTAGGAGAAAGTTCAAAAGCCTAGCTGGCCATCCTGTTAGTATCTTCAAATTACTTCTGTGTTAATTTAAATACTAATTGCTATGGGGCTGCTGCTAATCACTAATTATTAAAATATTTCACATAAAAACCTATTTCAACCTTTCACTTACTGAGAAAGAGCTTTGGAATTGTTCAGGGCTGGAGCTAAACTGCTAAAGGAGTCCAGTTCCCATTTAGGAAAATAAATTAAGTTCTAAAGCATAAGTCTTATTCCCTTTCTTCATAATTATACTCCATAGTGGAAGATTCATACTTGAAGCGTGGCTGTTTTCTTTTACTAGTATGCAATATGTAAAAGTGAGGGATCTGTCGTGGTATGAATCCAAAGACAACAGGGCCAGCGTTGCCCCCAAGCAGAGAGTACAAAGAGATGTCAGGTGAAGGGGTATGGTCTAATTTAGTGAATCCAGTGACCAAAGCAACTGAACCCTGGATAAATTCACCTTGAAACCCCATCTCTCTCTTCTTTGATACGTCCTTATATAATTAGCCATGCTTTATTTGAGCATCATCCTCTTACTACTATCAAAGTGTAAGCCCTTGCCCATCCCAAGAGCCAACTGAGGACAGAATCTGAGCTAACTTTGATGAAGTCCATCTCACCTTCCCAACCTCTAATCCTTTGGTGTACTCAGCCTGAAAAATCAGTTCTTACCCATGCGTGGATTTAAAACACAGTATTTCACATAAATTTTGCATGCAAGCATTTTAAATTTGCACAAAAATATTTAAATTACAGAATATAATTACAATTTAACTCTAAAATAAGAAGCAAGTCTAGTTGGCATGTGTAACAGCACATGTTATCCATTGGCCCAATATATATAAGGTTCAAGGCAAAGATTATTACCTTAAGGGAAATGCAAATATTAAGTAGTTTAGTTCTTTATGACTGGGATACTTATTAAAGCAGTCATATTCTATCCGCAGTTCTAGATATGTGCACTCTAAAAAGCAAGATTTTGTAATATTTGTAGTAAGTAAATAATACATAGCTTAGCAAATGCTAACAATTTCCATTAGGTTTAATGAAGTTTATGCAGAAGAAATTTCTCACTCATGGTGGACAGGTAGGTTTAAAGCTGCAAATAAAGAGCAAATCATAAAAATAATCCTATTATGACTTTTTTTCATCTAAGAAGTACAAAACCACAGAAAATGACAGGGCAGGTACTACAGGAAAAACCTATTTCTATTCATAGTTTTTATAAACCTGGTTTTGATTGTAAAAACAAATTTAATAAGGTTGTTTTCCAAGATTTAACTAAAGCAATACATGTCAATATCAAGAAATATTTATATATTTCTTGTTTCAATTAGTAAAACAAAGGCTTTGTTTAAGAGTACTTTTGATTTTTCCTTTGAACACAGATGTCTAAAGTCATTGAAATACTACATTATTTCAAATAATGGTTTGCTACCATACGCTTGCTACACAGTAACACCCCTGCTATGAATAATGGCTGACAGAGTCAGGGCTGTATAACCTGGAGATGAGAAAGCTCTGGGGAGACCTTATTGCAACCTTTCCATACCTAAAGGGGGCTTATAGTAAGATGAAGATTTTTTACCAAAGCCTGTAGCGACAGACAAGGGGTAATGTTTAAATTAGAAGAGGACAGTTTTATATTAGATATAAGGAAAAAAATCTATAATATGAAGGTGGTGAGAGGTTGCAATTTGAGTTAAGATAGACAACAAATATTGCAATACACCCATATTGATCAGTTGTAATGACTCATCTCTTACAGTGTCTGTTAGGGGTTGCAGGTTCTCCCACTTGTCTCAGCTACTTTGGGCACCAGTTGTAGTCAGAGTCCAACTCAGCCAGCCTCACACGGGGCACCAATTGTTGCAGCACAATCAAACTAGTAGGCCACAACAAGGCTTTACCATTGTTCAGATTCTTCTGTCCATGCTGTAACTCCTTCCTCCAGAGGCCAGACCACACTACTGCTCCCCCATCTAACCCCTCTCCCACCATCCTCAGGGCTATTTAACCGCTTAGCAGGAACGAGCTACAGCTGCACATCACCCATGTCAACCAACCCACTGCTGCTGAGGCAAGGCCACAGCTGCACATTATCAATGCTCATCAACCCACTGCCTTCATTCCTCTACCGTGAGATACTGGAAAAGGTTGCCCATAGAAGCTGTGATCCCTGGAAGCATTTGAAGTCAGGCTGGATGGGGCCTTAAGCAACCAGATCTAGTAAAAGATGTCTGTGCATGGCAGGGGGCTGAAGTAGATGATCATTAGAGGTCCCTTCCAACCCAAACCATTCTATGATTTTATGATTGTCTGTTAAATCATTTCCACAGGTATCAATGCAACTGCATTCAAAATGTATGAAAATACAATTCTAAAAAATATTTCTAAATTTGACAGTGTATGAACTTTTGGTATGATATTGTTTTCCAAAATTCAGGCAGCAATTGCAAGATAAACTGTAAAAACTTTGATGATAAACTATCTAAAGAACATTACATCTAACCAAATTTTCACATCCTATGTGATAGTTTTCATGTACTTGAGTTTACATTTTGCTTTCCAGAAAAGAAACTGACGCAGTCAAGTGTTAATTGCAGTCATTATTGAAGGATTTACTTCAAGAATCTGAAAATGGATTGTTTGTAGAGTAGCTGTTAATGTTTCAGGAGTCTTGCATAATTAAGAAACTTATTGATCGATTAAGCATAAACCAAATATTAATTAAAAGCATTCAAATTGAGTTATATTCTATAAAAAAAATAATCTTTCATTTATTCCTTGAAGAAAAAGGAAAATGTATACTTGACAGAAAACTATGTGATATGTCAAGAGATGTCATGTGTTTTATCTTTCTTTCTAGAAAATGTTCTCAGAACCCCTACAGGAACATCCATGAAATTAGTGTAGGAGAACAAAGGTGAGAAAACCCAGATCAACTTTAAGTCATGTTACTTGGCCATCAACTCTTTTTATTTTATCTGGATAAAAATGTGTTCTATTCCCTTTATACAACTAGAATGTAAATTTTCACATAAAATTACTACTTGTGTATAGCAGGAGGAAATGACAAGGGAAATGTCTAGATCTATACTTAACAGTAAGCTCATGCTAAACTCTGAGCTTGTCATTTCATTTTTATATTAACAATACAAACATCTAAAAATCCATGCAATGTGTAGAAATTCAAGGCTTGTCACTGAATTTATTGGGTTTTACCCCATCTAATTCAGATATTTTTATGTATGAACTAATCTCAATTGAAATAATGTAATTTAGGATCACAAAATTGATTATAATCATAGATGGGAAGAAACTCTAGATAACATTTTGTGGCTTGTTGGAGGGGCAGTTTATGGGTGTCAAGCAAAAGCAAACTGGTCATAGTTTCTACTGTAGTTAAATAGAAAATAACTCTCATAATTTTGGAATATCTTTTGTTAATATGTTTCTACTCTAATTTACTGAAAGTTATTAAGCTAAGTTAGTTAAAAAGCTACTAATGGTTTTGATGACCCCAGTTTTGGAAGGTCCCATTCAAGACTGGGTTTAATTGGTCCTTTGCAAAGAGGACTGTGGGTTTTGCAAATTAGGCTACCCAGGTTCTTCCAGATGGGCCCCAGCACGTGGTACAATCAAAATCACTAGTCATATTTTGAAAACCTTGGTTAGAGGTGCCTAGACCTCATTAGGAGCATGTTTATTATTCAGAAGCTGACACCTCATTGCAATAGGCAATGTGAGTCCAACAGGTTTTTTCAGTAGTGCAGATTATTCTCAGAACAGCAGCAGCAGCAGCGCACTCTGCCCTTGGTGGCTGCAACTTACAAAGTCATGGCAGATGAAAACTAGCAAAATGAATTCGTGTTTGATGGGTTGTTTTTGCCATGACAGCTGTGCTTTGGAGGTGGGCAAGCCAAGGAAGTTAAGTTTGGCTCATGCAGCGTTTGGCTCTGAATCATCTCAGTACCCATACATGCAAATGAGCCAAGCCAGTAGGAATATTTTGGCATTACTTTCTGGCTGTCACAGTGACCTTATATATCAATTCACGCATTCTCCCTTTTGTATGTGTATAATCAGTTCCAATGGATCGACTAATGTTTTGGCATGGGTTTGCCTTGGCTCTGGCTTCAAATTTTCTGGCCTGTTTATACAAGTTGCATCCAGCATGCCTGTGAAATTCATTAACAAATGTTTAAGAATAGCTAATATACATTTTTATGTTTTAGAAAATGGGAAAAGGGATAAAGCTGATGCAAGGATTTTTGAAATAAAATAAGCAATGAAATTGACATAATAATATCAACTATTTTCTGTACATCAAAGAAGGTCAAGGTAGTACTTAAAATTGTTCTCTTGCTTAGCTTACATGTTATGTATGTCAAACGTATAGAGCTGTGTATGTACTCATAGGCATACATATATGTATAAGTAGGGGGTGTATATGACTGTTTATCCAATGATTCTGTAAGAATGAGGAAAAAAATCATTGTCAATAAGTCTTTATCAAGGAAACGGAAGTATAATGGATTTTGTTGTCAACACTGGGGAGGGATGCTTCAGTGTGATAATATTGGATACAATGTTTTTTACTCAGAAATTGTAGGATAATTGTAGAGCATGTTGAGTTACATAAATTATGCATTTTCACAGAGTAGTTTCATCAATAACATCTCCTAGTGTTAGTCTGGTGAAAAAATGTTGTGAAGTTAGACATATATACAACATTGACTAGACACAGAGTAGTAAAAGAAAGATCTTAGCAAGTTCCAAGGTTTATCACTTTGCTATTATAGTTATTGGTACAAGTGTTATTTTTCATGTATCTCATAAATTGGTAATACTAATTATTTTTAAATCTCTATGGAACTGCTGTTATCAGAGATTATTGTTAACTTGAGTTAGCACAAATCATTACAAAGTGTAGTTGCAATAGTCATATGGTGACAGTAACTACGGCATGAAAATCACTTCACTTTTTTTTCTTCTTTGCATTGTAGTAGCAGTTCTTAACCACAATGAAGAAAGGCACTTCACCATGTTAAGCACAATACATAAACATTAAAAAAAGTCTTTATTCCAAATAATGCTGTCTAAATAATGAAAAGTAATACATTACCCCTCAGGAAGTTGTGTATTCATTGCATTTGATATTTCACTTGAAGGTCTTATTCAGAGACGAATAAGAAAAACGAAAACTAAATATGGAAACCTCTTTAAGAACTATTACACTACAAAATTTCTTCCTCTATTAAATATACAAAATGTGCTTCATGCTGATGACAGGAAAATAATATTCTCTAGACAAAGAAAATAATCAGAAAAAAGTTTCTTTGTGTTACTGTTCAGTATGCCTTAACTGAAGCTTTGAGGAAACATCTCTTGAGTTCAAATTCTGTGTCTTTTTAGTGTCTCTTCACTCTGCTGAATTGTGATGAGGACACACAGAGCAGTGGTTAGATTGAGGTCACTAGTTGATTTCACTTAGGATAATTCACCATCAAATAGTCGTAACCTTTACTGTCACCTTGAGATGGACTGAAAACAGTAAGCTGATGGCTAAGGAGAAAAACAAAACAAAGAATGTATCTCTTCTCCCTCTCTTTAGTGTAGAGGGATGAAAATAACTTAAAACAAAAGTTAAAAAAAAAAATCTCGTTTTTTGAATAACTTAGAATTCTGAGAATGAGCTTCCATTGTTACAACCAGTGCAGCTTATTGGCCACTTCAACCCAGGTTCATCTTGCCAAGGGTACAGTTCAAGCAGAGAGGCGGCTATCTCGGTAGTGGAATTCAGACATTAGATACCTAAGTCAGTTCCTGAAACTTGTATGACTTAAAGGTCAAATTAATTTTGTATGTATTACTAAGAAAGAACTCAAGGAAACTCTCAACTGTACTATTCTTTTTGAGACTTGTGACTTTCATTTAAGCTAATGAGTATCATAAATTGAGAGAACTGAGTAATCTATTCATTCTGTTCACTGAACATTTTTTTATTTTACACATTGAATATAGTTTTTTGTACAAGTGTGTAAGCATTTTTTATACATGAAGAAAAAAAAAAAAGGAAAACAACTTTTTGATTTTAAAACCTCCATGCACTGATCTTACCATCTCTCACACAAAAAAATTCCACTTAGAAACAATGGAAGTGGAAAGTTGATTTTTACGCCAATTTTGTTCCTAAGTGTTAAGAACTGATGGACTTTGGGATCCAGACAGGTGTCTCCATCCTGGATGTCCCAGTTCCAGCCTGGTAGATGCAGCTGCTGTGGTTCCCTGTGTGTAAATAAAGGGCAGGAAACGGGGTGGTGCTTAATGATGATATATTGGATTGTGCAGGACCAAAGCATAATGAAAATGATATGCATAAGGGATGGAAATTGTACTAGATCTGGCTGGAATGAAGTTAATTTTCTTCATAGCAGCCCATATGGTGCTGTGTTTTTCAGTTGTGACTAAGAGTGTTGATAAAACACCAGTGTGTTTGGTGTAGTATCTGCCCCTTCAGAGGACAGGCTGGAGGTGGGCAAGAGGCTGGAAGGGGACACAGTTGGGACAGCTGATCTGAATTAACTATACTCTATATTGTATGATGTTATACTCAGTAATAAAACCTCAGGGAAAGGAGGGTGAAAAGAGGGACATCCTTGTTTATGGTGTTCATCTTCCCAAGTAACCGTTCCACACGCTGAAGCCCTGCTTTCCAGAAAGCAGTTAAACATCTGCCTGCTGATGGGTAGAGAATAAAGTCCTTATTTTGCTTTGCTTGCACACAGAGTTTTGTTTCACTTATTACATTGCCTTTATCATGATCCGTGAGTTTTTCTCACTTTTGCTTTTCCCCGTGCTGCTGGTAGGGAAATGAATGAGTAGCTTCACTACTGGCCTTTTTTCTCCAGTACCTTTCTGTCTTGACTATGGTGGTCTTGTAGGCCCATAATTTAGGCCACAGGCTGAGATTAGACTCAGCAAACTCTAGTAAGGTGAAGATTTATCATCTCCTCAGTTAATCACCTAGGTTTTTCTCTGCAGTCAATGAAGGGAGATAAGCACTTTGAAAGACTGATTTATCCTCTCATTAAAGAGGTATGTAACTTAGGTAGAAAGAAACGTACTCTGGAGGTACCTCTTTTTGATTGACCATGGAGACAATGTAGGGACCTAAATTAGAGTATGCTTCTAGCATGTAAACTGGAGGACATGAACCATCTACAAGAATGAGTAGACAGTAAGGCTCAGTTCCTCCAAAAGATTTAGGCCCTAATTATCTAACAGTGAAGTTAGGCAAGGACCTAAATACTTTTGAGGATTCAGGTTGAAGCCATTTTTTTCTGCTTCCAGGGTTAATAAAGAGCTTTTTCAGCCAAGATTTATATCTGCTGTCAATACACAGACCTACTGTAATAGTGCATTCACATAGCTTCATAAGAGCAAACACTTTGGAAGTTTAAAACTTTTTCTTCACTTCTGTGTAGTACCTGGGATTTTAACCTTATAAAACTATAGCTCTGAGTTGCACCAAGTGAATCTTTCTGCTTTTCTATAAAGTTTGCCTTTAAAATAAGCTTTGCCCTCCACCCTCATAAAAAACAAACAAGGATTTGTGTTATTTTGGTGCAATATGCTTATCCTTTTGTACACGATATCTGAAGCTGCTCAACCAATTACACCGTGGCATACTCTGAGAAGCAACATACCTAATGCAAAAAAACATTTAATGGATTGAGCAGTAGAAGAATAAGCTGTACAGATTAACTACTCAAACTGGAACAAATTGCTGTTTGAAATTCAGTGAGAATGAAGGAGTACCCAAATTCTTTGGAACGTTAAAAATACTTTCATGCTAAAAAAATTAAGGCTTGAGAGAGAATGCCAAATCTTGATCTCTCTGAACTCACCAGGAAAGCTTACTCTTCCTTAACAGTTTTACCATCACACCAAAATCAGATGTGACTTATTTAGTGCTGTAAATTTTACATTTATAAATTGATGTCACTGAATGCAATTTGGTGATAATTAGAAATTAATAGGTGAACAGGATAGATTTCAGCAGCAAAAAGAAAACAAGTGAAGTATGTATAAAAGGGTAGAGCAAAATTTCTAGATGCTTTTGAGAAGTTTTAAATAAATTAAATTTGTCCTAGTATACATAATGAACTGCCCAATAGTTACTACGGAGGACATTTCAAAATACTAGGTAAGGGCAAATGCTTAACTATTTTTTAATTAAAAAAATAAGTGGAAAATTATTGACCAGTCAGTTCTATTTCAATTTGCCACATTAATCAAACTGGTTTTAAGGTTAGGACCTTGTGAAAACGTGTAGAGAAATCATGGTTAGCATCAATTTTCTGGGACTAGCTATGTCATATCCACCTAATTTTTCTTTAAGATGAGCAACAGGGAGGAAGAATAAAGAAGATGCAGAGGAAATCATACATGTTACTTCACCTAGGAAGGCCTCCTTTGCTCTGATGATGAACTTTTCATGACAATTTCTTAATGTAAGCATGGATATCTTCAAATAGATACTGAGACAAAAAGAATGAATACACTGCATTCCCCATGCCCAACCACTAAGCTTAAAACAGAGCAGAGGAGACCTAAGAAATACTAAGGAAACTTTTTGGATGGTAAACAGAATTGAACATTGAAACAGGTTTGTGGCAGCTCTGGAACCTCCACTTCTGGTTTTGGCATTTTTATTAGGAAGGATATAAGTATATCTGTTCCCTTATTTTCAAAAATGGATCCTACTGGAGAATAATCCTACTGGCTACATCTATACTAGTAAACTAAACAAAGCCACAGATGGGTAAGATCACAAACTTACAGTCTTCTGAGCTGCACTTTTCTGTCAGGTACAGAGAAACAGAACACTAATTTTATTTATCTGTTTGAACAGATCTGTAGTGTACGACATTATGGCTCTGTGAAAATACCAGATAAAAGATGATTGTTACACAAGCACCTGTATAACTTATTAGGAATTCCTGCCTGTTCATCTAATCCTAGTATCATGATTTAACTCCATCGGGGGGGGGGGGGGGGGGGGGGGGGGGGGGGGGGGGGGGGGGGGGGGGGGGGGGGGGGGGGGGGGCAGGAAGTGACAAAACATCGGAGTGAAGAAAAAGCTGCACATGCAAAACAAACAAGGAATTCATTCACCACTTCCCATCAGTGAGAGGCAGAAAGGGTCTTGGCTCTCTGCAAGCGCTGCTTGGCGGCAACAAAAACATCCCCGTGTTATCTATGCTGTTTTCAGCACAAATCCAAATCATAGCCCCATACCAGGTACTATGAAGAAAATTAACTCTACCCCAGCCAAAACCAGCACACCTATGAATCAGGAATTAATAAATAATGTAAAAGAAAGTTAAAAGATGATGGAAAAACTCAGCCAAAATTTTAAGGACAAAAAGCTCACACACAACCTTTCCACTGGAGATGTTAGTAGAACCAGTAAACACTTTAGGCCAATGTATCTTAAGTACTACTATTTCAATTTTTATATACCTTCATGGTTTTCCTTTATGAGTGTTTTCTACATTGAAATGTTTTTCCATCTTCCTGATTAAATATGATGTACAAGTGACCATATTTTTCAAATTTAAAAGGAATAAACAATATTTTCAGTGATGGCATAAAGTGGTTCTTCAGTGACACATCAGTCAAACCTCAGATCAATAAGTCACTCTGTAGGCTTGCTGCAGATCTGGCCATTTTTATACTATAGTAACAAATTCATAAATATGTCAGAAAATTTAAGGCTGAGGAAAGCAGTATAATCTTAAAATATCTATAGATGATCCATCACTACTCATTTTTCCTTCTTCCATTGCCAAATGCAGACTTGTAGAATTCAGAAAAGCAGACAGAAACTACTTTAGAGAAGAAGGGCAACAGGTAATAGGAAAGTAATTCAGAGGCACTGAAGAAGAAGAACTGAAAGTAATGATTTTTCTGTATCAACATAAAACAATTGCCATAGTGGAACAAATTATGTATTATTGTAGCACTGTTTTTTTTTTTACCCAATGCACAAACGTATTTGATATTTATAGCATATTTTTAGAATAATGTGGTTCACACTGGGCTCTTGAATGCAGTTCAGCACAGCTGATTGCTGCAACTTTATCCAATTTTCCTTTATATCGATGAAAAACCCTGACTTTGGGTTGTGTGAAGATAACAACTTTACTGAAAGTTGATTAGGTTTATGACTGACCTATATAATTTTTTATTTTCAAGAAGTGGTACAACTATTAGATGTTGCAGTCATTCCTTATATTATACTGAAATCATATGAAGGGCATATAAAGTTCCTTTCAAATTAAGAGGGTTTCATTTTAGAAGACTGACTAAGGTGTCCATCATAATGGTTTATAATCAGAATATTCAACTTCTTCCTTGTCATAATTCCACCACAATAAATGCAGTTAAATGTAGAGACAAATTTAGTCAATGTAGTAAAAATTTTGCACCTACTTGATGCTTAGTGTATGCAAGATCTTTTTCCTGTAAGCTTTCTTACTTTTATGCAACAAAAATGATTTATTTAAATTGCATGCATGTTAAGCCCTGAAAAATGAAATTTTGTGTATTAATAGCCTTTGATTTGATAGATGAGATTTCTCATTTCCATCTGGATTTGGTTTGTACCTCTATTGTATAAATAAAGGTTATATCTGCACATCATCTGTATTTCAGCTAAGCAATTCAGCTCCTATTATGAAACATGGTGTATGTTTTCTCGAGTCTTAAACATGAATTACCTGTCTTGTAAATTTCCTAATTAGTTCAACCAATTTTCTTTCTGTCTCCAGGTAATATGAGCCAATGATCTGAATCTGATGTTGTTAGCAAAATAGAGTGCTGAACAAATGTTTTAGGTCACAGTTTGTTTACAGCACTACAAAGAGTGCCTTATTTGATCCCTACTTTATATATTTGTATTTCTTTATTATTTTATCAGAAATAGAAAAATAAAGGAAAAAAAAAAAAAGAAAGAAAAAGAAGTCTTAGACCTTTGTAATGATTCACATCTGTTTCAGATTATCCATCAATCCAGCTGCCAACATTCAAGGGAATGCTAATTTTAATAAGATTTCAGTGTCAAAAGACGAAGGTGATTCTACAGGGCGGTCTACAATTCTGTTTGACTATCTACCTGTCTGCATTAAACCCACATTTCTAAAACTGCATTTTCATTTCACACATGGTAGTTTCTATTTATTTTAGTTTGAAACTGTTTAATTTTTAAAAAATCACAGATTAATAGAACTGAAATTTATTAAACCATTCAGTCAAATTTTGGAATACAGTGCATGGTTTTGCCTCTGTAGTGCACCTCATATTCTGCAGGGGAAAATTTACATTATAGAATCAGTGACTGTAATGCAGAAGCTGAGCAACCTGTGGAAGTTCATACTGTGAGTATTTTTGTGACATTAAGGAACCAACACAAAATACTTGTCAGGATGAATTTCATTCCCACTCTTAACTTCAGCAGTAAAAAAAGTAATCTCTGAGGTACCATCTATAATCAATGTATTTAGACAGACTTCTAAATTTACCCCCATTTTAAAATCCAGGCTGCATCTTCAGTGATGTTTCTATTGATGAAATGTTAGACAAATTCCCCCAGTTGACTCCATTCACTGGAGTCATCCTTTCAGGGGAGGGCAAATGTTTGGGAGGGTATGCAGCTAGGACAGCTGACCCAAACTGGCAACAGAGATTTTCCCTACTGTAAAAGTCATGCTCAGCAATAAAATGGGAGTGGCGAGGGAGGGATGTTTCAATGTAGCCATTTGTCAGAGACTGGCTGGGCATTGGTCTGCTTGCAGGAGGTGGTAAGTTATTACCTCTGTATAATGTTGGGTTTTAATTCCTGCCCCCCCCCCCCCCCCCCCCCCCCCCCCCCCGTCTTTATCTGGACACATGAGTTTTTATCACCTTTACCTTTCTTCCTGCCAGCGCTCTGGGGAAGTGAGCAACTAAACTAGGCTGGGGTCAGCCCACCACATAGGGGAAAAGGCAACTTTAAAATTATATCAGAATATAAATTTAATTTAAATCATGATCATGAAATTTAATTCCACTTGTCAATTTCATATTTCAATAATTCATAGAACTTTGGTATTTTTCATTCTCAATACAACAATTATATTAGCTATCCTTTGATATGCTTAAACAATAGGACGTGAATATACATAAAGTGCATTCAGTCACTAATCCCACAGCTGATTGTAAACTTATGCAGTGTAACTATGTTTAGCTACTACATTCCCAAAGGACTCTATGTTGCCATAGACACACTGGTATATGTAAAATCTAATATTGGCCATGTGAAAATATTTTTATGGATTTCTAATTGATTTGCAGATTTTCAGAGTCTGACTCAATTTCTTTTACTTGCTGCAGGCTCTGTCTTTGAGTCAGCAATGATTTTCATTGTGAGACCGCCTACCGTGACAGAAGATAAACTTTATATGAATTTATTTATAAATGGAAAGATTAAGATTTAAAATGCAGCTTCATAAGTGGGTATATGTTTCTGTAATTTCACAGAAGATTATTAGAAGCAACTTAAAGAAAGTAAGTTGTAAAAATCCTTGATGTTGTCACAAGCATGTTTGGGGAATAATCTGACCCCATGAAAGTAATTTAAAGTGTAAGCAAGAGGGGACCATGAATAGGGTGTACTAAAGCTTTGTATCTTCACCTCCTTAGTAAAAGATGGTAGTCTTAGTGCTGTCAAGCAGATGGATGTTGCTGACAGAGACAGTATTAGAAGTCACAGAAAGATCCAGAAATAATGCCTTTTTCAGCCATTGCCTATGAGGAATTTAAAAAAGAATTCATAGTGCACTGTATATTCTGCAAATGTAACATGCAATTTGTTTTCACCTTGTCTTCTTATGAAAAGTAGGTCTGCACATCCATTAGCCCACTGAGGCAGTCTGAGGTAAAAATCAGACTTGAATTCTAAGAAACTTCCCAGTACAGCAGTTTTTTCTAGTTGGTTTCAGAGACCAGGCAAAGCCTTCTATTACCTTTTGGTATATATTTTGCCTTCTCTTTGACAAGACTTTTCTGATCCTGGAGCACCTGGCTTTCCTGAGATGCCTTCCTCTTGATTCCTACTGTTACTTGGTCTCCTGTTCAGTTCTAAGTTTTTTTGAGCAACTCAGTTCAAATCCAATCTTTGTGTCATGCAGTGCAATCCAGTTAGGTCTAGTCAATGAATTGTCTTAATTTTCCTTTAAATATCTTACAAGATCTTTTTTACACACTACAAAGGCCATCACTTCTCTCTTTCAGCAGAAAAGTGAACAATCTAGATATTCAAGAGCATTTCTGAGACAGTTCTTGTTTAAATCCCAATAAGGATAGGATCTTCAAGTAGCAGTATTGAAAAGATCTGTGCTGAAATCCTACAAAATTAATTGATTGATAGATTTTCTGTCAGGGATTGGTCACTTAATAGTCATCTGTCAGCAATATAAAAAGGAAGAGTGAACAGCTGAAGATCAACATCATCATTCTTCTTGCAATCAAAGATAATTTATAGCAATCTTTGTTCTCTAAAGCTTGAATGCTGCAAAGGAGTTTATTTTGTGAATCTTTATTTTGTAGGAGAAATAATACTGTAAGACCTACCAAGATGACATATGCTATGAAATATTTTTTTCAGCATAGATTGCTACATGCATGGATTCTTTCACAGTGAACATGAGGCTCATTAGACTACGTAAAGGCATGTTTTGGGGTGGTTTGGAGGTGGGGTATCATATACCTAGTTATTAGCCTGCTGCAGTCACAAATTACACATCATGAATTACATATAGAAGTCTTAAACTGACAGTACCTAAAGTGTACTTTAGAGGAACAGTAGTTTCTTGCTTGAGTCTTGAAAGGTTAGAGTCTATCAGTAAGATTAAATCAAGGGGAAGATGGTATTAGGCTCGTACATAAAATCTATATAGAGTGTCTGAACTTCCACTCTTTTCTAGTTACATTTAAAGAGAATTTTAAAAGAGATAATTTTATTCAGCCTAGAATTTCTAGATGTTCCTTCAGTGTAGGAAATCTGATATACATATTAAATACAATGAAGAACCACAAAAGTCTTCTTTAATCTTTGCAATCTATGAAACCGTCATGTCATAATTTTTCTTTTAATGTTTGTTTGAAGAATAAATCCAATGGTAGATAAATTTAATAAATAAAGGATTTCTGGGGCAGATGAAGGACTAAGCTGCATTTTCAATTCATCAAGAACAAGTATAAGATGATGCTAGAATTTGCATAATACAAGTAAACAAGAATAGGTGTCTTATTATCAATGCAAGATGAATGCAATTTTGTAATTTTACTTACTTTTGCAGTGTAATATGCCAACTTAAATTGTTGGTAAGCACAGATCAATATCATGATCTTCATCCTTGAAAACAGGTCCCACCTGCTATCAGATTTTATTAAGAAGCCTATATGCAGCTCAAATTCCCTAAGTTTTGTGAACTCATCTGAAGGTCTTATGATGATTCCAGGAAAACATCGAATATGTTTATTATTTCAAGTGAGCAGTTTTTGTGTACTGTTCTGATTATGGCCAAGATCAGCATTTCTGACTCAGAAATGTCAGACAACGATGTTTCCTGTGCTTATTATGACAACACTATCGTAAAAGTTCCAAAAAACCCAAAGGAATATCATAAAGTTGAGCCTATAAATAATAAATAAATTAGATACACTATGTGCTTTGAGTAGAGGTACAGAATGTCAGCATACATAGACATGATATTTTTAAAGAACGAGAGTAGGAGAAGAGATGACTCAGAAAAGTGGTTAATTACTTTTCTCAGTAATTCATCAGTAAATTTATGGTTTAAGACCAGAAGAGTTTTCATCACTGCCTTCTGATATATCTAGCATATTCACTTATAACATCAAGGATGAAGTTAAAGCGTATGTTCTTGTTTGTTGTTGTAACAATTCCTCTGAACTGGAGCACAACAGCATAAGTTCATTATGTTATGCTTTGTGGGTAATCAAATGTGCTACTGAAAGTCCATTCCAGCAGGACTTTCAGAGAGAGCTGCTCTGTTGTTTACAGCTTGTTTGGGAAGCTAAAGAAGCATGTTGTCCCATAAGACTGAATAACCTTGAAGTTGTTACGGATTTCTAGGGCTTCTTTTTCATCAACTGTAAAGTTAGCATGATTGCAAGAAAATCAGATGACACTCAATGGAGAGACCTGTCTGCATTTATTCAGATGGGCATTTTTTTTCTGCCTTTGAATGTTTTACTGTCTTGTATCTTTGGCTCATTGTATAACTTATCTCAGTGTCTTCTACCTTTTCTTTGGCCTGAAAAGGAAAATCTAGTCAGAGTGAACCCATATTTATTCTGTTCTTCATATTAGTTATAAAATAACCATGGGGTAAGGAGAATGGATTTGTGATTTTTTTCTTACTGTGTTTTACATTCTATCAAGTCATTATGTTCTAAGACTCCATACATCCTACTCAAGTGTGATCATCAGAAAATAACTATGGCTTTAGTATATAAACTAATCCATCCAATATAAACTTCCCTGGTGCAACCTGAGGCTGTTTCCTCTCATCCTATCACTTGCTACTTTGGAGAAGAAACCTACCCTACCTGTCTACAACCTCCTGTCAGGGAGTTGTAGAGAGCAGTAAGATCCCTCCCGAGCCTCCTTTTCTCAAGGCTAAATAACCCCAGTTCCCTCAGCCACTCCTCATAAGACTTGTGCTCCAGACCCTTCACCAGCTTCATTGCCCTTCTCTGGACACACTCCGGCACCTCCACATCCCTCTTGCAGTGAGGGGCCCACAACTTGACACAGTGTTTGAGGTGCAGCCTCACCAGTGCCAACTACAGGGGGGACAATATCTTCCCTAGTCCTGCAGGCCACACTATTTCAGATACAAGCCAGGACGCTATTGGCCTTGTTGGCCAACTGGGCACACGGCTGGCTCATGTTCAGCCGGCTGTCAACCAGCAACCTCAGGTCCTTTTCTGCCAGGCAGCTTTCCAGTCACTCCTCCCCAAGCTTGTAGTGTTGTGTTTGGTTGTTGTGACCCAAGTGCAGGACCTGGCACTGATCCTTGTTGAATGTCACACAGTTGGCCTTGGCCCATCAATCCAGCCTGCTCAGATCCCTCTGCAGAGCCTTCCTACCCTCAAGCAGGTCAACACTCCCCCCACAAACTTGATGTCATCTGCAAACTTCCTGAGGGTGCCCTCAGTCCCCTCATCCAGATCATTTATAAAGACATTAAACAGGACTGACCCCAGTACTGAGATTGAGCCCTGAGGAACAGCACTTGTGACCGACCACCAGCAGGATGTAACTCCATTCACCACTACTCTTTGGGCTTGGCCATCCACCCAGCCTAGAGTACACCCATCCAAGCCATGAGTAGTCGTTAGTATGTACTCAGCACATGTTAAGATTCTCCTTAATGAGGATACCAAGGGGCCACAGCTATGGCACACTGATTAATCTCCTACAGAGAAGCCAAACTGCAAGTATATATGGCTGGTGTCATGCCAAAGGTAAGTTGTCTCCTGGAAAATCAGTGAAATGCCACCTTCTGAGATTCTGTCAGTGGGACTGAACGTTATATTTTAACAGTATGTGAGGAAATCTTGTGGAAATTTGATCCCTACTGTTGGGGAGGGGGGGGGGCACAGTTCTCTGATTCCTATAATCTATTCTAGGTCTTATTAACATTACTTAGATGGAAATTAAGATCTGGACAGCTGGAGGTATCTTAAAAGTCTGTGACATATGTGCCATTAGAGCTGAACATTAGTCAGCTAAGTAAAGATATAGATAACCGGACCTTCAATCTGGAAGTTATTTGGAAAGGGAGCATAGTGGGACAGCACCTTTTTGGGCTTTTCAACCAGTGAAAGAGAAAACAAGCCAGGGCTGTAAGACTGTGATTACCTAGCAGATCCAACACCTGCATCTCTTCCCTCATGCTCTAATATCTTCCTTTTCTTGTTCATATACAGAGGAAAAACAAGGAGGTAAATTCTGAAACTTTTGCATTACTATTTCTCCCTCTTGGCTTTCTCCATGAGAAAAAAAGTACCAACAGGATTAGAAGGATATTTATAAAGCTAAACAAGCAAACAAAAATCAGTTTTCCTTATTAAAAGAAAGCTTAATTACCTCAAAGTAAAACATCTATAACATTTAATCTGTTAATAGAAATAGAGGACAAAAAAGCTTAATTAATCAGAGTAATTGAATGTAAAATTGAAAGCAGTATCTATTAACGAGGAAAGAAAAATGATAACACAGTAAAATGCTATATGCATTATTAATTTTTTTAGAAAATTCTATTAGAACAACTGGATTGAAAGGTCCTTTGAACTTGTCTTCATAAGCTCGTATTTTCAGCAATCATAAATCAAATATAAAATACCATCATTAGGTAAAACCCTTGGCATACTTAATCTCAGCTGTAAAAAAATTTTACTTTGTTCAGATTCCTACTCCCATGATTCCATTTTATTGTTTCTAGGATTTTTTTTATAAATTCTTAAAACAAACAAAAAATTTAGAAATTTACCAGCTTCATACAATTGTTTTCCACTTATACTCTAAAAGAGATATAGATTGTGCAGAACATTTTATTCTTGCTATGATTCTCATAAAAAGTATTCAGGGTGGTTATTTGATATTTGAAAAATTATAACTATCAAGAGCTAACCTTTTAAAACTGAATATGGAATACATTCTATGATATTCAAACATATGCATATGATTAGAAAACTTTTCTATCGCATACTAGATAATAGTACTATTTGTGTATTAAACTAGTCATGACATATCATCCTATCAGGAAGAACTGGGGACATTTGTTTTAACATAGATGAGTAAAATGACAAGGAATGGAAATTATTTGATCAAAGCTAGACAATAAGTACCATAGCAGCAGGAGTAGAAGCTGGCTGCAAAGGTTTTGGTTTTCCAGCATTCTGTTTCTTATAGTAGATTGTTTCATTTTTTAACTCTGCCTTTTCTTTGTGTCATTACAACATTTAATCCCATGGTCTTTTATTATGTGAAGTTCCCATGGAGGTCACCAAGAGTTCCAATTTAAGCTACCTTTTAAGAAAAACAAAACAAACAAAAAAACCAAAAAAAGAACAAACCACAAATTTTTAACATAATTCTTAAAAGAAACAACAAAATTCTTAAGATTGTATAACTTTAAATGTATAACTTCCATTATTAAACATGTCAACAGCTGGCATTTTCTTCCAAGCTGAAATGAAGATTATGTACGTTTGCTGGTAAATCTCATTCACTATACAAACCAAAGCAACTTTTCCTTTTAGTTGTGATCACTTCATCACTTCTTTTTCTCATAAAGATATTAGGACATATAAAATAAAATGCCTTACCCTGTGACAGCAATTCTCCATATGGCTGCTCGTGCTAGATATTTGTCTGTCTCTTGCCTGGAAGTTCTAGCGCAGGAGATGCAGATTCAAAAGATTTGCCTTCCCTGATGGTTAAAGCAACATACCCGTCTGTGATAATGTGAAACTCATTTAATGCTCCCCAAACTACATGGATGGGATAGATTTGTCTGCATAGAGTACACGTAAAGCTGAAAACTTCATTAGCAAATGTTAATTAATCCTGTTTACGTTACCTTGCTGATAGTGTAAAAGCCTATCAGGAAGCAGAGTAAAACCACAGAATGAATACAGTAGTTTCACTGACTGAACTTTACTCAAGAGAGGATTTGTTGCTTACTCTGTGTGTGTGGCAATGACACGTTTTGAACAGCAGACAACACTTCACAAAGGCAGGGATGTGATACAAGCAGTGCAGCAACATGCTGCCTGTTAGGACCTCATGGGAAGGCCTTCAGAAAAGACCAGTGACCCATGTGGACATGTCTTCTGCTTTCACTGGTTATGATTTTCTTCCACAAGTCTGGAAAACTGGTAAAACTTTTGGATTCTTCTTCCAAAGATTATGACCTTCAGCTTTTCATTCATATTCTGAGGAAAAAGTTTCGGGAAGGACACACTACCACACATGCATATACAAAGATTTATAATCCGTAAAGGAATTTATCTGTGAATATATTGGTAACTGGTAGGACAACAGTGATGTACCTGAGGATATACTTAGAATTGCTGACATTAAACCACAGCAGAGTAGCAGTTTTCAGACTAGTAATTTCAGTTAGCAAATAAGCACTATGTTGGAGCAAAGAAATTTTGGTAACTTATCAGTGATGTCACTGTAACTGTTAGATATTAAAAACAAGTAGTAACTAAAGTATAATTTCTGTATTCTATGCATCTGTAGATAGATGGATGGATATTTTTCTGAATGGAACACTAATTTTTGTAGACCAAACTACTTAATGTCAGTTCAGAAAGACTATTTCTTTGATTAGGTTGTGCTAACAAAATATTAGTTGTTATCAGGAAACCGCAGCTCGAAGGCTGTCGAAGAAATACAAGGGCTTGAAACAGAGACCCTGACAGTACAAGTAAAGAGCATGACATAGGCCTTGAAAATACATGCACATGATACTGGTCACCCCAGGGCAGCAAAAATGTGTCACAAGTGTTCAGTTACTATTCACTAAAGGCATGCAGCAATGTGAGCTGGGAAAAAATTGTTTTGAGGAAAACGAAGCAAAGAATAAATACTCAACATGTAAACCATCTCCTGTGTGGCAAAACTCAAATACAGCATGGAAGTGGGAATCAGTGAATAAACATGAAGTCAGCAGACTGTCAGCAAACATATAAATTTAGTTTTAATTAAACTGAAGAGCAAGAGAGAAAAAATTCTCCATCAACAGCAGGATGTTGAAACTCACCATACTTGCACATCTTCTTCCACAACAAGACCAGTGCATTTGACCTCATCATCCTGGGCAGACTGCAGGGGTGAGCCTAGCTCCAGGGAAGAGGGTTGGTACTAAAGCATTTGTCTTTATCAGTTTTAATCCTGTTATTATAAGCTGTTACTGTAATTCATTGTGACCGAGTTAATATCTCCTCCACTAGACTGGTTATACTTTAATTAATGTAACAATAAATCCTTAGTTCTGTATATAAGGTGTGTTTCTCAGCCCTCATAAATTGCATGCAGTCTTTGGTCTAGCACTCTCCCTTGAGCTTGTTTGTAACTTAGATGTAGCGCTGTAATGCCAAAATAACAGAATGAGTGAAAGTACCCACAATTTTATTCATGCTTTAGCATTTGTTCTGAGTGTTCTTGCTTTAACTCATTTAAATCAACCCCTTAGAAAATCATATTCAATTACCAAACTGAATTATTCTACAGTAGTCTCATTAACGATAAATGCAATTTCCATGCCTACCACATATTTGTTTCCCGATATTTAAGGCATTTTTGAAATATTGGTGCGGCATTCTTTGGTTCATGTTTTAATGCAGACATTCTTAACATCCTTCAAATACACTTCCAGGCTGGGAAACTTAGCTGTGGCTTGTAATCATTTCATCAATACAAATAGAGCATTGGTTTTACAGAATGTACTTTAACATTCTGAATTTCAGAAACACACAGTCAGGGACTAATTTAGCAGATAACCAGACTCATTTAAGGCTATCAAACATTTATATAAAGATATTAAGATTTGGTTTAAAAGTCCCATATTACAAAATAACTAATATACTATTTTAATAGTATAATGTAAAATAAAACTGTGAAGTTTAGCCCAAAATAGAAATTTCTGATATTCACCTTACATTATTTTTGAATTCCCAAACTACCCTACAGGTGAATGCTAATTCAAGCTAATAACTTGACATAGTTGCTGTAAATTAATCACTGACAGCTGTACAGCAGTGAATATCACAAATATTAAAATCTGGTAAATCAGCATAGCTCTATGGAAATAGTTTTTCATTGCTGATTTATATGTGTAATGTCAGTGATTATCTCCAGTTCCAAAAGTACTGGGTACCTTTTGGGTGTACGAAAAGCAGTCCATTTCTAAAAATAACTGGTGAGGGTACTGCCCTTACAGCTTAAGCAAAAGCAAAATACAAGCAAATAGATAAAGAAATAAAGACACTGGGAAACTGAAATAAAATGAAACCAAAACAAAGTTGTTTTTTTTTCCTCACTGAAAACAAGCAAAACCATTAAAAGTATCTCTTTTTCTACAAGCAACTTTCAGTTGACTCAGAGTTATGTTTTGTCTGGGGATTTAAAAAAAAAAAAAAAAAAAGGAAGAGGTAGATTCACAGAACCATTTGCCATATACCTTGTGTCTTGTAACCCTAGCCTCTCAAAGGTGTGTGAAAACCTGCTTTGGAATTCTCTCTTACTCAGTTGAGTTTGAATTAATATCTCCCGCTTTCAAATAAAATGCTCATGATGCTGTGGTTTTGAGATGGATATTTTGATGGTAATTCACTTTGAATTGGTTTAACCGTGAGCTGCAGCTAAGGACTAGACCTCTAGCTAAGTTATCTCTTAGCCGAGTGCCTGAATCCAACAATAGCCTGTAGTTTCACTAATGCTTCGTAGTCTGCCTATTAATTGACTTGAACAAAGTGAAAGATCTCCAGAAGAAAATATTTTGAGCATCCTTGTTACTTAGTTTAAGGTGCAATGGATACCAAAAGTAGGAACAGCACAGTGATCCTTTGTGTTACCATCCCACCCTGGGCAGCAGATCTGTTCAAGTGTAACCTTAGGTTTAGCATAAGCCAGGTTAGCTCTAGCATTTTCTCCCCATCCCTGTCTTCATAACTACTAGGCAGGACATCTCAGCACTCCATATTGAAAAGGGGCTGAGACAACTGTTTGTCCAAATCAGGAATACATTGTATTTGCACGAAAATGTGGATGTACTGGATGCACAAACACATATTCCTTTGAAAGGAATGTAAAGGAAGAAATTAGCAACACACTGATTTCTATAGGGTTCTTTTAAAGAGTGAGCTGCTAGGATGCGTATGGGAGAGAGGACAGCAATGAGAAATTCAGAGATTTCAGGATACAGACTTTGCACAGTTCTGTAGAAAATCAGAGCTATAATGTAAAGTTTTAGCTCCAAAATTTTAGCTACAAACCTTCATTTACCTTTATCAGCTGATTAACACAAAAAAAACCCCAGTGCTCTGGTTCATATTTTTGTCATTTAAAATGTTTGGAGTTTTTTATCTATACAGTACTCTACATCAGTGCTGAGTAGCCCAGGTCTCTTCCTATTTCATGATCTAAGAATGGCAGATTGAAACTCTAGTATGCAAATTACAGATTGAAACATTAAACTAATAGTCTGATTTCATTATTCAGACGACACAAATAAGATGAATGTCATGGATTAAATTAACAAGTAAATAACTTAAAAGGGATAATAGGTGTTTTCATCCACCCCCAAAGCATTTGAGATGAAAACAAACACCAGGTTTTACATCAGATTTTCTGCCTGTTCTTAGACAGTCAGATCTGAAGGAACTAACACGTGGAGCCCTGCTTTTTAGTGGTAGATGACAGGCAGAGACCTATCAAGTTTCCAGTTTTACACAGGTAAAATACCAGCCTCAGTCCCTGTTTTAAAATTGTACGCTAGGGCCTATTGTGGCTTACTGAACAACTTAAAGAAGGAAATTATTCTCTGTTCCTTCAGGAGCAGCCAATGGAATTGTGTTAGTTTGCAGATTGCTTCTTGAAATAAAGAGGAATGCAGCCATACAGTACTTACGTGCCACAAGCTGTTGGGACTGGTGGAGGGATAGGAATAGGGACCACAAACTTGTTCTTCCTGTAAGAACGTAACACAGAAGAGGGCAGGCGTTATAAAAGGCTTAATAAAATTTCACAAATCCTCAGTGTAAGAGACCCCCATACATTTTGTATCTACTACAGGATAGACAGCCAGGGTCTGTTTGCACACCTGAAAAACACATCAGCTTTTTAATGAATAGTAGAGAATGAAGTTGTCTTATTCTATTTTTAGTATTTTCAATATTTCTCTTTTTTTTTTTTTTTCCAAGTTGAAGATCTGATCTGCTTTTATGAATGTCTTTGAACACATATAGGTCCTTCTACATTAATTTGACTTACATTCCACCATACCAATTTAAAATCAAGCTTCCAATACATCAAGGCTAGTGTTAGGCCTGGAGTAGCTATTTGAAACTGAAACAGCAGAGGAAGCCAGTATTGCAGACAAGAAATCCAGGACAGCTTTTGAAGGTGTGATTTAGAATTCCTATCTGCGTACCATTCTATCATGTCAGGTATTTCAGCTTTTAAATAGGTTGCCCTACCTCAACAACAGCTATTTCCTTCTAAAAAATACAAGGATCCTGTTCGAAGGAAGACAAAATGAAGATTTAAAAGTGCTTGTCCCCGTTTAATTTCGTGCCACGTTCCAGAAGTTCCCGTGCTCAGCCGCGTCGCGTCGCGCCCCGTCGCGCCCCGCCCCGCCCCGCCCTGGCCCCGCCCCGCCCGGCCGGGCAGTGCGGCTCCCGCAGTGCTCTGCTGCCACCTTAAGGCCAGCGGAGCGCACCGCCTGCGCGGGCGGGGCTGGTGCTGTTAAGTGCCCACTACTTAAATAGACCAATTAACCTCGCTGTGCAACCCACCAAATGCCACTTTGGTCCTTATGTCACTGCTGAATCTGTGCACAAATTACTATGGCGAACAGCACATTTAGTACTTTCCGTGTTACTGGGCTGCCTGGATAATCCTCAGAATGACAAATCACTGTCTGCACGATTAATTTTCTTTCTGTCAAATCTGGAAAGATGAGAGATTTTGGGGACATCATACAACATGTCAAGGAAATGCCAGCTGTCTCCATAACATCTCAGTGCTAACAACAGAGTGAGATTGATGATTCGTACACAGTGCTGTTTTTCATAACTTTAACAAATCTGAATTCCTCAGCAGATAAAGTAATGGGATCTGTCACTCAGCATGAAAATACTCTGCAGCAACAGATATTCAAGTAATCAATATTGTAACACTTGAAGGTGGTTGCAATAAACCAAAGGAACTTAAATTTTCACACAATAAAAGAGATATTCCTTTTTCTCGTTCCTCATGATGGCCGTACTAAAGACATAATCACAGAGACAAACTCTTAAAGGAATCATGATATATTTTTCCTTCACAAAGGGAAGTACTTCTTCTTGGCAGGTATTATGATTTTAATATCATGTGCCAAATATTCAAAACAGTGAAAAAGTCTCAAGAGTATGGAGCAGCACCATTTAATTAGATGTGCTAACATTAATGAGAGATACTTACAAGCAAGGATACTCCTACAACATTTTTAAGGGCTTATATGCATAACAGTGCAGACTGAGCACAGGTTAAGGTTACTTTCTAGATCTGGGAAAGGTCTTCTAGGTCATGAAATAATAACAGCAATATCTTTCAGGTATCTCCTTATAAACTTACCAAGGTTCTATTCAATAGAAATCTCAACAGAAATCAATGAGCTCTACCAACAAATGCATCTAAAAAGAACAGTACTGTGCCAAAAAAATAAACTGGTGTGTGCCTCAGAAAGAGCAGTTCATAGCATGCTCTCCCCTCTCTGTAAAGCCAGTCTCAAAGTTTACTGTGGATCCTGGCTTATAACCTAAGTGGGTCTGGAACAGGTCCCACCCCTCTTTTTCTGCCTTCACTCTTATTCGTTGTTAGAATAGATCTGAATAAGAATTCTGAATAAGCATTTTTTTTCAGGGCAGAGTTACTAAGTTAAACATAAAATGAATATGTTCTTTTAACTTATCTGCATTCTGAAAAGGGGTATATTATGTCTCATCTTTACACAGATGGATTCTAAACAACTTCAGTACAGTAAAGGCCAGACAAAATTGTAGACTTTGCTATTGAAGAGAACTAGCACTATCAAAAATATTGCTTCTGTTCCCACACCCTTTCATAGGAAACGCATTGCCTTAAAATGATGGAAATTAATAAAGAAGGGTGCTGAGGAAACAGACTTTTGCCACTGAGCTACAAAGTGAAGTGCTCAGCACCCCATAAAACAAACTGCCCCAGTTCTCCTCGGGAGGGCAGGAACAAAAGTCAGGTTTTCCTCTATTCTGTGCAACGGTGAACATATTCTTTTGGAATTCAATAAATACTTCCATAGCAAGAGTTCCTATATTGGTCCTTAATTATCAGCTGCTGTATGCTACCAAAGGTGAGAGGTGGGCTACATGTACCTTCTCTCAAGTGGCTTTTTAATTTTTAAGAAAGAAAGAGGAGCCATGAGGAAGACAAGAAGCAAAGAAGTCTGTAAACTGTAAAGATATGTAGACACCAGCTACAGAAAACATATGCATATTACTGATATTTTCAAGCAGTTCAGCTGGGATTCAGTTTGAGGTTAAGATACTTGAGGTTAGATGCTAGTTTATAGGTGACTGACTACCTGTGAGCCAAATGTCTTAGCTAACATTACTGTTATACATAATACAGCATTCAGTTGTCTTGTTTCATGCTTTTTCAGGTATTTCCTTCTTTATTTTGCCTTTTACTCCACCTTCTTTGGCACTTTTAATTTTCTTCTTGTATCACTTTTATTGTCTTCTCTTTCTCTCCATTTTTTCTTCTTCTGTGTTTTTCTTTCCTCCCACATTATCAACTATGTGTAAAGTTCCTTCCTTTCCTTTTTAATCCCCAGCACACCCTATTATATTAAGTCCCTCATTACTCAACAGATATCTTGTGTAATGAAGCCAGAAACACACAAAGAAGAATTAACCCCTGTCTTCATGAACTGACAAACAAGAATTCAGATTAACAGGATACAGATATATTTCTCCATATATTTTCCTTCTTGACTTTTCTTCTATTTCTTCTCTACATACAATCTTCCCTCATCTAGTCTTATTTTCATGTCCATCATTGTCACCCAAAAATTCTTTCTAAAAATTACAAAAAGACAATCTGCTAAATTATTTCCATGGGAATAGGATGCAGCCATCAAACCATGTAAAGCTAGCATGTAGCAGACAAGCAGAGTATGAAGCCCTTCTTTCTGCTTTCTTGCCCATAGAGAAAGCTAGAAGTTAGCCTTCTCAAACTCAGGCAAGGCAAGGACACGAACTGAAACAACTTAAATCAGGAAAAATTCAGTTGAAAAACACAGAATCAAGGTTGAAACCATTTGCTATAGCAGTACCAGACCAAAACTCAAAAGACACAGGCATTCCTTTAAGCTCATTTTTTTCCTACTGAAGTCTCCACAGCTATAGACCAGGACCAACTTTTCTGAACTGATAAGATCTGATAAGATCTGACAAGATCACGTTTGTTGTGGAATAGCTTCAGGCTACCTTTTTTTCTTGTTGTCGTTTCTGTACTTGCAAAGACACGGAGAAAGAGATAACACCAATAGGAAACAAAATCCAGATCCTCTACATAACGCTCCGGACCTGTAGAACTCGTTTAACTGGTAGAATTAAACTTAATTTACTATAATATTTAAAAGATAAATACAAATATGTGGTATTCTAACTGCATGAAACTGGGTATTTAGTATCTGCTCACTAGATTTTCTAATGGAATACAGTGGTGTATCATAAAAGGACAAAGGCTGATTTACACCACCTGAGTATCCAATTGTCTGCGCCTTGCTATGAAAACTTTTCCCAAATGCCTTCATGGATCATTTCATGATGCATGTAAAGAGTTCACAGCTTGTAATTAAGTGGCAACTGTTCCTCTGAAGAGAATGCACTGTACACACACAAATATTTATATTACCTCATTTATTACTGTCTTTTTATATGGTCTTATCTCTGGAAATGAAGATTTTGATTAATTTTATCTAATTTTAGATATCTAAGTTAGGCATATAGTTTCTCTAGCTCTTTAGCTCCTGTACCTTTTGTACCTGGTTTTTGTATGTAGTGAATGCAATCAGAGTAACATCTTCTGGGTTCTAGTTTTTAGTTTCCATTGCAAGCAAACAAGCAACAACTGATTATGCCTTTTTTCTCCACAATAATACTGGCCACTTGCAGCTCTCATACAATCTCTTCCATTCACACTGTGTTAGAAATTAGGCCAGAGCAGATCATTAATTACAGAATGACCAGTACATCACCAGCCATGACAAACAATTCAGGAATCTTCCAGGAAACCCGATGACTTCTGTTAAAGCTAAAATTTCAGATTTAAGACCACAATATGTCCCCGATCTAGGGAAAAAATTACAACATCATCAACAAAATTAAGGTTGGAAGGAATTTCTAGGGTCATCAAGTCTGACATTCTGCTCAATGCAGGGCTAGCTTCAGAAGTTCAGACAAGTTAAGAAAGCCTCTGTGGATGAAAAATCCATAGCATCTCTGTTCTTGTGCTTAAACAGTCTCATCACGAGAAAGTTTTTTCCTCATACTCAATTGTAATTTCCCTGTTGCAGGATGTGATCATTGTCTTTGTCATTGTTGTTGTTTTTATTGCGTACTTTCAAGAATAGTTTGCCTTTTTTTTTTTAACCTCCCACCATTAGATCCCTGAAGATTATTAGACTCCTGATCCATTTCTTCTTGAGCTGAATGAACCATATTCCTTCAGTCACTCTTTGTATGTCTTGCGTTCTGTTCCCCAGCCACCTTGGTGGCACTCTGACAGTGGTCTCTATTTGCTGATACTTCTCTTCCAAAAGTGGGCCATTACTGATGCAGAGACATAGAGGGGAATAATCACTTCCCTCAGTCTGCTAGCAATACTTTTGATGACATAGCCCAGCATATAGTTAGGCTTCACCATCTCAAAGGAACATGCTGCTGACCCATGTTCCATTTGTTGTTCACCAGGGCACCCAGGTTCCCTGTCTGCAGAGCTGTTGCTCAGCCTGGACGCTTTTATGGGGTCATTCTGCTCTAAGTGCAGGGTTTTGTCTTTGTTGAACTCCATGGAATTCCTAAGGGGCCAATTCCTCTGTCTTGTCAAGATCTCTTTAAAAGTCAAACCTTTCCTCCAGCAGTCAGCTCTGCCCTGCAGTTTGATGTCACTCACAAACTTTCTAAGGATGCATTCTTTCCCAACATCCAGATCATTGATGAAAATATTAAACAATGTTAATGCCACTATTTATGCCTAAGGAAAATAATTTGTAATTTTGGTCAAAACTCATAGTGCCAGTCAAAAGACTGAGGTGTATTACTGCTTGGCTAGTATGAATGACGTATCTGTAGTTTCCTTTAGACAACTGATATAGAGGACAGCATTACTGTTGCACAATGCTTTCCCTGCCCCCCCCCCCTCCTCCTTTTTATTTTTTCTTTTATTTTTTCTTTTTTAAACAAGGACTTCCCTAAAAGAATGTATATAAATGAGATTACATGGCTTAACTTGACCATTGCAGATCATCCTAGGAGACTTTGAGAAAGGTTAGGTCTTTTTTCTTGTTCCATTATCTATGGTCTATGATCAGAACTTAGAAACAACACAGTAATATGGGTAATTAAAAACAATGATGTTGATGCTTGCTTTCACCAGAGGCAGGTTTCAGCCACCTAGGGATTCTAATTGTTTAATGATATGAAACATGACTTTAGGAAGAGAAACATTTGGGAATACTTTATTTATGGGAGTGTATCCAAACTGTTTTAATCATGTTCCCAGGAGTCTTAAAAAGTACTAAAGAAGAACTACTAAATAAACCCACAATAATTTCTAATCCTTTTCTTATCTACAGTGCCAAGTTTTTCACACAGCCCAGAGTGGAAGCCTTTTGCATTTTATCGGTCTGATTTTTTCCCTGGTATGGTGAATAATGCCAAACTGCACCGGTATTTCATAATGTAAGTTGCACATATTTCATCATGTAATGTGACACGCCTTTGTGACTGGGCATGGCTTGCCAAAGAGGGAGAATTAATTGAAAAGTGGCTTGCTCACAAAGTGCCAAAAATGGCATTCATAAAGGTAACACTTAAAATGAGTCAAAACAGACAGCAGAATGCCTCTGTCTTTCACTGAGCTGCATCAAGACCAAGACTCACTCAGCCTGAAGTGCCTGTAAAAAGATCCTTTTTTGTTCTTATTTCTTGACACCAAATATGTATGTTACAGTGAAAAAGGCATGTGTGGGTATGCCTGTGCACGTCTGTACATATGTATATGAATTGTTTCTTCAGGACTTACCTTCAAATTTATTGGAAAACGCTCTAGCAACCTTTAAAATTTAGCAACTCTGTGCATTGAAATCTTCCAAAATCAGGCCTTTTGTTTATACATTCTCCTAAATATAGAAATTACTTTACAGCTGTCTTTGCAACATTTTACCTCTTACCTGAAACTATTCTGAATTTTATCCTTTGCTCCTGGTACTCAGTGTTTCCTTTTCTATAGTCAAGAATGGAAAGATATATTTCAAACAAAAAGGACAGCATATTTTTGAAACAATGTATCTTGTGTTTCTGATCAGATAAAAATGAGCGTTCTTTTGCATGGTTTCAAATGTTAAACAACTGTGTAACACTGGAATAATTTTCTGTCTGAAGGTCAGAATCAGCATATAATAGGCTCCCTGCTGAAACATCAGCCACTCCACTTCCTCAGTTCTGCTTACTTAGAGACTGACGTATGCCCTCCTATCCCTTCAGATCACTCATACTCAAATCAACAGGGATAAGCTGAAGGAAAAAATATTGCTATCCCACAGAGGCCTGGAGCTATTGAATGCAGGGAGTAGAACCTTGGGAGTGACTGCAGGTGGTAGAATAGAAAAAAGTTCTGAGGCTGTGCACTGCTCCTCAAGATTATCATGGATCCCTCACAATCTTATTTGCAGATTTTTTGCCAGAAATTGTCGTTTAATTTGCTATTTTAAATTGTCTTACAGTATTTTACAAGGTGGTGTTATTCAGGAATAGAGTTGCTTGTGTGAGTCTAGATCTATTAATTTTCCTGTTTGTGCTCTTTTAATTGTTGTCCAGGTTCTTTGTTGTTCTGCAACTAAAAGTTCTTGAGATCCTTACAGACCCACCGACACACTAACATTAACAATCCAGGAAAAAACATCAAATTCTTTACTGACAAGTAACTTAAGTAAACTATTGCTGAAATGACTTTTTAGACTTCTGCATATATTTACCATCACTTTCACATCCTCATAACAGATTTGATTATGATCTCATTGATTCAAAATAATTTTAAATTGGATTAAGCATTTTGAAATTAACACAGTTAAGGCAGTTGAAAATTTCTGTGAGGATCTAAATTTGCTGAAACCCATGGTTGTTTATGGCAGAGAATGTTATTATATTTCAGCTAAAACACAGTCTATAAGGGACCATTCATCTGTATTGAGACTATGTGAAAACAAGATATGCTGCACTATTAGAAGTTAATGAGAAAATAATTAATTTCAACAGGACCACAATTGCATTTTATAGTCAATGTGATGCTTAATCAAAAGTATAATCATGGGCTGCTACACAACCATGTCATTACTACACATCCCGTCTCTGATAGTATCTTCTGGCGGTTTCAATAGGCTAAATTTCAACTATTTAAAGAATTACAGTTATAAAAGGCACTTTGGACTGTACCTTAGCATATGACCTGGATTAAGGAGGTAACAAAGGAAGACAGAGGAAAATAACCTAATTTCAGTTTGGTTTCTTTTCTCCATTTCAGAGACTGTCCAGTTGTATACAAGCTCACTCTTTCTCATCCAGGTTTTTTTTCAATAAATTTTAACTACATCTGCTGAGAATTTATATATGTGCAGTAGGTTAAAAAGACTAAAAATGTTAATTTACAGAGTTGTTGAGTATGGAATGAAACTTGTACAAAGACAGGCTCAATTTCAAGACGTAAGGACAAAAAGATTTGTAGGTTAAGAATGCATAAAATAGCAAAGCATATGAACAATTATCCCTTAAAGTACATCAGAAGTTCTGCATAGTAATTGTTACTTAATTTATACCACTTGCTTCCATTTTGGCAACAGATAAAGTAATCTGGAAGTTTAATGAGTTACTTATAATATTCACAACAAAATAAAAATCACAGATTTTTAGGAAGAGATTTACATCCAAGATTCTATGGAAAAAGATGAGCAAGAAAGAACTCTGCCCAGATGATATCAAAATGTGATATTAGGAGAATAACAGTTCCAATTTAATTAATATTATAAAATATATAAAATAAAATACAGTAATCTGTAATCAAAATACTAGTGATACATTTATTTGTGGTCAGACAGAATAAGACATTTACATTCTTAGTAACTATAAGAGTCTCTAAATCAGTTGCTGCCATTCATGATGGAGTTATTCAGGACTCTGTGGATGGCACCATGAAACATCAGCTAGGCTTTCAATAGGTGTCAAAAAAAGGTAAACAAAATATTAGGAATTATTAAAAACAAGTAGAGAGCAAAATATAGAATGTCAGTATACTCCTACGTAAACTCATGGTGAATTGACATCTTGACTGTTATGTATAGTTCAGATTCCCTTTTTTTCCACATCTCAATAAACCAGCAGAGAAGAGAAGCAGGAAGCCGTCCAAAATTAAACTTTGCAAATATTTCAGTGGGATGACATGAAACCTGAAGATTTATGAGTTCTAAATAAAAAGCTGAGAAATTCATTGTAAATACATCCATCAAGGATTATTAAAGGCAAAAATGTACTAATAATCGCTGACTCAGACTACAAGAATTTGGGAGGGTATATCTGGGGAAGTAACACTGTAGAGATACCTGTTTCCCTGAATTTATTATGTTGGCCGTTGTCAGAGACAGACTACTGCCCAGGACAGTAAGTTTTATGTATGTATGGCCTTGCCTGTGCTCTTAAGGAGAGTAGGAAACATAAACCAAAGGAAGCAGATCCAGGAGATAGTCTTTTGCACATACATATGCAGAAATACATGTAGCCAAATTTGTCTGGGTGTCAATAGTAGGAATCCAGATGTCAAAATCCACTGAAGTATGGTTATGAAAAACATGAAGCAAGATCAGATTTTAAAAACATGAGGACAAGTTCTGCTGATCAGTGAAGTGGTAGCATTGCAGGAGGTGGTCCCTCCAGGGGAAGAAATAGCTGAGTATTCAAGAGCACAAATATTCCCTTAATCTGAATGCATTTAAAATCCAGTGTTGAATTGTTACCAGTAGAAAAGATGTAAAATTGTCATGTTTTCTTCCTACAAATCCATGGGAATTTGTTACTGCCTTGGAGTGACAGTGAAATATAGAAACACTCCTGGCTCATTGTTGGGACTTAATTCACAGTAGTCTGGCTGTGGAAATCTAAAACCAGCCCCCTTCAGTCCCATTTTAAAATGTCACATGATCATTCCAGTGATAGCAGAAATACAAAAATATTGGTAGCACATTTCCTCCTAGATAAAGTGTATCTATTGGGAAAGTAGCATATATCTAATCAGGAATGCAGTGGGGAATGGAAGTGAAGCAGACCTTTATCTATTCACAGTTCATTGACTGAATGAAATTCAGGTCTGTGGCCTCATTTGTGAAAACCAGGAAAAAAACCTTGGAAATAATACAACCCTCCTTTTTGTTTTTTTTTTTTTTTTTTTACTAGTTTAAGAAAGCTAATTATGTATTCAAGAGACTAGAGTTTAGTTTGCTTTAAAACAAAGCAAAAAATGATATTTTGCTTTAATTACATAACTAATAAACACAGTTCTATTACAGTCTACTGAAAAAGCATAGAAAAGGTTGGTATTTTTTTACCACATTTGCCTGCTATAAGCACAGTGACATATGGACTGGGATGTTTTTCTTCTGAACCACAGCCAATTTAATTACAAAAATAAGGGGAAAATATTGGCAGAGTAAAAGAGAAGTAAAAATAAATTAAAAAAAAAAGATAAAAGAGAGAGAAATACATAGTTGCAGGAGCTCAAAACAATGCTTTGCCTCCACTCTCACAAGTCACCCTTTTGGGAAGCTGATATAACATTCATATCTTATGCAGTTAGCCCACACTGTCTCCCATTGAAATGAAGCAGCAGGGGACTGAGCAACTCCTACTGAAATCAACAGTAGTTGACTCCAAGGTATTTTGTGTTTTCCTGGAGTCTGTGTATCAAGAATTGCTTTGCAGATAAGGTGTAGGGAATACTGATAATCATTGTAACCTCACCCTTCATACAATCTTCTACAAGACTTGCTGAAACATGCTGCTTGATTAATACAGGACTGAATAATGTTTCTGAAATATTCACATTTAAGTAAAAACAAAAGAGAAGCAGAGAGAGCTGGTATGCATCTGGGCTTCAAGCTGGATTCAAAATCTTTGCTAAGGGATTTCTTGTGTGACCTTAGGACTTGCAGTAATTGCCCAGATGCCTGCTATTATCCTGTAGTAAAGTGTAGAATGTTCTCTCCCCAAGTATCTCAGATTACCTTATACTTACCATGCTTCAGTTGACATGGCATAAATTCACAATATGTCTTACCCTGTTTATATATCTATACTCCAATATGTCACCTTAGCAGCTCCAAACCCCTGCTGAGTCTCCAATTAACTCCGTGGGATTCTACATTTCTACCAGCAGGTGTGTGAAGAGTTGCAAAGGCCTGTGGCTACCAAGACACTAGGAGTGGTAACCTACACCTACTGAGCTTCCAGCAAGGCTTTCAGGCAGTGTATTTCTTTCTAAATAAGTTTTAGCTCTTTAACTGAACTGGGAAAATGCTTACACTACTAAATCAAGTACTGTATATTAGTCAGTCACAAACAAGCCTTTTGGAGACTGAGTGGTGTTAGTGTCCCTTTATTTCTGATAGCTAAAGGCACACATTCAGGGAATGTATTAGAGATAGTTATCTATAACCCTATTCTGTCTTGTTTGAATCAATCACACAGATCTTCTACCAATCACCAGGATAATCAATACCTTGTGATGAGGCTTGTTAACTTGTTGATACCTCTTCATCTTGCTTTACATTTTCCATAGAGAGCAGGAACATTTGCCTCCCTGTAGCATACAGTCCATGGAGAAGTCTTAGTCTGCAATGTACTTGCTTGACTGATCCATGGCTAATACTATGAGCAGACTTTCATCCCACGGCGCTGGTCCTGCAGGGTACTGAGTCATGCTACACAGGACCAGAGGTAGTGCCAGGACCCACCCTCCAGGTGAGAACTAAAGGCAGAGAGGAATGAGGCAATGTATTTTACAGAGGTGTGGATTAGAACCAAAGCTTAGATTTAGGGAAATTTGACCTTGTTTGAGATGAGAAATAATCGGGGCTGTAGTTAGTGAGCTGGTTTGGGAGGACTGGGTATGTAACAGAATGTGGAGAGTGATACAGTGCTGTACTTGTAAGTACAGATCTTAGCCTATTCACACATTGAAATGTTGTACGCTTACCTATTTACTATTTACTTACCTATTTACATTCTTACCTATAAACTGAGGCTAAGAATGTAAGATTTGCTTTGATTGAACAAGACAAGGTGATAAAGTTTAATTCCTGTTAATAACTTGTGAGAAGCAAAGGGATTTTCATCCTTCTATGACAGAAGTATGAGACAAGAGGATATTACCATTTCCGCGTCTTTCTAAGACCATGCTAAAAATGGACCATGTCTGAAAATAAACCTCAAAGTAAAAACTGGATTGAGATTTTTTTGTACCTAACTGAATTTGGATACCTGTGACAACTTCTTTTCCTCCTCATTTTATTCTGATTAGTTAATATGACTCCCTATTCCACTCACCCACTCAATGAGTTTTATAAATACCCTTCTTCAAGATGTTGAATGCTAGTCTGGATGCTGTGAATTCTCTTACAAACTTATAGCTTCAGACTATGTGTTTCAATATCTACCTATCTTTGTGGATGTTTCCAAATCCAACAAATAAATTTAGATTCCTAATGGTATTTCAACCCCTAAATTCCTATTTAGTTCATTAGTAAATTAATAATAGAAAGATTCTTAAGATATTTATGTCACAAGACAGCTCCTCCTAGATTGCTTTAGAAGGAGCTAATGCCTACTGTTAATAAGTAAGAGAGCATTACTCAGTAGATACAATTCAGAAAGGAATCAAAGATACATGAAATAAGAGAGGAGAAATGAGTGAGCAACTGTCTGGTGGAATTCCTGTACTCGCCACAATGAAGCATGACATCTAGTGAGGTATATGCTCCACAGACTGACTACTTAGTAGTGATAATTCTTCAAGCAAGAGAAGAATTCTCTTTCATTCCAGGTGAGTGCTTTGCATTAATTTCAAAGTTATGTCCATTTTGCCTGTCTTCTTGGCAGTGATGTATAAATCCTTTTCCACACTGGAACAGCTTCTTTGGAGGTTAGTCTATATTCTGGTGGTTAAGACACAGAAACATAGAAGAGTGTCTGTGAAGGGCACTGGACTTAGTTTTTCCATATGGTGTAAAAATTCTAACTTGTAGGCTATTATGCAGATGGAAGGACATTGCTTTAATTTTTTCATATCTGTGCTTTTACTAAAATCAGTTGCCATTGCTTTGTTTCATAAAGACTTAGCCATCTTGTAGGTATGGTCAGATGCATGGGGTGCTGCAGGGGAATTAGGTGAAGGAATGCACAGTTTTTGAATCTTGATCAATCTTTTACATAATATAATTCTGAAGCTTTTCAGCTTTGATGAGATGTGACAAGTTTCAGGACTACTTAGACTTCGAAATTGAGGCAAATAGGGAAAGTTAATAATGAAAATTTTGTTGAGTAGTTACAGACTGTAGATACTCCTGAATTTTCAGTCCCTTATAAAATGCTATAGATAAGGACAGAGGACCCAGACTTTGACTCGTAGAAGGAAGATATGTGAGCAGTGAACTTTGAACAAGAATACAGCGTTAAAAAATGCAAGATGAGATATAGGTTTAAATAGTTATTATAAAATATATTTGTGCTTTGTATCATTGGACCAATGGTATAAGATAAATGTTGGGAACATAGGTCAATACAAATAAATATGTATGCTGTGTTACACACTGATATTAGTGGAACTATTCAGAACTATAAGAATGGTTTTAAATACAGTGCATATGTGGGAGAAATCAGTTCATAAAATGTAGTTTGTGCTATTCATTTAATTAAAACCAGGTCTTCTTGTTATTCAATCTGTTGAAAAGTAATTTCTTGACTTGGAAAAAAAAAAGTCAAATTCAGCAAAACTGAGCACCAATTTTGCCTTTCTTCTTCTTCTTCTCCTTGTGGATTTATATATGGGAAATTTCTGTTGACATTAGATTTACAAGTGTGAATAAAGTTTTACCATCAGGTGCATACATGGTACTGCAGCATTAGAGTTGCCTGAAAGTTTCTAGACAGACCTTGTTGAAATGTAGATTTTCCCAACCACTGAAAGTTCAGAAGCATTAAAAAGTATCTGAAGTCAATAATACACAGTATTTCCCATTATATTTAGAATACTTTTTGTAAATTGTAAATTTTTTAAGAAAATGGGCACTTTGCCTGATAATGTGGCCCACATTTTTTAATGCCACATGATATTTCTAAAGAAGCTAAAAGTAATTTCATAATCTTTTTTTCAAGAAAAAAAGATGTTTTTTCTTAAAAACTACTGATTAACCCTTGAAGAAACTAAGTGCATACTGATTTGGGTTTATTTCCATGATCCTGGCTCTGGACTTTCAAACTGATGTTCAACAAAGAAACAATCATTGTCGTATCCAGCACATCAGTGGGTGAAGTGAGCATTTCAATCTAGAAATTAAAATTAAAAGCACTAATAGGATTTTGTGTCTCTCCAGCTCATAAGGCAAATAGAGGCATCCTTCCCCCCAGCCAAGTAATGTTGGAATGTCACAGCAAGTCATTAATGTCCTGAGTCCCCTCCTGAAAGAATTGCAATGCTGCTGGCGGAGGTCCCCTCACTCTAAGTATTGGGGTCTACTTGGGTTTATTGTAATGTTTTCTCACCCTGGTCTGCTGCCTTCTGGCTGCTCCCAGGTGAAGGTGACCGTGGCCCCACGGCCTCCCCAGGCTCAGCCCCCCCAGGGCTCCTGTGTGCTGGGCAGCGGCCCCCTGGGTTTGCCAGACCCTTCCAGGGAGGCGCTGGCAGGGCCCAGGCCCAGGCTCAGGCCCAGGCTCAGGCCCAGGCTCAGGCCCAGGCTCAGGCCCAGGCCCAGGCTCAGGCTCAGGTTCAGGCCCAGGCTCAGGCTCAGGCCCAGGCCCAGGCTCAGGCTCAGGTTCAGGCCCAGGCCAGGGGGCAACGGGCACACAGCCCCGAGGCTGGCGCTGAAACAGCCCAGCCCTGTGCCGGCCGAGGTGAGCCCAGGCCAGCCCTGAGAGCTGGGCTCTCGGCTCAGGGCAGAGCCTGTGGCCTTTTACTAGGAAAAGCAGAAGTAGTATTTTTATATTTTGTGGTTCACATAATACTCATTTTCCAGCATCTCTTCATTGTCTAGGCACCTAGTCCTCTGAGGTCCTCTTTGGCTGCCCTAACACATGAAGTAAGGCTCCAGATAATTAAAGCAGACATCAGAACATGGACCAGCTTAGTCTCTGGGATCTCCTGAGACTGAGTGGATTAGAAACCACTTCTTTCATGCCCCAGAAACATACTCCATCTATGCCTAAGTACATTCTCAAATTGGATCTTTCCGCAGATGGGAAGGCAGGAGTCACAGAGACAGAAAGAGACTGCAAAAGGGAACCTGACTGTTCTGCCACGTTTACTAGGGAATTCATCTGGATAATATAAAGACCTGGGCTTTTGCTTCCTTGCTGAGAGTTCTCTCTCTTGTTTGTTTTTGCTCTCCACATCAAGGCTCAGACTCCTTTTCTCCTTCAGGTCCCATGACACTCACTGCATAGGAGTCACTGCAGGATGCACAGTGAGTACCTGCCCATATCAATGGTACAATGACTACTGCGACCTTCTTTGATGTGGGAATGTGTGTTCAAGCAGTGCCTGATTAAAGAGAATATCAAACCCCAGAGCTTTATTTTCTCGTGGATTGTTCTAACGTTGCAACACAAAACCAATACACTGCCATCACATATTGAACTAGCCCAACTAGGTACCAATTTTCACAGCCTGTCCAAGATGACTGATTCCTAGACTTGCACCCACTTTGGAAGACTTCAGACTTTACTATATCTGTCCAGTGACTTTGTAGGAAACTGAAGTCAGGTCATTAGTTAAACATATGTGCCCACCTCTAATGCTTACTAAGACTTCTCACTTTCTGCTGAAATTAACTGAAAAATAAGACACACAAAAATATATTAATATAAATACTTTCCTGCCCCTAAATGCCATAGATCTGGATTTGAGAACATCTGATTTCTTCAGAATTTGCATTAAAAGAAATGGAAGTTAGAAAAGCCTGCTTTCAAATGTTTTTTAACGTGGAATTGAAGAGACTTTACAATAATGGGGTTAATGTTTTATACTGTATTTTACCAATAAGCTACAAATAATGTCAATTGAGGTCATACCTGTAGTTACCAGATAGCACACTCAAAAGTATACACAGTAGTATAACAAAGTGCATGTATGAAAAATGCAAATCCTTTTAAATAACAACAGTGTAGAAATTTATCTAACTTGCATGCGAATGATCGTAAGTTAGATGTGTACTCAAGTCATTCAGCGGATTTATTTTTTTTTTAGAAATTAATGTAACAATTCCTTTAGTCACTTCTTAACACCAATTCCTAAGACCGTGAATTGCTCAGGAGGATTTGGCTTTGGATTCTTTTTCTGTTGTTGATCCTTATTTTTTCCTATATTTGGTATAAGGAATTAATTTTGTTAGCAAAAAAAAAAAATTAGTAAGTTAGAAATGATGATCACTAAATTTCCTCAGGGCATCTGAGATGGTAATTTCTGTGTGATCCCTTTTGACTTATGCACTTATTAGGTGTTTTAAATCTGTTGCCTTCTAAAGCTCTTTGGAGATAACATGCTTTTTAACATGTGCTTTATTTTGCTCCATTCTTGAGTGGTTCTGTGCAAATTATAGACAGTTTTGGGTAACACTCACCAGTTCTAAATATCTGAGACATTCTTACAATGAAGCCAGCCATGTAACTGAAGTTTTGCTGGACACACACAAGATGACACTTCCAGATATATTTCAAAAGCAATTATTGACTCAACTTTCATTTTAAAACATTACTATTTAGAATTGATAACTTTCTGCTCAATTTATTCTAAATGAATTAATTTTCTCTGTGTAAGTAGAGTTTTTAGGAGTCTCTTACACCAGCAGAAGTGTCTTTCATGTACATATAATACAGATAATAAATACTTTACAACCATTTTGTGGTACTTAGTCTCCAAGATTAAATTTGTGATAATCCATAGAAGAGACATAGTTTTGGATTTTTTGCCCAACTTTTAACTACTCTTTATTTATCCTAATATCTGCTAAATGTGAGACATACTTCCGTGAAAAGAAAGAACACATAGGTCTAATATCAGTTTCATAAGTAAAATACTATGCTAGAGACAGTGCTGAAATCATTACTTTTTTCAGAAAGGTGTTTTTTTCTGAATGTTGGATGCAAAGTTTCTTGTCTATTTTGACTGTGTGTTAAAATATTTCATCAGAAGTGAAAATGTCTTTCTTAGCTTACTTCTCAGATACTGTGGTAAAGTGGGTCTTAAAAAAATTGATAAAAAACAGAGAATTGGTTTAAATTATTTGATATGTTTAAGATGCAGTGAATGTTCCATTGTCCTGCCTAGCTTATTGTTACGGAAATATTTTATAGCATTTTATTGTAAATATACTATAACATCAAAACCCAAGCTACAATACTTTACTGCTAATGCCATGATATATCATCAAGGAGGGAATCACCAAAGAAATATTTTTCCCTGTAAAAAGCAAGCTAAGCATTTCAGACCTCTGCCAAACCCTCATGTTATGTTGCTAAATTTATGAATGATCTTTTAAAATTGCTTTAGGTAGTTTATCAACTATTATAATTTTAATTGTCTAGAAGTTAAATTAATAATTTTTAACAAAAAAATTGATATAGGTATGCAGTCTGATGGATCTATTCACAATCATATACATACTTTTTACATTTTTAAAGTAGAAATTAGAGCTAACTACACACTGAATCACTTGTGTTATATTAGAATTAATTACTCTGTAGATCAAAAAAGACATTGAAGTATAACACTCAAGAAGTGTTGCTGTGAGCCAAAGGGAATATATTTTATATGTTGACCTAAGAAATTTAATGTTAGTCTGATTCATGTTTTACAATCTAAAAAAATAACATCACACACTTATTATTATTACTCAAGTTACAATGGTATCAAGATTTATAGTTAAATTTAATTGGACTAATACTCTAATTTTTACAGGAAAAAAACCCCTTCATTAATAATACAGTTAAAATGTTGCATGCAAACTCTGTTGTCCCAAATGCTTGTCTGTGGTGGTGTGCTCCCACTCCCAGTGCTCAATGGGGTCCCAGGGTCAGTGGTACCATGTCCAGGTGGGACCTGTCAGAGACTGGAAGCCTTTGACAGAGGGAACACGGTGTTAATGGAAGGATTTCTTCCTCACCTGTTGTGAATCCATTTTGAGTTATTTTTATTCATTTTCTAATAGTCTGTTTCCTTGTCCTTTCTTCATTCATTCCTAGTTCTGCAATTAGACCTGGGTATTTTTGTCTTCTGTTTGTACCAATACTTCACTAGTACCAATTTCACCAATTTACAAAGCTGCATTTGTAACAGTCAGTTCTTTGCCAGCATAGGAGGGAGCAAAGAATGCTTAGCATAGCATACCAATGGAATGTATAATCTCATATTAGGTATGTGCATAGCAGTACCTCAATCTAATGCATGAAGGATATCATATAAAGGATGTCAGGTCTTAGATATGTTACAGTGCAGTTGTGTAGACAAAGCAAATTACTTGTGATAAGCGGTGGTCTAGTCATTTATATTGCTCACATAATCAGTACTTGCTTTTCTTGTGCAGGTGGTGTAGAAGTATGGTCAGCAGTGTGTTAATTTTCGTTGTTCTAAACTGACATCCCATGCAGCAGTGGTTTTATACTGGATTCTGGTCATTTGCTGTTCTGGGCATTATTGTATGCCTGGTTTCTTAAACCAAATCTCCTATCATTTTATTGTTGTTATGGGATGTTCTCAGATGGTGGAAGCTGGCTTAGATTGAATCTTCACATTACATCAACCCTGACATAAAAGCTCATAGTCCCAGGTAACGTTCAATCTTTTAAGCAAGTCATATTACAGCTAGCATCTCGCCTTTCAAACACTTCTCTGTTATAATTCATCAGTTATCGAACATCATGATTAGTGTTCACTATCTAGGTCTTCCAGTACCATCCTGTGCCTCTCTTCTTTACACCATATTTTCATTCTTCTCAGAATGGTTATTTATAATTACAATCTATTAATTAGCAGGAGGTGTTGTAACATAGAACTGCACAAAGCTAAACAAAATCTATGACTAATTTAGGTGGCAGTTACCTGACTGCTAGACACAGCTATCACAGCTTAAACAGGGTAAAATCATCTTGGATCAGAACAAGCTGAGACAAGTATTGGGAGCCTGCATTGTGAGGGCAGAGCTAGTAATGGCAAAGCCAGCCATAGTAGACTATAGAAGTAATAGCACAATTTGCATTTTTCTCCAAATTCTACCTGTAACAGCAAATAAATAAGGAGAAGCTTTGTTTAAACTGTTAAATATACTCCAAATTTGCCTAAGAATGATTAATAATAGAAATTAGACCAACATTCCTAAATGTGTATTAGAAAAAATTAACAGATGTATCTATTCACGCAGAAACATTTAGCACTGTTATAGAAATACAAAATATTTAATCTGAATTATAAAAAATCATAAGTATTTTCCTCCTAGATTAAATGACATATATAAGAACATTAATATCTTCAATCATATGTACAATCCCATTAAGTTAACTTGACTGTCACTTGTAGAATACTCCCAAGCGATTTTTTGAGGTTTCACCCAAAGTTGTAAATCACTAAGCCTAAACTTCTGAAATAATTCTTTCTTATTCTAAAAATAATGATATGAATTATCTTTGTATTATGATGCATGATAGCAAGAGTACCGCCTTATTCACATCTATTTAAGTGTATCTTTCATTCCAGAAAAGGTTAATATGTTTATCTCTCTCTGACTACTTCAGTATTTCCTTAAAATGCAAATAGTTCTTTGACAGAAAATGTGGAATAATAATAATAATTTGGATATTATTTGGTGACTGAACTTGAAATACATAAGAAAAAACCTACAGTATTGTGTTAAAACTATGCTCAGCAGAGATTAAAAGGTAAAGCATGTTTCACAGCAAGAAAAATTCTGCAGTGTATCTAAAAGGTTACAAATGTGATTAACTGTGGCAGGTCTCATGTGCTCCACTCATAAATCTCACACCTGGTAATGTATTAGGGATGGCAGGTGTAAACATGATGAAAAGGTGCAATTCCATAATGCCATACAAGATTAAGATGAGAAAATTAATTTGGAATTTGGAAACATGAAAAGGCTTTTGTTATTGTTGTTATCATCATCATCATTATTATTATTATTATTATTATTATTATTATTACACTTTATGCTGCCGCTAGTTTTTAGCTTCAAAGTCATCAGCATTTATAAATATGTAGGGTAAAGTCCTCAAAAATACTTTTAATGGCATCTTGCAAGTTATTGCTATCCATATGTACCCAACATATGTGCTCTGGAAAAAGATCATTTCCTAGATATTATGGCATATGTCACCTTGGCAAGAAGGGCACTGTATACCAAACTCTTTAAAGACAGTCCCTTTTATTTGTGTAATAAATATGATTTAGGTAGAATATTATAAAATAAAGCAAAAGAGGTTAATTTACCACATCCTAAATAAGATTTTATCAAGTGTGCACTTAAAACTCTTCATAATTTTTACCAAATTCTACTTCATTTTGACTCAGGTATAAATTTGCCACTTGTTGAATTTTCACTGGCAAGTTCCTTAATGGACAATGATAAATGCAGAGGAAAACTGTCCCCTGTGGCTCACTTTGTGAGAGGGAGGCCAGGGAGAGCACCGAATGTCTGTGAGAGGAAATGGATTTCACTCCGAGGTCTGTAATACACACAGGCAAAATAAAATTAAATGGAACACCCAATATATTATTCATTTTGATAACAAATGCCAAACTGTATCCTAGTTTCAAAAAGGCAAATTCCTGAAAATCCTTAGATTGAGAGTTTCAGACTCCTGCTTCTCAGCTTTCCTCTGCCTACAGGAGGCCCCAGAAGGAGGGCCCTGCTGTGAATCCCATCTGCAATTTGCAGGTGCCTGACGCCCCTCACAAAGGTGTTTATCTCCCTATATACGAGGCTACACATACAGTGCCTGTTTCTGGCTTACTCATACAGAAGGAAAAGAAGGAAATTCCTTTCAATGCTCTCTTAATGGCGTCGTATTTCTTGTTTACTCCTTCAAAGTATTTCTATGCGAAGATGTAGTCTTTATCAAATGTGATAATGTATCTATCCTTCTAAGAGTAATATATCATTCAGGTTACAATCCTGTCAGCTTTTATAAGCTCAGTTGGGTTTTATCTGATGCCTGGAATGACAAAATTGAAATCAGTCCAGGTGTATAATCTACTGTTGTAGAAGTGCTTTATAAAAATGCTCCAACGTGGTGCTGCTACATATAGAGATGAGAATAGTGTCTGCTTTTACCTGAAATATAAGGACAAACTTTGACCAGTTACATTTTCTAAATATGTGAGGTGTTACTGATAAAGAATTGTGAACATGTTAACTGACTTTTCCTTGTTTCCTTTCTATTTAGCTAATTATTTTATACAATTTCCAACATGAAACTTGCTATGTCAAATGCATATGGTGCATTTCTGTAGCCTTAGTTACCATCCCATTTTGTCCTTTTCATTTAACAAATATGGTACACAGCTTATAAAACTCCACTTTGGGTGCCATATAAGCCATATAATTAGTGGTTAATTTTTCCTAGAAGGGGACTTGTACACAAGCAGTTGAATTGAGTCAAATAGCCAGGGACCTCATCCAAAAAAAACATTGAGGTATAAAATGCAGTTTAGAAACTTTAACAGCAACTAAAGTATCTATGATGGAAACTGTCTGAAATTGAAAAGTGCAGTGGACAAAACTTCTGGGTAACTCATTCAAGCACATCGGAAACCTATGTTGCAATAACATTTCGGTATATATCCATTGATTTTTTGCCATCAAATTCATCAACATTTCTACAACATACATCAGTATCAAGGAACATCAAGAGGAAGTGTCTCTTAACAGCTAGAAAGTTGGGATTCTCTTCTTTTGCTCATTATTTCTGCATTATGTTTTAAAAAGCAACAGAACAAAACAAAACACTTCTGCTTTTGAGACGTGTTTTTCCTGAAGATATGCTAATTTTCTTTGTGTTGCATCCATGCTTGCATAATTCAATATGAGACCTTAAGTTTACGTGGAAAAAACAAAAAACAACAACAACAAAAACCAACAACAAAAAAGAACCAAACAGCTTTTCTCACCCAAAGTCTTCAACTACACAAAAGGTTTCTCAAGTCACTTAACATGACAAGGTAGTTTCTGATAAACTTTAATTGTTAATGTCTTATCACACTAAGATATCAAAGAAGTATATCAATTACATGTTTTACCTTACAAGCTAAATGTTCTCAAAAATGCAACATAAACCTCCAGTAACACTTGCTCCAGGATGCCAAAGGGTTTATAAAAATGAAGGTCAGTGAGTAAGTACTGTGTAGACTTCATGCTAATTCACTTTTTGCCTCATTAAGGAGTGTAAAAATTACCACCTTTGTTGTCCCAAATCTGGGTTCTTTGCCTGGTGTGCAATAAGCCAATCATCACACAGAGTAAAGATAACTGTTTTATTTCAGTTCTGCAGAACTGAAGGCTAGGCATCTAATGCAGCCAGCACACCCTTTAGTAAACATGGAGTGCCTTTTATACAAAATGGTAACAAAAAAAAACCCCAACCAAAATAGCTGATTGGTTACTTGTATAAACCTTATTTGGGCATGTCCTAATTTGTCTGGCTTATTATGTTGTAGGCCATCCTACACTGTCATATAAAATTTTCTCCTAGAGGTGTGGTTTTCAGCATTGTAATTACCTAAGGTAACTAAAGATTATATCTTTATCCTATCAGCTACTACTAAATTGTTGTTTAATCTCATATCCTGTTACAGCTCCTGTTCAGACAGTACTTGACCATGAAGTAAACAACAGCAGCATTACTTCTAAGGACTTTCTGCTCCTGCACTCCCTTTGCTATGGTATCAAGACAGACCAGCATAATTACTCACTTCATAAACTTTTAACCCCTTTCCACATCAGCCTGACAAATTAGATTCAATAGCTTAATGACGGAACCTATTTCCCATTACAAAATATCCAGAGACTATAACATTTATGAACTAAATATACAAATTCTATAGCAATTTCAAACCCTGCATTTTAACAGTGGAATCAGGAACATGTGGAGAATGTGTTCAGTAAATCCAGTTAATCTAAAAGCTGCTATCTAGAATTCTCTTCAATTTGTAACAACATCACAGTCTTTTTCACTGACCTGGTTGTTTCTGCCCTTCAGTGCTTTGATATACTCAATAGCAGTGTCCAGCAGACCTCCTGGTTTCCGTCTTGTTGAAAGGGTTAAAGATATAATCCATAATCATGAAATATCCTAACTTCTTCCAGCCACTGGCTATGCAGTAGGGCAGTTGTAAAGAATCAAGCAACAGATCATCTTAGCCAGCTTCTGTGTAAATGTGCAAAAATACAGCTACTAAATACAGCCATTCACTGAACTATGTGGAAGTCTTTAGCTGCTCTGTGGTTGGGTTGAATTCTGGTACTAATTTTTCCCCAATGTATTTACCTCTTCAACAGTTTGTTTTGGGAGGAAGATTGTAGATTCAGTGTTCAAAAAGGCTTGAGAAATTTAATTATTCCTTCTTCCTACAGATGCAATTCAAAGTGATAGCAGCTTCTTTCTGTATTCAGTGCATGTCCTCGGAAAGTAAGTACAATCTAGACATGGGAAAAGGAATGTAAAGATTAGGCTCCATGTGTCTCTTTTTTCTTGTAATTTTTCCTTCCCATCACCTCTTCCCCCACAAAGGTCGTATTATTTATCATTACAAAAAAAGGGGTTTTTTTTCTCTGAAAACTACTTAACGCTGGGGAAGTAAAGTGGAGGGTTTATTGGGTTTTAGTGTACGGTTCTGCATTTACTATGCTCCCAGTGTTCTAGCTATAGGAAATAAGAATGCTAAATAACCAATATGTAATTTCATAGTAAGCAGCTTTATGCTATTTATTTGCTTTTCCTCTTTTTCTAAACCATAAATTATTTTTAAAGGCAACTAAGAGTAAGTTCACATTTGTTTTCATTTCAGTTTGGTTTTCTTTGCTGTCTTGTTCTTTCAGTTTTGGGGTTTGGATTGTTTTGTTGGTTCATTTCCCATTCACATTTCTGTGATGATGTTAAGCCATTTTTCCTTCTGATCATTACAAATTATGAGTCCGTATTACACAGACATGGAGTAGAGAGCTTCACATTCTAATTTTCCTCTGGCAAACAATTTTCCCTCATGAATTGATTATTTTCTTCTTCACATAATCTCAGTGATGTGTTCTTTGTGGAAACCTGTTTGTGAAGTTGTTATTATTTTACAAGATTTTCTACATCCAAGTAGCATTCCTGGTGGTGTTGCTACAATTGGCAAAAGCTTCCCTTTGCTAAAAAAATTTATTTTTTAGTGGCAGGAAGGTGGCTTTTTTTAATTTTGGTGATACGTCCTGCACCACCTGTATTGTACATGCTTCCAGTACAGTTTTCTACAAAGTGTAACAGGGTAGCATTGGATAACACCTAGTGCATTTTGCACATGCTGTCATCAGTGCAAGCAAAGCAGAGAGAGTAACCTCTTTGGAATGTGTCTGATGACACTGTGCTTTGCTGTTTTCTATGGTTTTCTTGCTTATAGAGTTTTATAAAATGTTGAAGTGTTACTATTGTTTATGAAAGAAGAAAGAATACTGAAAATCCCATCACATTGAACTTACCCAGTAAACCCAGTGACAAATCTAATTTATTCAGAACTTTGTTCTGAGTCAAAAATAAATTAGATTGTCTACCTCTGTTCCTTAAGACACAACCAGTTTTTTCAAACTTAGAATAGTAGGAATTGAGATACAAAGACAAAAACAGTAGGACAAACCTCAACATGAATAGTTAAGAAAGACAAAAAACCTATGTAGTCCAAAGCAAGAAATGCAAATTTAAGTCATCAGCTATACTGTTTTAATAAAGTTATTTTGTCCTCTAATAATGTAGAAAGTATGGAAGCCTAAGGACAAGATCAGAAGGTGTTATTACTCTGAAATTAAGACACTTATAACTCTGTTAAGTAGTCAAAACATAGGTTCCTAGAGCCATTTGTGATTAACACTGTCCCTGTTAGTCCCAGTTGCTACAGAAGAGCTTGAGTCTGTCATAGATCTTGTTTCATATTTTCCCATGTAGATTTTTCAGTTTAGAGTGGCCAGTTCAATTGATCTTGTATTGTTTATGATGGGTTCTTAGCTGCCTGTATTGCAGAAACTCTTACAAAGAATATATATATATATATATATATATGTGTGTGTGTTCTGAATCCTGAGTCAGACTCCCCTGTAATTTCCTGACACTGTTGTTACAGGCTTAACTGTTATTTGAGTGAAAGTGACAAGCATCTAGATGTCCCCATCTAGGTTTAAGACCCCATTCACCTGGGCTACATGTACATATGATCACAGAAACAAAAATCCTCATAGTGAGATCTTACAGTCAGAGAGAACTTAATTTCCTAAATCTAGACTCTCTCTTACATTTGTGAAAATGCAGGGTACCTGAAATATTCACAGAGGGGTGGCAGACCCAAAGGACTTGATGGAGATACACGGCCTCCTGCACTGGTCATTGCAAATAAACTGGCAAAGGCACAGGGAAACAAATTTCAGCCAATATCTGTATGTAGGAAAGTGAATTAAATTTTAAGCAATACCCTATAGGTAGCGCACACAATACAAGACAACAGATAATGACAATCAAAATCAGAAGTACACAGGCACAGAATGACAGTATTCAAGTGCTTAGGTGTGCTAAGACATAGATAAGTTTTAAAAGGAGATGTGTGAAAGACTATCACAGAGAACTTTTCAAAAGCGTGGAAAGCAGCATCAAAAAAATTAGGATTTCTGCACTTTGTGCAGTTTCCACTTTTACCTTGGAGCTTTTATGCCAATACCACACAGAAGAGTCATTAAAGTACATGGTTTCTTGGATTAGGCTATGATCCATGCATCCCAAATTTTGCTTTAGTTGGGAATATGTCACTTCAGTTGGAGAAAGGCTAGAATCTCACAGTTCAGAAGTTCTGTTGGAACATCAAAAAACTGTGGGGATTTGGGAGAGCTCCTCTGTATGCAGTCTGAAGAATTCCCTACAGCTAACAAATTGTTCCTTGCAGACAAATGACCGGTGTGAATGCACACATACCAGTTTTGTACATTTTCGTTTGTCGTCTGGATACAGAAACACAGAGCTGGAACAAACTCAGAACTGGTACCTGTGGTCTGATCATGTCTAATCAGCACTGATAGAAGAACACTTTTATTACAAGGTCAATGGATGGTATTAAGTTTCTATCTTTTATGCAGCTAGCAAGTAACTAGAACACTTATCCAGAAAGGCAGAATGATAAGGCTCTTGAACTCCTAAAACATCAAAGCTATTAGCCAGACCTTGTAACACAAAAGCTGGAGATGAACTCAGTGTGAAGAGGAAGGGAGCTGGTGACATGCGGAATTAGACTCTATAACTCGAAAGTTATAAAGTAGGTATGTTTATTGCGCGCAGATGCACGGGGGATCGCTCCTCCACAAGCGTGCATACCCGAAGTGATGAACCATCCCACAGTTATACAATGAAACAAATGAATATTCAATTAACGCCTATACATATTCGTTACCTAAACCCCGCTTCGTATGTTAATTAGCTTATCAGTCCGTTTCCTGGAATGTGGTGGTCTTGCAGGTTTGTAGGTGAGTCATGTTCTTGTGACCATCCGATCTTCTCCAGCAAGGAGACTTAGCACTCCCTCCCTCTAGATAGCATTTGAATGTCTCTCATCTTCTCTCATTCTCTTTTAAATAGCCCCTTTGTCAGAGGAAGAAGGGCAGGCGTCTCCCCGTCTCCCCTTTGTTAGAGGAAGAGGGGCAGGCGTCTCCTCAAAACTGTAGTTGTCTCCTCAGAGCTGTGTGCCTATGTGACCAGACACCGCACCCATGACTAGTCACCATACCCACATTCCTGAGTAGACATATACAATCACAGTCGGTGTTAAGCGTCCCCATTTCACACTATTTCTCCATATCACTGGAGCACCTCTCTTATGAAGACAGGCTGAGGGAGTTGGCATTGTTCTGCCTGGAGTAGAGAAGGCTCCAAGGACACCTTATAGCATCCTTCCAGTACCTTAAGAGGGGCCTGCAAGAAAGCTGGAGTGGGACTTTTTACAATGGCACTTAGTGACAGGACAAGGAGTAATGGTTTTAAGCTGAAAGAGGGTAGATTTAGATCAGATATTAGGAATAAATTCTTTACTGTGGGGGTGGTGAGGCACTGGAACAGGTTGCCCAGAGGAGCTGTAGATGCCCCATCCTGGGAAGTGTTCAAGGCCAGGCTGGATGGGGCTTTGAACAACCTGGTTTAGTGGAAGATGTCCCTGCCCATGGCAGGGAGGTTGGAACTAGATGATCTTTATGATCCTTTCCCACCCAAACCATCCTGTGATTCTATGACGTAACTCTTTGAAATATAAATTAGCTGGAAAATACAAGTTGGAATATGAGTAATCACTAGACATAATTCCAGAGAAATTTTCTCACTGAATCATTTTGAAGCTGCACTTCGTGGGGCAAAAGAGAATAAATCTATGCTTTACTGGCTTGATATGGAGAAATAGTGTGAAATGGGGACGATGGACACCGACTGTGATTGTATATGTCTACTCAGGAATGTGGGTATGGTGACTAGTCATGGGTGCGGTGTCTGGTCACATAGGCACACAGCTCTGAGGAGACAACTACAGTTTTGAGGAGACGCCTGCCCCTCTTCCTCTAACAAAGGGGAGACGGGGAGACGCCTGCCCTTCTTCCTCTGACAAAGGGGCTATTTAAAAGAGAATGAGAGAAGATGAGAGACATTCAAATGCTATCTAGAGGGAGGGAGTGCTAAGTCTCCTTGCTGGAGAAGATCGGATGGTCACAAGGACATGAATCACCTACAAACCTGCAAGACCACCACATTCCAGGAAACGGACTGATAAGCTAATTAACATACGAAGCGGGGTTTAGGTAACGAATATGTATAGGCGTTAATTGAATATTCATTTGTTTCATTGTATAACTGTGGGATGGTTCATCACTTCGGGTATGCACGCTTGTGGAGGAGTGATCCCCCGTGCATCTGTGCGCAATAAACATACCTACTTTATAACTTTCGAGTTATAGAGTCTAATTCCGCACATCAGGCTTATCGATAATTGCAAAGAAAAATAACATCCAATGCTAATGAAATTATTCGTATGTCCTCTGGAAAATTAGTATGTCCTCAGAAATCTTCAATGGAAAGAATAACATTTCCCTGATCCTAAGAAACCCAACCCACTCTGTCCACATGCTTTTCCTTCTCTCCTCAGCTCCTGTCCTTTTCCTGTCCTTTCATCCTTAGGAAAAATGACAACTGAACTCCAATGCACGGCCTCTGTCAAGAGTCTAGATAACTTAAAATTGGACATCAGACTAGTGTGCATAAAAGAAACAGCCTTAAGGGATTCAAACATGACAAAGAGGCCACATACCAACCTTACCTTCTATTCAACATCTCTGTGACTCTCTTTGCAAGCTAAACTGCTGTTGAGATATCAGCACCAGAACAACAGTAATCATTCCTGTCCAAAGAGGCCTGATGATAACTTCATTTGGTGGGTTGTACATGATGACATACAGGTAACCTTTCATCAGTGTTTTGTCATCACCTGTTCATCCAGGTCCTCTGCTGTACTCCCCTCTTGTTTGTCCTCCCACCCAAGCTCCTGGAGGATCTGGATTTGTCTTCTCCTCAGGGCATGCACTTCTTTTCTCCCTGGGGTTCATGAGAAGTACATAGATCTACACTTTCAAAGCATAAAGAGCAAATTTGGATTCTTGAATTCTCAGCTGGTGTGAGGTCAAAGTCACACAAACAATTTTTGCATATGGATTGTGGAACGTCAACAGAGCTCCTAGGAATTTTATCATGCATGCAAAGCCTTTCATAGTCAAATCCTTCTAAGCTCCACCACACATGCATATCACGACTATGAATGTGAAAGCAGGATACAAATGCTTGTAATGTTCATGTTCCCAGAGTACTTGGGGAATTTTAATGAATATATGTATAATTCATTTAAAAGGAGATAACTGACATGTGGCATACTAGGAACTGTGACCTGTTCCACCGATGTTAATGATAACAGCCTCAGCCAACTGCTGTGATGAACCTTCTTGAACCTTACAATAGCTCATATATTTTCCCCTTGCTATAAATGTTTTATTTTACCTGATACAGTAATGAAATTGTCAAGATAATGAACAGAGTAATCATTTCACACAAATGGCTAACCTTAATTAAAAATCACAGTGTTGACTGCTAAAATATGGGGGTAACAGATCATTGATCAGATTACAGAGCACTGATAATTGAGATGTGGCTATAGACACAAAGACCTGTGAACTCTACCTTACTGAAGGACATAATGTTTGCTGTAAGTAAGTAGTAGTCTCAACACATCATTAGCCCGTATATATGTAATTCTTTATTCAGCTGTTAAATCTGCAAGGACAAATATTACCTGTATACCATTTCCAATGTAACAGTTGTAATTAATGATGCAAGTGCTAAGGTGAGGGATGTCAGTATTTCTAAGAATGTGGTATTCAGGAGTCACGAATACAAAAGAGTGTTGTTCTTCCTGGTATTACATTTGGTATGGAGGAGCAGAAACTCTTCCATCTTGTGGCATGCCATTCCATGGCTCCCTAAGCAAGTGCTCCCCCTTCTACCCTCCCCTCATTCCTGACCTTTATTTCCCATAACGCTGCTCACATGATAACCACCAGTGGTGGTCATAATGAATAAGTCTGGTCATGATGGCTGCATCTGACTCAAAGTGGATTTGAGGGAGACAAATAACAATGCAATAGCCAAGGGCTAATTTGAACAATGTGCTCACTTTACCACAGTTCTGGTCAAGGTGCATCTCAAGCCAAGTTTGAAAGAAACTACTTCTGTAGATGGTATGCAAATACAAGTATAAGTCAATCTTAATTAATAAATAGTGTACAGCCTGTTGAGCTGTCCTGCATGGCAGCAGCTGCACACCAGCATCTCCCCTTGAGCAGGGACACCTCTCAAGGTTACTCCTTGAGGTTGAGATTCCTTGTCACATTAGATTCTTGGTAAGTGACTCATAGCATGCTAAACTTTAAAATCTTAGCTAAGTGATATAAAGGATTGATTGTGCACATATAATCCTTTAGATATAAACCATTGACCAAGTCTGGGACTAGAAGTGGATCCAGAAAAACCTAAACTCCCCTCTGAGGAGTTTAGAATGCAAAGGGGTCCTCTCTGAACCTCATGACTCAACAGGAGGCTCCCCCCAGCAGCTTTGTCTGACCCTGTTATTTGTGCAGTAAATAATAAAGTGTACCTTAGCACTGAATCTTGTTAAACCACTGTCACATTTGATTTAAAGAACAAAGTCAAAATTTCTTAGTGACTAAGTATCCTTTACTGGCAGCGCTGGTTGCACAGGGGATCCTTCCACCTAACGTGCATGTCTAAAGTAACTAGCTATCTTATATTTATACCATAAAACAATGACTATTCAATTAACACCTATACATAGTCATTAGCTAAACCCGCCTACTGTCACTTTGTATGTTAATTAGCTTATAAGTCTTTTGTGCTTGCGCAAATTCTTCCAAGAATTGTGGGCAGGGGTCCTCAGGATGTGGGCTGTGGTCTTTGGGAGGAAGGCCGTAGGTCTTCCTCAAGGTGTACTTTTCACCTTTTGCCATAAAATGCGGAGTTGGGCCAGTTACCAGTTTCAGCCAGCTCTTGCTATCTGTCTTTCCTCCTTGGGTGTGTTTTAGCTTAGGATGCCGACAGATAACAGGATGTCCACAGCCTCACAAGATGCTGGCAGACACAATACACAGGGGATGTCATGTGTCTTATACTTGTTACATTTTAACTACAAAATTCATTCTATCCTAGAGTGAGTTCATACAACATCACATTTACCATTGAACTTTGTTAAATCGCTGCTTTACATCAATGAAATGTATTGCTACTTCTCTGTTACAAGTGCATCACTCCATTCATGACAGCAAGTAACACTACAGAGGGAAACTGACGTCAGTTTTTCTGAAGAATGTCTCAAACCTTATATTGCTCTGAATGTTTTGATGATACAAACATTGGTAGCATCCAAACCCCTTGCTTTCTAACATCATCGAAGTGGGAAGCTAGGTGTAGCTGGGTAAAGAATCTGATGTAATAAAACTCAGTAACAGCAGAGTGTTATTAACCCAAGCATTCTTTATTGCAGCGCTGGGACAGCATTGGGGGTAGCTCCAACAGAAGTGCTCCAACAATCTGGCAAACTTTCAATGGCTATATACCATAAAGTTATACATATACATGAGATTTCCTGGAACTCATTAACATATGCAAGTATCTGGTCCCGTGCTCGTGGTCTCTGGGTCCTCAGGGTCTTCTATTGCTGCCATTCTTTTGTAACTTTCTTATCTTTATGGTCCTGCACATCTCTCTAAAGTGAGATTATTCAGGCATCTCCTTATCTTACAACACTGGAGGCCCCTTTTGTTCAGCTAAGTATCTAGTACTTATGACAGTTTCCTTGTTCTGGAGGCCTCCTTATCTCATAACCATCCCACAACCATCCTGGAGTCTCTTTTCTTCAGGGAAGTATCTATGGTACTTAGGCATCTTCATTGTTCTTGGGCCTTTCAATGATCAGTTTCATGCCTTGCTATTTTCTGTTCTCATAATTTTCATCATAGCCACAAGCTCATAAACTCATCACATATCATAAAGACAGAGCTGGATATTACTTTTGACAAGTTCAGGGGTTTTCAATTAGAATAACTGAATTCTCATTCTCTACTTCTGTTTTGGCAGGTAGAAAGAGTATAAGAAAAGTGAAATAATCAAAATTAGCTTACAAATCAAAATGATGAAGGTGATGCTGAAAGATCTGACAGGGTCCAGAACAGTTTGCAGATACAGATATATGTCTGGCCATTTGTCCTGGTTTCAGCTGGGACAGAGTTAATTTTCTTCTTAGCAGCTGATGCAGTGAAGGGGTTTGGGTTTGGTGTGAGAACAGTGTTGATGGCACACAGGTGGTTTTGGTTCCTGCTGAGTGATGTTTATACTAAGTCAAGGCCTTTCTAGTTTCTTGGGCCCTGCCAGTGAGAGGGCTGGAGGGGCACAAGAAATTGGGAGGAGACACAACCAGGACAGCTGACCTGAACTAGCCAAAGGGATATTCCTTGCCATATGGCATCATACTCAGCATATATAAGGGGGAGGGGGGTGGGGGAAAGGAAGGAGGTATGTTAAAACTTTATGGCATTTGTCTTCTCAACTAGCCATTAAGTGTGATGGAGTCCTGCTGCCCTGGAGATGGCTGAGCACCTGCCTGCCCATGGGAAGAGGTGAATTAATTCCTTGTTTTGGTTTGCTTGCTTGCTTGCCCGGTTTTTGCTTTGTGTATTAAACTGTCTTTATCTCAGCCCATAAGTTTTCTCATTTTAACTCTTCCAATCCTCTCTCCCATCCCACTGTAGGGGGAGTGAGTGAGTGGCTGTGTGGGGTTTAGCCACCAGCCAGGGTTAAAGCATGACACTATTGTTGACATGGTGTGAAAAGCCAAGGTTTTATGAGGCTCAGCACTGATATTGTCTTCTCAAAACTCCTTTCTTTCATTTACTACTGGCAAAGAAATCATACCATTTCCTCCCAAGTATCTTTGTTGCCTTTCAGCTAGAGTATTATGCTAGTCTATTCGTAATATTACCTTTGAAAGCCACACAGCTTTCTCAGCAAGACACACTCAGTGTATCTGAGCTCTCTTCTTTGTACTAGTTACCAGTTTACTGTCAGATAAAAATCAGCTTTTGAAATTTCTATATAAAAATCTGCATCATATTATATTTTTAGTAAAATTTATCATAAGGATATATCTCTGAATACTATAAATTTTCTTTTAGAACTCATCTCAAGCCATATGGCAATCCACGTCTCTGTCCATATTGCCCCATTGGATACCTTGGTTAGCTGTTAATAAAGAACTGAGACCTATCAAAGGGACCTTATCTGATGGTATATATAGAAGTACCCATCTTAAGTTCTAAATAAAACATTGTATTTGTTAATCAAACCATTGTTCTCTGTAGCTGCATTAAACTGAAAAGCAGGATTACAGCCCACTTGTTTTAGAAATTTGATAGAATTTTCTGCTTGTCTTTTTTATGGTGAAGAATGTTGATTCTTTAAGATCAAAATTTACCACAAAGGGATTCAATCTCCAACAGCACAAGTAGAAAGCTGGAGGCAGAAATATTATGGGATCTTGGCAGTTGAATATATTTTGACACTGGCTGTTTTCAGTCAGTTTGGAGCCATAAATTTTCCAAGCATTACAACTTAAGGGCAGCAAGCCACTCTGATGGTTCTATATTCAGAGATAGTAAGGCTTTAGCTTTTCTAGAGAAGTTTGAGATTTGGGGAGAAAAAGGAGGAAGCTGTTTCAAAGTAGTATGAGACCAAGTTTTAAAATACCATATTGTTGTACAAAGCAGTAATTAAATATTTTGCAGTCATACTCTAACACACTACTGCAAATGTCTCTGCCCTAGAATAATCTGTGGATTACACAGGATCATTCCAAAAGGGTATGGTCAGACCATGCAACGAGTGTATTTACACAACATTTCTCTAGGTTGGTCTATATTTCGATAGGTCAGTCTCTACTGACTGATTTCCTAAGAAGCAGCCCTCCTTGCATTTAAATCTACCTTTCCACCAGACCTGCAATCCTTTTGTGATATGAACATATCCTTGACAGCTGCAATTAGACCAATTCACTTAGTTGCCATCAGATTGTAACAGCATTCAGTCTTTTATCAGTCAAGATGTATCTGAAAAAAAACCCCTAAGAATAAACTATTCCATATCTATTACTTATTAGAAATCTTCTGAGTTTTTTTATAAATGAAAAAATACAAGTAGTTTTAGTTAAGCAAATAAAGATTTAAAGACATTTCAAGGTAGGTAAATATGTAAATACCGAATCAAGACCTGTGTAATTTCAGAAGGACTATCTGTGATAGAAAATCAACATTTGCCTAACTTTGAGCTTTAATAAACTGGACTACAAGAGCTGAATTTCAACTGTCATGCTTTGATTATATAATATGTAAAAATACATTAAAAGCATAGTATAAGGCCAAGCAAGCTAGAAAGCTAGTGCCTTGGAATGTCTCTGATTCTAGATTTACGCTACTTTTCAGTCTGCTCTAGGCTCTTCAGTGTTTACAAGGTGTACCTTAAGAAGTTGCCATTACTGTATGTATTAATAGCAATAATAATAGTTATCATGTATATAGTAATTTTTATCTTCAAAAAGCAGAGATATTGGCAATTTTGGTTTGGAAAGTGCTCTCTATGTCTTAAATTTAAGTATGGTACTAATATTATAAATAATAACATGATATTAATTCTTTTTATTTATTCTGTCACTACTTAGGAAAACTTATTAATTCAGCCTTAAAAGCTCAGACCCTATAGTAACTCATACAAGCAAATCAATTGACTTTAAGTGGTAAAACTGAAATTTGTTTCAAGGGGAAAACTGGACCAAAAGCAAAACACTATGTTATGCGTACAAGGAGAGACTTTCAGAAATGGCTGTCACATAGTGACATGTAGATGTACACACTTTCTTCCTTGAGCAGCGTAACCAAGTAAGCTTCCTTTTTCTAAGCCCATTGACATCATCATCAGCAGCATTAGTTAACACAAAGAAATTTTTCTGAATCCCACTGCACCTGTGAATACCAGTTTATCTCTTCTAAGTATAAATACGTATAACTCCAAGATAAGAACTTGTTCTCAGAAGAAATAAATGTTTATTTTTCTAATGTTTGTCCATAGTTAATTAAAAAGGTGTCTTGAGTGTATTTACTTATTATGGCCCACTAAATACATGTATTCCCATATACAATAATGAAACACTTAAAGTAGGTTAATATCAAGCTTTTTAATATATATATAATGAATAATCATGACATAGGATTTCTCCATAGTTTCACAAAATAAAAAGCATTGTTAAACTCTGGCCTTCAGGAAATTCTCAGAATTTTTTCTTCCAATATTACTGTTTTCATCATTTAGTATAGTACAACTGTAGATACTTTTGAATAGGGGGAAAACCAACTATGTCAGCATTTACTAAAAAGAGTGCAATAGGCTGTGTCTTGATCTGATCTGTCAGACCTCACATGCTGCGAAGAAAGGAAATGACACGTAAAGCATAAGATAATATTAGCAATCTGTGTATTACAAGGCCATTGTATTTAAATCAGTAGAATTGTTCATGCTTTACTCTTGTTCTTGATAACACAGATGCTTTCCCATGCTTTTTCACACTCTTCATGTCACATTTTTAAGTAACACTAGCCTGCCAATAAAAAATTATATTATTTTCAGTTCTCACAGATCTTCAGTTACCAAACAAACATATAATCTTTATTGACTTCTGCTCTGTTTCCATCTCACAGTAACCCAATGTCAGTTATTCAACACTGTTTTCAAGCACTGTAGAGTCTAACAGGCTGTCAAAATCATGCTGTCATTTTATTGGGAAAGAGATCATGAATAACTGTGTAAAGTGGGTATTTTTAAAATTATTCCTGTCAACTAATTTTCACAAAAGACAATCACACATTTAGAGTTTACCCCAACATAGGTTCCAGTGGTCTTCCCATGTCAGCAAAGCCACTGTGTCCTTTGCTAGAGGATTTTCATGCACAAAACCTGGAGCTGGCTGGAAGATGAAGGTAGCTTTTTTGGTTTAGAAGATACATACTTGTGCAACAAACCAAGGCTCCATTTCTAATTCCACGGCCAGGTTCTGAATCCAAACTATGCAGTCCCTATGACGGAGTTTTCCAAGCAGTGTCTCTTCCAGACATCTTCACTGGGGAATTAAACACTATGTTGCCAAAACCTCACTTTTCTTCAGAATATGACATGCAGGACATTTTTTTTTTTACCGAATAAATGTATTTACAAACTGATCAGTTGGGTAATTCAAATGTTGAAGCAGCATATTTACTTCGACTGTTTGTCTTTAAAATAATCATGGTCCCCGGAACTAAATGAAAGAAAACAAAACCAAGTTCTTAAGAATTTCTTGTAATTTCAAATTCTGTATTAATTTGCCTGTGTGTGGATTTAGCAGTCACTTGGCAGGGTTTGCAGAGAGCAACTGTAGTTTATTAGACCAACTGATATCAATGAAAGACATTAGATGAGGCACAAAACCCCTTCTTCAGGTCTATAGTCTAGTCTCCTTTCTATGACAGTTGGTCCTTTACCTTTACAGTAAATGAAACTCCAGTAGGCAGATCAAGAGTCATGGTTTAACCCCAACCAGTAACTAAGCACCACACAGCTACTTGTTCACCCTCCACTCACCCAGCGGGATGGGGAGCAGAATCGGAAAGGAATGTAAAACTTGACGGTTGAGATAAGAACAATTTAATAACTGAAATAAAATATAACAAAAAGAACCCCCAAACAATAATAATAACAGCTATAATGAAAAGGAGGGAGAAGAGGAAAGAAGTAAAATCCAAAGGGAAGGGAGGAAAGAAAACAAGTTCTGCACAGTACAGCTGCTCACCACCTGCTGACTGATGCCCAGCCAGTCCCTGAGCAATGTTCCACAGGTCCTGGGAAACACCACCCCCCATCCCCACCCCAGTTTATATACTGAGCATGACATCCCATGATATGGAACACCTCTTTGGCTAGTTCGGGTCAGCTGTCCTGGTTGTGTCCCCTCCCAATTTCTTGTGCCCCTCCAGCCCTCTCACTGGCAGGGCCCAAGAAACTGGAAAGGCCTTGACTTAGTATAAACATTATTCCTGTCAACAGCAGCAACCAAAACCACCAGTGTGCCATCAACACTGTTCTCACACCAAATCCAAACCCCCTCACTGCATCAGCTGCTAAGAAGAAAATTAACTCTGTCCCAGCTGAAACCAGAATACCAAGGAATCCTATGAAAGGCTACACATCATTTACTTTTTTAACATCCTTATAGCACTCAAATACATCACAGTTAAAAAACAAAGCAAAGCAAAAAAACCAACACCAACCAAAAACCCCAACAAACAAACAAACCAAAAAAGCCCCCAAATCCTTTCAGTCAAACTTGTAGCACATGGGAGTTAAAGCTTAACTTTCTACAAGTGAACTTAGATTTCAGGTCTAGTTCATTTTATGAAAGTTTTAAAAAATACACTTTGAGACTATGTAAGTTGATGAGAAGAATTATTTAATGTCACCACAGATAGCACTCCAGTAATAGGATCTCGGTAAGCAAGCTATTTTGCCTTGTTATTTGAACTTTTTTTGAAAGGTCAGGATTCAGGAGAAATGCAACACGGGTATGCAAAACTGATTTGAGATTCATAAAATTATGTAATATCCCTAAAATACATTGTTTTCACGTAAACCAAAAGCTAATTCTCTGCCAAACATAAAACCAGAAAGCTATTTTGTGTTTAATCATTTTAAGATCCATTGTTAAAATCTGCATTTAGTACAATTTAAAAATATTGTTTTATTAAGCTCTACTTTAATGATACTTATGACTAAAAAGAATAATATTTTTCTTAAATAAATTTAGTTCACCACCTATGTATGACACAATGGAAAGAATATACCCAACTTTTAAGCAACAAAAAAATTACTATTTTTCTCATATTTCAACCTAGTTTAACTTACTATATGCTACAATAAAGGCAATTATCTTTTGACACTTATAAAATATCCATAGTATATGCACATGCAACTTGTTTGTTACTGCCTATTAAAAGTATCTGTTAAAAAATATCATTTGCTATAAATAAACCTCTTGGAACAAAATGAGATTGCTTTTTCAATAAGTGCAACACACTCTGTTACTGTTAATGTCCACAGTCTCTTTCAGTTCTGTATGTCAGGTGCAACCTTTGGTCACTTACACTACCAGGAAATGCAAGGTGGTGCTCATTTTATTGACTGTTTATCAGAGCTCAGTCCCTCACATTTCACCTGACAAAATTTTCCACTGACATCAGAAGAAGAAAGGCATGCTCAGGTAACTGACCCAGTATCTCTAGTTTTGTTGTGTTTCAGAAATTTATGAAAATGGGAACATAGGAAAAGGTATTTTTGAAAGTTTAATGCAATTGCACAAATGCAATTATTTTATCACATACACTAAACATTAGACAACATCTAAAACATTCCTCAGAGCCATTCAATTCACTTCGTTGACTCTTCTGCCAGCAAATTAATGAAAAACTTTCTGAGACTGACAGAATCTCCTATCATTTTCAAAGAGCATTAAAGTTGTCTCACCCTTAAAAGAATGCAAGTTTTTGTCTGGAGTTTAACCTCATCACTTGAAAAACAAATATAGATCAAAGGCAAGTCCACACTTCTGAATTAGTCTTTTCTTATCTCAGCATCAGGTGGTGTCAGCTGATCACTACATTTGTGCTTTGTCAAGTCCCATCACTGAAGGAGATCGATGTTACTCATTCAGCCCTGGACCTTCTGATGAGACAGTCTGATTCCTTGTACCTCTGGAAATGTTTCTTACATTTAATACTTTTGAAATTATTTATCACAAGAGATAAAGCTACTTAACATTATTAGTTCGGTGATTTTTTTATAAGGAGGGAATTTTTTAATCTGTTACAAGTTCATCTGCTCTGGGTCAGATACATTGCCACAGAGAGCAATTAAAACATTAACATTACTCCAGCTCATGATCTGATGTACCATATATTAAGCTATTCTTTATCTACAGTCTAAATTAGTTTAATTATAGCTAATCTATTGTAGAAAGGCTGAAAGATTAAAAAAGAGATGAGTTTTCTTTGAATAGTGTCTCTAACACTGGTGGTCTTCATGCATTTCTAGATCCTATTTGTTCTATAATATGGAATTATTATAAACAAATTTTTTTTCACAAATTTGTGTTTTTTGATGGGTTTATTACAGATTTGTTAATTGGATCTATCAAAACCAAGCTATTTGGAAACTGGGGATACCATCTGAAATCAAGCTATCATGCACGTTGTTTTTTCATTAGTACAATTAATATGGCATGAGATCCAATTTGAGATGCCTGGGTAGGTATGCTTGGTAAATGTCAGGTATTAATACCACCTTATTAAATACAGAAATACAGACATATCAGGAATGTTAACATTAATGTCATTTTGGGGTCCAAGAAATGTCCTTGGCTTTGACAAGTAGTCCAAGTCATTAAGAAAAGTTGAAATAGGTGCTCAGGCCCACACTGTCATATGCCTTTTTTAGCAGTCTAAATATTTTGTGGTATTTTCTGTATTATACATAAGCCATATGTGAGCTTTTGTGCAAGCAGTATCTTCATGCTGGTTGCAACCCCACATTACCTGACTAAATATTTGTTCCCTAAACGTACATATATATCTACACATATATAGCTGTATGTAAGTAAACATCAGTAACTTTGTATGGATGAAAAACAGCTACATATCATGAGATATATCAATGGTAGTGTGCTTAGCTAGTACATGCAAACAATTGACTCTAATATATAGCATGAGCATTGACAGTCACCTAATATGATCATTGACAGGTATATATAAAACAGCCTCCACTTAAATAACCATTTCAAAAAAACTACAGATGAATTACGAGAGACTGTATAAAAGGATGCAGTCAAAATATTAATCACTTACATTTTTCATTTTCCCTGTTAACAGTGAATTCCCCGTTTTGTTGACACTGCATTAGAAAGATACAGACATCTATCACTATTACCTTGGTTTTTCAATGCCACCATGTTAGATTACTCTTAGCACTCAGTTCTCTGTGAAGCTAACACCTACCAGCTATATTTGACCCAAAAATACCTGCCTGTACAGTGCCTGTGGAAGACATCCATCTTACTCAAGCAAATGTTTTCCCATATAGTAAGAATTAACATTTCTAAACCTGTAGATACATAATTACATGTTTTGAATAGCTGAAAGTTAAGAATACAATTGCAAATGGGTAATGTTGCACATATAGGAGGAAATAAAAAACATTAAGTTTTCTTAAATTCCACCCAAAAGAGAGTGTATACAGTTTCCAGTATCACTGAAGCAAAAGCCTAAACACTCCAAGAATCATACTTGTAATGAATTATGCCACTACACATCTGCTAGTGTAAGAGCTAAACTTACTCAAAAAGGCTTTATGAAAGCACTTTAAATTGTTAAACAGACTGTGTTGCAAATTGTTTCAATATTCATGAATATGTTTATCCATTTTTTATATCTTTAGCAATAAGGATCAATAACAATTTCTGTTGCAAAGCAGAAAGCTCTAGGTTGGAAATGGGTAAACATTAAAGAAACACCACTCATTTGTCCAAAACAGCTTCTCCCAGCTCATCTCGGATAACTTCACACGCACCAGGTAGTAAGCAAATCAAGAAAAGAGAAAGTTTTTGAAGATTTTGGCACAATGACATGCAGTGGAAGCTATGCAATGACAAACTATACAATGACTCTGACTTCCTAGGAGATGTCATCTCTTCATGGTACTTATAATACCAAGTTATATCTCCTGTAACAAACTATAGTATTCCCACTCCATGAGCCACTGTGATGCAATGTAGAAATCTCTAGCTAAAGCATACTTTGGAGACATATCTGGCTAAGAACTCTCAATGAGTAGGTGACTGTTAACAAAATACCTAAACAACTATAGATCAAATAAATCAATACATTGATATTTGTTTTCCAGTTTTTCTGCTGAAAACTTCTATTTTTTATGTGCTATTTTTGACAAAAAGTTAGTGTCCTTGTAAAAAGCAACCTTTGAAAAAAAAAATGTAGTTTTGATATGCATTTTGTATCAGAAAAGCAGAAGGAAGAACAGAGCATAAAGAGGATGCAGAAAAGATTTTAATTTTTTTCTGACAGCCCCAGTAACTGTGTTCTTAAGCATGGCTATCCAAGCATTTTAACAAGCCATGTCCTCAAAGGCAGAGTATGACAAAAAACTAAGGAAGGTTCATTGGGAAACTATTGACTGAGTACAGAAAACTGCCTTGAGAACAAGTAGAAATGGAACATTTCTGGGCAACTAGAATATGTCCCAAACAAAGGAAGCTGGTTTTGTTTATAGTAATTAAAAATTACCAGCTACCCATTAATCCTGGCTAGTTCTAATGAATGAAAAGAAAAACCAAGCAAACACTTTTGCAAAAGTGCATTGCCAACACAGATTAGCAAATCCTCATCCCTACACTTACTAAATTTGGTAAACCAGCAATATACAGGCATAGCCCTGCTACTGAAGAAAAAAATGTTTCAAACATGAAAACAGGGTAATAAACTTCTAAGAATAGAAGAAAAAAATTACCATCACTGCCTTAAGACAGGCAGAGGTCTCAGAGTAGAAGCCCTCTCTGTGAATATGCTGTGAGACGGTCCTCATTATTATCACTCCTGTGCTAAAGTGCCTTTTTCAGTGACTCTGTAATTGCAGTTACCAGTGCCAGATACAGAACAGCCAGCTGAATAGAGTTTGAAGATCTCCATTTGGTTAGGAAAACATATTCATCATTAAAGTTCATTCATAATTGTAATTTCATGCACCATCAGTTGCAAAGAACATTTTTGTTGAATGGACTATTACAGAGATTCTAGAAGAGAAAACTGCTAATTCCTATACAATCAAGATGCTAGAAAGATAGTTTATATGTGGGAACATGGCTCAGAAAACATTCGAAGGCATCAGAAGTCTCCAGACTTTGTACTGATGCCTCTGGAACAAGGGTAAAGAGTAAAACAGCCTGAAAAGGCACTAAATAATTTTAGGTTTAGAAGCTGTTATGGCCAGACAAGACACAGAAAAAGCTCACTAAAGAATTACCTGTCAGAACACAATTTCAAAAGATTATGGGGCTATCTATGAGAAGGAAAGATAAATTGCATTAAAGTCATGAGGTAATATTTTCAGGAGTGCTTGAGGGAATATTCAGGAAGGCTTACTTATCTTGGAGACTTTTATTTCCCTAAACTCCATCTATAGTCAGTGCATAAGAGTGATTGCTCTAGAAGGCAATTCAGAATGGCTAAGTTGGCTGTTGCTTTGAATCACATCTAGAGGCCCATTTCCATTGATGACTTTGGGAGCCTAGAGCAACACAGAAACAACTATATAGATTTTTTTCAGCCAAACACGCTTTTCCACAAAAAAGCATTCCTTTATTTAAGGATAAGGGAACACTTTATGACCTCATCGCTTTTCAAGTCTATTTTTAAATAAAAGAAAATTGATACTGAATCCCTTGCAGGGAGTGCATGTGGGATATATGATGGGAAAGGTCTTTCTGGGGGGGGGGGGGGGGGGGGGGGGGGAGGGGCGCAAAAAAGAGTGAAGTATTAACATAACTTCTTCAATTAGTGACATTCCATATTAAAGAGAAGAACATACTAACACTGTGTAGACTTCCATACTTTTGATACTGGCTAAGTTACTGTGTTATGGATAGTACCATGGTGGGAATTTCACCTTTATTCTATCAGAAACTACCAAAAGTTTAATAAATATCAGCTGAGGAGTGTGAAGAAAAGAATTTGTGATTCTTCATGGTTATGTTGCCTTCCTTCTTAGATACTTTCTGATACCTAGCAGCTGTGGGGGGATTTTGAATCACAAGGAATTTTGGTTGCCACAATTTTGAAAGGTAAAGAAGGCAACACATTCTAAGTCCACAATCATATGATTTGTGCATGTTGGTTCAAAGGTGATAGGACCTAGTTTAACCTGGATTATATGAATGACAATAGCATCTTCTTCCCCAAAAGGTGCAGGTAGTAAAAGTGGATTTGGGAGATACAAAGCACTTAGTCTTAGGGGGACTCCTGTTGGCCAGAATGTTCTTGAAAGTTTATTCTGTCCATCTCTGTTTCACTGTTCATGTTCTTATTTTGACTGCTGTATATGTCTTATATGTATACGTGCATGCAAACACACACAAATACAAAAGTATATTCCAAATAAATAGGATTCTTACATATATTTACTAAAAGAAAGAAAAAGACACATTGAAATATATTAAGTTCCAATGTTAAGATGCTCAGAACTGATTGTTGGGGAATTACAGTTCCTTTCTTGTTTCCAATAGTATTTATTTGCCCTAGATATTACTGATATATCAATGTTAATCAATAAATATCAGAACAAATTATGATATACATCAAAAAGGTACCAACACATAATGGGAATAATCTGTAATTTGTTATTAACCTAGGGGGCTGGGGTCTATAGGAAGATTATTACAATCTGAATCAAACAGAAGACTTTGCACTAAGACACTTCTATTCCAATATTTTGATGTGGTTTCCAGGGAATACCTAAGGCTTAAACATATCAGTCCTGTTCTTATAGAAGCCATTACCTACAGAAACCAGAAGCATAGTCTGGCTGCACTCAACATCAATTTAGAAGTCATTTGCTTCCCGTAGAATCACTCATTATGTGAAGGTAAAGGCAAAGCTATTAGTATCCCCTTGTTAGATCAAATACCCTCTGCAAAGAAGAATTTAAAGTCTGAGATTAAATACCTAGAAAGTCTCCACATCTTTATGTGTTTTTGATCTGTAAATAGGGTAAAAATACTCCAGTGATAATGCACTTAAGTCTGTAAAAAGTAATAGGAAAGGAAAACATGGAGGAATTTCTGTCACTACTGTTTTGCTTGTATATTTGTTTTTCCACAATAATGTTTTAGAAAAAGCCTGCTTTGCCAGAGTTATCATAAAGAAACATTTATTTTACTTACTTTCTCTCTATAATTCTGTCTGGCATTTCTAAAGTTACCTTGACAGTATAACTTCTATGATGAAATTCAAAAATTATTCAAAGTACAACAGCAGAAATATTATGAAGGTTGTTTTCAAAATGCGTTATGACATTTCCAAGGTTATACTAATGACAACATCTGAGTTGCAGGAATCACAAAGTAAGTAAAATCCTAAATACTGATCAGAGCTCCAAAGACAACTGTGTAATACAGAATATGAAGATTAATAAATGTCAAACTCCTGGAAACAGAAAAAGATGCAGAAGGGAAATGTGTGTGTTCTATGATAGAAGAAAGGAAGTAAAGATCCTCAAGTCATTAAATTACTCTCATTAAACAGGAGAAATGCAAAAAGAGAAGCCTGTCTATACTTTGAGAGCAGAATGAATGAAAAGAATCTTGAAAAATTGATCCAGCATATAATCTAATAACCCACCCACCCACCCCACCCCCAAACAAACAACAAAACAAAACCCCAAACCCATCACTTCCATATCTAACAATGAGTTTACTACAGAAGATTGAAAAATGAATGACTGGACTTATAGAAAATAATATCAACTGAATTTATGTTTAAAAAGTTAAAGTTTTGTTAAATAGACCTTGATTTTAGTCTCACATTGAACAGATGAAACTAAAGCCAAACACATTTATTTGGGAAATAATACATTTTCTAAACCATAACATGTTTCTTGTTCTAAATATATTTCCAAATTAAATTAAAATTTCCTGAATATTGTAGATGAACAGCTAAGTTTTATGTCATATTGTAAAAATTTTTCCTGGGAAGGAGGTGGCATTCCAGTTTTGTCCACGACTTTGTGATTATTCACTCAAATTATGGGATACCTGAATTTGATTCCTTTCTAGATAGTGCTGGTTTTAAATTCTCCCTTCAAGTATAATGACCTCTGAAGGCATAAAGACTAAGAAGTCCAAGATAAACATCCAAGAAAATTAAAATTATATCAGCACGCTGTGCAAAGTTTTGCATTCTTTGTGTGTAATCAGTTTGTCTTCTTGGTATAAGAAATAAAACATTAACTGAAAGAGAAACTGTAACAACAGTCTTCAGTCCCCCTGTATAATGCCTTTGGGTCCTATTAGAGCCATTTCATGTTATTTAAGGTTCAGCCAATGATCAAAGAAATTATAATGAATAAATGCAACAAGATTTTCCATATGAACACTAATTCTTGACGTAGTGTAAAATAGCTTGTGGCTTTGTTTTCTACTAACAGATTGGTAAAACTACACATCATTTATTTTCTTTTTACAAACATTTAGCACCATTTTTCCTTCCAGGTCAAAAGGAATATTTTGAATCAAACATTAATTTCAGATTTTCAGTTTGGAGAGTCATCTCCTTCCCCAAGAGAGTTTCAGTTGACATGAAGGTTTTTTTGAAGGGCATGATAGTTTTGAACTGCAAACACTCAATTAGTTATTCATACAGTCTTCTATTATGGTCAGTTGATTTGCATTCATTTTATGTTAATACAGATTGAATGACTTGTTTTAAGCCACTCCCAATTTATAATCTTCAAAGGAAGAGGAAAAAAGCCCATCATTTTAAACATAACAGAGATCCCTGTGTGGCTTTAAAATATGCTTTTTTTTTAATAGTGCCATCCATTGTATATTCCTGCATCATTAGTAGGAAAGGTCAACCAATAATTATTTATATGAGACACGAACCTCATGAAACTATCACCATGAAACTACCCCTGAGAGTACAAAACTGATACACATGCAATACTGGTTAATTCATTGTTCAATGAAAGCACAAACACTGCTTTAGAGTTCCAGTTCAGCTCCTGTCCTCACATATAGCTACTTCATTAAGCACAGCTAATTTCATCAAACAAGAAAGTTCTTCATGCAGACAACATTATAAAATTCAAGAAGGAATAAATGTGTTCCAGAGATCAAAAGTGCAGTAGCTTTGTCCTTAAAATTAATGCCTTATGTATTATAAGTAGTAGTTTGCTTTCTATGCAGAGAAACAATCTAATTTTCAGCCCTTTGTTTTATTTGATAATCATGAACTCAGAACACAAACCTAATTGTCATTAGATATTTGATTTCTTCAGAGGTCAAAAACTCTTTAGACAAATATTTTCCCTTGCTTGTAATGAAAAAAATGTTATAATCATAGCACTGAAACATATAAAGAACAATACAGACAGATACTCAAGTAATTTCCTCCTCTTACATGCCAAATAATAAAAATGTCATATTTCATAAAGAGTTAAATGAACTTGAGAATTCCAGACATTGTTTCAGTTTATCATAACCATTTTATTACTATACATATGTGGAAATCTGCTATATTGTTAGAATTAACAAATCGTATGGACAAGCTGTTTATTCAAAACCTTTATTGTAAATCAGAACTGATGTTACAGAGATGTTTAATGAGATAACTGGGATAAATTTTTTCCATGTTTTATTTGATGATAAAATCTGTAATTTTAGCAAAAGCCCTGATAGTCTTTCAGCTCTTTGAAGTTCTTTTTATTATTTGATGTACGAACTGTTAGACTTCGTGTTTATCTTTCCTCATCTGAGACACTCACCCCCATCCTCTCCATTATTCTTCTTTTTGCTGGATTTTTGCTGAAGCAGATTTCTCAAACACCATTGCATAAATATGGAAGAAGGCATCTCCCTATTAAATATAATTTTGCTTTATACCTGCTTTCAGATTCCCACTTGAGGAACATCTATGCAAGCTTCATACCAGCACTATAACAACCATTACTAAATGAAGTTGTGAGGATCAAACGCGTGGAGGATACTTCTAAACAAAATATGTCAATTAGATGCAGGCTGCAGCTGGTACAACGGTTGACAGCTCTCCAGTTAAGCACAATCATATGGGATTAGCTCTTCTCTTCATCAAGTTTATGGAAAATTATATGCTACTGTGAGGTTGGGTTGCTTAAACCTAGAGCAAGTAATTTTTTCTTATTGATCTCTACTAGCAAGTCAATAAAGTTGCTGTCTCATATTCTAAAATTGCTGTAGCATTTTCTGATGTTTGACTTGTAGGAATCTCTAAAAATCAGAGAAGAAGGGTACAAAAAGAGAAATATCTTACATGAGACCCAAAAGATTTTTTTTTTTTTTTTTTGGCACAATGAATAAACTGACAAAAATTACGTGTGGTCAAATAAAGCCAAATGGAGTGTTTAATTTTCTTTTTTTTTTTTTTTATTTAGATTTAAATCCTTGCTTTAAAGTTACATTTTTCAGAATAAAAGATGCAGTTCAACACCAGGGGAGCAACAGCCCCAAGCAGCAGTATATGCTGTGAGCTCATCAGCTGGAGAGCAGCTTTGCAGAAAAAGGACCTGGGTGTCCTTGTGGACACCTGGTTGAACATGAGCCAGCGATGTGCCCCTGGCACAAACAAGGCTAACAGTATTTTGGGCTGCATGCAGGCGAGTGTTGCCAGCAGGACAACTGAGGTGATCCTGCCCCTTTACTCAGTGCTCGTGTGGCCACACCTGGAATAGTGTGTCCAGTTCTGTGCTCCCCAGTACAGGAGAGATGTGGAGCCTGGTAAAGGGCCAGAAAGATGATGAATGGACTGGAGCATGTCTCCTTTGAGGAAAGGCTGAGAGACCTAGGACCTGGAGTAGAGAAGGCTCAGGGGGATCCCATTAATGTATATGAATCCCCTGAAAGGAGGATGCAAAGAAGATAGTCAGGCTTTTTACAGGGGTGCCTTATAACAGGAGCACGAGCAATGGGCACAATCTGAAACAGAAGATTCCCTCTGAACATCAGGATACACTCTTTTACTGCGAAGGTGACCAAGCACTGGCACATGTTGCCCAGGAGGGTTATGGAGTCTCCATCCATGGAGACATACAGACACCAAGCCGTCTGGACATGGCCCTTGGCAATTCACTGTATGCAGCCCTCTTTGAACAAGGAGGTGGTTCCAGATGACTTCCAGATGTCCTTTACAACATCAGTTATTCTGTGATTCTGTGATAACATCACCCTGCAAAAGGTAATTTCCATTTGAGAATGCAAAACCAGAACTCTGTTTTTTGACAATCCTTTCCCAGAATTTACCTCAATATGCCCATCTATGCAGTCTCTGCAAAGCTGCATTTTTTAGTAGATAAAATATCTACTAAAAACATAATGGCCATCTAGCTCTAGGAGTACACTTCTAATAGAAGAAAAAGGATACTTGCCTGTATAAAATATCTTAATGTCTGTGTGTGTGATGGAGAGCTCAAATATGTCTGATAATTGCCATCCACTAGAATGGCCCATATTTCTTTTATTTCATGTGCAAGAACTTGGAGCACCCTTGTGTAACAGACTGGCAGAAGGAAGTGTCTTTAAAGGTTCCTGAGATCCTCAAATAAATTCACGCCTGAATGATGAATAAACACATGCAGTTTGAAAAGCTTCATATGTACCTGCTTTTCAGAATGGGTTAAAATAAAAAAACTCTTCTGACTTATACTGGGGAACATCCCTTGTTGTACCCCTAATGAGGCTGACTCACTGGTTGCCTGCTTTGGGAACCTCCTGGGAAAGCCCAAACTGCTTCACCATAAGCCTTGTCCACCACTCCAGAAGACCCAAGTGCTCAAAAACTGGGCTGTGCCTAACAGACTTCTCTGAGAACACACTGCAGAAGTTCATGTCCAACACACAGGAGCAAAATATTTGTCTGTCAGTAATCTATACCATTAATAAATCCAGCTAAATAATCCTCTCTTCAAGCAGGCAAAAGCCATTTTTTATTTTCTTACCATTTATTAAATATTACCATTTATTATAAAATACTAATTATAACAGAACAGCCAAAGTAGCTCTCATTGTGACAAACTAGCTACCTTGTTTGTCCTACTGCTAATAAATGCATATGGGAAAAAATTATTTCCAGCTCCCAGGAAGACAGTTGGTCTCACATACAGTGAGATGTCATTAGCTCTGAGAAAATGCTTTGCTGTACACTGGAAATACAGAAGCTGAACCAAAAGACAAGAAAACCAGCACATTTCACTTGGCTTCAATAGCCATTGCAAATACACTATGTCAAAACAACTGCCATTAAAGCGGGAGAGGCAGAAGAAAAGTTCTGCGAAAGCAAAAGAAATAGATGATCAAATGTTGAATAATTTGTTGATGTATAAATTACTGATGCCCTGCAGCTCTGGTAAAAAATGCAATCTTTTTTTTAAAAAAACTTCTTTTCATGCTAGAGGTCAAAAATAAAAATGCTTTTTCTTCAAAACCTCAGTCCTCTTTTGAATTTTTTCACTCCCTGCATGCATAATTAAGAAACAACATGCTCTGCATTGCTCAAAAAGCATTTTTTTTAAGTTATGGGGAAATCAGACTTTATCTATAAAGCTCCAATAAGCTATATGATGATGGCACAGTGCCAGGCAAAATAAGATGGTTGCGTCCTTTCTCTTTCTCGCTGTGACTATAAACAAATGTGTATACCTGGCAAGAAAAAAGTATCAGCTCAGATTTCAGTAGCTGACTAGAAGTCAGTGCCACAAAGGTAGAAAGTTAAATATGAAATCTTACGACTACATTTTGTAACTAATTCTTTACATTTCAAGACTTCTGAAAATTGATGAAATGTAAGATGTTCTCACTTTCTCTTCTTATTGTACATCATTCATTTGGAGTGTAAAAAATATAAAAACAATTTAAAACTAAATCCAACAAAACTACAGTTGTTGACACTCATTTTAAGCTTCGTGCCTGATTTTCAGTTAATGCATCCCTCTTCCCTCTTTAGCTATTCTCTGAAACACTTTACTGCTCACACATTTCAAAATGCAAGTTAAAAAAATATGCACAGTTTAAAGCAGAGGTTAGCAGAACTATAAATCATCCACAACTTATATACATTTCTTAAACTTGTCATTGTTATTGATAAATTTGAAACTTCAGGGATTTGAACAAGTCAGGTCCTAAAACTATGAACTAATGCAGTGCCACTCTACAGAAGGAGAGAGAACAAAGAGGTGAAGATCACAATTTTGCTTTCAGAGCTGTTTCCATGTATCTCAAAAGCCTAGAAGGATTTGAGAGGATTATCTTTGTCTACATTGCTGTCCCTTCTATTAATCAGTCTTTATTGATTGCTTGGTCTTTTGGTCTCCTCAGGTTCAACAAGAAGTCTATAATATACTGCCCTTGAACACATAAATAAATCTATTTGAATCATACCTGGACTGGAACCGTATGAAGATATTATTGTTATGACTCACAACTACAAGCCGTGGAGGAGTCTGCAAGCATTTGTAACAGATTATCTCAATATATGCATCAAATCTCAGCCATTCATTATGTATCAACAAGTAGAATTAAGTGTTCTACAGCAGTTATATGTAACAAGAACCCATGCTTAAATTATTAGAATGAAGGTCAAGCAAACTAAAGCAGTATTCAGAAAATAGAGAGTTTTTCCTAAGTGCTCTGTGTAGTGATGCAGTTTCTCTGACATATCGATTTTACCAGCAAAAGTAACTTAAGATAGAAAGGGGGGGGAAAAAAAAAAAAAAAAAAAAAAAAAAAGGAAGATAATAAGCAAAAGAAGTGCAAATTATAATATGGACTTCAGCTTGATTCTTTCATATTGCAGTTCTATTTGCTTTTCTGTATACACATATTGCTTTATATTTGTTGAATGTCCACAGAAATGATTGCAGAAATGTGTTTCATGCAAAAACAAATGTGTTTTGGGGGGCTTCTGTGATTACATGAAAATAGTGCTATTTTGGATAGGTTAGTCAAATAGAAGATGTTGTATAACTTTAGTGACCAACTACAAAGTTCAAACAGAGACATTTGATAATTTAATACTTGGATTTAGATTTGCAAATTATCTTCAGTTCTGTTTTGTTAATAAAATACTTTTTGGGATAATTTTGATCAGGAAACAAATTAATGCTTTTACTTGCTTGTAAAAAAAATCACATCTTCATTGGAAGAATAAGTTCCTCAGAAGTATTTGGGGCTTTTCTGCTCATGACCGAAGCTTAAAGGCAACAACAAGTTTAGAAACACAGTGTTATGTTATAACCTTGAAAAGGTCATTCAAAGCATGCTGTGCTAATCAGAGTTTTCCTTTCTCAACAGAAAAACAAAGGCATCCTCACAAATTATTCATCCAGCTTCATCTTTTCCTACTTTAGGAAATGATGATTCACCCTCTGAAGGTGCCTACTTCTCTACAGGAGTCTCCAGGTTGATCTCTAAGTTGATGCTTAGATATGGTCTTAGGAAAGATTAATCCTGGTTGTGACATGTATTTTCTTCTAAGGATTTCTGGTTTTCCTCTCATTCAATCTCTTAAAAAAAACCACAGAAACACAGCAGCAGTTGCCAGTCATAAGGACAGTGTGCTGTCAGCTGAAACTGCTATCTTGTTCCTTCATAATTGGACCTCTGTAAATTTACCCAGCAGAACTCTCACAAAATTATCAAGCTTTTACAAAAGAAAAGACCCTTGTTGAATAAGCTCGATTCAAAAAACACAATGAAAAAATATTATCTTCCTGAAAAAATATAGCTCCATTTTATGAATAAGAAGCTCCAGAAATATCAGGCTCATAAAGACAGCTGAGGTTGATTAAAAATTCAAGATTGGACTTTTTTAATTTATGGTAGATTAGCAATAATAAAATTTGAACAAAGCTCCCAAAGTTATGAAGCCAATGACAAAGTTTAAGTGCACAAAGTTATGATGAAACAAGTTATGATCCATATGCTCCTAGTGGTAGATGGCATTTTAATGTTATTGCTTAATGATACATTTGATTTTGTTTTATGTTGTTTCCCATAAAAGGAGGGAAATGGGACTAGAAAAATGGCTGTTCTCAATTTTTATATACTTCATGTATGCAAGTCCTGAAACCAAAACAGTACTATACAAAAAGAAATCATCTCTAAAAGTAATAAAGTACATGCTCCACAGGAGACTTATTGATCTTTAACAATTCTTCAAGGGAACCTAGTGGCTCATAACATTTTTAAAATAACAAGTTTGTGAAAACTTACAGCTTAAAATAAAGGCCTAGATGACTAAGAACTTCCCCATATACATTCTTATTAAAATGTTAAGTTTAGATCTTATAAGATTTATAGGATTTCTTTTCAGAACAGGCACAGAGCGATCTTCCAGATATAATATTTACTCACATTACTTAAAATTAAAAGAATTAACAGTATTGCGGTCATTATTGTACTTCCATTCTCTTTAGAAATTTTCCTAAAACTTTATTTGGCATATGCAGATCACTGCAACACATTTATTTTAAGATATTTGCATTAAGGATCTGCCCCAGATGCTCCAAGTCAAGCATTTTAACTATAGGCCATCAAATTTTGTGATTCTGAGTAAATTTTTCATGTAGTTTAGGATTTCTAGGTCATGAACTTTTTTTTTTTTTTATCACTGAAGTAATTAAAGATTTGTTCTGTGTAGCATTACCACTCTCCAGAACAATTCCTGGAAAACGACAAGAAGAAATCAAACAAAGAAGCTGGAGGGAAAGGAAGCGAGGGAGTAGTAAAACACTTTTACTAATACATCCCACCTAATCTTTGCCATCTCCAGAAGGGGTCTTAATTAGGAACACATTTCTCCAGCTCCCTGTAGGGAATGGAGGGACAGAAGATACCTCCAGAGGGCAATTAGCTCATCTTGGAAATGAATTGCACGTTAAAGGTGTTTGTCTTTGACTATAAAGGAAGCTGAAGGTGATTAGGGTCCTAATTGACATTCCTCAGCTTTCATTAAATGGGCTGAACCTAAGTCCAACTGTTCACACACAATATGAAAGAAGGAAGGAAGAGCTCGCACCAGATGGAAACACAGATGAACCTGCACTGTGTGGACGTATGATGAGCATAGTGGTTTGGCCTTGCTGAAAGCCTTCATAACAGCTTGTTTTATAAAGAATCCACAACAACTATACTTCTAAGAAAGGATTAACTTTTTAATGTGTTTCCTGTGGATGACAGTTTGGCTTTGTGTCCTCCTCACTTTCCTTATCTTAATCCAAACTGATGTATCCTTAGGAGGGAAGTCTGGGGTTACGTAAGGGGTAAACTTCCACTTAGGCCTAAATTTACTCTTCTGACAGGAATTATTGATGAATGCCATCATATGTAACATTTAAGTAAGAATTATGGCTGACAGTGACGGTAGTGATTTTAGCACAGCGGTGACGTCTACTCCTCTAAAATTTTGATCCTCTACACTTAGCACACATACTCAAACAGAAAATACGGTTTATAAGCAAGCCGTCAGAAATATTTTCTTCACTTTCTTGAACCTCTTAGCAATTCTTTTAATGACAGAAATAGAGGGAGGAACATCACAATTAAAATGCCATTTTTCTCATGAATTTCTAGAGGATTTAGGAAACAAATTATTTGACAAGCTGAAGGAAACACTTGGTAAACTGGAAACTGTTAATACGTGAAGGAAGGTAAACAGAACATGTAATTGTGGGTGTAATTAAGAAAAAAAGGAGTCTCTTTTGCATGCAGATGAAAGAATGAAAAGATCTATGAAAATTCCCTCTCCCCCACTGATTACCACAATTCAAATTACGAAGTGAAGCACTTTGGCAGTACTGTTTCTGATACTACTTTACTAACAAGATTCATTCCACTCCCCAGTTCTTATCTTAAAGGGCAAAACTGGAATATTCAGCAATTCCTTTCCTGTCAAAATGTCTTCTGGTAGTTAGGTGGCTTTGGGAAGAAAGCATCACTCATGCTGTTGATGTGGAAAGCCTAGGAGAGTCACAGACTGAAAGCACTGAAGGCAAATCATGGAAAGTATAAGAAAGAACAAATGGTTCCCTAGTTTATTATGCAGTATTTCACAGTAAGAGGAAAAAATAGTTGAATTGCTAATGGCATGAAATTTTAAGGCTGTGTCATGGCATATCCTATATTTTGTTTACATTTTGTCTTGTTATTACTTTTGATGTACAGTACAGCAAACTATGACAACCAAGGCTTCAAAACTATGAGTAGTATTTTATAAATGAATAGTCCAGCGCAAGCAAAAATCCGTACTATGAATGCTGACATCACCTTGCTAATACGGCAGCTGGAAAATTACCTAAGAATCTGCAGATGTGATGGTTCTTTTCAGCCTTTTTCAGCAATTTACTCTTTATTCTGGTTTCAGTTATCTCTGCCCACTCGTGACTACACTTGTGTGATCCCATTTGCTGAAATAAATGTCATACATCTATTGCAGACACTGTTTACCGACACAGGAAATTACTTTTATTTGGAGGGAGAAAAGTTATAAATGGTGAAGAAAAGCAAAACTATTGTTTTTCTCTACAATACTGTCAATGGATAATGGAATATGTATAAAAACAAACATACATACATGCACGCATGCAAGTTCTTTGCCATAGGGAACATTTTAAAGAGATAGTTACATTTCTTTTTCTAAATAAAGGGAACATAATGAATATGCTCTCAAAATAAAGTTATAGTTTTGCAGGTGCTTTTATTTCCAAGTTATAGGTGACATACAGAGCCAGTCAGGGACAGATGGCCACAGAACCCAAAACCATCGTCCCTGCCTTGCAAAGCTAGTTTTAAATTCACAAGATGACTCAGTGAACTTGAAATGTCATGCTGGATTCTAGCAAAAAAACTATGCAAGGCTTTAAAATTTATCACTGGCATCTTGAATTAATCCTGGAACTAATTAGGAAGCTTGCAGACAACTCAGAATCCAAGTGCTATCTGTTCCTATTGACTTTTTCATACAGAAAGTGAGGGTTCAGAACTGAGAACATGTCATACCACAACCTTTTGTTCTTGTCGTTGTCAACTAAAAACAGAAGACAGCTTTGTAGGAGAGAGCCAACATTTTCTAATTTTCAATAACATTATGTTAGAATATTAAGGCAGGCTTGGTTTTGGTTTTACTTTTTAGAATTATTATTCTCAAAGTAAAATAGAAACAAGGAACAAAGGGAGCAGTGAAAAATAAAGGGATTTTTTTCAAACATTCTGACAAAATTAGAGTGAAATGACATAGAAATTATCACAATCAAATCTGGGTCATAACCAAGCCATCCCTAGTCAATTCAATTTTGCAATCAAGAATAACTAAACTGAAGAAGTCAGTCAGATTGTATTTCATTTGCATTTGACCGAATCAAATCCGTGTCTCTCCGCTTTAGAGACAAGGATATTGTGCGGGACATTTTTAAATGCTTTGCACAAGTCCAGGTAGATGACATCAGTCACTCTTCCCTCATCTGTCAACACTGTAACCCAGTCATAGAAGGCCACCAAATTTCTCAGGCACAGTTTGCCCTCAGTTAAACCATGTAGGCTGTCATCAGTCTCCTTATTTTCCATGTACCTTAATATAGTTTCCAGAAGGATCTGCGTCACGATCTTGCCAGGCACAGAGGTGAGACTGACTGGCCTGTAGTTCCCCAGGTCTTCCTTATTTCCCTTTTTAAAAATGCAAGTTATGTTTCTCCTTTTCCAGTCAGTTCGAACTTCACCAGACTGCCACGGCTTCTCAAATATGATGGATAGTGGCTTAGCCGCTTCATCCACCAGGTCTTTCAGGACCCTCAGGTGCATCTCATCAGGCCCCATGGATGTGTATGCCTTCAGGCTCCTTAGATGTTCTTGAAGCTGGTCTTCTCTTACAGCAGGCAGCTCTTCACTCTCTCAGTCCCTGCCTTTGCCTTCTGGGACTTGGGTGGTGTGACTGGAGCATTTGCCGGTGTAAAAAGTCATTGAGTACCTCATCCTTCTCCATGTCCCAGGCGACCAGGTCTTCTGTTTCCTTCTGAAGAGGTCCTACATTTTCCCTAGTCTTTCCTTTATCACTGACATAACTATAGAAGCTTTTCTTGTTGCCCTTGATGTCCCTGGCCAAATGACCAGGTCTGGTATAAATCCATGAGCACAAATGTTGAAATCTAATTTTAAAATCATCTTTTAGAAAAATCTATGCTTGTTTTCATAACTAAATAAGTTTCTGCTTTTTTGATGTAGAAGTTACCATGTTTGACAACATCTTTTACCTTTAGGGCACTGATCACCATACTGAGCAGGACTGTGCCTAAGTAAAATCACATAACTGCACTCAACCAGGCTGAAGTAGAAAAGCAAGGAAGACAAGTGAAACAGGACTATTTGGAGAAAGCCATTACAGTGTTTTTGAGTGAGCATCAAATGGAACAATTAACATTCTGGATTACGCATTTTTGAACTATTTTTATCTGAAAAGGTCCTTTTCGGTGTTTCTGTGAGAACAGTACTATGATATTTTCAGGTATTCATTTTCAGGCTTTCAAGTTATTAAACTACAGATAGTCCATCCTCCTTATCTAAAAAGAATGACAAGCAACACAAACAGTAAATCCACTTACTGTACCTGTGTCTAAGTGACCATAGAAAAAAAAGTCTTTGTCTGACTGAGTCACATCACTTTAAAATTTCAAGCTGAAATTGATGTTCCATACAAAAGGAAATCAGAAGAAAGAAAAAATACTGAAGAAATCTATAGGCATTGATATTATTAGTCATGGAGAGTATCATTCAGAAGAAAATGCGTGGGTTGTTTTTTTTTTTTTTTTCCCCCTTTGCTCCTCTTGCCTGGATTACAATAGTATTATAGCCAGAAATAACCATCAGGGTGGCTTAAGGAAAGTGGAAAAAAGGTTTAAATCCCTGTTCGTTCATTCTGTTCACTCTCTAGATTTAACTCTTACAAATGTAGTGTTCAGTCTTTCTCTTCCCACACCTTTCCTTTACAAGGGAGATTGATTTTTCCCCCTTTATAATACTAGGATAAGAGCAAACCATTCAATAAGATATTTCATCTTTTTGTGTGAGATTAACAGCTTGGACTGTTAGTCACAGATAATGAGAACAGACCCTTTGTTTTGTTTTTTTTTGTTCGATGACATTTTGGTTACAGATATTTTCACCTCCCCAGACTAGTATTTCACACACCTGGCCTAGTTTGCAAAGCAATTAAGCAGCAGAGGAGCTGCAGCATGGCTAGCACATAAAAATTCCAGTTGAATCCAAGACTCAACTGCAAAATCAGTATTGCCCTTTGCTAAACATAGCTTAATGGACAGGTTACTATCATACAGAAGATATGTCTTTTCTCTTTAAAACAAGGTAGATGTGAAAAATATTTCTGAATTTAATGAGAGTAGGATTGTGTCCAGTATTGCAAGTTCCTTCTATAGCACATTTTTGGCAAGACTAAAAACATGTCAAACCATCCTGTGTTTGGGTTCAGTAATGCTGTTTTGTTAAAACACTGAAAGCGTAGAGATTTGATTGCTGTTGACCAGTAATATACTACAGGCACCCTGCCTCTAAGCCACGCTCCAAGCCATGAACTGAAAAACATCCACTTATTTCAGAAGATACAAATTGCTGCTGTGTTTTCACACTGCTGCTTACATCCTTGAAGACCTCAGTAAAGAACCTACAAGACAGACAAATAGATCCAGATTTGGCAGATTTTGATCTCTAGTATACAATGCTGAGGTAGATGCCAAGGTTGAGTCATTTATTACCCCAGAAACAGTAGTTCAGGGACAAGTGAGCTATCTTAAGAAATATAAGTGTGAAAAGTGTATCTATTAAATCCCTGTAGTAAACTGAGAATGGAACTATGGGTTCTGTAGCCTGATTCTTATAGCTTGATACTAGTAAAATAATCACTTTCAGTGGACAGATGGACTGGCACGTACTGCCAAAGCAGAGAGCTATGAGACCTCTGGTGTCAATATCTTGTTCATGTTAGGTAGTATCATAATTTATGTTGATTTCACTGGTGTGGGAAGGGAACTGCAAGATCTACATTTCATGTGGTTCTAGTAAAATCAGTTATTAGTAAAACTAGACATAGGGAGGTTTGGCTGTAGGGGTGGCATTGGATGTACCGGTAGTTATCTACGTAAGTTCATAAAATTTCGCATTCTATTTGGAGTGTGCTTTTGCAGCAAATCTCCTCATTGCCCCACTAAGCACACTTTGACTTGCTTTGTGGAGAAGTCTTTGAATGTGAAGAACACTTCAGGAGTGCATATAAAGAACTAATAAGAGTTAAGGCCATTGGACTCGATTAGAATTAGTCAGGAGCAAACACGCTCACGCACACACACAAATATAATGTATTTATTTGTTCCTCAGTACCAACCAGTTTGCTCTGAGAATCTGTTACTGTTGCACAGTGCTGCTTGCAAATGCAGACAGCTGTTGTAAGCTGGTAAGCAGGGACCCAGAACAAAGGAGAACACTTTCCACTTGTGAAGTTCCAGGCAACCTCAGCAGATTACAAACACTCCTTATTTATCCATTTATCAAACAACAGGAATAATACTTCAAAGAATCAGTTACAGCAAACCATAGTGTCACCTAACTTTATCACTGTATTTATATTTTGTTCATTTTGTCTCCATATCCCACACCCACACACACCCATCTTTTTGGTGTAGTTAGCAGTTACACCTGTTAAATGAAACCATTTAACTAGTTGCAGAGTTGTGCTTGCTTTCATCCTTCAGTATTCTTTCTGTAGAAGACACTTGTGCTGAGGTGCCAGAAACTGGAAAGTGGTACAGATGAATTGACCTGGTCAATGCATAGGAGAGGCTTCCTCTCCCCTACTGTTTAATAGTTGGACAACATTTTGTTGGTCCTTTCTCTGTTATTATGAGCTAAAAAGCTAAAGAAGCATACTGCTCTCAGATAAATGTGAGCGATTTCTCCTGTTAAGAGAGTTGACTCTCACAAAGCAGTACTAGACCCACTGACTGACTACAGACACTGGGCTGCTGTAGAGCCATGCTTAAAGAGATGTAATCACAAGCAAAATTTTCTGTTCACTAGTCTGAAGTTTATACTACTAGTAACATTTTTTATTATTATTTTCATATGCAAATAAACATGTTACATATATAACTTCAGTTAATAACTATTTAAGCTTTTAACAGCTGTTTGGGACTCTATTAGCTTTCTACTTAAGTAATTAATGTGATAGATTTTTAGGAAACCCTGTAATACCAGTATTAGAATTCATAACAATAATGAATGCCTTCTGTGTTGCCATCAAAAAGCAAGTATATTAGGTCAACTAAGTGAGGCAACTGGCTTACAAAACTAAAGCAGCATATTGTGTGACATAAACATATCTTAAAATCAGAAAAGTGTATGAAACCTGAAGTTCAAATCCAAATCTGAATATTCTTCTACTTAGGAACATTTTAATGTCATGCTGCAATGCAACACGTGTTCATAAGGCTCTTTGCTAAGACTGAAGCAGCTCATTTTTTTGGGAAGATTGTTCTTATGGCTTAGAGTTTGCTAGCAAGTGTTCCATACATGTGCCTTCATAGATTAAAGTGAAATAGTTAAAGGATCCTTCTGATCCTTTATCAGAGGGATAGTAGTAGACGTGGGTACAAATTAGACCTTTGCTAGGCCTAGACTTCAGTCCTAAGAATAAGATTCCTAATTTAAAAGATTGTTTGAATGCTGACATAACAAATTTGGATTCTGTATTGCCTAGTCAAGGTGACAATTGGCTGTCCTATATTCCCAGAATTAGTGATTTATTTGTCTACCTTGGCGTGATGTTGTACTCATGTCTAATGGCAAGGAAGTGATGGTTATGGAAAGCTACATAAAAGAAGGTGTATGTCACCCCACTCTGTTTATTTGGCTTAAAGGCAAAATGTAAAGCGTAATAAAGTAGAACTGAATATTTTGACAGAGATTCAGATACCTGTACTTAGAGGTATACAAGCAAGGCAGATAGTGTTTCATAACTGACTTTAAAAGCATAGTAAGTAATTCAAGGAGAGACAACGGGGGTTAGTACCACTTTTTTTTTTTTTCATCTTGTATTTGCATGAATATAAACAAATATTCAGAAATACTGATCATCCTGGTGCTACAAATAGTTTACTGCTAAGATTATCACATGCTTTTCATGTTACTGTTTAACTGCAGCAACTTCTAACGTACGTTATATAAAGCACACAGAGAAAGGGTAATTCTTTCCCTTTGGATGCTCAGAATACTTGGGCTAGTGAAATGTAGGGGTTCATAAAAATGAGTAGCAGCAGGATTCTTCACAAACTCTTCAGGTTTTGCAAGAACCTGCTGATAAATAAGGCCTTCTAATGCCAGTACTTCACACTGCTAACACTCTTATCCATTTCCTTTTCAGTATCCTTTTAGTTCTATATAATGGTACAATATATATACTTTTTCTATATGAAAGTTATGAGATTTGTTTGGTTTTCTGCATCAGTTAAATTGGTAAATGTATTCTTATTATACTCAATCATACCTAATAAGCCAGCAGACGTTATAAGAGTATTTTCGTATATTTCAGTGGTAAGCCCTTCATAAACAGCCTTGTCCTTCACTTCTTTTGGTCTTCCTTTGCAATGCCTCAAAGACATGACACAATTGATGGCAAAAATGGGAGAGTGGGGGCACACAGACACACATAACAGGATGATTTTAAACATCTTTAAAACGCTTTAAAAATAAACCCTTTGTTTGATATTTAATACTGGTTCAGCACACAGTCTTGTCCACTCCACAACCACAGAAACAGTTGTACCATCACAGCTGGAAAAGCAGCAATGGGAAGAGAAATTCAGGTTCAGGAAGTAGTATCTGCATAAGCTGACACTGCTGCCAAAAGCAGTAACATGGCCTAAGGCTAGTTATCTATATCCTTCAGGCACAGTATACTTGAGAGTCATTCAAATGGAAGCACCAACAGGATGACTGCAGCTGGAGGCAAAGATACCCAGATTTTCATCAAGATCTCAGCAGGCAATGAAAAATGATAGCAAAAAAAAAGGCAAAAGGCAAAAAGACATTTGCTTACTGAGCTGCAAGTATGATTTTTCATTGCCAAATCTGAAAAAGAAGTTTCAGGAGAGTCTGCTTGAGGAGACAGAAGGGACTCCAAAGCCAGAAAAATACAAGAGTGTTATCAAGCCTACCTCAGGGACATAGGGGGAAGTCCAGAGAGAATTTGCTTGAAGAGCTGAGGGTCACCACTGCCCTAGGTGTGTGGATTGCACGTATGCTAGGCAGAGGATCTCTGCTCACAGAGTTTGTCTAAATTTTCTATCGAGTGCCTGGAGAAACGTGGCACTATGAGAGAGAGAAAACAACTTTAAACTTCTTGTGGATTGAGAAGATATATAGAGCACACCTACATTCTCATACCATCCACCGGGCCTGGCAAATGAAAGAGGTGGGTAAGGAGGGTGCAAGATCTTTGGGTGGAGCATGCAGTAAGGGGGTGGTACATTTTTTTCCCTATTTCCCTGGAAGAACTCTTATGGTCACACCTGAATATCTGCATAGAGCAGGATACCCCCTTCTTCCTCCAAAACTTTAGGGTCCAGGGCATACCATCATGCCATGGGAGCTCTTTGCGAGAGAGCTTAAACTCCACTCCTTTGGTAGAGGTATAGCCCAGAGTCAGTGGAGCAAGTCAATAGAGCACAAGTGCATAACTATCGACTGTAGGAGAAGGGTATTTAATGTTTGTGTCCATGCATGCATGTATATACATGTGTCATAAAAATCTAGGAGAAAACTTCTGAATTGAAACACCTTCCTTTCTTACTCCCATTTTCTTTTTTAATCTACAGGCCTTTGGCAAAGAACGAGCCCTTACAGACAGTTCCTAAAGAACAGCACTTCCAGATCCCCCAAAAGAGTTACTCAAGGACAGAGAACTTTTGACTTTCCAGGTAGAAATCAGGAAATGTAAAATATCACAGCACTCTCCAAACTATCCAGCTGCAACAAGGCCTTTTACCATCTCATACCAGCACACTCCTCATACAGTCCCTCTGCTGCCTTCTCCTTGTCTTGCCTTATCCAGGGCATGTGTTCTCTCCCATCTTGCTTCTTCCTCTCTCCACTTCTTCCTCAGCTGCTCTCTCCATTGACTCTCAACCCCTTAACAGAACCAGCCACAGCTGCACCTTATCCACATCAGCCAACCCACCGCCCCTGAAGCCAGCCCACAGCTGTATGTTATCAACGATAACTAACCCAGCTTCATTCCTCTACAGTAAAAGGTAGCCAAGTTTATGTTTCTACCACTCCGAAAGAAGACTAATAACATCAAGAAAACCTCACCTACAGAGAAGGTCATTAAAGCAGGAAGTTTTTATAACACCCTTAAGAAAGGACAACACCAAATTTGGCTTTCAAGTCAGAAATAGTAACTGTGAGGGACTAAAGCCGCTGAACGGAAGAAACATGGAAAAATCTACTCCGAAAAGAAATCTCAATATAGAAAAGTATACTTCAGCATTCTCAGATCTGTGATTTTTCAGCTCTGTGTGAGTGTTTCCAGAGCTGAACTTAAAACAAATCTTTCTCTGTTCCTACTTAATTGCTGCCTTTGGGAAAGATCCATAGCATTGATTTATTGATTGTTGATCACTGATCAAAGACTTTTTTTACAAACATATTTCCATACAGGGTATAGTAAAAAGCATTTGGATCATCCCCATGATCACTGAATATCCCTGGTATCAAATAGAAAAAGCCAGCTTAGGGCTCCATACTACGTTATGCTTCTTTCTAGACTTGTACATTTACCAAGAGCAGGGTGCACAGCAGTGGACCATAGAAAGGGTCATCTATCAATGGCATATTGATCGAAGTGATGAAGGGTATGTGGCCTATGCAGCATAAGTGATGGGCAGTGGACCGAAGTCCATTTAATGTGGCTCTCAAACGTTATTATCTCCATACAGAAAAATAGGGATAAGAGAAATAATGCAACCCAGTATATCTAAACCAGCTGCTGATGGCCTTAAGAAACTTTCTGCCACATTTCTGTATCTTCCATGACCACTGAATGGATTATCCAGTACGCAAAATCTGAGAAAGCTGGCAACTCATATGACACAAGAAGATACTGTGCAACTTCTGTGACAGATGATTCCTCTCTGACAGCTCCAGTCCCAGCTGAGCCATAAACTTTTGGAAAGGTGTCATAGAACACTCTTCAGAATATTCAGGCTATGATGAACAGGTTACTGCATTAACGTGCTTTGGATTTTAGTAGAAAAGAAAAAAAGGAAAAAATACAACATGCAGAGCTTATGCCTTTTTTTTGGTCAAATGTTCGCAAGTTTGAAGTGGAGGGTACCAGCAGTGAAGGTTGATGACATGATAGCAATTGTAGAATGGAACAGTGTAAGGTAAAGACACAGGGTCATCTATCTTCCTTTACATCACAGTACTTCAAACCGTAAATTATAAGATTCATATTTTTGGAATGTCAAAATACCCAGTTTTTCAGTGTGATATGGACAGTCTTGATGCAAATTCTTTGGGTTGTTACTGATATACACACACAAAAGATTAAGATTGAGATTTAGATTAACTGTGTAGTCAGTAAAACTGGTTGCATAACTTCCTAAGTTTAAAGTGAAATCACAATCAGTTTGTAAATTAGTTTCTCCATAACTGACACAAAGCTAATGAGATTGTGATGTGATTTTATTGATCTGGAGAGTTCACCTATGACTGACTGTCAAAATAAATGTTATTGGGGGAACCTTTATCACACGATATATTACCACTAATTTTCTGCTGATATAAAGTCAGTAAGAGGATGTACATTTCAATATTATGCATTAAAGAAAATCTAAGCATAATGATTCACATTTAATATGTTTAATCTTGAACCACAGATGCCAGAGAATAATGTCCAAACCTCCAGAATTTTCTTATACTTAACACAAGAAATGTTCTAACGCAACTGATTACACTGTGGTATATTATGGAACCATTTAAAGGAAAAAAAAAAAGTATCCCTTCCATGTCCCTCAGAAGTGTCAGTTCAGATGAGACCTCAGAGAATTATTTTTGCAACACAGGCCAAATAGTGTAGAGTCTATTTGGGTCCCTAATCGATTAAAACCAGTACACCACATACTAACTCTCACAAACAAGCCAATATCAACATTTGTATAGGTATTTTTAGGATCTCTTTTGAGCACTTCTTGGCTTTACAAGAGAAGGCAGGCTCCACAGTTTAGGAAACATTTTTAAACACAGTACCACTAAATACAGTACATAAGAAAACTCACAGATTCTAAAGACTTCCTAAAGCCATAGAAATTTATGGTTTTGGTAGATTGACTTAAAAGATCAATTAAGCCTGCCATGCTTAGGCGATTTGCTTTTTGTTTTTTAATTTACAAATTGTGCATACACACCCAGAACAAGTAAAACATTACCTTGGCAGATTTGATGTGCTTTTGTATTTACTTGGAAAATGCTTGTATGAATTGACAATCTGGCATGGCCTGGGAGGAATATTTATCTTTTCAGAAAGATAGCGGTACCATGACCATCTTGTCTGCCTTCAGATTTCAACTAGTTTTAACACTGATATGATCAAAACCTGAAATTGTATTTAAACATGTTTAGCCAATGATTGTGAGAGAATAGCATTACTGGAAGGTCTTTGGTACAGCTATACAGAACGTAACAAGGAGGGATAATCTCTAGTTATATTCAGTTTGTATGTTCAAGTTCTTCCAAAAAAATGAGTTGTACATCTGTCAAGATAATTACTGCTGCAGAGAATGAATTTAGTAATTTGAATAAAAAAAATATATGTAGGTGGTAAAAGAAGTAAACTTGTGCTCTGCCATTTTTGAGAAGTATGCAACACAAATAAAACAAAATAATCCATTTTCAGCCTTTTCATTAGTTCACATTTTGTCACACATGAAAGCATAAAACCTCAAAAGGAAAAACATAAAACCTGCCAAAGTTTAAATTCATCTCATTCAAATATAGATATGTCCAGTGTAGAACTCTACAGATTACGTAGTTAACAAACGTTTTTAAATTCAATAGAGAGAAATAGGCACTTTACTGGCAAATTTCATGGCTTTCCAAAGCCACTTAATATATAAGAAGAATCATGCACTTACAATTTTATCCCACAACATATAAAGGCAGTGTAGGCAAAAAGGTTATATAAAGAGGATTATATTCTGTGCATCTGAAATTGGGTACTTTCCTAAGGAGAAATTCTTTCAAGGACCCCATTGAATTAATTTTTAAAATAATGATAAGGGCAAATTCATAACAATCAAGCCACAGATTTCAACCCAGTTCTTCGCTATGGACCTCAGGTTTTTTCCAACCTTCTGTCAACACTCTTTAGCCCAAATCTCCTCTACAAGGAATCATTCCCAGTTACCTTGTAATAATGAGCCACCTGCAAAAGCAAGTTTGCAAAATTAAAAGTTTATTAATTTAGTTTCTTATGAGATTAACTGTCCTGTTTTCCCTGACTGATTACAAAAGGGGCCTATAGCAACAGAAAAGTTATTGTTCCCCTGCCAGGTGAGTCTTACAAACTGTTCTATGACAACTATCATAGGAAAACAATCACCTACGCAAAGCTATGACCAAATGAAGTTCAAAGCCTTGAGTTATCTACTAAATAATTAAATGCTAGCTGCAAATTCCAGATATGGAAGCAGTGAGTGTACAATTACCTTATATCCATCCAGTATGCCCTGGAGAAAAACACATGTGCCAGCATTGCATACATAGAGATCCAGTGCCTTTGGCCTGTCTCAAATTTAGTGTGTGTGAACTCGCTGTACAATGTGTGAGCAGTAACACTGACACTGCTGAGCATTCACATGAGCATAGGAAAGCCATCTAGTGACTCCCAGAAGCTCCTCATAGGCTGGCTGATGCCCTGAAATCTGGATAAATAGAAAAGCACACCCGTATTCCACCTCCATAAGCTAACATTAAAAAATAATAATAAAATAAAATAAAACAAAACAGAGGACAGAACCTTAGAAATCCAGCTGCATGATGATCTTGGTTTGTGATAAGTATAATCCTGAGCTTGAACATGATGTTGTTTACTATGAATATAACACGAGAAAGTTTGCTGGAAAAAAGATGCTTAAAATCCTTAAAATGTTAGAAAAATGCCTTCCCTGTCACCAAGAGAGACACTTGGCAAAAATGCCAAGAATATTCCATAGAATGTATTTACACTGGTAATAAGTGCCAGACAGTAGTACTTGAATATGCTTCCAGTGTTAATGCAAATTGCGGCACAGTGGACACAGTTGTAATGGGTGACGTTCTTTCTATAGCTCAGGACCACTTCTGCCTCCTCAGAGCAATTGTCAGTTACCCAGCAGAAAAAATGATAATGACTGTGAAATTCTGATAGCTTCTTTGTTCCTCCCCTACCCCCCCCCCCCAAATTTTTTAAAAATTAAATCATCAGTTCTTTTATTTTCAACATTTTCCATTAAACTAAAGCAATATTCATATATTAAAATGTTACATTATTTGTGCTGCCTCAAAAAGACACTCAAACTATAATTCTGGATCAAGTCAGATTAATGTTAATCTCTGCACTTGACTGTAGTGTCATTTCTGGTGGGAATTTTATGTGAATCTATTCTTGAATGGAATAGATCTTATTAAAATTTTTCATTATGACTGTATATAACCACTACTTTTCTAATACTATTATTATATTTTAATAAAAGAAAATGTAACATATCTGTTCCCTGTTAGTTACATAGTAGAAATAAAATTTAGCTATTTTTTCATAAATACAAGAACTAAACTCATTCATTTATACTGCTTTTGCAATAAAAAGCAGTTAAAAGGCCCTTGGAGTTAATAATGCTGAATTCTACTGCTATTTCAAGTGTGGCCTTGGGCAAATCACTTCACCTCTCCAAGCTTTTCAATCTCCACTCAGAAAAAGGAGTTAATAATACTTATCCACCTTAGAGGTGGTATTAGGCCTAATTCATGACTGTTTATAAAAGAGCTGATAAACATCTAGTTTCCAGGATACACTATCCGTTATCACTAATGGATTAGCTCCTGTTCGATACACTATATGAGTTCAAGCTCTTTATGACATTTTCATTTAACTGGAGCTAAACAGCTGTGACTCTCAATCGCAAAATGTCAGGAAAGGCTTTCTTTTTAATTTTTAGCCTAGAGGAAAAATATGAAATTTGAATGGGTATCTCTCAAGCAAATGTTGTTCTTAAAAAATAATTCATGATTTTTTTCTGCATGCTGATCCTCACAAACAAATAGGTCTTACATTCTCCCTTTTATGAAGTTCAGCATTATTCATACTATGAACCATGTCAGAGTAAATGAAATATGTATTATTGTGTCTACAAGTACAGACTGGCTTCTCGACAAGAGATAAAGGTCCAAAAAAAATTTATTGAGGTGAAACTGGAGCACACAAATTAGTCTCCTGCCTCTCAAAAATACAAAAATATAATATCACTGCTCAGCAATTGTCAGAGACACTACCCTGTATCATTTCACTGGGGTTTCACGTACTTTCTAGTTGCAATGCTATATCATGAATGACTCAACCCCCCCATAAGGACCTAGAGAGACATGACACATACCCACACGCACAGGACTCAAAGTGAAAAGTGGGGGTGTGGTTCCAAGCACAGTAGGAATGGGCATCTTAATGGAACTAGAAGCTAAGAGGGGTAACAGATTTCTTTTACGAGAAATAGAGCGTGCTCTACAGGTTGAATTAAAGGGAATTTCAGCCTTTGAGAGGAATACTGTGATGACAGCCAGGAGCCAATAATTATTGGAAACTGAGATCTCAGCAGAGGGTGCTGAGGTCTAACCAACTCATAAACCTGCAGACAACCAATCAGTATTATATGGCCTCCGAGTATGGCTCCTAGCTAATTGGTCCTTTAGTGCCCAGTGCATTACAGCAGCTCTAGCAAAGCTCTGAGCTCAGCCAGAGGTCAGCAAAATTGCAAGATCAGTAAGATTGATTTTTCTTCTTTGAGAAGCAAAACTGCCCAGCCTCTGCTTTGTAGGATCTATGATCCAATAACCTCTGTCAGTATGGATAAAATCTTCTTGTCTCAGAAGCAGACAATAAGACAAAAGTTTCCAGCTTTCCACAAGTGGATAGAATAATTTGGGAGTCAGCCTTCTCCACTGTGCTTCCAGACCTTCAGAGGGCACAGTGGCTGACAATGAGTTCTTGCAAATATTATAAATGGAAATGTCTATCTCAGAATTAAAATACAAAGGTTTTACATTGGGTTTAGGAAGAAGTCCTCTTCTTACTTCACAAAGCAGATAGCTCGGGAAGCAAGAGATAAACCGAATAGTTTTATGGATGTAAAAATTCATTGCAAGATAAACCTTAGTCCACTGAATAGCTTCATGCCAAGATCATTAAAGGAAGGAGACAAATGTATTTTAAAGGCATGTAAGTAGGCCTTATAATGCCTCCAGATGTGCATTTACTACAAAACGTGACAACTATGATAAATCAGCCAGCCTTGTCCAAACACCATCAGGCACACAGCAAAGCCCTCTTGGTGTCTAGATATAGATATAGATTGTTTATTGAGAGTAGACCCAGGCTTTACACAAGACCACTCCAAATAATTTTCTACTTTATAAGCCTTCAAGCACATACCCAGGCATGGCCAGAAGGCTTTAGCACCCCTGTGCCCACCATACTGGTTAAATGCCAGGCATACTCATGCTGATTGCCTCCAGGTAGTCAACAAGAAGTCGATGGGGTTAGAAAATCAGCAGGGTCTAGACATGCTGTGCATGTGGCCTCCTCCTATAGGTAGTGATTCATTGGGATATATTCGTATACCTAATATGTGCTGTTCTGCTGTTCAGTTCATACTTGTTGAAAGTCCTTGTGTTTCTCTTTTTTTTTTAAACTGAACAAGCTCAATTCTTCTGTGATTTTCCCGCATTCATTGTAAGAGAGTGTAACTGCCTTCCTTCTCTTGAGCTAGTACTGGAAATCATGACAGGACTATCTGCACTTGAGTAATTCAGCATGGGACCTCGCTATAGTCCAGTAGGGGTTAATTGCAATGTGGGTTTCAGCTGCCTGAAGCTCTAATCCAGTCCTAGACATGTCAGTAGGGTAGCACTTGAGTCACAATGACCTCTTGTGAACAGGACAGCAACTAGGAGTAATGGCTGAAAAGAATGCAGGCTAACTCTGAAGTAAAGACCTACCCAAAAGACAGCTATAGTAATTTTTATTTGTAATTTTTTTTAATGATTTTTTATGGTTTGCTGAGACTAACCTGGCTATTATGAAGGATGGGTATCTCAAAGAAGGAAAAGAGTCACTCAGAGTCCCTTGTTCAGTTCTTTTTTCCTAAGCTCTGTTACACTCAAAACCTTGATACGAGAAAAAGGGAACATACCTTATATACAGGCAGGCAGAGAGCCTGTGGCCTTTCACTAGGAACAACAAAATTTACCATCATCATTAGAAAATGGTGTCTGCAATGTGTAGATGTGCAACTACTTTTCCCAGAGTTCAGATTATAAAATTCAGTGTTGTATGTGCTTGTTCCAAAGAGGAATTAGGAAACCTTAACATGACCCTGGAAAGAAATTATCAAGAAGAAATTGGTTTCTTGTTCTGCTCTTTATCCAGTACAAGGCTGATACTACTCTTATCCCTCAGTTGAACTTGTCAGTTTGTAAAGAGAGGAAAAAATGTCCACATATATATAAAATCTTCTACTCTGTATTTTTCAAAATGTATTTATTACTGGTATCTTGTCCGGGGTACCAAAAAAAGGTGTGAATCATGATGGTTTTGTGTGTTGTTTTGGCTACATCGTCAAATCAGCTATTTGCTCACACTGTATGTAAGATATTTCTTTCACGGATTTACTCCTCTAAGAAAAAATCTGGATGTGTTTCTGGGTATATAGGTCATTCCAGAGAATCTTTACATTAAGCAGTATGGATAAAATCACACCGTGCTTAGCTTGCACTGTGCTCTGCAATTCATCAGTATCCTCCTTCTGACACAGACCATTGTGCCACACAACAAATACTGCACCTGATTCCAGTGAGCTGCAACACAGACTTCTGACTATTGCAGGTACTTGAAGATAATAATTACACAAAAAAATCATTAATTATATCATAGGACCTGCCACATTTAAATTATGCTGTATGGATACGGCCAGTCAGATCCAGAGGGAGCTAGCCCTCACAACAGAAGAACACATTCACTTGCACCACATGGCATGGGATGACAAATTATTCTCTGGAGTGGATGATATCAGCACTAGAGATGTATCCTTTTAAAGTCCTGTCTGGTTTTAATGTTTTCCAGCACATACAAAATGTGATTTCAACCAGTCCAAAGCAATCTCATGAAGAAGCTGCAGTGCCAGGGCAGGTGAGACCCCCGGCCATGCTTAGCACCGGGGCAGTTTTGCCAGCTCTAGACTCCAGAGACTGGTTGGGAACACTTATCATCCGAACTTCATGCAGGCGTATATGGTACCTACAGCAGCTACTTCCTGCTGAGATTTAACTTCCGTCGTTAAGTAGTCTAACTTGTAGATGGGCCAAGCATTCAAAATACTCTAACACTGTCACTCAGAAAAGTGACATAAAATTGCTTTTAAGCTGTTCTTTGGTCTTTGCGTTCCGTCAGGTTTTGCTCGGCCATACCTGCTCTCAGTTTCAAGCACAGAGCACAACGACGGAGAATTTAATTTAGTCCCTTTTATTTATATCTGAAAAGAAGCAGGCATCTTTAGGAAAACATAAGTTTAAATTTTTCAGCAAGGAAGATTTAATTCATCAAAGCACTGTGTTTCCCATCTGGCAACTGCATTCCTGTGAAGACAGCCCAAAAATCCCCCTTATATACTTCTTTGAAATAATACATTTCCTATCATCAAGAATGCAACGTTTTTGTACTCCCGTAACATTTCACAACAAGCATTTTTAATTTTTTTCAGAACAAAGACTCTGATTTCCATTCCCATCACATTCTCCATTTCATAAAAATATTTCCACAATGTTCCAACTAATAACTGATTAAACAGCAGCAGAAACAGAATTTTTTTATTATTTTCTTTCTTGACATCCAATGACTATGCAGACATAAGGTACTCCACATTCCTTTGAAATGACATTATTCATGAGTATGCACTTATGTTTCTAATTTAAATACTCAAGACTTCTACCATTTTATTTTGGTTTTCAAATAGCTTCTGTATTACAGTTTGCTTTGGGGGCATTTTTCATATCAGCAGGGTAAGATCAGCATTGACATTTGTCATGAGCTATTGAAGAGACAGCAGGAATGCAGTGTTAATGTTGATAGCCATTTTCGATTTCCATCATTGCAGCCTCAGAGCTCCTGCTGACATTAAAACGCTAACTCAAATATTAACATAAAATATTGAAAATACTATATGGATGCTGTTTGTGAATACTTGCTGGGAATGCTGAAGAGATGTTTTGCTCACAATAAATATTTATAACATTGTGAGAAATGCCACAGACACTAACTGTAAAAAAAGAACTTTCATCAGAGCACTGAAGTTGTGGCAAAGCCCTCCATTTAGGGAAAGCACATTAAAATGCAGCAATAGTTTTCACTTCAGTGGCCTGATTCTTCACTGCTGTGAACTTTGTACAGTAATTCACACCATGCCAGTAAGGCTACCACATTACAATGGGAAGATTTACAAAGACATAAACTGTCATCACATGACACAGGGCAAAGGAAAACCAAACAGAAAAATTTTGCAAAAACGGTTTTATGATAAAGTTCTTAGAACAAGACTTACGGTAGATACCACTTACTTTGTTTCTGAATATGGACGAGTCTCTTAGGCTTAAATTCTGGTCTCTCTGAAGCTGAAAGGAAAACATTCCTTTATGTCTGATAGAGAGAAATGGGTCTTTAAAAGCACAACTCATTTTACAACTGTGGACACTGTAGAGGTCAGTAAGCAGATTAAAAGATGTACGGTTTTTAGCTTGGTCTATAAAAGAGGCAGTTTGATGAGAATCTATTCTCACTTCAATGAAGACAGTACATTGTCATCTGCACTTACAGATCTCGTTTTTGCAGTGGGAAAAATAAACAAACCCCTGACAATTACTTCCTCACAATATTATTTTAAGCATAAAATTCAAGATTAGTGTGGCACTGAGGCACTACACAGGTGGTAGAGCCACACCTGAACCTGTCCATTGTTTCTTTACAACTTAATGTGCACAGATTTGTGAGTATGGTGATGCAAGCCTGCATGGTTGCAGGCATACAAAGGTTATAGGATTATCCTAGCCAAGCTTCAAATCTCCATATCTACCTACCATTGATGAAAGCTTTATACCAACATGACTTTTACACCTGGGAAACTGAGACAAAGTGAAATACAAAAGGTCTGGCCAATGCAAGGAATGCAGACTCTAAACACTCCTGCATTATGGAAAGACCTGGTCTACAATGCCAGATTTCTTTTCTGAGCTTGAAAGCCAGGTACCTGACCTAAGGGATATAATAAAGTATTTATTTACCTTTTAAAAATACATTCTGCAGTTCAGAATCAGAAGTTAGGTTGCAAACCCACTCTTCCTTCCATTCCTTGAATGGTATTGCTATGCTTAGGCTGACTTTTCACACAATAAGGCTTGGGAATATTGTATGTTAAACCTGTCGTGCTCTATTTCACAGGGCAGGAAATCACCTACTGGTGCCGGTACTCATATTCTGCTGTTGGGGATGACATTCCACACTCTCAGCCATGGAAATGGTGACCAGCTAACCCATTTATTCTACTGGTGGTATATTTTAGTTGTTTTGACTCTTCACCAAAATGTTTTTTGTGAACATTCTGAACTGTTATCTTGTAGTTGGCAACATCTCATGCATCTATATATGTTCTTTGGATCCCTCCAATGCATACATAACCTTTTGAAATCCCTTATATAAATATATATTTATAAAAAACATAGTTGACTTACAGATTAAATTTGGCCTTAGTCAATACAGCTTATTAAGTCCTATGCTGGTGTGAGTCTAGAATGCCACCTACTTCTGCATGATGCTGGCTATATCGGTCGGTCTCACATGGACTCACACCACAGGCTTTTGTTTTCTTTGACACCTGTTAGCCAGAGATTGCTCCAGAAAACAGCTTCTGCAGAAATCTGTTTCTACTGAAGCAGGGTTCAAATACGTAGGAACAGTAACTTCTCGAGGAAGGTGAGGGAAGCAGCCACAAGCAGTCCCACGCCATGCAGGAATGCAGGCTGACACACACAAGCACTTCTCTTTCACTGTAAGGATGTCCTGACAGCCCTCTCCCAAGCAAAAAGACCTTGTAATTACATTATACAAAATTTTGGTGGAAAGAACCTGTTCACTTAATTTAAATACAGCATGGTTTATTTTCTTTTTTATTCAAGCCCCAGCTTACTCTAGAAGCATGAAATACCTGAAAAGCATTTTGTTTATTTATGTTTAAACTAAAAGAGCTGTGTTGCCCATTAGTGGAGATACAGAGATCTATCAAATGAGAAATAAACATAACACCCATTAATGTTAATGTGAGTTCTGAGCGTAAAAGTGTGGAACAAAACACTTCTGCTTGCTTTTGGAAGTAATTTTTACTGTATTAAGTGAAAAGCCTCTAAAACAATAGGCATGCCTAAGAGAAGCTCTCTCAATAGAAAACAGTCAAACCAATATAATTATGATTTTATTTTTAAAAGTGCATTTGAGCTGACAACCAGTGAGCTGTGGCTCAGTGATAAACCCTGGCAAATGGGGTTTATAATGGAAACACTGACAGATTCCCTGCCCTCACAGCATTATCATTATCTATTGCATTGCACATTAAACACACATATCACCTGATAAATACATAGCATGTTAAATCTGATAAAACTTTTACTGAATCAAACAGACAAGGAGTTGAACATGATAAACAAGCTCCTGTATCTGATCCATCAGTTTCAGAAACAGATAAGTAAACAACTGAACATGATACAGTACATCACTGTCAGGTGATTAAGGTCACCCCTTGGGAACTGCCATCCTCTGAGTAAAAGCTGTGCCTGAAAAATCTGGCCACGAGGTTTTATTTGCCAATTTTTAATTGGGTTCAAAAGCTATTAACTAAACTTTGTGAACTGACTAATGTAAATACAAAGAGACTCCTACATTAACAGTACTCAAAAGAATGTGTACTTACCTGCTTCAACCTCTTCACCTCTGTCAATGTGACCACTTCCTTGATGCAGAATGTTTTACTCATTTTAGCACATATGTTAAATATTTTTCAAGGACGACCCAGAAAGTGAAAGCTAGTTCGATCAGAAATGTATCTGGCAAAGAGATATATCTTTACAAAATGGAGTGAAAATCATTTCATTACATTTGTGATAGTAGCACCCACAGAAAGACTTTTCCTGCTGAAAGAAGCTATTTTAGCAGGTCAGTTTTGCAGGAGTGTGAAAAGCTGCAGTGAGAAAAGAACAGAGTTAACAGCAGGCTACTGAAAAGGATGTGTTGTTGAGCACCATCTAGAAAGGTGAGTGGATTAGCTTCTGCAAGAGAGAACAGTGTGCTGATTACATGTCATGTGAGGCTGAACTGTTGGATGTGAGAGGTAATATTTTATGGGAACCTTCTAAACTTGTTCAGTTGGGGCTGGGCTTCAGTTTTTTCTAAACGCATTTCTCAAGTACACTTGAATGAGACACTGCTTTTAGCTGGTAACAGGATCAAATGAGAATACCAAGTTGCTGCACATATCATTTCTGCACACTGGATTGTACTTTAAGTACCTATATTCTAGCCACGGTCTTTTTTCTAGACATCACAGTCTTCCCTACTCATTGGTGTTCAGAGCCAATAAACTGTCCTTTTGGTACGTGCCAGTCAGATCCTAGGACACCCAGAAACTTGCCTTTGACTCTGGTCAGTGACTGCTCCCCGGAGCAATGCACAAAAATCTCCAGCGTGGATCATTACAGACGGAACTAACCACAGTGAAGTGGATGTTATCTAATGCCCTGCTACATATATTTTCAGAAATCTATTTTTATCATTAACAAATCCAGTATCGGTCCTGTACTTACTGAGTCCTGCTAAATGGTTATTGCAAATCTCTCAGCACAGTGAGAGAAAACAAAAAAAAGTATTTCTTTATTTTTTTTATCAATGGTTCTTTTTCTGCATGAATATATGCTTTTAGATTTTACTGAGAGTCCTCAGGGAGAAATATTTCGTGACTTTTACACATTGATTAATACTTTCTCTTTCATTTACAGTCCTTTGATTCAGTTTTCTTCAGAAATTTTAAAATTTGGTTATCCAGTCTCTGTTACCTCTAATGTCTAGTGTATTTTCCCATGGAGTTTTTCATGCTATTAAAAAATTCCAAAGACTATTTTCATATATATACTATGTCGATTCATTTAATAAAAGCTTACTGGGGGGGGAAAAAAAAGCTACACTTTAGTCAAAAATTACTCTAGAATTTCTTTTATTTTGCATCATTTTATGAATAGAAAAAAACCCTATTGTGATATTTTGAAGACTCTCCATTCAATCCTCCTCCATGTATAATCTGATGGACAACCTGTCAAACAGATATTTCACCTGACATCTCAATAATATCTGACAAGTTCAGAGTATATCATTCAAACATTTCTTGTGTAATCTTATATTAATCTATACTGCTCTTCTTATTTAACTGTAAAGCTTTGTTAGCGTGAAAGGTCATCAATAAAAAAAGAAGTCTCTTGATGGTACTAAACACAGAAACAAAAAAATCTAGACAGATATTCACTTCTTTGCAACGTATTTTGGGGGATATTTTCCTTGGAAACATATACACAAGCACACACTTTTCTTTCATATATTTTTTAAAAAAAATGCATGCAAAGATTCCTGAATTTATGAATCTGAACTCCAAGTACATATTTCCCTTTTCAAATCCTATGATTTCCAAGATTTTCCAAATTCCATTTTTTTAAGAAGGAGCCTTAAAAATTCATGCTTTTTTTCCCTTTTTTTTTCCCTGGGGAAAAAAAAAAAAAAGAAAAGAGAAAGAAAAAGAAGATGATACTTTCATCACCAATGGGTTTCCTGACATCATTCTGCCTGGAGTAATTGTGGATGAGGATTGTTTTACTAGGCTAGCGACGGCCCACATGAGAAACAGGATGCAGTAGTAGGACAGTGGGCCCAGGAGCAGGATGCAGATGAGAAGCATTTTCAAGCTAAGGATGTGTAGCTTCTGGGAGAAGTGGAGCTGGTAGAAGAACTGGAGGTTTCTAAGGCAGATATTAACACTCATTTCAGGATTCATCTTTAGTAGTTGTTTTAGAAAATTGCTGTTAAGTGTACCAGCTGCTTTAAAATGAAGTAAAACTCTTCAAACACAGCCCAAAGTCTGAATCTCCACTTGTGAAAACATGGTTGACATTCAGTTAAACCTTTTCTTGGGTGGTTTCTACAAACCTGTGCACAAGCTACCTTTTCATAAGTGCTTTTAGCCATGATTTCTGCATCTCTTCCCAACACATGTCATAAGTAGTAACCTCAAGTTTTTATTAGTTGTGGTTTGATATGTTACCCAACCTTCAGAAAAAAAGAAAGAAAATCGACACAAATGATTTCACATTGAAGTAAATGGAAACTGTATCGTGGTTTTACTCTCCTTTGGATCGAACTATAAAATTTCATTTTATTTTTTTTTGAGAGGACAGAGCATTTGCAGATATGGAAAAAAAAATCCACAGATCTATATGCAGCTGCCTCTTTTCTTATGATTGATGTTTTTATTATATTTGGTATGCAATGTGACATCAAACTGAATGCATCTCTCCTGGCTTTATTTTATAGGATATAACATACTTACTCAAAAACAATTTTCATGCCTCTTACATTTGCCATTTCTCCTGCTTTTTTGTGGAAGTGGGTTGTCGTGGTTTAACCCCAGCTGGCAACCAAACACCACACAGCTGCTTGCTCATTCCCCTCTCACTCAGAGGGACGGGGAAGAGAATCAGAAGGGAATGTAAAACTCCAGGGTTGAGACAAGAACAAGTTAATAGGTAAAGCAAAAGCCACACATACAAGCAAAGCAGAGCAAGGAATTCAATCACCACTTCCCACGGGCAGGCAGGTGTTTGGCCATCCCCAGGGCAGCAGGGCTCCAGGGCTCCAGCATGTGTAATGGTTACTCAAGAAGACAAAAAACGTAATGCTAGATATCCCCCCCTTCCTTCTTCTTCCCCCAGTTTATATACTCAGCATGATGCCGTGTGGTATGGAATATCTTTGGCCAGTTCAGACCAGCTGTCCTGGCTGTGCCCCCTCCCAATGTCCCGTGCACCTCCAGCCCTCTCACTGGCAGGGCCCAAGGAACTGAGAAGTCCTTGACTGAGTATAAACATCACCCAGCAACAACTAAAACCATCAGTGTGTTGTCAACACTTCTCACACCAGAGCCAAAACACAGCCCTGCACCAGCTACTAAGAAGAAAATCAACTCCATCGCAGCCGAAACCAGGACATAGGATCATGACATTGTGTCCCAGCATTCTAGTGTTACAGAGAAAATAATTTTTAAGCAGAAAAAAAAAGGAATCCCACATTATTCTTCTGCCCATGTTTGTGCCTCTGATTTGTAGGAGGGTGTCCTCCTTTTCAATAGCAATCCAGGATGCAGATATAAGAGCAGCATCAAACATCTGAGCACTTCTTGTCTACCCAGCGTATTCTGCCACAGTCTTTGTCACAATGGTTCTGAACAGGAGACATCACCTCACTGTCCAGAGGGAAAGGGGAGCATCACCTGTTCATAAGAAAAAGGCAGCTCCTCGTCACTTGTTAACTGAGCTCCAAAGAAATTCTGTCTGCTCAGAAGAGGGATTGTGTGAGGGAAGCATGTCTCAAGAATAAATGAACAGGCCAAACTGACAGAAAATCCCAGCCTAAACAAAAGCCATGTGCTAGTTAGAAGGCCAGGCAGTAGTTTTTACTGGTCTGCTGTCAGCTGTGCTATAGAAAAACCAGTGGATTACAAAGAATGGGGAAAATAAAAAAAGCAGATGGATTTAAAGAGTGGAATAACAAGAAACACAATCACTGCATAATCAGGAAACAGAATTATGTGTTATGGATTTTCTCTTTTTCAAATCCTAGAAGAAATTGAAAAATCACAAAATATTAAAAGCCATATAAATGGAGAAAAAATAATAATATGGTCCCTGAGGTACTTACAGCAGGATTTTGAATTTCTACTTTTAAAAGGATGAACTCTCTGTATAGAGTGCAGTGTATCCATGTTATATTTCAGCACATGAAATTTTGTCCTGAATTTTTCCACAGGGAGACTATTTGAAGGTGTTTAGCCCCTAGCTTTTGGTGTTCATACATAGATCTTAGATGCATGAGCATGCTTTTATGTTCACATATGATTTGTATTTGTATAGATAAATAAAAACCTATTAATTTATGTATGTATGCACACACATACAAATATATATATATGTGGCATCATACGGAGTGCTAGAAACTGTTGCATATTGGAAGAAGCTATTCCTATGTAAGAATTCTTCATCTCCACTATACATCTGTCACCTACAGTAAGTGGTCTAGTACAGGCCACAGTCCATTCAGTTTTATTGAGAACAACTGCTTGAAGTAGGAGTCAAAAAGAGCAGAATTTAAAGGAAAACACTCTCTCAGACACACAATCACATGCAAAATTACCTTTACGCCAGACCTGGGTGCCTGGCTGGCACTACGAAGGATCCTCAGAGACTGGAGCTCCTGAAGCTGACAGTGCTTGGCACCTTTGGCTTAGCACATGCAAGCTGTGACAAATCCACTGGTCACCTCGGGCCTCAGTTCTTCAGTAGCTCCAGTGGTGCTGGTTCTCTGCTGGGAGTTTGGGGATGGCCTGGCCATATATCCTGAGGGGCAACTGCATCCACATGCCATTCAGGCTCAACCAAACATTTTTGGGTTGTAAGCTATGTTTCTTCAAACCTCTCTCCATCCGCTTTTTGATGACTTAGCCCATCCTTGGCCACATTTCACTCGCCCTTCTTCAGTAACAAACAGAGAGCTACAACATTTTCTTCTGCTTATATGACAACAAAACCATTATGGTATACATCCTATAGAGGCTACATACTACAGAGATACTATACATTCTCTATACTTCAATGTTGTTCCTACAAGATGATTTCTTGAAAGGACATGAACAGGACCTGAAACCAGTATAACATCAATGTATTATAGGGTTTTTTTCACATCTTGATGCTGTTATTGATTAACATCTCATGGAATTATACAAAAACTTTTTTTTCTATTCTTAGATGGTCAAAAACCTTACAGTGCTTTGATGCAATGTAACTATGTCCAATTAATCTGTAGAAGCCAAGAGTGAGTCAGCCTCAATTCATCTCACTGAGGTTGAATGAACTAGCGGTGGGTAAAGAACATTGCTTTTTTCTGGAGAAACAGGCCCTGACTGCCGTGATGTCAGGTGATTATTAAATACAGTAGATGCTAGGTTAGGACTACAAGCAAATTATGTAAACACTAATGGCTTTAAAACAGAGAAAAGCCCAACCACCAATCCCTGCCTTTATTCCAAATGATCCTTGGAAGTACTTTGCAAAATGTCCCTTAAAAAAGATATTTTTGCGGTCAAGCAAATGGAAGATGCATGTTTTAGAGCTAGTATTTCCTTTTACAACACCTTTTAGGCTGGAATTCAAGCTACCTAGGTTCCTTTTGCGAAACAAAACCAACAGCGGATAGTTGATGCCAGAATATTAGGATGTCTGAAAAATATTCAAAAAGTAGATGGAGATACAGGCAAAGGTATAAAACTGAGAAAGGTAAATACAGAAAAAAACCTCACCCAAACATCAAGATCCCGGTAAAGCATGAAGCTATAGTGTCTGAAGGACAGTTTTTTTAATCTCTGCAGTTCTGCAAAGAGTAACGAGGTACCGTAGATGAACAAAAGTTCAAATTCTATCCCAGTACTTTTGTTAGTGGATCATATTTGAGGAGACTTCTGGCTTACTTGCTTTAAGTATACTGTGCTCTATGCATATCCCATTGCAAAGGTTCCATAACCTGCAATGTAATAGCATTAAAAATTGGCTTGTGAGAATGAAAGTATTGCTGAAACGTAGCTAACAGAAAAGCAAGATGCTGTAGCAAAAGTTTGTCTTTAACCTTCTGTATTATATTTGAAAAAGGGGAGCATATAATAACAGACTGGGACGTTATGGCTGAGAAATTAATTTACAGATCACAAACCACCCTGCCAAACTTAGCATTCCTTGTCTGTAATAAGAAACCAAATTATGTTAAGTTTCATTTGTTCATATTTATCTTCTTTTAATGCTTTAAAGAAGATAAATATTTATCAAAATGGAAATTTTTCTAATTCTTCTTTTCCTTTCAATCAAAACTAAAGCCAAAAAACTCTCAAACCAAAGATTCCGACATGCACTTTGTTTTTTAAGATGGAATTGGTCTAAGATTTTAATGTGGATTTTTTTCTAAGATGGAATCAGTCTACTATTTTCATGCCAAATTTTAGACCAGATCAGAGTTTTATAGCTGAAATATAACACCTTGAAAAATTATGTTTGTAACAGAAATTATCATGGAGACCAGTGTAGAGTAGCACCTGTGAGTATACTAGTTACAATGTATCTTGGTACTATGAAATAAATTTATTACAACTGTTTTACTCTATTGGTGTACTTTAAGTTCAAAGTTTTTCTTGCTATTGAATATGCTGGGCTTGTACACTTATTTACTCATAATACAAAAATTTAAAATGAAGGCTGTAAAAGCAAAATTAATTGATTGTGAATGTAAATATTTAACAAATAGGAAAGTGTTTAATTCTAAAGATTCATGATGGAGATGTAGAATGGATTGCTGGAAGCACCAGCATTACTATGGCAGGTGATTTGTTTTTATTTACTATTGCAAGCATTGATTTACGATAAAAGTAGAAGCTGATTTTATTGCTTGAATTAGTCTTGTGGAAATGTGGTTGGTTTAAAACATAAACAACTTCTATGAGCAAAAGTGTTAAATACACATGAAAAAATGTTGGAGAATAAAAGCTGTAAAATTACCTCACAATTTACCCTTGACCAGCATTACATCCTATGGCCTTTTAACTCCTTAACACAAAAAGGTAACTTTACTAGAATTCTTTTTCAAAAAAGTTTAATCAAACCAGTAAATGCTCATTTTGTGTCTGAGCTCCAAAATTGCTTATAATTCATAAAGAGAGCTCTGTACTTAGCAAGTCTTGCAATTGGCAAAAAAAACCCCATCCCAAACAAACAAAGTAAACAAAAACAAAATAAAACCTCCACAATGTTGGAACTCTGTAAACACCTTTATTTGCAATTAAAACTGTATGATTGCTACAAGGAATTTCTACATATCACAAAAGTACATTTATTGAGAGAATATAGGAACCTAAAAGAGGACTTTCCACAGGACAGCATGCTCTAGGGCTCCCAGTTCCAGCTGGCTCTCAAGCTTTGCTTTTCTACATTATAGGGACATCAGTCCCTCTCTAGATTACTGAAAGTTTTCTTGGAGGAGTGTGATTTCGTAAGTAACAACCCGTGTTCCAAGTTCTGTTGTATTCCACTTCTGCTGCCTGGAAAACTGACAGTATTCTCAATATGGAAGGAGTCCTGACAGAAAAAAAAGCTCTTTTCTCAGAGATGTCACGTTGCAGTGTTACAGGACATATCAATATGTTCATCGGAGCAGCAACAGAAGCAAGACCAGCCCCATCAGCTGTATGAACAGATGTGGAAATAACCCCTCGCCTTCAGGAGTGACGTAGGTCAATGGGCCACAATTATTTATGGAACATTTTCAAAACTTTGTGTGTCTGCTGTGACTTCTCATGCTGCTTTTTTCTTGGGATGTCCGTAAGTAGGTTAAGTCTATACAATAGATAAAGCTGGTCTCATTGGAATCACAACATGGTGCTAAACAAAGAGAAGTTTGGATTTTTGGAACATTTCTTTTTTTGGATGGAAAAGTCCTGTACAGTATTTCCACATTTGCACAGTTTAACATGTTAATATTCATGAAGTGAACCTCTTTTTTGAAATACCCATTATTCTTATTGACAAGGGTATGATTTTTAACTAGTATATTCAGGAGAGAAATCAGTAATAGCAGCACGTGTTTGGTCATACAAACTATGTAAGGGTACTGATGGTGGAGCATCCCAAAATTTAAACACAGCCAAGCACCCTCCTTTACCACTGGTCTCAGCTGTGTCACCACAAGCAGCCACAACAGTTTCATCGTTGTGGATGAAATGCAACATGTAGTACTTTAAGACTGCTTTCTATTAGTATGGAAAATATCAAAAGCAAACCTTAGGCTAGACTTCGTGGTGAATTTATGTAATTATAATCAAGGCTTCAGGAATCATATTGATAAGCAGGGCATAAATAGATTGATGTGTCACTTTAATGAAAACTCCTGAAGTTATTTTACTGGGAAATAATTCTGGGTTTCCCAGCCTCTGAATGCTGAATTCAAAAGAAGAAAAATAGATTTGATGGAAGTAAATGAGAGATGAGATAATTTGAAACACTCAGTGAACTGAGACAGCTACATTGTTTTTAAAGTCTAATTTTAAGCTGTATTATTTACCACAGAACCATTACAATCTATCATGTCATTGTGCTGCCATATAGACACACTAAATCCATACACTAAATTCCGTGTGATTTTATTTAGATGATTGCTTATGTACAATAGCTGCTTTTCAAGCAAAAATAATTCACACAAACATTTTTCCTTATGTTTAGAGAACATGACTGAGTCTGAATTACAGGCACTCAAAAAAAGAAAGGTAATGTTAATATAGAGATATTATTAGAAACAATGAGATATTACCATAGCAATTCAATTAGTTGTACACACTCTTCATTGCGTTCCACACTAGTCATGTAGATCCATTTCATTTATATAACGTTTTCTCCCTTGTTTACTAATATTTTTTTCCCCCTATGGCAGCAAGCCCAGTGGTGATCCAAGGCTGAATGTGCTATCTAGAAAACTTTCCCAGGGCTGGAACTCCATAGCCTGTCTCCTGCCTGCTCTTGAGCAGCTTTACACTTGCTCTTACCTGCCCACAGATGTTTCCAGGATAAGCAGCTGTGGGTGCTGGTGACAGAAACACTCTTGTGGTTCCACTGCAACTAGTAAGAAACACAAAATGCTATCACCTGCATATGTGGCTACTATTGACAATAAAATGTCGATAAAGTGGAGATGAAGGGAGAGGAAAGGCAGAGACAAACCTTTGCAAGTGAGGTATTTGTGCATGCAAGTGAAAACACAAAAGGTGGCAAATACAACAGCCCTGAAGGTCTCTAACTTCAACAATGTCTGTGCATCACTCAGATAAGCATTGCACTGCAAACTCTGTACACAGCTTGACATTCAGGGGAATATTTCATCAGATTTCCATCTTCCTCTACAACGCAGATGGTAGAGGCAAAACTTTTCATTAGCTGACAGAGGATCTGAGTAGGAAGCTGCTTAAATTACCCAGAAATGACATGGTCTGTGAGAGGAAAAGGAAAACTTAGACTGGATAGATAGACTTGCCTTCCTGCATTCAAAATCATCCACTAAAAAAGCCTCTGGTGTTACGTCCCTATGCTGAGTCAGCCACCTATACTGGTCAGCCAAATTGCAAAGCTGGCTTCTGCTTGCCCTTTATACCCCAAGCAGTGCCTGCAGCAATTCCTGCAGCTGGCAGCAGCCCTGCTGGTGCAGGGTCTAGCAGACCATAGCCCTTAACGCATGTTTTCAGCTCACCTTTGAGATGGAGCTCTCAAATGAGATGCCTGGACTGCAATACTAAAAATACAAGTCGCTGTATTTTTGGGTTGGTTGTTTTGTTTGTTTGTTTGTTTTAAAAAGCCCTGAGCAAGTTGAGGAGAATTGAGCTTTCATTGCCTGCTTTCCAAGAGAGTGTACCATCATCACCAAGTTACAGGATACTTCGGAAACGAGCCACTTGCCATTCTCCTTGCTAAAAGTGAACAACTCTCAAGCCACAGGTTCAAAACCCAAGGAATTGAAGAGAGAAAAAATAATTTCAAAGGTCCTCTCTGTTTTGGCAAGAAAGTAATTTTTTTGCAGGGGTAGGTCTGTTGGGTCCTGGTACTTAGTAAACATTTTATCAAATTACTATTATATAAACAGGATCCTTTGAGAACACAACAGTGGTGACTGGTTTTAGGGAGATCCAGAAATTAGGTAATACCAGAAAGCACACACCTGGAAGCACTCCTTAGACTGAGGGATGCCAAAGTTGGCTAAAGTGGGAGCTGAGCAGCATGTATTTGTTCTGAATAAGCCCTTTGGATGGAATTAATTTACTTAACTACAAAACAAACAAACAAACAAAAATATCAGCTTGTCCTGTCTGGTCTACTCTAAAGGAAAAGAGATTCACCCTTCCAGAATAAAAACTAATTTATCCTGAGCTAAATGACTAAACTAGATCAGGTGAACTGCCTTTACAGTTTGTAGCTGGGAACCTATAAACACCCAGTGATTAGAAGAGCTGCCTAAATTGCTTACTTGCTCAATGCCGAGCATGATGCCTCAAATTCAGACAGATCAACTTAGATGACATAAATGACACATTAAGTTTTCAACATGTAATTCTAATCTCCTTAGAGCAAATTTTACCTCTTTTTATGAGATTTTATTATTATTATCATTATTATGTTAAAAAGAATAGGATCTCCAGCTTCTGATATGTCAAATTAAATGGTGCTTCACGGTCATGCTATGAAGAACAAAAATATGTATTTATTCAAAGACATCACTTGCAGAAGGCTAATGTTTTCATACTAAAGAAAAAAGGGAAATAATTTACATCAATAGTCTAAGTTGAGCCATTATCTGCCTCTTCTTCAGCACAATGAATGTGTACAATAAATCTGAGTAAGTTTTTAAACACCAATAGAAAATGTGCTACCAAAAATACAGAACCTACCAGACATGTTCTTAGTATTTGACATTTCCTTTAAAGCTTCACTGCCTGAATTGCAATGGCAATGAAAGCTCTTCTGGCATTTGGTAAAATCATATCAACAAAGCTAAGTGAGCTTTTTTAAATGTCAAAATTCCAGAGCCTGAACTCTATTTGATGTTCAGAATATCTCTCTCTTGTTTTGCAGAGACATTTCAAAATTCTTATTTGAAATTCTAGCAATTTACATACTCTAGACCCATTACATGATCACATCTGAAACTTTGGTATGTTAACTGTATCAGGGTAATAAAGGTATGCTTTTTATGTAAAGGTATGTGTTTTGGAGATTTTATTAAAATTTATGCAAGCCAGATTGGTCTAACGGTCTAACTATACTTGTTAGCAATGTTGTTGATTACTATATGCATAAAAGGAAATATCAAGCATCTTATTACCCTTATCATTTGTCCCTAGCTTTGTCCTTGTAGTGTCATTGTCTTATAAACTCTTTAAGCTAGGCCACTGAAACTGCATTTCAGGTTTCATCTACGTTCAATGCATGCAAATAAACAGGACATAAGAAGAAAGATACTATGCATTAGTAATTGCCACCTGCTTACTCTAGAAGTGCAGCAGAGCCAAACAGCCAGCCAAGTCCCACTTTTCAATACAGAATGGCGCCTAGCTCTGGAGTATTTGATGACAGCTGCTTGACACATAATCGTTTTTCAGTGGTGCTTTGGAAGTTTGAGGGATTGTTCAGAGTTCACAGTCCAAAAAACTGCATACCTCTTAATGCTGTGAGCTCCTGGAGCTCCCCTGTTTTTGTAGGAAGGTAGACCTAGCCTGGCAAACTTCCATGTGCTTGTCCAATAGAATTTCCAAGTATCTTTGATTCTTCCTTAACCTGATATTCTCTGTGTTGGCTTCCTGCATTCACACTGTTTTCTGCAAAATACCCAGTTCCTGTTGAGAAGTTTACAGATCTGCATACCAGAGAAAAAGATTTGGATTCTCTTTAAAGTTGATTTCAGTCTTCTGTGCACTTTACTACGAAGGACTTTATATCTATCTTTACTGGTTTCATGCAGCTTTGGTTTTGTTTCCAGTAGCAACTTTTACATGAAATGCTCTACAAAACCCAGAAAAAAGTCATACTGAAAATACAGATAGAAAAATGACAAACTAAACCACTATGAAACATGTGTCATTAAAAAGAGAAGATCCTCAAATATTGCTTCTGAGAAAGATCTCTCAGTAAGCCTGACACTAACAGCAGTTTCTGGTTTTTTTACAAATATAGTGATCCTTTTGGGCTGAAATCTGCAGACCATTGTGATAGGCACAGGTAAAGCCCAAACACTGAATTGCAGGACTTAAGGATCCTGGGCTACAAGCAGTTGATGGTCTTTCAGGACATTCTCCATGACCTTGATCCTCCAGTGTGAGTGTTTACTCAATTTCTTTTCAGGATTTGGCGTAATAGACAGCTGATGCTGAGGCCTGATGTATGCTGAGAGGAGCACCATTAGGTCAAAGTGAGAGCAACACCCACACAGAACACATGGATTGGAAAATAGAAGAGCTATTCTGCAGCCATTTTCACCTGCAGCTGTCTGCATCATCTCCTAGATTTTTGCAAACTAACTTCTTTGTAGTTTCTTCAGAATGCCCTAACTTAGGGAAATTATATTGACCCAACTATCAAAGCTGGAAGGTACAAATACCTCAGGTTACCCCAAAAGTTTTTGATGTAGATCCAACAGCAGCTGGCCCGGTGAGGCTTTCGTGCTTCCTGCTGTGATGGTATAGGGGATGCCCATACATTGATGGAGGAGGGAGGATAAGCACTCTCACCATTGGCTAGGTAAATGTTTTGCTCATAGTTCTGTGAGTTAGAGAATTTGTGAGTTACTGCAAAACTTGTGTGTTATTCAAGAATGTGTGGTGAATTTGTGAATTAATGAAGCAATTAATTACACAATTCATGTGTTAGATGAGCTTGCACAAAAGGGATTGAGCCCTTGTTTGATTTGTTTCTTTACCTAATGAGCTCGTGAAATAAAGTTTAACTTACAGAGTTGTCCTATAAATTTGAGCTATCCAAATGGACCGTGACAGCCAGTCATTTAGTTCACCTTAGCACACTGTTCATGACTGAGACTCCTTTACAGACTTCATACTGGAAACTACAATAAAACATAACGAGAGTGGCCTATAGCCTGAGGCAGCATCAGGACAAAGTGTGCGCTCCCAGCTGGTAACAGGGAAACTCCTATCACAGAATTGCAGAATCACAGAATGGTTGAGGTTGGAAGGGGCCTTGGGAAGTCACCTGATCCAGCCACCTAGAACAAGTTGCCCAGGATGATATTTAGGCAGTTTTTTAACATCTCCAAGATTGAAGAACCCAGAATCTCCCTGGACCGCCTGTGCCAGTGCTGGGTCACACTCACAATGAAAGTTCAAGCAGAACCACCTGGGCTCATAGCTTCTTGTCCTGTTACAAGGTACCACTGAAAAGAGCCTGGCTATGCTTGCTTTACACCAGGAGTCCTCAAACTACAGCTCGCGGGCTGGATACGGCCCCCCAGGGTCCTCACCGGTCCCCGGTATTTACAGACTCCCCCACCCCACCCCACCCCTTCCTGCCAGGCGTTGTGGGGGGGAACCAAGCAGCCGCAGATGGCTGCCTGCCACTTCATCCACACGCCGGCCCCCTGGTTAAAATGTTTGAGGACCCCTGCTTTACACCCTCCCTCCAGGTATTCACATACACTGATAGGATCCCACCAGAGCTTTTTTCTTTCCAAGCTGAATGGTCCCAGCTCACTCAGTATCTCTTCATAGGAGAGATGCTCCAATCACTTCATCATCTTCATGGCCCTTCACCAGGCTCCCTCCAGTAGCTCTTTCTCTCTCCTGTACGGGGGAGCCCAGAACCAGACACAATACTCAGGTGTGGCCTCAGCAGAGCAGAGCAGAGAGGCAGGTTTGCCTCCCTGAACCTGTTCTGGCAACATTCCTCTCATGCAGCTCAGGATTCTATTACTGTTCTTTGTGGCAAGGGCATTTATGTCATGTTGCTATCTCATGTTTAACTTGGTGTCCACCAAGATCCCCAGGTCCTTTTCTGCCAAGCTGCTTTCCCCCCGAGATTTCTGCAAAGCTGCTGGCTCTGCCCCAGTATATATTGGTGCATAAGGTTGCTCCTCCACACTTGCAAGATGTCACATTTCTTGTTCAACTTCCTGAAGTCCTTGTCAGCACATGTGTCCACCCTGTTGAAATCCCCTCGATGACCCTCCTGTATAGCAGCCTCTCCCCCCAGTTTGGTGTCATCAGTAAACTTTCTGAGGCTACTCTCTGCCCCATCATCCAGATAATTAAAGAAGATGTTGAATAGGTTTGGATCGAGCATTGACCCCTAGGGTACACTGCTAGTTATTGACCCCCAATGAGACTTTATGCCAGTGATCAACACCCTCCAGGTCCACCTGTTCAGCCAGTTTTCAATCCACCTTCCTCAGCATAAACGTATTTTTGGTAGATCTGTTTGGTAGATTTGCAGCATCTGCATGGTAATTTTGGGTATCATAGTGACACTCTAAATCTCTGCGTGGGTTAGCTCCAATAATCCAAGGGAGAGTTTTGAAGAGATATAACTCCTACTGACCTTTTTAAAAGAGCTGACACTAGACTCACAAAGAACTTCAGTGTAACACTGAAGATTTTTTTTTTCTTTGAGTATCAGACCATGTATTTTTAGTTTCATTTCCCTCTATTCTACCTTAAATGATTCTTGAACTTTACTTTCCTGCCAAATAGCCAGAGTATCCATATCTTTGATATGGTTGGATAATACCTTCCTCTGCTCGGCCCTCATATACTCCATCCCTTCTGTTCAATTTTTTTCCAAGCAGTACTATGCAGTACTCCCAGAATATCAGCCCTAATAGCAAAATAACAGGAAGTAAGTTTACCTTATACAAAAAGCTATCTTTCAATTGGTACAAAAGTCTCTCAAACCAGTAAAAATATTTTTCTTCTTTTTTTATTAAAAAAAAATATATTAGTGTGCAACATCATTAGTCACATATCTTTTCTCCAGTGCTATATTTTAAAATGTACTCAGTTTAAATAGCAAGATGGGGGGAAAAGTCCTTGTGAAACAGAGAAAATATACTGGAAGTACACTGGAAAGACACAATACAGTAAGAAGTACTTTAGGTGGAATATGAATTCCTAGTGCCTGAGAACTGATAGAACAATAAAAGGGAAAGTCCTTTTATTGGAGCAATCAGCCTAGCTAAGCTTGAGCCCTGCAGCAGCATCCCAGGGAAGCAGTGAGGATAGCAGTGGGAGACTCCCTGCTGCGAGGGATGGAGGCTTCTATCTGCCAGTCTGACCGGCTGCTTAGGAAGGTTTGCTGCTTGCCAGGGAGTCAGATCTGGGACTTTGTGGAGGGACCGCTAGGGTCTCTCCGCCTGCCCACCAGACAGTTATGCTGCCATTTAGAGGGATCTCACCAGCCTGGAGAAATGGGCAGAGAACCTAGTGAAGAGCTACAAAGCAAAGTGACAGGTCCTTCACTTGGGGAATAATAACCTCGTGCACTAGTGCAGGGTGGAGACTGACCAGAAATGACTTTGCAGAAAAGGACCTGGCAGTCCTGGTGGACAAGAAATTCAAGATGAATCAGCAGCGCATCCTTGGAGCAAAGAAGGCCAACAGCTTCCTGGTTTGTGCCATACGGAGCATTAGCAGGAGGTCAAAGAAGGTGGTCCTTCTCTGCTCAGCACTGGTGAGACACATGGAGTGCTGTTTCTACTACTGGCCTCTCCATGGAACCAAAGCAATATGGACATACTGCTCCAGCAAAGAGCAATGAAGATGATCAAGGGATTGTAGCATCTGACAGGCAAGGAGACGGTGAGAAAGCTGGGACTGTTCAGCCTGGAAAAGAGAAAGTTCAGGGGAAATCTTATCAATATGTATGAGTACCTGATGGAGGGAATAAGGAAGATAGATCCAAAATCTTCTCAGTGTTAATTTGTGGAAAGACAAGGGGCACCAGGCACAAATCAAACTACAGAAAATTCCACTTGGACATCATAAATGAAAACTTCTTTACAGTGTGGCTGAGCACACAGTATGGGAATAGACTCCCAGAGTGGCTGTGGAGCCTCAATCCTTAGAGAGATTCAAAACCCAAAATGGGCACAGTCCTGAGCCGTCTGCTCTAGATGACCTTGTTTTGAGCAAGGGGGCCGGACCAGGTGATCTTCAGAGGCTCCTTCTGACCTCAGTTCTTCTGTGATTCTATAATTCTATTTCAAGATGTTTGCTTTTATGAGTTTACCTGATAGGACCTTTTGTGGACTTCATTATCCTAATAAAACATTAAGGTAATAAACCATTAACCTTTACAATATTTGAGCTAAATTGCTGTAAAGGTATTTCAGTTATCTTTATAACCTCGTAGCGAAATGTGCAGTGTTACTTATTGCCACAGTAAGACCCTGTTGTGGAACACTTTGCAAAGAGCAACTTTTATTGCTGACCACAGGCGTGTCTCAAGACTTCACATGACCAGAGAGCTCTGGTATACTACACAATGTTGTTATAAACTGACAAACTCCCCCAAAGACTGAGTTCTTTCAGAGTAAATTTTCATGAGGCTTATGACCTTCCATTTCTGAAAAAAACTAAACAGATTTTTTTTTAGCATTTTTAAGTCTCGTTTGTAGCTGAAACAAGAAACTCCCAATCGTAATTTGCTTAAGTAGCAACAGCACTGATAGATCAGATTCTAGCTCCATGTGAGATTACACATATATTTAAGAAAACACATCGGGCAGTTCATGTAGCATTTGCATACCATTCAAAAATTACTTGGATACCCAAGGCGGTAGAAGCCCTTGTATATAAGCTATATAGACTGCTCCTACTAAAGGCCTGACCGTAAGGGAAGAGGAAAGAGCACTTTCTTTCATTAGCCATTACAATCCAATGCATGCAGAAAAGGGTTAAAAATAACTTTAAAAGCAAAAGAAGAGAAAGGAAGGCATTTTGGCAATTTCTTAATCATTCAGTTTGTTCCTCAGCTGGGTAAGCTACAGTTATTAATATGTCATTCATCCCACAGCACAGTAGTACATCAGTCTGGTAAAACCTGTCAGCCAGTAGAACAGTATGCCCTGGATTCTTCAGACCATTTGGCCACTGGTTTGGCTTTTTTCAGTTAAACTGTACTTAAGTTCATGTGAAGTGTTAGACATTCCAGCATCAAAGAAAATAGATCTCAAAGACAACTTCAAGAGTTTATCATACTTTCCCAGGACAGGATCACCTCCACCTTATTCAGCCTTGGAAGTTCTCTGCCCAGACTGTTCTTAAAAACTTCCAGTAATGATAATTCCACAGTCTCCCTAGACAGTCCTTTTCCGTGATTTATGGTTGAAAATCTTTTCCTAATACATAATCTAAATTTCCTTTGCTCTAATTTAAGACCATTACTTCTTGTTCTATCCAAGGCTGACACAGAGAACAGATTATTCCTTTCCTCTTTGTAACTACCTTTTGCATATCAAAGAGTGCTATTTTATATCCCTCCCAGTAATTTTTTTTCTTCAAATCTTATCCTTTCTTCAGAGGTCATGTTTTCAAGAACTCTGCTCATTTTTCTTGCTCTTTTCTGCAATTTCTCTTATAAGCACCATTTTATAGTAATACAATGTTAAGATGATGAATTTTAAAAGTTGAAATCCTTTTAATTTGGAAACCTGACATTGTGTGAATGTCTAGTTTCACATTATTCTAGTTTCATAAGACAATTTCAGGGGCATACTGTGTAATAAATTTCAAAATAATAGCTTTAAGCTTTATGAAGTTAAGTCACTCCTGGATTTAGCCGCAATGGTTTCAGGTGTTGCTGATCCCCGTAGTCAATACCTCAGCCACTCAAGCTGTCAATCCGCACCTCAGCTGTAGAGTTTGCCCTCATAAATCAGCCTGTGAATGGCAACGGTTGAAATATGAGTGCAGATTCACTTCTGTCAGCTTTTTCTATGACAGCAGTAACCTTCAGCAAAGGGGCAGAATGAGCAGCTAAGAGGCTGCAATGCCTTACGTACCACAGCTGTTCCCTTCCGTGTGTGCCTTGGGGGCCTTTTAGTAACCCTAACTGAATCTATCGTGATGTATTCCAAAATACTACCCTTGCCCGGGATAGGTGTTTGTCACCTCCCTGAAGGCTGATCACTGCACAGAGCAGTTGTGGTCATCAGCTCTGATAATCTGTCAGCCGCTGGCCCAGACAATTCCTTACACAGGAGAGCTACTATGACTAATGGAAATACGACTGTTCAGACCATGTTCCAGCAGCGTCCTTGTGTAACAAGAGAGCGTGATCACCTGATGCAACTGTCATGAAGAACTGGGCTACAGACACACTGGGGGATCTTTGCTGTTCCAAAACACTGAGAAAATTTCAGACTCCCAGGAAAAGGGAAATCAGATTTGCAGGAATGGAGGGACCGAAGCTCCAGTTTGATGCAGAGGGGTAGTGGGGGGAAAGGTGTGAGAAAAAATATTTTTAAACAAATATGCTACTACCATAAGCTGAAACAGTATTAATGATGCCATAGTGTTAATGATATTGTCTTGTTCTATTATCACTATACAAACAATTCTACAAAAAGGCTCAGGCCTCAAAGAAAGGTCAGATGGGTCAAATGTGTCCATCCGTTATCTCTCTTTTTCCCTGTTCTCCTCTCATTACCTTGTGCTGAAATGTTTTCTGGTCACCCGATCTATATAGCTTTCAACACTATACCCCCTTTTTTTGAACGGCTGAGGTTAATAGCTAGTTGGACTTATTCTGGAAGTAATCTGTTATTAAACGGGTACAGTCCATGAACATGGGGAAACATCAGCCAAGTGATGCTTAGGTAAGTTTTCTTACCCTAAAATAAGAATTTACCAGAATAAGTCACTCAGCAGTTACCTGAACTTTGTTTAAAATAAGATATTTCTCTTTCATTACAAGCCAGTGAAGCACTTGCCTTTGGCTACTATTGCTTAGTGCTATATTAGAGTAGTATTTATTCACATGAATGCTGCAATTTCCATTCTTCCCTCTGAAACTTTTGCCTATCCAGTTAAACTTCCTACTGAATTACCTCTTTATATGACCCACTTTCTTCACTGCATACCATTTCATTGCTTTCAGCCCAGATCACAGACTGCACTTAGTCTTATCTTCTGAAGAGTTTGCAACAATGACCTGCTTGAGGTGGATTTAAGAAGTTAATTCAATCACTAAAAAGGAAATTAAAAAATTACATTGTTTAAAACACTAAATGGACATTTCTGCAAGAGTCTGATTCTTAGAGCTCTTACTTGATCATTTCTCAAACCAACTAACTTTGACATTAAAGGGAGTTTGCCTAGCAAAAGGAGGGGAAGCCTTATTGTCTGTCTTCAAGTGAAAGAACCGTTATTCCAATATGTATGATACTGTCTTTTGAAAAGTTTTCATCAGATTTTGCTAGAACAAGTTGAAAGGTACTTGTATGAACAAGAGCAGCACAGAAACCAAAAGCTTTAGGATAATTCAATCTTTTTTTGCTATCTGTCAGTATTAATATAGTAGTTCTTTCAAGTGATATAGTGGAAGGGTATACGTAAATCCACTTCATTCCTTGCTTTTGTTAGAGTACCTGCTTCCTGAATAACGCCTGCATATAAATACCTGACAGGAGAGAGGAAAGATGGAGATGAAGCTAGACTTCTCTCAGTGGTAACTAGTGAAAGGAGAAGAAGTGATGGGCATAAGCTGAAATATATAAGATTAAACTTAAACATAAGGAAAAGGTTTGACCACTCTCACAGTGAAAAACACTGGAACAAGTTTCCCAGAGAGGTTGTGGAGCCTCCACCCTTGGAGATATTCAGGAACCAGCTGGACATGGTCCAGGGCAATGTGCTCTTGGGGACCCTGCTCTGAGTAGGGGGGTTGGACTAGGTGATCTCTAGATGTGCCTTCCAGCTTCACCCACTCTGTGATTTGGTGATTCTATATATGGCATTCAGGTGTGCAATTCATATTTGGCACTTCAAGTTATGGAACCCTGGGTAAAATGCATCATAACATATGATACAGTGTTTCATTCAGGGATTTAATCTTCTCTTACACTCAGCGATCACATCTGCAGCCCTCAAAATAATATGTGTGTCAGAGAAGAACCATACCAGGTGGTCCTATTCCTTCCCTCCCACAGTTGTCAGTAATTAACACGTGGTTGTACATTTCTGAACAGAGGATGATCTTTCACGTCCTCTTAAATGTTGTTCTGTAGTGGAGAGGCAATATGGCTCGTGTATTTGGGATGCTCAGAGAGATGGGTTCAGTTCCCTGGTTTGCTACTTGATTTGTAAACACTGAATTTTAATGATGACCACTATATCTATGATAAAGTATCAGCACTTCTCATTATCAGATTCTGCTCCTTGAAGGCCTGTGAGGACACATGGGCTTTCAAGCACTGCTAGAGTAAACTGATGCCAGACTCATGGCATTGAACAAGAAGTAAAATGAAAAAGGCAAAAAAGGTCAGCTATTATTTCCATTTTCACAACTTCAAGCACAACTAAAATGAAAGACAAATTTAAGGAAGTGTGCTGCTAACAGAAGAGGTATGTAAAATAAGTACAGTAAAGTATGTGATCATATTGATTCACCAGCATGCACCATTGGCATTAAACTGCCATGAGACCAGTGTAACTCATTATGATCATGGATTTATAAGCATTTTACATAACTGTTACGTGTGGTCCGTAATTTTAAGGTTGATAAAATTCATTCTGTTATCGCATTCTCTACATCTTATTTGTAATACGTTGAATAAAGAAATATTATAAAACACATTGATTTTTTTTACCTTCTAAGTGGTCCTTTACCTCTCACAAAAATGCTTTCTGCAGAACATGCAAAGTAGTACTATACTCAGAGAGAAAATAATGGATTTTTCTGTTGATCCTGCTGATAGGCATTCACGAGCTTGACTGTTGCTCATTGCCATAACTGTTGACCTGACACAATCACACACATTACAATCAAAAAATGAACCTTTTAAGATATTAAACTTGTATCATCCACTAGGGAACTATTTCTTCTATTACTGAAATTAGGTGAAATAACAATGTTCTCTCTTACTGTCTAAAATTGATTTGAAAATGACGAGTAATCACACAAAATGATCTGAGATTGCACAACTAAATTCTAAAATGTTTCAATAGAACAGAGATATTTTCAGCAGTAAGCACTTTCCAGGGAATTTGGAACCCATAATATGTTTTCAGACCAAAATAATGCAGGTATAGACTGTAGAACGCAGTCTTTCTGAAGTCCCTGTGCAGATTACTCTGTCAGGAAAGTCAATAGGAATTTTGTTTTACAGCAGATGTAACTGAGATGAAGTAAAAATCAAATTCTTCTGTCGTTGTTCTATGATCCACCAGCTTCAGGACAGTGAAGCAGACTTAAATCTGGTTTCCCATGATAAATCTTCTTAACTAAAAGAATCTGAGTCTGAATGCCTCTTTCATTTTACTTCAGTTTACAAATCTTGAAGATGTTGCTTATTTACAGTGTCTCTGGTGCTGATCAAATAGCAGGGAATAAATATTTGTCATGACTATGTTAGATGATAAGTATTTGTTGGTCTTAAAAGTATTTGGGACTTTTGTCTTCATATTATATGAATAAAAAATTGTTGTATTTATTCTGCGTCTGCACACCACAGGTTCATTCTGCCCAAGATGTTCTCTGTGTGTCCAGTTGCTGATGAAGTCCCACCTTTCCCTGATGGAGTTCTACTAATCATTTCTGTTCCACGTAATCTTTTTTCTGAAGATTTAATCTGAACAGAAGGACTTTCAGAATATACAGGCCTGTTAAATCAATGGGAAACATGTTATTTCCAATCCTGAAGAATCTTGCCAGTCTGATGAAGACTGTAACTCATATTTAGTTTCTCCTAAATCCTAGAGTGGAACCTACTTGTACAGCAACAAGATGCGAAAGTAAACCCTAGGCTGAATTACGATGCCCATCTGAAAAACAGCTGGATTATCTTCTTTCCTGAGCACATTCCAGATTTGATCATGTGTCTAAGTCAGTAAAAGCAAAAGAATCTCCAAAATAGGATTCAAACACTGCAAATCAATTATCTATAACAGGTGCCTGAAATCATATGCAGTACTTTTAGAACTTGATATGGCAGAGTTAAGAGCATTGTGGTAGGCATTTCCAGGAAGCATTTGTAATTTTGTCTGACAGAAAAAGAGAAAAGGAAAATGGAGTAAAGAATGCCTATTTTACAACAATATTGATTGTATTTGTTAAAGTACATAATTGTTATAATAATGGTTTACAATTACAAGGCAGGAAACCCAAAATCTTTTGTTCTTTCAAAGTACTGTTGTTTTAGATACTAAACCAACATCATAGCAAAGAAAACTGGAAATTACTTCAGTTCTGCATCTTCATGTGGAAGGAAACGTACTGTTGCAAGATAAATTTTCAACCACCAGGAGATACAGATTGTAACTTACTAGAAACAATACTCTGCAATGTATCTGGTTTTACATGGTCATCGCTGCAGGTATTGCGAGGTGCACAACTCCAGGACTGTTTGTTTACACCTAGACTCATGGAATCCCTAGGTTCTACCACACACAGTACTCTAGTAGCCAGGGCTGACTTCCAGGGGGTACAACGAAGTCTTTTCCCATCAGAGCTTTACCAAGGGTCACCTGAGTAAAGATTTTCCAAGTTGTTTTCTTCTCAGTAAGTGCGAATGGGGCCTGTGTAGATCAGCAACAAACCCAGCACCTTAGCATATTGGCAAATGAAGTGTAAACCAGGACCAGAATATTCTGCCTCTTCAAGTGGCCCTTGCTCAGAGGGGAGGGCCCTTATGAGCTCAGAAGCTTTAGGGCCACCACAGTTAAGGTCTAAGTTCCAGGCACCTGTTTGCACCCAGCAAATCTGACTTAGACATCCAGTTTTCTACAGGAAGTACTTAAAAGTGTCACCTGAAAATGGGTTTATATAAAAAATGTATTGAGCAGAGCCTGAAATGAATTTACAGGGTATAATTGGGAAAGTTGTGTTTTAAATCTTCACCATCTCCTGGACTTAGGAATCTTCCAGGGGCCACCCTCATCCTATTCATAGCCTACAGCTATGCTTTGTCACCTGGCACCGGCCGTCTGTCTTCATCATCCAAGGAAGGGAACAGTTTTCTTCTTTTCTTACTCTAATATGGGATGTCATAAACTAGCAAGTATCAAATGGCAACAAGTGTATCGCATCTCAGCTCAGTCATACTAACTGCTGTGTGACGGGTGAGATTTTGAAAATCAGCATACTGGACACAGTTGTCTCTAATTCCTTTCTGAGCCTGAGTCTCGCTGCACTTATAATGCAGTATTTTATGCTACAGTCACATTCCCATTGACTTCAATCAATGAATGTTCAGATCTCAGGATCATGTGCTGATATTAATTTTTCCCAGCATCCTTCCTCACTAACACAGATTCTGTAAAAAAATAGTGGAAGAGATTTTAAGTGTAAAACTTTTACTTATATACATCTCTGACAAAACACCCCATTAAAGTATATAAACTACACATGAGTAGAGGAACTAGACATGATGCATTACTTCTTATGTATTTCTGGAGGATTTTTCACACTTGCTTATGACTAGAACATTATTCAGGAATACAGTAATAACAGCGGCCTGGATTGCCTTTTTGTTATAATACTATTCATTCAACCATGGTATCCCGTATAAATAATAATTAAACAAAAACAAAAAAACCCTCAAACATATTCCTATGTCAGAATTTTTAGTTTCCAGAGGGTCCTTATTTCTGACATTGGAAATACCAGCCTGTGTTTCAGGAGAGTCAATCACCTATATTGCTAAGTATTCTTTCCCATCTTGACACACTGACTACCTTCGCAATGAAAGGGTCCGATGTGTTATCCAGTTCAGGGATAATAAAAATGCTTAGACACTCAGCTGACTCCTTACAATCGTTCCTTTATACTACGTATGTTTTTGTGAGACCTTTTTCCTTTTGAAGAATTATGTACTTATTGTATTTAATACTCTTGCTCTTTCTGACAGAAATCCTTGACAGAGCTTCTGAATCCCACAGAATTAAAATCTAGGAACAACTTACTGCTGAACTGAAAATGGACCGATCTAGATAACTAGCCTTCCTTAAATGCCTCATGACTATGTTGATACAAAACAGAATTAACTTTTTACCCATGGACAAAAAGTACTTTGTCCAAAATGTGAGTTTATCTAACCCTTAGATATTTACCTACTGTGCCAACCTATTGTGTGTGTATACATATGCTGTATTAGGGGTCTTAAACAGAAAAATAAAGTGGAAGGCCCCCAGAAACGAATGTAACCCTCCTACTACTAGCATTTTGTCAAGAGTATTGCTATAGTGGAAACCTGATTCCAAAATCAAATCAAACCCTATTTATTTTAATATTTATTTTACACACTTCTGTTTCAGAATTGTTTGCTGTTGCTCTGGTTATGAGATTGTGAATAAAAAAATAGATTATTTACATGAGCGAACAAACAACAGTGTTCATTGGCATGCTTGCACTGTCTAGCCCTATTTATTTCTTTAATGAAATTTTCCCAGCAAAGTATTTGAGTTAACATTTAAAAATTAGCTGCCTTGCCTCTGCAGGTTTTCTCTACATATCCTGGATTAGAGGGTTTATCTATATTAACTTTTTAAAAGCTTCATATTATGGATTGACCTAATACATAGTCATAATTCTTTCAGGACAATTATGATGTATTATACCAAGCATGTGCTTGCTGGGGTCTCCATGTGTGGTTCTAGAAAGAATACGACTTATTATGTCAACATTTTGTCTTATTAATCTTTTATAAACCATTAGTTTTTAATTGTGCCATTGAATTTCAAGGAAAAGCTTCCAAGAACAAAACCACTTTACATACAGTTAAAGCAATTTAGAAGATTACAGCATAAAGAAGATAACTTTATCATCATTTAATATGAGGATGGCAAGAGAAAGAATCTTCTGTCAGTTTTCGATACTGTATTATTTTTCAGCATCAGAACAGCAGAAGCTGTTTTAAAATCAATTCCCAATGGCTGGTAGGAAGATTCTTACTAAAATTAAATGGTGTTGGATAAAGCTACACATCTTAGTTTAAATAAGAAGATATATGATAAAATATAAAAAGTAATAATAACTGTACTTTACATGTGCAAATAAAGAAAAGGGAGAATCAAGGAAATACAGATAAAAACATTCCTACAAAACACAGCCTTTCCAGCTTCCTAACAGTATACCACTTAATAAAAATCTACCATTACGGTTCATCTCATCTAACTACACATGACTACAGGTTGGCAGGTGGTCTGAACTGATCATGTAGGTTCACTGTATAATCAAGAGAAAGAAAAGTGTCTTCCCACCTGTGCTAGACATATGTTTTAGGATAACACATATCTTAGAGGTTCTTACCCATCCAAAAAGAAGAACCTTAAACTAGTGTAGAAAAAAAGAATTAAATTTTACCTATTTAATGTTGGTAGAGATAACACATATGATTCCTCCTCAGCTGCAGGAATACTGCACTTTTCAATCACAAATACACTAGTCTAAGGCCTTTCTATTTCCTTATGCTTTGCTTTTACTAGCTTATAGTACAGGTCACCAACTTTTTTTGCCATATTTATTTATCTGATTATTTATTTCTATAATAGCTCTTAGCTTAACCTATACAAGTAGTATTTCACATGTTTAGTAAATTTTGTTTCTTATACTGAACAAGAAGTTGCAGTATTTGTAGAATCTTCATGAAAATATTTAATTTCAGTTAATAATATTTATTTTTATTAGTCTTCATAAGATTCACATTAAAAGGACCTACTGGACATCAAAATGGGGACTACAGTTTAGTATGTTCTTAAGTGAATTCGTAAGAGGTAATAAGCATGTAAAATAAAGATTGTTAGGATCCCAGAACTTGGACTTAATAGTAAAAATGTTTTTCTCTTCTCCACTGAACTTGTCATTTTGAAAAATTTGTGGAGAAATTTTGGAAATGTGAAATGAGCAAGAAGTACAGGTGGTGTTCCTTTCCGCTAGTAAGAGACATAAGGAATGGAATGTGCATCCCTTTTGTTCATATGTTTCAGTTAATGGTTTTATTGCTACAGCTATCACGCATTTAGCAAATTAGTGAAACAAAATACTCACTTACCTGAAGAAGATACAAATATGTGCATCCAGCAATATATTAAATGTTTCAATTAAAGAAACATAAATTAAGAACTTTGAATTTCCTTGTACTGTGACTAGAAGTATGCAAGGAATAGACCAGTTCCTTCAAAGACAGATTTCCAATCAACAAGGGTGGATTTTTTAAAAGTAATTATGATAATAATTGCCTAAACCTGACATATTAAATAAGGGGGCTTTGGCAAGAGGGTATAGAGTGATTTTTCTCAAGATTGAGATGGTTAGACAAAACTGCTACTTCTGACAGAAATATATACTGGGAGGTGTTCTACATTAATTACTTTCTGTCTTTAATTTCCTGCTTTGAACCTAACATGTTATAGGGAGGATTTATCTGATGGAATTTATTGAGGTTTTTCTGAGTAATTTCTCTTTTTCTGAGAATGAAAGAAAAAGGTACTTCTACAGTATGGTTAATCTTTCTGAGCGTCTAAAATAGCTTGGATGTTCTGTGCCCTACAGTTCTCTTTGTCACTACAGTGGATGTCTAAGTGGCTAGTTGAAATGGAGGCACCTGCACTACAGATGTCTATAGTCAGGTTAGAAGAATACTACAATAAATTTATTTCTTGCCAGAATATGAAGAAGCTTCTTTTTATAAACTCAGTTGTAATAATACAATAATTAATTGACACTGTTTTGCTAAGAATTTCTCATTTTAACATGTACCCATAAAGAAATTAAATGAATGTTCTTATGTGTTGTCATTATTTATGAGGAGCTTCCACCAAAAATCACTAAGAATATATAATTTTCAGTTCCAAGGTCTGCTATTCTCTAAAAAATTTCCATTACGAATTAAGCACTATTCTTGGAGATGGAGAAAGGCAAACCAAAGATCCAACCTTTTTTTTTTTTTTTTTTTTTTCCTGGAGTTGCAAGTAGTAATGTTACCCTTACAAAACAGTCATGAGATGAGAAATGACTGAATATTGAGTCATTATTCAATAGTGTATATTGAGTCTACAGGAATTAATATAGGATTGTGGGTTTTTTCCCCTTACTTTGGGAGACAACACAGAATTTGCAGTCAACATGGTCACTTGGCAAACTGCAATACAATTCATCTGCTAAGCAACAGCACAGTAAAGAAATCGGTTACAAAGGACATTCACAGCCTTAGCTGAACATTTGCCTTTTCAGAATGAGAAATGTTTTGTTGCCTTCCTCCCCAAAAATGAACTGGGAAGAACTCTCTTCTTTATATACTTTCTGAATTTTTAACTTCTTTTTTCCCACTCTGCATGCTCCCTCCACCTACTTTAAAAATAAAACCAGGAAACTGAGGCTTAAAACAATATTTTTACTCTAATTTTGATTTTCACAAGGTTGAAAATTATATGAATTAGTATTAATTTCTTATATACAAAATGTCTTCTAATCTTAACAATAATACAAAAGTGATTTAGTTCTCACATTAAGAAATGGAAACATCTGATGTGTGCAAATTAAATCTATTGCATTAAAGCATAAGCAACAGTAATGGTAGTAAAAATGTAATGCCTTGCAATTCATGTATAAGATGGTATTCTTCATATTTTATGACTAATCATTAAAGCAGAAATTTAAAATAATAACATGCCCTGGTTTCAGCTGGGATAGGGTTAATTTTCTTTTTAGTAGCTGATGCAGTGCTGTGTTTTGGATTTAGGATGGGAATAATGTTGATAACACACTGACGTTTTAATTGTTGCCAATTAGTACTTGCCCTAAACCAAGGACTTTTCAGTTTCCCATGCTCTGCCAGTGAGCAGGTACACAAGAAGCTGGGAGGGAGCAGAACCAGGACAGCTGACCTGACCTAGCCAAAGGGATATTCCATACCACAGAATGTCATGATCAGTATATAAACTTGGGCAAGGAGCTGCCAGTCGCTGCTGGGGGGCTGGGGGGGCATGGGTCAGTGAGTGGTAAGCAGTTGTATTGTGCATCGCTTTGGTTTTGGATTTTTTCACTGTGGATTTTATTTCCCTCTCTCCCTCTACTCTTCATTTTAATTATTATTGTTCTTACTGCTGTTGTTATTATTATTACTTTATTTCAATTATTTGACTGTTCTTATCTCAGCCCACAGGTTTTACTTTTTTCCCATTCTCCTCCCTATTCCACCAGAGGTGGTGGGAGTGAGTGAGCAGCTGCATGGTACTTAGCTGCTGCCTGAGGTTAAATCACAACATCATAATAAAATTGCTCTAATAAAATATGTTTTAAAACTGTATTAATGTACAAATAAACATATTAAAAAAAAAAAAAACAACCAACTGCTTTAGCTAAATAACTTTTTCACGTGGTTTCTTTGGAGGGCTAGTTACAGCAAAATCCTCAGGGTGATGCACTATTTTCAGTCTGGATTGTTTTCCTTACTGTCTTTACTTTTGACTGTGGCCATAAAGTCAGTCTTAGTTTAAACCTTATGTTGAAAATTGATACTAACATAGTACCAAGTCGTCTAGAAGCCGGCAGCTCCGTACACATAAAGGGGATGACGAAACATGGATGGCAAGGTAAAATTTGACTAATGGCTAATTCTATTTCTACAGCACAAATGGTTTTGCTGCTGCCAATACTCCTAATAATTCCAATAGAAGTTGCATTCATACCTCTGAAAGCTGAAATTAACACTGACATTGAAGTAACATAGACAGTAGAGAAACATCTTGTATTTCTCAGTTCTCTGACTTTGACATCCGTTATGGAAATAATTTAGAAACCACTGCAGATCATAGCAGTATCTCAAAACTCTATCTCTAGCCTCCATGGTTAAATAATTAATTTAGCTAATTTCTTTCACCTTTAGTTCAAGGCTAGAAGAAATTAAGAGAAGGCAGGCACAAAAGAGTTCCTTAAACTTTCACTGAAATTATGTTGACCACCTACAGCCACAGAAACCTTCCCCAGTAAATGTTACCGAGTGGAGTTTAATGGGGTACTGCAGGAAGAAAGTGCAGACTCCTGGGTGGAAGGTATCCAATCATGTTTTATCTTGAGATACAGAAGGAATCATATTCAGCAACTGTTTTGTAAATTGGCAGTGTTATATGATAATTTTATTTCAAATATTAGAGAAAACTTTATACATTGGAGAAATATAATTTTGTTAATTTGTGGTTTTATTTCAATTTCAGGGTTAAAAGAGCAGGCAATATATGTATGTGACATCTATGCTTGCCTCTACAAAAACTATTACAGTATCTCTGAAAATTACTGTACATAAATGAAACTGCAATTTTTCTTTAAAAAATGCCTGATGTTTGGCTGCCTGCATTTTAGTTAATGTTTTCAAAACACAAAACAATAAAATCCACTGCTAAATGTTCTCATGAAGAGGCTGCTGTGGGAGCAGTCAGCTGACGTACTGTTTATGTCTGATTTCTCTTCATTTCAACCAGTGCTAGAATAATAATATGAGAAAATGCATATACTGTATAAAATGTACAGCTAGGAAGACAAAGGGAAAAATTCTTATCTGATTTATACACTTATACAACTGGAAATATCCACTGATTTCTTTTAAGCTCTTTTAATGTAAGTAAGATCAGAATTTCATCCAGAGGGAAAAGAAGAATTGTAAAATATAAAATAAATACTATTTTTAAGGTAAGGTAATATTCAATAGCTACTAGAAAAAATTAACTATTTGCTTGAAATCTACTGCAAATTTAAAAAAATAATGGTGAATAATTGTTCCTGCATGTTTAAAACTGATGTGATATTTGGAAAATGGATTTTATAAAAGTAGTTGAGATTACATTGGGCTGAAGCTGTACATGAATCAGAACAAAATTTTTGCATATGTACACATTTTTCATAGTGAAACAGAAAAAATAATTCTGTATTTTTAGAAATATAAATTCTACTACAAGTTTGCTCTAGTCTCTATATATTTAGCATTTGAAAGGAAAAAAGCTCCTTAGAAATGTCATGGATAAGGCATATTAAAAAAATATTCTATGACTGCAAGAGAAATATGTCTGTACTTTATATAGAGGGACATGAAAGCAAAAATGAACACTAAAATTGATTTGCCAGTAGGGCTTTATTTCAAACTGGTTTGAGGAGCCTTCTGCCTTTAACTGTACATATTTGTCTTCAAAAATAGAGACACATCTTCCTGACTGCTGCACAAGAGCTAATTTAAGATGTAGAAGGCTCTACGTCATCTTCCCTCAACTTCCAGTTCTGAGCCACTTCTTACAGGGAGATCTTATCAGAGTATATAGAAACCTGAAGGGAGGATGCAGAGAAGGCAGAGCCAGGCTTTTTTTTTTTTTTTTTTTTTTTTTTTTTTTTGTGGTGCTCAGTAACAGGACCAGAGGCAATGGGCAAAAGCTGGAGCACAGGAGGTTCTGCTGGACATCAGGAAACATCTTTTCATTATGAGGATGACCAAGAACTGACACAGGTTTCCCAGGGAGGTTGTGGGGGTCTCCACCCTTGGAAATGTCCAAAAATATGTATAAACATAATGCCAGGCAACTGACTTTAAATGGCACTATTTGAGCAGGGGGTCAGACCAGATGACCTCCAGAGGTCCCTTCCAAATTCTGTGATTCTGTGAGTGCTGTCTCCTGGAAAAAGCAAAAGTGTCCTGAAATTATTCTCTGCATTCCAACGGGTGTCTCTAATACTAGAAGACTGTAGTAGTTCACAAAGACAAGACTGTACAAAGCCAGAGAACTCATCTTAACTTTGCAATATGAAAGAACAAAACAAGCTGGGATAGAAATCTGTACGTTAACTCAACAGTGTCAAAGGGATCTGCACAAAGGATTAGATCTATTGCACCTCCTAATCTGTCTGAAAGTTTGGAATTTCTGAGGAAAACAGAAATTACTTATAAAAGCTTGTGTGATTTTAATGAAGACAGAGGAGAAATTCTGTAGGTAAGTCATCTACCCAGCTTTTACAGTCACTTCTCTCCAGCAGATTTAAGACAGCCCAGATGATTGATTTAAACATGGAATCTGATATTGGAAGATGGAAGTTAGTCATTTGAATGTCTCAGTGACTAACGAGGTCCTTCACAGTAGTGTCTACCTAAAATGTCCTTATCTGGACCCAGTGGGTTTCCTTGGCCCAGACAAGCAGTTTCTCCCCAGCAGTGCATCACAAAGGAAATGGAAAATCCTTACAGGATACTCCTGTAAAGGAAAACTTCAGATTCCACAAATCCTAACTTTTGGCAATTGCCCCAAGTAAGTTTCTTTACAGTACCAGACACTTTTATAGGATCAACATTTAAAATGTGGCTAAATTGAAAGTGAAGTAGTCCATAGAAATATGTAAGCATATGCACATCATTGCAAGGCACGAACAAAATTATTTACAAATTAATTAAAGGACTTCCTGAAGTCTTGTCAGTTTGGGAAATGAACAGAAAGCAGGCAAAAGACAACACAGAATGACAAAGTGGTTGACAGGCTCAGGGACTGTTCACCCTAGGTTTATGGCTCCATCTGGGCTATGTCAGCATAAATAAAATTGTGTGCTGCTCAATGACTGCCCAATGACCTATAAATTGGTAGCCTTATTATTATAGCTCCTGGACAGGTGCCTTCATCCTGTTATCTTTTGTGAAGTTAACCTGAGGAGCTAGAGATTGAAATAAGCATAATTAGCAACCTACTTCTTTTATTACAGAAACTGTGAAGAGTTTAATTTCAAAGGGTACAGTTAGGCATGTTTTGTTCAGGGATAAGAAAGAACAAGGAGTGATGTTTTAAAAGCCACTGTAGACAGTGCTTAGCTAGACTGAGAACAGCTTAAGTAACCAGTTTATATTAAAAATTAAAAAAAATATATTAAAAAGCCAATATGGTTGTCTTCCACTTCAGGATCTTAAGTCTTGTTGAAATCAAATGAAAATACCTAATGATTAGAAATGTGGTTGCAATATGCATAAACACAGCCCTATTCTATTTATCACATGGACTCAGAAGAGTAAAATCAACATGGGAGTCATATTAGTTACAATTTAACAATGAGGAATTCAAAATTTGTTTCCCAGAAAAGAGTTTTTAATGGTCTGTGCTTAAGAATTTGGTGCAGTGATATACTTAAGGTCATTTCAGAAATTTCACTGGCAACAGGTGTTTAAGAACAAGTTTAGATGAGCTACAGAAAATTAAATACTTACAAGAGGCTGAAATGGAGTGTTAGCACCTCATTTAATTCATTCCATCCAGTCACCCAAAAAGACCTTAGCAAAAATGGCATCTCACCCTCTGCTCTTATTATAGGAGTCACTTATTTGAATCTGATCATTAATTATCCTTTGCATTACATATTCCATGCAAGTTTCTTGTTCTCATCTTTAAATACTTCTTTACATCACTTTCCCTTTTGCTCTTAATTCTTCTTTCTGACATTACTTGTAACAATTCCTTTTAGTACTTTCCATCTCATTTTCTTCCTCTGTGCTTCATATGCAATTCATTCATGTATTAAAAAAAACACCCTTTTCTTTCCTACCATCCTAATCCCTCCTCATAATCTTGAATATTTCTCTTGCACATTTTACCAAATGGAAGTTGGTTTCTTTCTTTCTCTTTTAATTTTTTTTCTTTCTTAATTCTCTATGATGTTAATATTTCAATCTCCATGTGATCACTTGAAATGAGACTTTAGACTGCCAGATACAGACCTTCCTCCTGAAATCCTATAAATGTTTAATATGAATAAAATTATTCAAGTACAACAGTATCTTCAAGAGTATTGGCTAGCTGTGTCAGAAGTCCTGCACTCCTCTATGTCAACTTATACTACGCAAAATAAGAAGTAAACATTAAAAGTTACAAGTTAGAACTAAAAATTCACTGGAGTTTTTCAACATGCAGTATTCCCAAGGCATCCTAGTGGTGTCTAATCAGTGGGTTCAAACATCTTCCATCAAAAGCCATCTGGCCATAGTGCTGGGCAACTGGCTGTAAGTGACTCTGCTTGAGCAGGGAGGTTGGACCAGGTGACTTCCAAAGGTCCTTTCCAACCATTTTGTGTGATTCTGTGTACCAAGACATTAAGGACATACTTCTATTTGCAAATTGCATTAATACAAATACTGCTGACTTCAGCAGGAATTTTATGCCTATACATCTAAATGCAGAATTTCATTTTTTAATTGTTTTAATAACACCGGTGTGGCAAACAAAAGAAAAGTCAATAGCATGCATCCCTAACTTGACAAGAACCGGTCCCCAGAAAACCCCAGATATTAATAAAAAACTCAAATCAGATGTTAACAGACATAATTTCAAATCAAAACATTATAATCTAGACCAATTATTTCTGATTTCTACATTCTTCTGAGCTCCAGTTTTAAATACCACCAGAGAGACTCTGGCAATTGCCCTAGAAGCAGAAAGTATTTATAATTCTATAACAATGCAGTACTAGAGACATTTTCAGTATAGTTTTGCAAGCCTGCCTTGAAGGTCATCACATACTTCAAACGAAATGTTATAACCCATCTGAAAGCAGTGTTACATGAAAATCAAAAGGTTCCATGTAAAGACCAGTACTGCTGCAAGTTGCATTTTCCCACCCACGGGGGCACCCAGAAGTTTGGTAATAGGGAGACAGCATTATGCATCTTGATCGGCTGAGTCCTAGAGTGCAAAGCTTAAAAAGGAAAGTGGAGAAATAGAAAATGGAACAAAAATTTCACAAAGCACTGTGACTATGACTGAATAGGCTTAATTCTGTCCTGAAGCAAATTATTTTGATTTTGAAAATTATTTCTTTTAGAACCCGTTGTTTAAAAATAAAAAAAGAGTTTTGAAGAAGAAAAGCGTTTGTCAAAATACCAGATGCACAGTGGAATTAAAAAAAGAGCCAATCAAAATAACACCCAAAAACACCTCCATAATTTCTAGGGTGCGCATGGAGAGAAAGAATCCCAGATATCAAGTCTCAAAAGAAGGGGAAAGGAACAGAATATTTAGAATGCTATTTCAAGTTTTCCCAGTATTTTTGGTTTTCTTTTCTTGCAATTTAGTTCTAAATCGCCATTGCTCCTGGTCATATTAGTCACACCTGAACCAGCAAACTGACCAGTTCCACCAGTTCTTTATATAACATACATGCAGGCTTTTTCTACTGCTAAGCCCTTTGAAAGCAGTGGGAAGAATACAAACTGGGATGGACAAACTGGTTCATGTAAGCACAGAATTAAGGTATGCATCCACAAACTCCAATTCTTAGATACTATACCCATCTCTAAAATCTCCAATGTGAAATATTCTGTAACTGCCAAGGAAAACAACCCCACAAACCAAACAAAACAGCAAACAACCATGATTAATTTTTTTTTCTGGCAGCTATTAAATGCTATAAAAATGTGAACACTAAGGACTTCCAGCTGGTTATATACCTTCAGGAGAAGTAAAAAGGTTAGTGCTAATCAGAAGCTATTTGATTAAATGATTTTTTGTCTCAATTTACTAATAATCTCTACATAAATACTGTTACATTTTTACAAATTTACACTGGCCTCCAAAACAGGGTCCAACTAATCTTGCTAAGAGATTAGAAGCTGGTGCCTTGAAAACTTGTGTTTTTTTCTGATCTCTTTTGTTCCTATAAAGGCAACTGTTAAAGAAATAAAGAACTTCAGGTTTTCCCATAGCTTTCAGCTGTTGGAGCAATCTTTAATATTCCTGTTAAAATTATTTTTTTGCTTGAATCAATTACCCTAGATTTATTACCTGTGGTGTGGTTGTCTCTGCTGATATTAACCTCAGTTTGTTAGAGATAATCATATTCATGTCTTCAATAAACTAGAATATAGTACCTATGGATTATCCTGACCTTCAAAAAATACATCCAACTCTTTTCTTGATTTCATAGGATCATAGAATCATTTAAGTTCAACAAGATTTCCTTCTTGAGGTATGTCCATCCTTCCTGGACTACTTTGTCCTTCAGAGCTGCCTCCCAAGGGACTCTGTCAACCAGGCTTCTGAACATCCACCTAGCAAGGAAACTAGTTTGTTTCTTACTCTAACATAGAGGTGTATAATTGGTGAAGTAATTAAATTTTACAAAACATTGTCCCCTGTTTGGACTCTCCAAGGGGGAGCAGACTGCTAGAATGTACATCATCGTAAAATAATACTCTATGTTAATGTAATTCATCTTCATTCCTTTTTTATGAAAACAGTTTGTGCATTCAATGAACTCACTATCTCTGTTTGTGAAGATATTACAGTGAAAGGTGACATCCTCCTCCTCTTCTTCATTTTATTAAATGAAGCTTTTCTCCATTTATCTTCTGTGTTTACCATGATCAGTTTTATAGAATTAATAGAAAATATATGTAATTTTGAAAAAACAAGTTTAGTGGATCATTGTAATTTTGACCACCTAAAGTTATGCACCAATCTTTTGTCCTATATTTAACAAGTGAAAGGAGAACAATATTTTTATTTTCATTTTTGTTTTGTACTGGTTTTGCATTGTACCGTACTACAATGATGCACAGTATAAACTTAGTGTTGTGGTTTAACCCCACCCAGCAATTAAGTACAATGCAGCCACACATGCACTCCCCACTCCCCAGCCCTGCTGGGATGGGGAGGAAAACTGAAAAAAAAAGAAAGCAAAATATGGGTTGAGATAAGAACAATTTAATAATTGAAATAAATTTAGTAGTAGTAGTAGTAGTAGTAGTAGTAGTAGTAGTGGAATGGGAGATAACAAAAAGAGAAAGAAATAAAAACCAAGGAAAAAAACCCCAACAACAGCAACAAAACAAGTGATGCACAATACAATTGCTCACCACCTGCTGATCGATGCCCAGCCAGTCCCTGAGCAGTGATTCCTCCCCCCAGGTTAACTCCCCCGCAGTTCATATACTAAACGTGATGTCATATGGCATATCCCTTTGGCCAGTTTGGGTCAGCTGTCCTGGCTGTGTTCCCTCCCAGTTTCCCGTGCCCCTCCAGCCCTTAAGGCCCAAGAAACTGTAAAGTCCCTGACTTAGTATAAACACTACTTAGCAACAACTACAACATGAGTTGTATATAAACATATATGTTGATAACACATAACAAGTGTTACCAACATCGTTCTCACACTAAATCCTAAACACATCACTGCACCAGCTACTAGGAAGAAAATTAACTCTATCCCAGCTGAAACCAGGACACTTAGGAACAAAAGCTGCGTTTCTACACAGTGAGTAAATTGACATTCCAACTTTTTAAGATTTTAATAACAAAGCAGTACACCAAAGTCTAATAAACAGAACTTGAATATTTTATTGAAATATGCTTGGAGACCCCAGTCAAGAAGCTTCTTTCCTATGTTTTCAAACTTCCCATTCAATTTTCAGGTAGCATATTAAAATTCAGAATGTTATTAAGATCTAATAACCTCAGCGTGCACATGTTTATATTGAGGTACTATGCAGAAAATCGCTGATTTTTCCAAATCATCAGCATCTCTGTTATCCAAGTTTCTCATAGGACTTTCAGTGGCTTATAGCAAATCATCCAATCCTAATACTGAGTTCCAGAGCAGTTTAGTTCATTTTCCAGAATGAAGCTTTGCAATTTGATCATATGTGTACCAATAAAATTTTAAGGGTTTAAGGGGATTTAAGGGTTAAGCTAAACAGATAACATTTTATTCTCAGTTGCTCAGTATATAAGGTACACAGGAACTTAAAATTCCTTGAAAAATAATCATAAATTTGTATTTTGAGTAAGTCAGTAAACAGCTTGATATAACTGCACAGTCTCTGTATTTGAGATGGGAAGAAAAATAAGTATTTCGTGACGTGGGGAAGGGAATAAAGAAATCTTTCTCATGTGCTGTTGTTCCCGCAGAAAGTCATCTGAACAAGTCTCACTCCATGAGTTAATCAACAGTCAACAGAACAGAGTTTTAAAAATTGAGAAACTTTGCTCTTCCTCAGAGATAATAATCGGTATCCTTCACTTGGGCCCCCAGGCTTACAGACTAAAAGTTTTTAGTCTACTTGAGTAAAATACAAAATTTAATTGAATATAATATTACCCCATGGAAAATCCTGGGGATTCCTTTTCCTGCTCTAGAAAAGCAATTAAATTCAAACTGTTCTCTTATAGATAATAAAACCGAGATGTAGCCTTTACTGATTAACTGAAGATTGTCTAGGTAAGTAGTAGTTTCAGGATAGGGTTTCCTCTACTTAATAAACTTGGTCACGTCCTCATCCAGCAGTGGGTGTAATGGACCACGTTCTGTGTTCGTACAGCACCAAGTATCAAGTTCACTGTTTGCTCAGCATTGATCACATATTGCACTGCAATACATTTTAGAAATAATCATAGTTCTTTCTTCCCAATAACTGGTCACTGTGTACTGAAGTATTCATATGGAAACATAGAGATGAAAATGGGCAGCAAGCTGTAGGTACCCGGAAAGGTGGAAGCTAGGTACGTACAGCTGCCAGGCCTCAGCCTTGGTGTAGAAACACTCTTGCATTTTGATTCTGCTTTGAAATTCCCAGGGAAGTCTGTGATTACTTTCTTTGGGACCGAAATGCTGTCCTCTACCTCATTTGAAACATGTCCAGCCCATTCAGTGTTTTACTGCAATCTACACAGTAAAGATAATGTATATATAATGCAGAAAGGACATCAGCTAATGACCTTTGCTATCAGCACAGGTACCATATTCAGAATTCTATGCACAAGCTTGTATTTCAGTACAACTTTCCTGAATAAGAGCCTTGGTATCATAATGTCACTGGGGTTTTGTGACTGTGTTACTGAAATATTAACTTCATGTTTGAGGACAGCTGTCCACTGTCATTGTACAGTAAATGTAGTTGTCATGGTATGAATGCTGGGACAGTGATTCATACTGCACAAATAAAGCTACTCTTTGAGGGACGAGATGCAGAGCTGAGTCCTTACCTTACATAGGGCTTTACATTCTCTCACAAGAAACATGTAAGGAAGCTTTGTAATTGTGAAGTAAAGCTAAGGTTAACAGCTCCACTGACTGCAAATTAGATTAAATGTGCACATACAACAGAGGAAAGGTCTGAAAAAAGAGTATATGGAAACATGACCTATTTAATATCTATGTAATAGGGTTAGCTTTCAGTGGGGAGAGGAGAGCTTTTTATTACTAAATGGTAGATTTAAAACAACTGTTATAGAAGGGAGCATATACACTATAACAACCTGGACAGATCCTTTGCATTACGGTTTGTTCTTGAGAAGGGCACTAAGGAACTCTTAAGTCTCACAGTTCACCTATGAATTAGGTTGGGAATATATATGGCAAATGAAATGCAACCACATTCGGGGGTGAATACAGCAGCTGCCTGAAGTACTGAGCAACACAACAACACTGAGCAGCACATTGAAATGTGAAATGACTTGAAGAAAACTGAAGGGAAAATTCTGGAAGGCAGAAAGTAATCAAAAGACTAGAAAATTGGCCAGGATGCTGTGTTCAGCATTTCTTAAAAAAGTGGCATGAAAATGTATGTGGCCAGCATTTAGAATTTTATCTGTAATTTTTTTAGAGCAGTAGATTCTTTTTTTTAACGTAGGACTTCCTTTTTGAAGATACCAAAACGTCACCTCTATTTTACAGATAACCAACTTCAGGTACAGGGTCTAGCTTGAAGTCATCCAGCAGTTGTGGGAACACAGCATACATCTCCACAGGTCTCTGTTCAACACGCTGTTCACTATTTCTTATCTAGAGCCCAGTACCCTCTACCTCTAGACATGGGCCTATATTTACTGACTTACAGGAAAGAATGTCAGGCAATTAAATACCAGCCTTACAGTGGCAAGCTGTTCTCTACACACTGCTTCCATCCACTTTGCCTCGCCCCTGAGACTTGACAAAACCATTGCAGCCACACTTTCAAAGATCAGACAGAAAGCGTATGACACAACTAGACAATACATTATTCCAAAAAGCCCATTTACAGATGCACAGATGTGGCTATTAAGAGAAGGATTATGCTTTTACAAAGTGTCTGCAGAAGTTGTTTTTTAAAAAAGATTATGCTTTCCTTGGTGGCTGTGGAACAAGATCTTGTTACCTAGTGGCAGGGACCAGTAGGCAACTCACTGACTTAAAGGCTTGTCACCAGAGTTCATTATAAACACAAAATGGTTTTACTGCACAGAATGACTGGCAAAAAAATACAATTAAAAATACTAACTTAAAGCATAGCCCATCCTTCAAAGACATCTATCTTTTCACCAGCACATAAATATCCTTTATGAAACAGACTAAAAAGCGTGAATGAACAGAACAGTCAAGATGACATTATTGGCTCTGTTCGCACCTCTGTGATGGCTTTCAGGTCTTTGGAATAGTATTGCTTTCTCCTCTTTTTGATCAATCTGCACCATGCAGAACAGGAGATTCTCTTGCTGTAAGAGAGAATATGATGTTTGAGAAATGATTTTATTTTACTTTAAGATGATTCTCAATTGCCTACCCATAATACTTCCTCAACTGTAGCTATCAAAACAAACTTATTGAAGGAAATCCTTTTTGAAACTGTGCATGCACATAAAGAGTACAATCTCTGTTTTGACAGAAACTGTAGCCCATTTAGAACTAGCTACAGTTCAGTGTGTGTTGGAGTTAAAGGCATATGGACTGTTGGGCTGGAATTAGAGTTTATAACTAATTGAACCCTGTATGCTTTCCTGAAATGATAATTGATTTTTAAATCGTTGTTTCATAGCTCGGTATTTCATTTACAGGATTTTTTTTTTTTCCCCTGTGAGTTTTATCTTGTGTACAGACACCACATAGGACCGGCTGTTAAACATCTTCCCAGCTGCAGCAGCAACAACTCTACAACGTTCTTTGGCAATAAAAGTCAATGGATATTTGAAATTCATTACCTTGTTCATCACTATAGGTAGGAAGCCAGTTCTTATCTTTTCCCAGATCCACCCTTCACAGATGGGTCTAACAAGGATCCTTCAGGTCTCAGATTCCATATTTTGGACTTGTGCTCCCTAATTTATGAATGTGCAGAAAAGCTGCACGGAATTATTGTGCTTCAGCAAGGAACTAGAACACTAGACATTTCAAAGTAGATTATTTTTAAAGTGAGGCAGGTATGTGAATGATTATGATTTCACTTTATTTCACACCCCTAAAACTCATTTGAATGTTTTGATCTGATTATGGAGGATGCTTCTGTCCTCAACATGAATACTTCCACAGCATTGTTCAGTCCATTGTAAGATAGGTGCCCAAGGAAAGCAGGATGAATTTTTTTTATAAGCAGCTGTTCTTTTGCTGGCTATTACTTAAGAACCCCAGCTATGTGAGATAACTTCCACGCATGCTGGTTTATGATATATTTATTTTCAGACTGCATTTCATCATGATAAAAAAAATAAATATCTCTTTTTCCCTCTACAGATGGTTATTTTGGCCATGATGATTATCCAGATTCTTTGATAGGATAATTTAAAAAATCCTATATATCAACCTTAAGCTTTCTTCCATGTTTTTAAAATCTATCAAAAAATCTGAACATATGTTACCAATTTTTCCTTTTTTACTGCTCACTGTCTTAGTGTTGAATCTCATAATATTTTATATTATACCTACAAGTTCCACTCCTGGTAAGAGACAACTGTTGAACAATTAGAGTATTCAAATATAAGTAAACCTTTCATTTCCATCTCTACAGAAAAAACTTGAAATACTTTTTCCTTCCTGTTCCTGCCATTGTCTCAGTGCAAAGACATATGCATGATGTTCCACATACAAGGCATCACTGAGGATTTTTAACACTTGAGGATATAATTTGGAGATGGATCTCTGAACCCTGTGGACAAGCTTAAGCTACAAAACAAAATTTAGTAAGGCTTTTATGCTTTGTGTTGACACAAAACCCAGAAAATAGCTTCATGTCACTGGAATTTCTCAGCACTGACTATTGCTGGCAATGCTATGACAGTGGCCTCTGGCCTAACTCATCTTTCCAGGACTGTGAAAGCACCATTGGAAGTAGAAAGGTTATCTGAGCCAAAAAAAGTTAAAAATTAAAGATCATCAGAAGAAAATTTGATTAATTTGGTGAAGGCAATCTACCAGAGAGCTAGATATTGGACTAATGCAAGTTCACTGGTCTGGCAACTACCCACTAAATGCAATGTTCTTCCTTAAGTTGTTGTTGTGGTTTAACCCTGGCCGGCAACCAAGCCCCACGCAGCCACTTGCTCACTCCCCCCTACCCAGAGGGATGGGAAAGAGGATAAGAAGGGAATGTAAAACTCAAGGGTTGAGATAAGAACAATTTAACAGGTAAAGCAAAAGCTGCGCACACAAGCAAAGCAAAACAAGGGATTCATTCACCACTCCCCATGGGCAGGCAGGTGTTCGGCCATCCCCAGGGCAGCAGGGCTCCGTCACACGTAACGGTTACTCAGGAAGACAGATGCCATAACACCAGATGTCCCCCCCCCTTCCTTCTTCTTCCTCCAGCTTATATACTCAGCATGACATCATATGGCATGGAATACCTCTTTGGCTATCTTGGCTCACCTGTCCTGGTTGTGTCCCCTCCCAGTTTCTTGTGCCCCCCCCCCAGACCTCTGGCTGGCAGTGCCCAAGGAACTGAGAAGTCTTTGATTTAGTATAAACATCACCCCGCAACAACGAAAACCATCAGTGTGCTATCAGCATTGTTCTCACATAGCCAAAACACAGCACTGTACTAACTACTATCCAACCCAGCTGAAACCAGGACAGTTGTTCGGCATCTTAACAGACAAACATAAATCTCTAGTCCCAATTCTGCACAATCATTCTCAAGGCTAAGTATAAAAAGAAAGAAAGTGTTTATAATATTTAAGTTCACATATAATTTATAAATAATGAAAAAATAATAAACAGATGTGCAGTGGATATCTTGAAGTGTATTTCCATTACCCCCTAAGTACAGACTAAGCATTTGTAAGTGGCTATAAGCCATGAGTATCAATAATTAACCTTTACAATGATCACATGAACATTATTAAAATATCTCTAACACTTACCTACATTTCACATATTGTTCAAAGGCAGAACCCCAAAATAACGTGCAATGTTAAAAATGCTTTTGTTATAAACATCAGGGAAAACTAAAATTTTAAATTGAGAAATAGATGTACACAGATTTATATGTGACAATGTTGATATGGGATTCATTTATTTCCTGAGGTTTTGATAACAGTGTGATTTTAAGCTTGTTATGAATGCAAAATAAAAACAAAGAAATGGAGCTGGTTCATGAATGCCCACCAGGACTATGCAGACATCATGAAATAAATCCACCTTACAAATTATGTGTCTCTGAATATCAAGAAAAAAAAACCCCTTAATACGAAGAGCAAATAGAAAGGAAAAAAAAAAAAAAAAAAAGAAAATAGAAATTAGGAAAAAAAGAAAAAGAAATGGATAAAGCAAAGAATTGCACACAGATTCTTTTTTCAGTCAGGTTACCTCCACCGAAGAAGTTTGCAGTCAGCAGAGCTATCATATCTACATATTTCCTTGTCACCTTGAAAAAAACAAGGTACTGTGACTTAGCTGAATAGCATGAAATCTCCCTCACTTCTGTGAAATGAGGCTCGTACACTGACGCAGAGACACTTGCCACTGAACTGATTTAATGCTTGGCAGGTAGGTGTAGTTCCCTACTTCTGTCCTTCCTATCACAAATGGAAGTCCAACAAACAAGGATATGAAGCCTATTTCTGACAAGAGAGGAATGAGACCTTTTACTTTTCATATTCCAGTTTCTAAATACATTTTCCTCTAACATTTTCTTTTAAATTTCTCTTTCATGATAATCAATATTTCAAAGCAAACAGTGCAAATCAAAAATTTGGAGCTTGTGGAGATCTGACAATTACTGGCACCAGAGTAACATGTTAGTCATATTTAAAGTGTATGTGAGCACAATTATTTCATTGTGTGGCTACTATTATAGAAATGTTCATTAAACAAGTTAAATCAGACTTCTTAGTATTAAAGAAAATATAATAAAGTACTATTTAAAAATTACCATGCTCCTGACATTCCCTCTTTGAAGAACACACGCAGGAATTCACACACATGAAGACTGGTGGTTATTTCAACGTTGCTAAGCAGATGTGACTCTAGAGGAAGATGAATTACCTGAGAAAGATAAGAAATAAGATAATAGTCACATTCTCTTGCTTCACATAGAAACACAGTGCTTAGCTTTTTTTATATGAAGTAAATAGACACAGGAATTTAAGACCAAGTGAAATTGCTATATACATTATATATAGTATTGCATCAGGGAGGGAGGCGGTAGTGCACATACATGCACATGTATGTTTGTAACTGTATTCAAGCTTGCTTTCAGGTAAAAGGTACTTCAAACCAAATCACGTTATAATAGCTAATGAAAATAGTCTGATTAGACTCAAGGAGGACACACATTTGCACTAGAGGAACTCCCCATTTTTTTGCGCTATATTGTTAATTTAATCTTCACAAGTGTTTATGCGTTCTTTTCTGCACATATATCACCTCTAAGAGATTTTTAGGAATTTTCATTAAATAAGCACATTTTATAATTAAATAAGTACACACATACTAAAAGAGTAAAAAAAAAATGGCCGCTTGTACACGTTTGTTTGAAAGGACTCAAGGACGTAGTCCTATCCAGAAAACAAGCTTTCAGCTTCTCTGAACACCAACATGAGTTGATAGCTAAATTCACATGTGATTTTCAGAACAGGGCTCACTACAATGGTAAAGAATAATGAATCTTGATTGTTGATGTACATTTTGGCTTTCAATAAATAATTCTACAGGCTAACTGTAATTACTTCCCTTCCCTAAGAAGGATATTGGACCACCTAAAAAGAAGATATCAAAATGGATTTGGTCAAGACTACTGAAAAGTACGTTGTAGTGTGCACTGGGCACACATACAGTGCTATCATCCCAACATCCTTATTGAGGTTTAGGGGTTGCATTCTCTGGAATAATCTATTAACATTTAGGCATAAGTTCACTGTTGTGCTGTCATATTTGTAATTGCAGAATACAGTGTAAGACAGTTCACAGTTTCACTGTAGCCAGTCGGTTGTGCCCACATGGTCAGACTGTCATTTGCAGAAACATGAATTTGTCTCTGTATATTTATTTTGGGATTTAATCTAAGCAAGTAACTCAATTTTAATGAACACAGCTTTTGCATCCTTTAGAGAGTCATTATTTTGGTTGCAGACATGACTCTGAATTTGATTATCTCAAGCTTTAACATAATTTGGGATTAAACATTGTTAATGAAGCAAAACTAAGAAGAACATAAGTACATCCTGTAGCTCCAGTGAGGTCTCCAATTCAGTCCTACACTTGCATGTGATTTCATCTTTATTTTTCTCTTCAAGGAACTTAAAAATGCTGAGGAGATGCTGAGGAGAAATCAGATATGATTTGTGGCTTTTTTTCTCCCTCCTGTTTGAAATGATCAAGTAACAGATTCAGAAGTGTACAAAAAAGAAAGAGAAGAAAAAAAACACCACCCAAAGAATATTTAAATGCAGGACCATCTGCTTCCACGAGCCACTTACACTACTCCACTAAGGGCCTATCCTTCCATCCCTGAATCACTAGCAGTTTTGGTATCAATTTCAATGAATGCAAGATCAGAGTCTGAATCCCAGCAACAAAAACCAACATACATTTTCTTCAATAACTGTATAATGAGTACAATTATACCATTCCACTGAGTATAGCTCATTACAGATCTAAATGACAAAAATATACACATTTCCTAAGACCATACTATTATTAACTAGCATAATGTGTTAACAAAAACTGGTTAATGATAGTGATACATGGCTTATCATACATTGAAACATCTGCTTCATGTAGCAGTCCTGCTTAGATTATCAGCACCGCTTTATAAGTGACATTACTTGTTTCAGCAAATTCATACATACTAGTAGTTGTTTCTGTTTTAAATGGGAGGGAAAAAAAAGCATGTCTTAGAAATATTGTCTTCACATATACCTGGATATTAATTCAGGAACCTTGTTGTAAGTATCTGGTTTTCTATATTTATTTTTGAGTTTTTGTAGATAAAGGAGTCTGATCCTGCTTTCACTGCAGGCTTAAACCCTTAGAACACTATGATCCACATGCACTAAACGTTTCCAGTGCTCATTATATTAAATTGCTGAGAAAAAATACGTAAGATGTATTAATAAAGGATCATGATGAGTTAAATATGAGCTTTGAAGATTATTTCTGCCTGTCATACTTGGATTTGCAGGGTTAGATGATTAGACACAATCAAAAAATGTTTTTATTCCTTCCTAATTGAAGGGTATTCCCTGTCTTCAAATTCAGTGTTAATCTAATTTGTTTTATTTTTAACACTATTTAGCAATATCCACAAAGCTGAAATTAAGGTAATTTTGCAGCAGAATCACTTTTGGCTATAGTTTCTCAGAATTTGCATGAATACAGAAAAATAAAATTAATGAAATTAAGAAAGAAAGAAACACACCAAAGCTATTTGTTTGTTCAAAAGAAAATGGTAGCAAATGTCTTTCAGGATATTTCCATAGTAAAACTTGTTTGTTCTTCTTAATGAAGAAAAACTCAGGACAGAGAAGGAAGCTGGAGAAATTGATAAAACCTTTATTTTCTATGAACTCTTTTTCTATTACTTCTATGAACTAAGAGTTCTGTTTCAATTTAAAAGGAAGAAACAACTTTCGATATACAGGTGTATTCCAGGAATTAAAGGAAAACGAATTTCCAAGAACTAATGAAAAAAAAATGAATAAGGCTCTCACAATTATTGTTACAAATGAGCTTCTGTCTCAGCCATAATTTATACTGGCTTTATACAAAACAATTCAGTTAACTGAGATGAAATCTGTAGGACACTTAGCCTAGCACTGACTTTGACACTCCCACCAGTCAGGTAATGACTCGGGGACTGGGAGAGAATAAAAGTATTTCCCATTGCACAGTGCTTCAAGGAATTTCAGATACTTAGCACCTGTCCTGTGCAAATTAGTCCTTTAAGTTAACTCAGGAGGACTAGACAGTTTCTAACATGCATTTCCCTGTCTGCTGGTAGATATATGTGAATCTTCCAGTGTAATTTAAAACAATATGAAATACTGAACAATCGCATCAACACTTAGAGTAAAACTATTTTTTTCTTACTCATTTCCACCCTGTTCCCCCTCGAGTTCCTAACTCTCCAGATGGTAAAACGTTCATATCCCCTGTTCCTGAGTGTTTATTTTACTTTGCTACTACTAGAACAACGTTCATTCAGATGACAGCTCAGGAGAGTAGTTAATTTTTGCCTCTACTTTTCAGGCCATAGAATTGTCATGGGTATTATATGAATAGAAGATGGCATAGGATGTAAAGTGCTGTAATGCTCTTATTTTTGTGATTAGCAGCGTGTAATTTACTGTGTTACTTTTTAGGTGATCCACAGCATCTATCTGCTAGTAGAACTGCCTTGAACCACCTCTGGGAAACATCAGATGTTTGATATTTTTATTATGTCTTGATTGGAAGCTCAATTCTTAACATTTCTCAAGAAAGCAAACACTGCGGTTCAAGAGTTTACAGGACCGTTTCTACTATCTCTCCCTCTTCACAGACTTCCAGAGGAAAGAAACCTCTTGGCTAGAACAAGAATGTTGGCAAAGAAAGGATTCAAGGAGGAATTCATTGAATAAAAAACAGAATGGCAATTAGGTATGAACTGGTAATGAAAGCACAGGAGTTCCCAGAGAGCTCATCCCACCGGCTTCCAAAGGAGCAGTAAGTCAGCGGTGCTTTGGTCTCACTACCCAGTGAGCTTCTGAGAGTGCAAGTGGCATTGGCACCCAGCAACGTGATCACAGGTCGTTGGGGACCTGAGGACCTACAAAGCCACTGTGTGCATTCTGACATACAAGGGATTCCATCCTGTAAACCTAGGATGGTGATAAGCCAAGATTCTGGGAGCCAGACTGTCCTGCTCTGCTGGGTCGCAGCAATGTGTCAGACTGGAGGCAGCTGGCTAGGATGGGACTCTATCCAAATTCTTACTGGCTCTTGGAATTTCACTGGAAGTCTTGAGACAGTTTCAGTTCCAGAAGTTCTCCATTTCCCAGTGCTGCTGAAAAAAAAGGGCTCAAACTTTGTCCTCCATGCCAGGGACATGGATGTGTTGTAGTTGCCAGCTACTGAACTTGGCTTTTCAGCCCAGGCTGAAAAATCGTATTTCCAGCTCTGTACTTCATCATTTTGATTACTCATATAAATCTAACTTGCCAAGTCTTTCATATTTGAATTTTGTACACTCATATGCCTAGATTAGGTGGCACCTCCAGAGGCTGGTGACACCTCCAAAGAGGATGGTGTCAAAATGTTGCCAGGGACACTATGACTATCTTATTAGAATCATGGTCATGACAGTCACTATCCTGTGTACTGAATGAAGACCTGCAGAGCACAGCAGGCTTCCCAAGAGGCTTTAGACTGTCAGGACTACAAAGAAACTCAACTGAAAAGAAACCAGAAGGTCAAGAAAAAGCACTAGAGTAGAAGTAAGTTTCAGGGAAAGTTATGTAAATACAAATGCTGAGGAATTCAATCAGATTTTTTCCTTCTATTCTCAGTAAAGGAGTCTTGTCTATCCATATAGATATGTTTAGGAGAGTAACAAATAAATAAATATATATCTCAAGAGAGCTCAAAACTTGTTTCATTGTGTAAATCATTTTGAGTGGATGTGTTTAATTTAAAAGTGCAACTAATGCTAGGATTAAGCATTTAGCTCTGTATAAGTGGGTGACTGAATCACCTTTATACAATCTAACCTTTCAAACACCTTAAGGATGGGGGAATAGTCTAGTACAAATTCTCCCTCATCTTCCTTTGGAAGACAAATGCAACAGCCCTGCAAAAATCTTTTCTTTACCAGCTGGAAGGAGTTGTCCAAATCTAATAACTGACTAAGTCTTATGTCCGCCAATCTCAAAACTGCTTTTGAAATATTTGCAACAATTACCCCCCAAAAAACCTCAGGCTTGCTAGACAATAGGAAAACTCAGCAGAACTGATCATGCTAGTTTTTTTTCTAATAGCATCTTGTATATGCATCTATTTCAAAATCTGAGTAGATCAGGACAAATTAATAGTCCTGAATATAAACATCCATTATAAATGCTCCATTTTGAAGTGTAGAATGTTTTGGCACTGAATAAAGTTATTTACAGAAAAGTAAAATTTACAGAAAATTATGAAAATATACATAGAAATTTCTAGCACATTTTCTCAACCAGTTTCCTTTTACTAGTTTGCATATTGTTTAGTTCAACTAATTAAAATCAGATGCATGAAATTTTCAGCTATCTGCACTCCGTAATTTGTCATCAACCATGCATGCATATTTTAATACTTAATAAAAATAAAATATCTCTATGATTCCATATATTCATTGCTGCTACCTTACTTTGATAAAATTCTGCCTCACTAATTACTGTTTTGTTTCTTGGAGAGGCCTCATGCTATTGTGTCAAAAATCTGGAAACTTTTCTTCAAACGACATTTTTCAGTACACTGATATCAATTGTTTACACTACAGAGAGTCTTGTGTATTGTTTAAGGAACTTCATAGTTTACAATTATTGTAATTAACAAAAAAAAAAAAAAACCCAGCAACAAAAAAACCCCCAAAAAAAGACTCTTCATGTAAAGGACTAATAGCCAAAACACATTCTGTAGTCATGTTCAGTGCCTGCATACGTCAGGCAAATTATCAGGTTACTTAGGGTATCTCTGTGGGTGGAGCTACAATTATTTCTCCTAGAAAATTAAGACAACTAAATCAAATCAGCTCATAATATGGCTTTTTGTGAATGATTTAGACCAAGTCAGTCCTCAGAAAAGATTCAATGAAAGCATTGATGCTTCAGTTTTATGAGCTTTACCATTTTCTCTTCATTTTCATAGGTTTAACCTTTAAAAGTACTTTAATTACTACCCTGATACAAGCTACTACCTATACTCTTGCAGTCTGGCATTTCTATCAAAATAAATGTAAAACACTCTATCTTATCTGGCAGTGCTGGAATCACATCTCCTCAGCATACTTGTCATGTTTAGCATCTGCATAATGATAAACATAAAAATGACTCATACAATTCCATAATGAACAAACAACAGGACTGTATGGGTCTTTGGTGTATTAGGAAAACAGTCAACTTATTTTAGTGCTTAAACATGAGTTTAGGAGCCTTAATGTATTCTAAAATTTAAACACAGTTCCTGTGGTCTGCTTAAGGTAGAAGTGATAATACCCCTTATCTTCTAAAACCTTTTGTCTATAAATTTCAGTTGCTTTATGTAGAAGCTTATATGCATAAAGCATATAAACTGCTTCTGACACTGACCCATGTTCTTGGCTGAGACCCCTAGGCACAAATGCAAAAGATCCTTTATGCTGTCAGATGTACAATGACCATAAAATAAAATATTATTGTATTCTTTTTTATCAAATGTTAATTTAGGAGTCTCTTAATACTAACCTAACAACCTTTCCACAAAGTGACCTTGGGTACATGATCTTTTGTATTTACTTCATTTCTAGAACTGTATTTCAGCATGGAAGCCTCTCGGTTTTACTTATCTGTGCATTTGTAAGGTAATTAAAAAATAAATAAAGTTTTTCTACCTAAGAATATAAACCTATATTATTTAGAAGTGTTCACAAAGCTATAACAGCAAAGAATTGCATATACTTAATTTTGCACTACCTGTGATTTATATATCTACTACATATTACTCACATGCTTATTGTTTTAACGTCTTGAGCTTGCATGTGTCAGTATATTTTAAATACTCATTATTTACTCTACAGATAGTATTGTTTTCAAAAAAATGTCTGCAATGTAAAGTCCTACTTGCACACGCTTGAATTTATAAACCGTTAATCTGATTGAGCTGCTACAATACATTGCAGCTATATGGGTTCTACATATTCATGGTAAACCAAGTGCTGAAAGGTACTTTGAACATTACACTGAATTTCTTAAGTGTAAAAAACAATAATCGGTTACCTAAAAGAATGGAGTGGCTTAGTTCCTTAAATTAGCTGTAGGATATTAAACTTATTGTCCAAATTTTTTCCATACATTTCTACAACTAAAACTAACTTACCTTTCTTATACAAATGAAAGCTTTCTTTTTTATCTTGCCATTTCTATTTGCTCTATAACATCATCATTTTAAGAAGTACTTCCCATTGTATATGTTTCCTGTTGTATTATAGGGTTTGTCTGACACTAAAGGTTGTCAGGAGTCAGTCCAAAAAGATTTATATCAATACTACAGGCAAATCTAATGGAAGGGACACAGAAGCAGTCGTGCTGCAGTGCAGTGAAGGTTTACCCAGATATTAATACCCTGTCTCTAGTAGCAGCCATTATAAGATAATTTAAATGTCTTTAAATGTTATTGCAACTGCAAAAATAACTGTCTAAATCCCAGTGCCCTACCATGCAACCTAATGCAGTGCATGTGAAATACAGCTGATGCTGCTTTAATTTGCCAGGGGTTTAAACTCCAAAAAACTGTGTGGCAGTATTTTCGTGAGTCTTGGCATCCCTACACTGAAATGCCTTTTATAAAACCATATTTTATTCTAAATAAATGAATAAAAAACCTTTTTACATTTTACTCTCTCCTTGTATTTAGCAAGGAATTTCTCTGCTGTTCAGTTCTCTAACTGCTCTTCCAGCTTGGAAATGGTTCACTTTAAACAACTACACAGCTATTTCATTAGCTGTTGCCCTTTTTCTTCTTACATCCTCCTTTGTAGAGGTGCTTACAAAAAAATGCGTGCTGCAGCTCTCCAGAGAATACAGCCTATTAGCTGTGCATGTCTGCTGGTTACTCCTCACTCACTCAGCTGTGAGTGACTGTATCCAGGTGCTGCATTTGGGGTTATATTTGGGTTGCGTGTTCTTGAGAGTACAGATTTTCTTTTTTTCCTCCTGAGTTTCTGCAGAATCTATACACAAGTCTCAATTTAAATAAGTCTCCTAGCTGTCATAATAATATGTAGAATAAACTGCAGCCTCTCACTGAAAATCTCTTGATTTGATCATATTTAAAAATATGCACCCTTATAAGAAGTTTTGTAGCGCTGCACTAATGTAATTCCCCAAGCTATGCTTTTAAAATATGTATCCAGTCTTCTTTTACATTATTTCTAGATTTATGGTGCTCCTGTGAATGTTCTGCCAATAGATTGCCAGTCCTGCATTATTCATTGAAATAATGCATAATAGTGTAGGAATCCATTTCAAAATAATTAGCACTAGTAAGCCCTTTAAATTTAACAATAGATGAAAAGCTACTTGCCTGCTGCTTTAGATTCTTCAAGTAACCAAGTGTAACTCAAGGTATTTCAAAAGCTTAACAGAGCAAAATTATTAGAGCCAAAGCTAACAATAATTATACATTTGTTTAAAACTTTTCCAAGGGTTTTGAATGCTATTATAATACACTTTCTTTAGACATACAAGCTGAACAGGCAACCCACAAGAGTTTCAATTGTTGTGAGTCATAAGCATTTCAGCTACAGAACCACCACTGCCTACAGAGAGAGTTCTATCTATGTGGCATGTAAAAGCAGATGCCTTAAATATTTAACTAACTAATGAGGATGTCAGAAAGAATTAAGACCTTAAAAGCCTGATTTTTAAAGATAATCCTCTTTCCAAGCATCATCCAGCTACACTTCTTCCATTAATACAGCCCCAGAGAGGCTGCACAAGCCCCCTAGCCCATCCAGCCAACGGTGAGTGGGAGGATTCCCAGAAGTGGGTCAGAATTCCCACCACGAAGCAAAGGGCAAAAAGAGATAGCCAATAAAAACACTCAGCACCAAAATAAACCTGGACTTCTACTCCTTCCTGGTGCCTAAGTGTTTCTGCCATCTTCAGAAATCTCATAATTTCGTATTTTAGGTACTTTTCAAGGTAATGCCAGTGTCAGTAGATACAGAAATGGAGCTGCTGTTCATCTTTCTATGACCTACTGTAGAATGTCAAAGAAATCAAAACGGTCTTAGGTCAGTTCCCACTCTGGACTAGAGAAATTCAAAGTCACAGCTGTCACTTTTCAAGTAGAGGTGACATTGTCACCAAAGTAGCCTGGCTGCAAGAAACGCTCACCTTTTCCACTGAAACTGGATGTCTGCATCCAGGTTAGAAGAGTAATAGGGTAGGTTTGAAGCTGAATTTTTTATCAAGTAGAGGGAACAGGAGGCCAAATGAAAAAACACAATTTACAGTCTCCAGTTGGTGTCCTTTATATATTTTCTCCAGGTACTTGAAAGAAAATTGACAGAAATATTCAGGCTGCTTAGCCAGGCCAAACACATTTCTTTTTGCCTTTTGAGGCAAATAATGGGACCATTTTTTGTTGATTTCTCAGAACAGCTTCTTTTTAGTCAATGTTTTCCTGGAAACTGTTTGCATAGGAACACGCATGAGGAGTGCTGTTCCAGTACTTCAGCACACATGCTGCCCACAATTGACGGCCTGTTTTGCTAGCAAGCAACTTAACCCTTCTGTATGAGGCCAGTAGGAGAATTTCAGAGGACTTCAGTAGACTTTGGACAAATCCGACACTGCCTAGCAATTTTAATACACAAGTACAACAAAGAAATTTTTACATGGGCTTCTTCTGGAGTTGAACACTGCCCAACATAAATATGAATAGCTAACTAACACATAACAAAACTTTTGCTCAATTTGGCATCTGTGTCATACATCAGTATTTCAGTTCTCAGTCATTTCTCTGAAAGTGTTTTTGGGTGCATACTCCATCAAGTTAAATCTTCTTTTACAGGTCATTCAAGCAATGCTGAAACATTATTTTTAATGACCATATTTTCCTGCTACATTTTTTCCCTTATTTTCTGTCCTTGAATAGGCATAATGCTTCTTATTTTAGTATTTTACACAACTCTCAGTCCTCAAAGTAAGGAACTGATAGAATTAGTCCTATTTTATTATTAATTGCACCAAAAATGCCCTGGTGCATGCTGATGGTCCACTTAGGCTAGTATTCTCTTTTTGAAAGTGCCAGTAGGACTGGTTGTTCAGGGTCAGTACATGAGCCTGACCCCTTTCCGTGCTCCGCTCTCCATGTTCATCATGTCAGAAATTACATTCTTGATGTCAGATTCTTCCCACTTTGCATTTATGGATAGATATACTGCCCATGAATTTGTCCTTTTTAAACCATCTAATGCCGCCTGACCTCACATCATGTTCCGTAAATTCATCGGCCACTGCATGAAGTACTTTCTTTTTTCTGTTTTAAACCGACCTCCCTAGTTCTCACAGAGGTTACATGCACATTTGGTGGTAGATTGCTCCCACTGATGTGGACAGGTTCCTGGGAGTCTGCAGAAGCACGGAGAACTCCTTGGGGGTCATCGCAGGCAGTGTCTCCTTTTCCTTCAGAGACTATTCGTCTCAAAGTTTAAACACCTATAAATGGGAAAAAGTATCAGAATTTCTGTTCTGTGAGGAATTCTGAAAATTTTAGGTTTTCAATGACAATTTTGGAAACAGAATTTGTACAGAAGTTTTGAGTATTGGGTACTTCTAATTTCTGAATTAAGTATAACTTCAGATGCTTGTCAAGCTCAGATTTGTACTTCCAGATTTGTTATCATTCTACAACTGCCCATTCAGAACCAGAATAACAGCTGCAAGCTTCCTACAATTACAAAATTCATGTTAACTACATCACAGTAGAACCCCAGACTGAAGCTGGTTTTAGAACACATGTTCAGTCAGTCTTCAGGACTTTACAGTAGTCCTTTGGTTATAAATAAACAGATACTTGAATATGTGTGAATTCTTCTATCAGCACCAGTAGCCATAAATGAATAGTGAAAGCTGTTTATCACCACCATTTGACACAGCTGACAGTGTTTACTCAGTTCAGGTTCTTCAGAGAGACAGCTACTTCTCATTAATGCAGAAAATTGCATTCATGCAGGTCAGGGTTAAAGTAATTGGTGAAGTATGAGAAAGGAAATATATGTTACAATTGTCAGCCCCAAAATGAAGTGTGAATAAATATATAACATATCACTTTCAGTACATCAGCCACTTCGCAAAATACATAGTACTATTGTGAAAGCAATACTATTGTAAAAATAGCAGTGTTCCCCAGTGTGAAATGCTGCTGATATACTTCATTCCAAGAATATTTAGGGAAAGAAGATCTTCTAAATACAAATTCACATTTAAAATCTCTCTATAGATAATCTACAAAAACTAAGTAATTGGGTTTTAATGTAATTATTAGAGGGGCATCCACTGTTGTTAGTGGAAAATATTAGAACTGTTGAGCTTTCTGTAAAAGTTAAGAATGTGTGACCAATGTGATTTATGAAGCACGGACCGTGTAATCTATTTAAAGTTTGATGCTGCTATATATTGCTAAATCAATTGTTCTCATAAATAAACTATGACCTGAAAAAGCAGAAATGTCATTCACTAATAGTTTCTAACTAGAGGAGGTAGGGAAACGAATCATGTTTGTGACTTTTAAAATAGCCATCTCAGTGATGCTGAATAACAATGCAATAGACACAGTGAGTGGGTATCTTGAGGTGTATGTCACGAGGAGCCTGGACAAGAACACTTTCACACTTGTGAATTCAAGTAGGTATCAAGTGCCTGGGTAAAGTAAAATATATGGGGCAAGATATGATTGTTGTGATGTGCAGGTATTTATGAGTGCAATATCCTGCTCTGTGCAATGAGACCATATTCCCAATACATGTATTACCTTTTATTTAACTACTCCTGGACATAAAGTGTTGACACCACACAGTCAAGGGAGGAAATCATGTGTGAGACACCATGATACCAGAGCTGCAAGTCCTTATTAACAATAGCAGTTACATCTCATGATGCTATGAACCAGTTAAGAAACATCAAACCAAACCATAATTCACTCCTTTCACCATTGCTGAGACATGAAAATATCATGTCTGATACTCTGTTAAGTGTCTCAGTCACGAAGCAAGCTAAAGGCTGTGGCTTTTGGGAAATCAAAGTACAGCACTGAGGCTGATAAAAATCACAGCTGAACATACTGTTAAGTTTTCAGCTCCCTCCATTGGTAACACACCTGAAAAAATATTATTGAGTCTATTCAAGAAAATTTCTCCAAGTATACACAACAAACTTCACATTCTATAGCTATAATTAAAATCCTCGTGCAAAAATGTTGAAGTGAGAGGTGTGTGTTGTTTTTCCAGGTCATGATTTGAGCCAAAATGGGCAGGTTAGCTGTAATGAGACATTATTTGATTTTTTTTTTTTTTTTAATTGACTTTCAATCTGTTTTGCTCAACACAGACTGCAAGTGAGGAATTGAAAATGTCAGGAAGAATATTGGAGGAAAAAGCTTTGATTTGTAATTCCTGACCCTCTTGGATATGAATTACATGAGCACACATAAATGCAGGTTCACTGGGCCTATTGTTAGAACTGATTATTGCTCTTTCTGGGGGGAGGAAAACCCCATCTGCCTTGATACAGCTGTAAATGAAATGAATCTTGGTTTTGCAATTTTCATTTTTAACTTCTCAAATATTTTATGATTCAAAAGGTTAAAAAATATAATCATATTATTTTCAATTGAAAAACAAATTATTTTTTTACAGCTTTTTTAATATTTCAAAGTGCTAGACCTTTGAAAAGAAACTAATTGTGTGAAAATAATGTCTAAATTGATGGACAGATGTCTAAACTTTATCAGTTTGGCTGTACTAAACTTCTACTTCCATAGCATTTGTGCAGTATGAGTCTTCTGTTACTACTGAATTTATAACCTACAAAGCTAACAAACACGTTTGAAGGAAGGTAAGCAAGAACTAAAGAGTAAGGTAGAGACTTTGAAATCTATATGTGAAGCTATTGGACTCTGCTCTTCCTGTAAAGCTCTGAGACTTGGCTTCCAGTGGAACTTAAATATTTTCCACTATAGTCTCAGCAACTTATCTGCTGTTACAGACCCACTCCTAACTTCTAACCTCTTTTTTTTTTTTAAAAAAAAAAATCATTGTTGCATCTATGGGGGTTTTTTTCCACCTCCTTACCTAATTCTCTGAAGATCCCAAACTGAACTTGTATGTAGGATGAGATTTACAATTTACAGTACATGACAAAACTTGATGAATAAAACTAGATAGCCATAATGCTCTCCATAAAACATCACCTTTAGCATGTCACTGTTCAAGCTGCCTATTATTACTGAAACCAAGTAACAAGATACTTCTTTAAATTATGGTTTAGTTAAATTTCATGTCACACAGTTATCTCCTGTAAGCCACAGATTTTAGTCTGACCTATAAACATAATAGGAAAATTGGAAAATTTATGTGGAACGGATAAATACCTACAGGAATTTTACTTTCAGGAAACTAATTATAAATTTCAGCCTTCATGTTTGCTAAATGATATACAAATTTGACTTCATTGTATTCTCACCTGTACATGTTGTGACAGAAACACACTTCATTTACATCCCCCCTAATGAACAAAAAGTGCTCAATGACTTTGAGTAAAAAAATATTGTTGTGGGGATTTTTCCTCACCGCCAAGAACTTTCTTTCCACATCATTGCCATCATCAGGAACAGCAGGGAGGCAGGGCAGACAGGCAGCCCACAGCCAAGGGAGGCAATCACGGAGCCAGAGACTCACTTGCTCCTGAAGCAACTTCCCTTATAAAAAGTTGGATGTAGACTGAAAGGAAGGCCTGTAAAAGTAGCTAGGAGTGAGGACTCTGGTGCCTAAAAGCAGAAATAGAAATCACCTTTGCAACTACCCCTTAAATCTTCTAAGAAGAATGTAACTAATAAAATTATTAGGCAGAAAAAGACTAGGAAGTAGAAAATTAAATAACCATCCCAAGACTGCATGGGAAGACAAATATATATATAGAGAGAGATAGATGGATGGATGGATGGATGGATGGATGGATGGATGGATGGATGGATGGATGGATGGATGGACGGACGGATGGATGGATGGATGGATGGATGGATGGATGGATGGATAGATAGATAGATAGATAGATAGATAATCTTGTTCTGGCCTAATATAACCAGACTTTTGTTTGTTCCCTAGTTCATCTTTGAAGTCATCCCATTTCTCTTAGGCTGCTCTCAAGCCCAGTTTCACACTCCATGCAGGGGACAGAAGTGCTGGCCCAGACCCTGCTGGACCCTGCATACTTGATTACAGTTTTGTGAGTCTGGAAAAGGCTTAGTATTGTGCCATGAGAGCCCAGGGAGACAGCCTGTGTGGCACCCAGGGCAGAAGCCCTTTGCCACAGGGCACACTCAACAGGGCTTCTTCCTAAAGCCACTTCCTAAAGTGACACGGCTGTGTACGCAAATCGAGTCATCAGCAGAATGATGATGCAGGATAGCTGCAGACCAAGTGATTCACTAACACAAAGTAACATAAAATTAAATTAAGTCGGAAGTGAAGATATAGTTGCTTTTTTTCACATAAATCTTAAAGGTTAATCTAAAAAAAACAACCCAAAGACATTATTATGCAAGACTGTCGAATAGCCATAGCCTAACTTGAGTCTGGCACCATGTTCCCTGCTCCCAGTCTAGCCTGTTTCTGTTTCAGAAGTACCTTGTTGCAAACATGACTCATGAAACACCTGCTGAACTACCACGGTTTGTAACTGGCACACTAAGGGAAGCCGACACTGCAGATCATCCTCTCTGACAACCTGTGGGAAAGAAATTTTCCCTTTGGTTGCTGACCAGTAGGGAACAAAACTGTCCCAGAGTACTAAAATCCATTACTAAATGCTTACTGAAAAGAACAGTCCTTGACCCGTGGATCTGAAGGACATGAACCACTTGAGTGTAAATATGGTAAAATGAAATTCTCACACAGGTTCTCCAGAACCAGAGGGATTTGTGATGCTATATGCCACAGGACTGTTTCTGAGCCAAAACTTGTTCCACCACCACTACTCAGGACTGTCCCTGGGAAAAGCGGATCCTCCTAGAACAGGACAATTTCTCCTGAAAATGACACATGCAGAGTGAAAGCCTAACTTTTCTTACTTGATGAGGAGACCTTCACAAAGACCGGAGGTGCGCTCTCCCTTCCTTCTCCTCCCCTTTCTCTTTCAGCTGTTGCCTTGGAGTGAGAGGAAAGCAGGCAAACTGTGGTTATGTGTCACAATTCACTAAAAGCTACACATAATTGTTGAGATAGATCCTTTTATTTTATTTGGGTCCACTGGCAAATTAGCAAAACTTCAGCAGATAATCAGAAAAAAAATGGTATTATTTGTGGAACTTCACTGCAATCAAAAAATTGTACGGTTTTACCTTTAAGTCTACCTGTTTCAAGATTGTCTCCTCTCAGTGTCCTCCCCATCCTTCAGGACAGCAATAATTATAAAAAAGAAAAGATACAGAGAAACAAAGACAAAATCTCTACATACTACATATATTTCTTTCTTTTCTAAGTCCTATGAAAAATTAGCAAGCAGATATTCTTTCATCTCAAGTGAAATGTTTACATCTAATGAGACATTCTCAAATGTGTTGTTCTATTCCATAGCCATATAGTGTTAATTTTTTATAATCTGCTACTGTTACAGAAATGACACCCTAATCACCACTAATATTTTAATTGTGCAGCTTACACTTTGCAGATACCTTTCTTAATTAATAGTTTCCCATTCAGTTTGGTCCTTTGACTGTTTGTCTTTTTTTCAGCTTCACTTTTGTTTTGTAGATGCCATGCTGTTATAAAATGTTGGAGTCTTTAATGAGCATATTCTTCCTGTGTTCTTTGCTTATACTACTTCTGCTTTTATATTCTTTTCTGATGTTAGTTTGAAGCACTGCTGATGTGATACAGCCTAGTCACTGCCAAAATATTTACTTATTCTAGTGAACCCCAGTACTGAGGATATTATTCATGATGGGTTATGTGCAGTTTGTTTGAATAAGGACCAATTAACACATTGCTAACTTTATTAAAGGCTAAATCCTGCAGGGGTCAGACCTGGTATGGAGGGTCAGCTTCATCAGTTTTGCATTTTGGGAGGACTCCTGCATTTGTAAGGGTAGTGTTTAGATAGTCTGTAAGAAGTGCATTCTCAGCTTACTTGAAAGACAATTCTGTTATTAATGTCTTCACCGCTATATAGGAATCAGGGATTCGTTCCATAAAGAGGATGAAGAATTTAAAAATAATTAGAACAACTACACTTCTGAAAAGGATTTATGTCTCCTAATTTTAGGTTCTTACTGGAACATCAGCGCACATTTGCTTTGACAAAGACCAGATGAAATCTGTTTAGCCGGGGAGGTGTCTGGCACATGCCATACAGGATTGAAGAGTCATCCTCCCCAACTTTTAGGTGCTGGATTTAGAGGTCTAAGTTAGGAACAAAGTGATTGTATCGGTGGAAAAAAGATTGGCATTTACAAGAAAATAAACAGGGCATGGGTGGCACCTTCTAAAAGTACTTCTCTTTTCCTTATCTCTCTTAGCTGTGGGGAACCTCGAACAATCAAACTCCTAACTCTGAGGACTCCTAGTCATTTCAGATACATTTCTAAACTTAGAGAATTCCAAGACAGTGCACCAGTGTCTGATGTACTAAACACAGTTGTTGGTATTTTCAGAGGTCTTTTGGTCTTTCTTTATACCTGCTTCCTGTGACTTTAAAAGGCCTGCCTGAATTAATGGTATAGGAACCTAGGGAATGATTAATCTGTCTGCAACTGGGAAAGTCAGAGAAATAAAATCAGGATAAATATTTATTATACTACTGAATTTAGCTAATGAGCGTAAATACAGTTCTATGTATGATTAAAATCAAGCTTTATTAAGCAGTACACTGAATTACACCTTACACGGAAAAATAAAATATAATGCTTAAAACTGGAGATTCCTGAAGAACATTCCTCTGGGCTGGATTGCTCACAGGCATTTTGAATACAGTCAATTTTTGAAAAGTCAAACAGGACCTTCCAAAGTGGGTATTTGTATCAGGAACAGAGTTCTGCCAACATCGCTTGAGGCAATTGCAATCTCCCCTAAGTACAACGCAGGGGGAGTTGTGTTTCCCCTGACGTGCAATCACAGCCTTACGGCTTGAAGACTCTTCCCTTCTCCACATCATGGCTGCATTTAGCTTTGTCTAAACAAAGACAAGTGTGTCCAGGTTTTCTGTAGTGGACAGTCTGCCAGGGAGACAGGAGCCAATGTTGTTTAGAAGATAAAGTCTTCTGTTCTTGGAGTTCTTAGACCCCCAGCCCACACCAGGGGGAACTACTGAATGAAACAGCATTGCAGAATTGCAGCTTTCTTAGCTGGGAACAAATTAAATGGATCTTTCCGAATTCACTAAGGCAATCCTTTCAGCTGAATTACAATAGATCTGAAAACTTTGGATATCAAATCCAGGGCTTCAGACTGTAAGCCAAACTTGGCTTAATGGTCTTTATGAAAATATCCTACAGGCATTTACTTCACTTTAATCAACATATGGAGTAGATTGCACTTACCACTTCCTTTAAACACCATGTAGTTGCTGGAGACAGGACACCAAATTATGTGGACCACTGGGCTGTTAAAGAATGGTAATTTTTATGTTTTATGTTTCAGTTTCAGCTGTACTTTTTTTGTGTCCATGAATTAACAATGAGGTAAGAAAGAGATGTGTGGCTAATAGTTTGTAGTTTTAAGGCATTGTTAAACACAGGAGTTCATTTTCTAGTGACTTGAATAAAGTACTTCAGTCATTCAAACTACTTACTCACTAGAGCAGTGTCTCTTGCCCTGTGCGAATCACTGAACCTTCTAAGCTTCTGCAAAATGGGAATAATGACAGAATGTGATGGAGACAGATATGCAGATCTAACTGGGACTAAGAAACCTCAGCCATTTGTTACTACTTAACTGGAAGTTACCTCTTTACAACTAATTCCTTACAATGTATTGCAAATAGGCACGCTGCAGCACAGTGATGAGGGCTTACTTAAATAAGACAAAGTTATCAAAGTGCAGCGTATGCTTTAATTTCCACAACACTGAATAAAGGCAGGATCTTTTAATGGCAAGTAGTAAATTACAGATGCTGTGTTCTAATTTTGCTTCTGTTTTGCCACAAGTCCTGTAAGCTCCCTTCATTCTGTTAGAACTGTGTATGTGTATGAATGTGGTACTTCAAACAGCTTTTTCAGTGTTTTATGGCTCTTTAGCTGCAGGCTAGAGAGCATCTCAGCTACAACACCATCACTTTGTCATTCTAGTGACTGAGCAGCTACTTGTTTTGGATATCTCAAAGGTGTAATACCGTCTACTGTAATTTTTAAATAACGATTGAAACATACTCAGGGAAAGCAGCCCTATTCCGCCTCTTACATAAACACCTTCAAAATTAAAGAAAAATTGCTATAGTTTATGAGGCCAAACCTCCAAAGAAAGCAGCTCATTTCTTTAAAGCTACTTACAAAATAAATAACATAAATGAACTGAACAAAGGGAGGGGGGAAAGACAAATAAATATTTATATTTATAGAATGCATATTTGTCCCATTCTGACACTGTTCTGAAATGAAACAGAAACTGGGATAAACGCAGCTTTTAAATGCATTCTTTCCAAAATGATTTTTACTTACTAAATCTTATAAAATGATAAATAGGGCAGCAATTTTCAGTCTTATTGGAAAGAATTTCTCATTTTCGCTCTTCTCATGTATGAATTTTGATGAAAGGTATTAAAGAAAACCACTGACAACTCAGACTGCTGAAGATATAATGGTGTAGTCAAGACATGGAAGGTTGCACAGCAAATTTTATCTTGTTTAGAGGACATCTGGACAATACCAGGAAAACATTCTGCATTCCAGACATGAACTGTTATGAAAGAATTTGGCCAATTTTATTTATTATTGCATGTTCAGATTGGCAGAAATGGAGTTATTCATCAAACTGAGGGACTATCTCAATACGACTGAGGCTTTAGTTAGAGGCATGCTGAAAATATGAGATGGAAGGGATGAAATGATGAACAAATGTTAAGACTAAGCATGTCACCAAAACCTGAAAGTTAGGGCAGAAGCTAGACAGGTGTTATGGACCTACTGTGATACGATGAACAGCCTAAACTCCTTCCAATGTCTATTGGAACTGCCCAGCGGTATCTAGTGGGATTAAGTCCTAGGACACACAGACACTTTATGCCTATTGAGTTAGTGCAGTCTTTTTATTTCTTCGCCAGCCTTTCTCACAGACTTTCCACTGATGTTTGACTAGACAAAGTGCTTAATCGGTCTCCCTCACGATAAAAGAACTAAATCACAATTTCCCGTTTGTTACCTGCAATAACCTACACAATAATCTAAAATTATGTATAACATATATAAACAGATAAAGAAAGAAAGAAAGAAAGAAGAAAAGAAGTGATTTAAAAGGACAGCATGAGTTTGGCAAGACTGTGAATGATATATTTGTTCCTAAAAAGAAGATAATTTATTGCAAGCTGAAGGGTGTTCAAGTCCATTAAAAAGCCCTTTCAAGGTGTACACAGGTAAAGACTTTCAACCAAAAATACTCTTCATAAATTTTTGAATAAATAGGTGCTTAAACACGGAAGCACCAAAAAGCTTGACATGAATATAATACTGTATTATGGATCAGTTTAGACTAATAATTCCCATTTACACTCATGGCATCTGCATGTATACCAGACACTCCTTGTGTCATCATCAACTGAAACTAGGTCCTTACTACACAGTTTCAATTTGACATTATCTGTCAAAACTGCAGCCACTATGTTTTTTCTGTTGTAGTCCATGATTTGCCAGCCACTGGTTTGGACTGCAGTGATTATCAATGTACCTAGCTATGAGTGAGCTGTACCTTTTTTCTGCGCATTTGAAGCTGTCATGGTAAAATTAAAAGTGTCCTTTGCACTAGAAAATGCATCTAATTAAATACCTGAGGGACAGTTAAAATTCATCCTTAACATTACCAAACTGTCAGCATTTGGAAAGTGAAACAGTTGCATAAATATTTCATAGACAGCACATTTAGATATTAAGATGACACTTACGTATTTTATGATAGGTGTAAAATTTAGCAATAGTATGTGAATCTCTCAAAGATAGCAAGGTTGCTCACTATTGTCTCCTCTTTCTCTGAGCTAGGTATATGACCTCCTGATCTGTACCACTTCCAGATGCAAAGTTCTAGTCAGCTGATGTACTCAGAATTAACACTACCTAGCCTAGTTTGTTATATCTTTGTCCTTCCAGTGTTGATTAAGTTTTATTGGTTTAAGATTCTGTTGTTCACTTTAGTTGAAGCAGCTTAAATATGATAGAACTCTTCTGATGTCAGTAGGTTTCAGCTGGAAGAAGTCTGGAGCAAAATGCAGAGTAAGCTTAGAAAGCCTGTGAAAATCTGCAACACCAAATCTTTGCTTACTGTCTACAGGACATCACTTCTGTAGCTGGAGGAATTTACCATGGAAATATAAATTCTCAAGCAGTGTTATCCTATCATCACTTGCATTTTATTGGAAAGAAGATACTTTAAGCATCCTAGCACTGATTATATTGTGGGCTGAGAGATTTTCAAAGCACATGAATTTTGAAAATATAAGAGCTTTTCTATTCCTGCCCCTGTCTTTGCAAGTGTTTGTTCTTAACATTTTCAGACCATTTTTTTAAATTTCATAGCAGCAGACAAGATACATTAACTGTCACCTACAATAGGAAACACAAAGTAAATCACGGATGCAATGGTTTACAACAATTACTCAAGTGTCAGATAGGGAATAAGCCATGAGTAGGCAGTAGCAAATATGAAGAGGACTTTATGCATTGGAAGAAATGCAAAAACTGCTAAACTGAACCTTTTTAATATTCCTCCCGTTCTTAGGTATAAAATAAAATAATCCAAGTGCAGTGAAAGTAGCCTGTCATTGACAGCAATTACCAGCTGCTTCTGGGTATTGTGCTCTTTGTATTTTTGTTTTATTCATTCATTTAACAGATACTTATCCTGTTGTGCAAGATACCAAACAGAGACCTTTAAACTTTCCAAAAGGAAAAGCTGATTAGGCTAAATTGTCTTCAGGACATAAATATGAGAGACTGGGGGCCCGATGACCATTACATTTGACAGAAGTTCACAGTGTATGGAAATTGTATCCCTATATATTTCTGCTGAATATTTTAATCTAACCTGAATCTAATGCCAATCTAAATGTTCATTTTAAGAGCTTTTGTTACACGACAGTGACACTGCTCCATGGGTTCCTACTGAATATGTCCTTGACTAAATCATCAGGCAGCAACCTGGACTGCAGAACTGTGCAGAAAGAATCATGGTTTGAGTCTGTCTAGTGCCACCTCTGATACAACACAGGGGTTTGAGAACAGGAATGGTCCGCTGGCCACAGGTGCCCGGTGCTCTGTACTTTCTATAATCAACACAGGAAAAAAGTCTAGTCGGTACAAATCCCATGGTTATGTTACGAAAGTGTTTTCCCTTCTAAGTAGTTCTAAAAGCTATCAGAGAACTGCAGATGTTCCAAACAGTGCAGCCACACTGCGATGTGTTCCAGCAGAGAGCTGCCTTTGTGTGCCATCAGCCTCGTCGCCTCATGCAGAACCCAACAGATTAAGGTTGCCCTCCCCAGAAAGGAGGAGACCCTTCCTGCTGCAGAAGGGTGATCCAATCACAGCAACAACTTTTCAGATCGGTGGAAAGTGTGTCATATTTGAGTTTTTAACCTTCAGCCAATCTCCTAGTTTGAAAGTACACAGTTATGCCTGGAGGTTATTAAGGATTTCTCCTCCCCTATGCCCCACCATGCAAGAGGCAACCATTAAGCAGAGTTCAGACTACAGACGCTGCCCCTGCCCCAGCTTCTGATCAGTGGCCATCAGCACAGAATGGTTCATCAGTAGAAGCATTCACGATGAGACCACAGAACTGAAGCCAGCCTGATCAGGGGGCACAAAAGTTCCTGTAGGTTCTCCAGTGGTGCTGGAGCTGCCTGCTCCTGAAGTACTGCAGCAGGAGGTGTTAAAATGAACACTGATTAAGTCAGTCCAAATCTCCTCCTGGGGATTCTTGATTCCTTTAATTCTTCCAACACACTAGAGGGTGAGAGGGACGTAAGGTAGGCCTGGGGACATACTTGGATATGTTAACTTTCCGATCTCCTATCTTGATTTCCCAAGAGTCATTCTATCATGAATAAACCCCCCCTGCCTTCCCGTAGGTTTACCTTCCCTGTACACTCAAAATTAACCCAAAGCAGAGGCACACCACAAGGTATCTGCAAGCTTTCACTGAATTGTGAATCATTCCGGGCTGCTCCTGGCCAAGCAGTGCTATGGAAACTGATATTGTGTTGCAGAAAAGTAGTTAGAATATGCAACTATAGAAATGTCAAGAGCTTACCATACAAAAGGAGACAATGTTTGCATTGTATTCACAGCAAGACAGAAGTTTAAAATGGTACATCTATTCATTCTTCACACAGCCTTTATTCATGATACTCCTTCTTCAGTACAGCAGTTTAGCCTTTGTGGCAAAACTTGGTTTAGACTCTCTACAGGAAACAAGGTAAATTATAAACAAATCCAGTTTATCTCGGTGCCATGGTGCAGCTGGCTGCACTAATGCTTATCACATTAAAACTGCAAACTAAAACATTGTCTAATCTGTTCTCGTAATTGATGCATATAAATTCTTGAACAAAAGGAAAACATGTTTGAGAAAGATCCCTCCAACATGCCCAGCTGGTATGAGCTGTTTCTTCCCTCTTTTCCATTCACTAAAGGCCTTTTCGATATTAAAATACATTCTGTGGTATTATATTTCTTGTCTGGACCAGAAATCTCTGGGTGCTAAGGGTACTCCCTGCATCTATACAACCCTAATTTGAAGATTCAGAAAAGCTACCTTTCTAAAACTGAGCTTTTTCTTATCTTTTACTACACCATTCTTGTTTTGTAATCCTAAACTGCCCCCTTGTGTTTTTTGACTAGAAGCAAACGTTTTGTTCCAGGGTACAAAGTGAAGGAGCTCATAGTAGGTAAATATTTATCAAAAGATATTTTAGCACCTTTTGAAAACAGCACTAAATCTTGATCTGCGAACAGAGTTAATTTATGTTATTTTTTGTAACTGGAAGCTAGTGATGCTGCCATATTAGTAAGAATCAGTGCTTTGCAATGGCAAAGTTTATTTTTAATCTTAATCATGGAAAAACTACCAAGATCTTGTACTGTCCTTAAATTAGGGGAGGGGGGGTTGTTCAACAATGTGATAGTATGAGGGTCATCATCAATTTGGACTAAATAAATAAATCTCCATCAAAAGGCATAAGCTTCTCTTTCTGCAGATCAGTATCAGAGAATTTAGAAGATTAAGTGTGTTCAATGAATGCCACATTTGAACTAATCTCAAAGTCAAGCTTTTTGTAAACTTTCTACAAGATAACAAGATATACTTTAATGGAAAGTAAAACCACAAGTATCACAGCAGAGCCTCTATCAGTGAGAAAACACATGAACTAAAATTGATGGATCAATTCAGGAAAACAAAAATCATAACTTCTCAGAATCCTACTTATTTTTGGAACAAGGACAAAAAAATGCCATTCACATCCACAGATGAGTTGTGATTGAGAAGTACTAACATACTGCTTGAAACCCCTTATTTCTTGGTACCAAAAATTAACACTAAGCAAGGGAGATGTTTGCTGATGTGCATCTGAAGTGACATAAAGATAAAAGCGGCAGCTACTGATTTCCTATTAAAACAAGGGAGAATTTCCAACTTCTCTTGTGGAACTTTATGAACAAACACTAAAAAGCCTGGTTATAGGAATTACCCTCCATATAATTTCCTCTAAAAGAGCAAATAGGTCAGACAGCAGGTTTTTTTAGTGTGCACATGTATTCCTACCTGCAACCTTCAGTCTGGGATACTTCAAGTTTGATAATATAGGTAATAATAATATTTATTAGTCATAACTTTTCAGTTTAATTCTAGACCAAACTCAAAGTATATCTCACATCCCAGAGATACTTCATAAAAGGAATTGTCTTCCCGTGGAAATGTGATTTCAGTAATGCCCAAGTACTATGATATAATATAAAGGGTTAAACTTAATGGTGAGACAGCACCACAGGTTTGGGTACAGTGGATGAAGAATGCTATTCACACTTAGCACTTTCCTTTCAGTTATATTCTGTCTGGAAGCATATACAATCTTTACACTATGTTCATATGCAAGGAGTCCTCATGCCCCTAGTAGGAAGGTTATATATCCCACCTTTTTTGTAACACAATGTAACTCATTTTTCCAACATATCCCTGAAAATGCTTTTAGCAGAGAAAAAGGTGAGAGGCTTATACATGAATATTCCAGCATGGTATACAATCAAAACATTACTGAAAAGACCTTAAGAAAAGAAAAGAAGGTTCATCCTTCACATCACCATGTGATGACTCATCATTCAACTACAGCAAATGCAGGTGGAAGCTTTCGTAAGAAGGAATTATGCAAGATGTGGGCATTCTAACTTGACATAATACAGGCAGGTCACAGCTTCTGATCTCTGACATTTACCTTCTGTTGACCACTACAGGCTGGGAAGGAGATCATAACAGACATCTTATATAACAGAACCATAACCATCATAGAAAATCAATATAAGGTTTCAGTTTCACCTATTAAAAAAAAGGATAGAAGAGACATGATGTGCTGAAGTAAGTGAGAAAGGTATCACATTAAGTATAACATTAACAGAGTGTATTTTTTTCAGCTGTGTTCTACTGTTACAAATTTACAGCTTCTAGCTTTAAATAAATGTTATTATTTCATACCTAAAACTAGTGGTAAAGCTGTATTTAACTGATTTGGCAAGCAACAGACATGCTACCCCTATTAGAGATCCTTAAAAACTACATGCTAGAATATCCTAACATATTCTTTTTGCATGGTATTGAGGATGTTATTTTTCCACTGAAGCGGCATAGATTAACTTAAGAACTGCTTTTGCAGCAAATCATAGAGAAAGAAGATGTTTTCAGAATAGGAAGTTCCTCTAGCGTATACCAAGATGATGGAAAGAATACTTGAACCCTGAAAGCATCAAGAGAGAATGCAGCAAAGCTCAAAGTGAAAATGAAATTAAGTGAAACAATAAACTTTGAGAGATATTCAGCTACCTTAGCACAGATATATGGTGCCATGTTAGATACTGTGTGGTAACCAAAATGCCTTCATAGAGCTAGGAGATATCGTGCAGGAGGTCTATGTGCTTTGGAGTAGCAGCTGGAGGTCAGCTACACTTCAGATATCTAAAATGGCAATACCTGCCTGTGTTTGAGCAACCGAGTCCCTCTGCACCATCGTCAGCTGAGAGAAACAGGCACATTTAAAACACACTGACTCTGCTCCACGTTAAACGGCTACATTACAATGTACGTCTGCCTTTCTGTCCATTGCAATGTCCAAACAGCAATGTTAGTCTAGGCATTTACTTTAGATATGTACATTTAGATACATCAATCTGACCACAAATGTTCTGACACCGTTGAAAAAAAAATATCTTAGAATTGGTCTCAGCATCTTTCAATTACATTTTTTTAATTGACTTTTCAAAATACTTTGATTTCAGTGAAACTCCAATTTGTAGTAGATAAAATTTTAAAGTCGTGTACCTATATAGTATTAAAAGTTATGAGGTGACGGGGTTGGAAAATGATGAAAATATAACATGGATTTCTTAACTATGTACATGAAAAGCGTTATACATGTATCTCATTTTTCCTTCATATATAGTATCTGAGAGTATATTTGGCTTGAGTGATGTCTCCAGTGCCTTTTTACAGGTATGAACTACATCTTCAGCTACTCAGACTTATTTATAACTCATCATAGAGTTAATTATCAACGTAATAAAAATATTCGGGGGAAAAAAGAGGTTTTTATTAGAACATTAGTCCTTGAAAATACTCAGTATTTTGCAGTTTGTGTGCCCTTACCCTACTGCCAGTGAAGCTGCTCACATGAACAACTGTTCGCCAAGATGAACAAGGAAAAAAGCCTCATACTTGGTCAGAGCAAGCAGTGAGACAAGTAAACATATTCGGAAGCCAGATTTTAAGGCAAGTCAAGAAATTATGATGAATATAGTCAGGTCTTAAGTTAACACCAGAATACTTATTGTGCAACAGGGACAGGTCAGAGCATGAGCTATGAAAATGTGAGTACAAGAAAACAGTAGCATCTTACCAGTGCAATAACACATTAGACAACGTGTATTTCTGGAAGAGAAACAGCGATCCTAAAATAACTCTGACCACCAGACTATATCCTTCTAACCAAGCAGGAAATACCATAGGTTTAAATTCAATAGAATTCATATTACATTACAGATTCATTTGGGCCAGTTCTAAAAAAGTAGCTGCCTTGCAGAATAAAATTAATTCTTTGACTTTCTAGATAAGAAAAGAACAGAAATCTAAAGGCTACCTTTGATTTTTAATCACATTTGCCCACAAAATTTTTTCCTCCTCTGTATTTTTTAATTTAATGACAGAATATTTGCTTTGCATCATGCCCCACATTTTGCGTTTGCATACCCCTCAAGGACATTGTGCCATGCGGGAGAATACAAGGCAAGAAAAGGTATAAACACACTGTTAGCCACCAGCAGAAGTCTGACACCTGTTTAGTTTACCAGATTAAAAAACATAATAAAATTAGATCATTTGATATGGTCACCAGCAATTACATGGAAGGAATGAGCACAGTGCAAGAAGTGAGGCTTAGTGTTATTCATAACCTTGCTGTGTCAGGTGCACTGCAAACACAAGCCAATGTGACTGATGTGCAATAACCTGAAGGATCCCCTGTGTCAGCAAGGGATCTGACGTGATTTTATCAGACCAGTCTCAGAATATTTCAGTGCCTCCACACGCTTCCGCAAGACATGTATACTGTGGGAAGAAGGAGGTGGCTTCTGTGGAAGTCCTTTTCATTAATTCCAGAGAAGCTGAATATTGAGTTCCCTGCAGGTTGCTGTCTTTTCCAGGTTGTTGCTGCTGGGTTTGACCTTGCAATAAATACAGTGTCATTGAGTTAAACAGAGAGTGTAACCTGAGGGAGAGAAGAGATTTTCAACCCCCTTTAGGGAAGCCGGATAGATGGCTGTTTGACACAGGCAGGTCACAGAGTGACTGTAGTGCAGCAAGGAGGGTTTCACAGAAAGAAGAAAGCATCTTTCAGCGCCGGGTACAAGAATGGAAGTGTCTAGGCTTGAAGTAGGCATGGGTTAGATTTGGGGTATAGGAGAAAACTTCAGTGAAGGAAAATGTGGTTTATTGGCACATCTGAAGCTTCAAGGATACTGTAAGTGACTGGTGAGTAAGGGCCAAGTGGAACAGTGGTGGAATGATTCTAGAGGTGATGCTAGCTGGGGCACTAAAAGGCAGGGGGAGAGCAGAGTGCTGGGTCTTCCAGCAACTAACCTCTGCCTCTCCTCTTACAGTGCTAGGGCAGTTTTTAATTCTGCACGAAGATCATGGCAGAGTATAGTGTATCAATATCCTTGGTCTTCAAAATTATTACCACTCACTTTCCATAGCCTCCTGCTTTCACCTTTCAGTCACAGTCATCCACATGAAGCAAAAACAGTGAGGTATGAAAAGATGGGAATAGGTGCGTAAGAACAGTCTGCTAACTGAAGACTTAATGGTTATTTTTGAGAGCCAGCTATATGTGGTGCAATGTGCACACAGTACTGGATGTTTCATTTTTATAACAGATCAATTCAATGTGCCTTTTGCCAGTCTGATTCATCTGGGTCTTCCAAAGATTGCATCTCTAAAACTCACTATAGTACAGAGAACATTAAATAGATATTGAGGTGGATTGTCACTAGCCAAGTTGTTCCAGCAGATTTTTTGAAGACCTAGCTATATTTAAGGGGAACAATCTACTCCTTATATCAGAGTAAGGAGTGAAAAATGACAGCATTATGTAGTCGCACTACTAAGAAAAACTGCCAAATTTTATCTCTAGAATCTAGACTTATTTAGGTATTCCTTGACATGTAATTTGACAGGAAAATATTTTGGTGTTACTATAGGGGGAAATGCAAAAAAAAAAAAAAAAAAAAAAAAAAAGTGTTCATAAGGAACTTGGAATACAGTTAATCACAAATCTTTTTTTTTTTCTGCCAAGCATGAAGGAAAAATATAAGAAGAAGACAGAAGTACTAGCTGTGCTGACTGACACACAACTAGACTGAGAAACTGAAATATAACAGTCATTCCAGCTGGGATTACAAAAGAATGACAGTAACAAACCTTGAAAGGAGAAAGAGATAATATTATCAAAGCGAAGCAGAGGCCACAATTTGAACATGGAAATTGTTGGTTACAGACCAACAAACAGAAGAGATGTTTCAACAAATTAATTGCATTCCAAGAGTCATACTAACAGACTACTTCGGTATGTTTTGCTTACCCAAACTGCAATTCAGAAAACGTTAGTTTACAGTCACAGGCTTGATCTACTTTTTAAATAGAATGAGAAATGTATGTTTGCAGAACGAGGTAACACAGGACAACTCACAAGCTGTTGCAATGTGCTTGACCTTGCTCAAGCTTCCATCCCATTCAGTCTGCGCTCCTCCTGTTTCACTGTTGAAAAAGGTCTTGTACAGCACCACTCCATACAATTAAACGTGGATCTGCTTTTCCAAATGTGTCCCTTCAGAGCCCTGTAACTGACTTGCTATCTGAAAATTCACTGCATTTTGCTAGGTGAAAATGAACTCAGTATGAAAAAAAATAATGAATTTTGCTTATCTATAAAACATTCAGAGAACACCTTTTTGCCTCATCTTCCATCCCCATTGTTTGCTATTCTTTACATTAGGAGCCACTATGTAAAGGCAAAGAGCTCTGGTTTGGTGATTTATTTCATTAACATTATAGGGGACAAAATACAGTCCCCTATAATGCTGTCACTGGTGGCAGTCAGAATCAGTGCTGGAAATGTTATTTAACCAGTGCTGAGGGGACGGGAGGATCCTCCTGGTTCAGCGGGGAGGGACTGGGGGGCGGCACAGGGGCTGTCTCTATGCTCCGGCGTAGGACCGTGCCTCCCCCTCCCCACCTGCCAGGAGAAGCCCTCTCCCAAGGGGGCTATGTCTGTGCATGACACCGAGATGGAGGGCCCCTTTGGCTTGGCAAAGAGCTGTCGTGGTTTAGCCCCAGCAAGCAACGAAGTGGCAACCACTCAGCCACCTCCGCACCCCCACCCCGAGGGATGGGGAGGAGATTCGGGAAAAAGGTAAAACTCGTGGGTTGAGAGAAGAACAATATAATAATTTACACAAAATTAATTATATTAATACTAAATAAGGATAAGAATAAGAATAAGAATAAGAATAAGAATAAGAATAAGAATAAGAATAAGAATAAGAATAAGAATAAGAATAAGAATAAGAATAAGAATAAGAATAAGAATAAGAATAAGAATAATGAGGAGAGAGAAGGAGAAAGGAAAAAAAACCAAAACAAAACAAAGCATTTGGGGAAAAAAAAACACCCAAGTGATGCACAATACAATTAATTGCTCAGCACCCACTCACCAATGCCCAGCCATTTCCAATGCAGTGATCAGCAGGCCCTGGCCAAGTCCCCCCACTTTATATACTAAGCATGAGACTATATAGTCTAGAATATCCCTTTGGCTAGTTTGGGTCCCAATTTCTTGTGCCCCCTTCAGCCCCCTTGCTGGCAGGGCCCAAGAAACTTAAAAATCCTTGACTTAGTGTAAACATTCCTTAGCAACCACTAAAACCATCAGTGTGCTATCAACATTATTCTTACACTAAACCCACACCACAGCCCTGCACCAAGCTGCCGAGAAGAAAATTAACTCTATCCCAGCTGAAACCAGGACAATAGAGCTTTCTCAATCTCCCCATCTTGTTCTGTAAAATTATAGTTCTTTTCTCTGATTGTACCTTTCTTGTATCTTTCCCTGTGCTCAAAGCTGTCTTGATAGCAGTAGCTCAGCCATGTGTGTCATTCCCTTCTGCAGGCAAAATACCCTCTTTTCCTTGTCAGCCACTTTTCCTACCTGTGACGTTCAAGGTTTCCATGGCTGGATTATTACATTTCAGCTATTTCCCAGCTAAATTTTGATCTATGCTTATAAGAATGTAAACGCTTGCTACACACTGATCACAGAATTTGGTAACCCTCTCAACATTGTAACAGCAAAGGAAAAACCAGAGTGGTAGTGAGAATATATCTGAGAGATCTGACTGGTAAACATGCAGTTTCATTACTGTCAATTTCCTACATTTGGTAAATTTTCAACATCTATTTAATCCTTGCATAATTATGAAATGAGTATTACAGAATCAGAATGGTTTTCAGCTCTTAATTGATATTTAGATGTGTGCCCAGTCTCTTTTATGCATCCTGCACAGTTATTTTGTAGTTTTATGTTGATTTCTAAGGGTATGTATTATGACCTTGTACTTCAGTGAATTTAAGAGAGCACTAAAAGGGGAGACAATCACAGACATTTCTTTCTCCTGCACAAGTAAACTTCATCCATGGACTAACTATTGAGAAATTCTGTCTTCCACCTTCTTCCTTTTATAATCCATCGCTTTTGAACACAGTAAACAATTCTGAAACATTATAGTCACAGAGGGACAATTCATATTGGTAGAGAAGTGATCTCTTTGGTAGAAAGTCCTTATCATCAAGAAAGAGGTGAGCAGTATGGACATTCAATCGATATCCAGAGATACTTTGGGTGGCCTAAATTCTTTGAAAGGCTCAGGTGTTACGTTTCCTGATTTCTAGGGCTTTTCTAGTGTTGAAATGTTCGCTTCTTGATAAAGAACTACAGGTGTTATCAAGCAACTGTGACAGTTGAAAGGGGACTTTGCTGGTTCAGGTTGCAATAAAGGAAGCTCCCAAAAGAACAGTTCATTTGAGAGAAGTCAGAAAGAAGCAGAATATTCTGGTTATTAACGAACTAAGGGCATAAAACTCATTGACTTTGTTAAGAAATGCTATAGCCTCAGCAGTCTGGTAGCGTCTGTGGAGCAGCTCTGCTAATTGACTTGTTGATGTGGTGTCTCAGATCCCCCACACCTCCCTGCACCCAAGACCAAGCTGTGCTGAGAATCTCACTCAAAGCACTTCTCCCTTCTGCAAGGAGAATAGACTTTAACAGCAAGTCATAAGGTAAGGATGAAAAGCAGCAGCACAGTACTGTACGAGACAACTATTGAAACAGAGTGTGCTTTTTGGTAGCATAATAATAATAGAGCCAAGAAATTATGGTTCAAGTATAGACTGAGCTTATTAAAAGGTTAGCCTTGCTGAACAAAAACTGAAATGTATTAGCACAGCAACTTCTTCCCTGGGTAGTCATTTCAGAGGGTTCTGATATCTTATGAAGTGCTTCATAACCAGAAGGCAAGAACAGGGGTTTACCACTCCTGACAGAAAAAGCCAGTGGACTGAACACCGAGGAGGCAGAGCAGTATGCTTTCCAGCCATAACGGTGATGCTGACTTCACATGGTTTGGAGCAGTTCCTTCAAATTCTATGCATTTCATTTTTACTGTTCCTAAAGGGATAATACTGACTAAATATTATGTTCTGTTTCTCTGCATTTCAAGCACTGTTTTATTTACAGGTTGAGAATACTTCAGATTATTAAACATAAAGAGAGCAGAGGAGTCCTTCAGTCTTTCTAAAGTGTTTGAAAGTGCATTATTTAACAGTGGAGATGTTATGTGGATTACTTCAGTGGCAATATGTACTCAGTTCATTACAAAAGTTTCTGTGCTGATCTTTGAAACAAAGGGCATTAATACATTTTGAATGAAATGGAACATTGCATTTTTACAGATTTTAGAATGTTGCTAAAAAGGCTCTAGAATTCATAGTAAACAAATGCTTCAGCATAAACCAAATGAAGAAATATAAAATATTATTTCACAGCTCAGAGCACTGTATCCAATAACCGCTTGCAAAAAAACTTTTGCTTAGATAAAAATACAAAAATAAGAGGATTGAAAAAGAAAAATATATCAGTAAACAAAGGCACAAATAGGTAGTGACAGGTATGAATTTTTACAGTGGTGATCGGACTGAAAGGAGCCACTGAAGAAAAACACAGTGTGAGAGTAATTAGATATTATTCTGCTGCACTCCCTGAAATCCAAAAATCATTAAACATTTTATTGTAGATTCTACCTTCAGCCATAATGTTATCCAAAATTTGGTGTATACTAAATTACAGTTAATAACTTCAGGGACATATTAATGAGAACATGTTTCAGAAGCCTTTAAATCACATCCCCTTTCTGTCAGATTCCTTAATGCCAGGAATTCCTTTCATATTTTAATTCTGTATTTCACTGTTGGGAATACTGGGTGTAGGAAAAAGAGTCTTACTTGGTTTAGGTTTTTAGAATGGAATAGAATAGGATAGACTCTTTCTGTTAGAAGGGACCAACAATGGTCATCTAATCCAACTGAGTGGTCACTTCAAGACTGACTGAAAGTTAAAGCAGGTCATTAAGGGCATTGTCCAAATGACTCTTAAACAGTGACAGACTTGGGACATCAACTACCTCTCTAGGAAGCTTGTGTCAGTGTTTCACCACTCTCTCGGTAAGAAATGCTTCCTAAAGTCTGGTCTAAACCTCCTCTGATGCAGCTTTGAACCATTCCCACATGTCCTACAGCTGGATACTAGGGAGAAGAGATCAGCACCTGCCTCCCTACTTTCTCTCCTCAGGATGCTGCGGAGAGCAATGAGGCTGCCTCCTTTTCTAGTAAATCACATACTTCACGTTTTGATTTAAAAATACAGTTGTCCGTGACTAAGGGAAGTTTGTAGTTGGTTTTATAGTTACAGCTTTGTACATGCAAAATTAGATTTGGATTTTTACATAAGGCTACCAACATTTAAAATCTAAACTCACCAGCCTTGGCTTTGAAGGTCTCATGAGGTCGCTAAGCCAAATAAAAATCACCAGATTGCCACAGTAGGCTCCTTCGTGATAAAACTGTTTCATAGTATGACCATACCACTGCAGCAGCACTTTTGTGTTGTTGACAATCTAGATTTCCCTGAAATACTGTGACTGCATCTTCGACAGGAAATGAAAGCCAGTTTATACAGCCTAGTATGAGTTTCTGAGGTCCTAGAAACCTATTTCCTATTTAACTGTTGCCATTAGCAATGCCAAATATATCATAATACTCAGGTAGGTAAAGGCAGGAAATACTATCATAATTCTGATTCAAATGCTATAGCAGTCACATTCCATAAATGAAAACATCTGAGTGTGAAAACTTGTCTAAAATGTTCTCAAAAAGGCTGTGTTACATTTGCCTGGGGAACAAGAATATCCTTCAGTTACTGCTTGGCTAAACTGGAGTTTAAAGTTAAAAGCTAAACCCTATAAGACTTAGCTGTTAAAAACTCGTACGAAAGATGCCTGATTATTAGGTGTCTCTGTCTTTTCACAGAATCCAGAACCCAGAGCTCAATGCCCATATTAAAATGTCTGTTCGGTGCACTGAGAAAGGTAGGAATGGCTACCTGAAGTGGCTGTTGGCTATTTCAATAGCTATCTGTAAGGCTATTTGAACTAACTTGAGCAATGAGCAGGAAGCCACTTAGAGCAAGCCAGGAGGAAACAATAAGCACACAGATGTGTATGAAATGCCGTTAACTTTTCACACTTTAGATGCTAAGTCAGTACTTAACAAAAGCTTTTTCCCTGGTACATTCTACCTACAGTGTTTTCCTGGAAGGGATGTCCCACATTCTTGTTGACAAAAGGATGCAACAAAGATCATTCTTTTCATTTTATAGACATACAGAGAGGGAATTGCAACCTGTCTTTATACAAGAACTTGATTGTTGGAAAGTTCATCCATACTCTGGAGTGTTAAATTCAGTTTTCTTTTGAACCCAAGGGGATTCAAACTAGCATGCTATTTCCCCAAAGTATTATAGAAAGAATTGGAAGCTGTAATAATCTTGTTAGTGAGTAATGTGCAGAATGTGGTTCAAAATCTTCCAGGGCAAAGCTTACAAAATCCTATAGCAGAAGTACCACTGTGTAAAACTGATCTGAATATATTTAGTTTCAACATCACAACAGGATCAACAAAGACCAAAAGATGTGCTACCATTATGCTTTACTTCAGAGAAAAAAGCTATGCAAAAATGAAGAAGTGTCTTAAAATGCAATCAGAGAAGACAGCTAAAAGAATTAAACCTTTCCCAGCAGCATGTAAATTTCTGAAGGACACCATACACATACAGCAAATACAGCAACAGTACATTTCACCTACTAAAAAATATTTGGAAAGGGAAAATATAAAGCTAGCATGGTTATTCAGCAAAGTAAAAGATAGTATTAGAAACCAGAAAGTAGTTTTCAAAATGTTGTTGTACACAAATAAAGAAAATGAAAAGCCTCATAAATTTTGACAGTTTAGATATAAAAGGTACAACTATGCAGGCCAAGAAAGAGTTTGAAGAGCAAACAGTGAAAAGAATAAAAACTAACAATAAAGCTTTCATGTAAAACCATAGCAGCAAAAAGCTCTCCAGAGTCTTGTAGAATCACCAAAAAAGGTTGTGTCCTGGCTCAGCAAGGGCCAGCAGCTCCCCGGGGCCAGGCATCCAGAGCCACAGGAGATCCATCAGGGCAGAAGCCTCATCAGCCAGGTCTGTCCCACCACCCCCAGCCAGGGAGCAGGGCAGGTCAGGGGCAGGTTTTGAGTGGAGGGGCCAGGAGGATGATTGGCAGCATGGATCAGCTCACCAAGAACAAGGCCTTTGAGATGAGCTTTCCATAAATGTTGAGATGGAATTAGTGAACGCTTAGATAGTCTCCTAGGGAACAGCCAACATGTTTTCTGTAAGGAGAAGTCCTCACAAACACAGCCAGTTGTGTATACTCAGTTGATTTAAGCTGCTTGAGTTTTCAATAGCTTCTCAACAGTTCTTCACCAAAGAATGATGTTCTAAGTGACTCCTTGAAAACATTATCTCAGTGCTTGGTAGTAACCAAAAAAATCAAGCCTAATATTACAATTAGGAAATCAGGAAAATATCATATTAACCAACTGAGAAACAGTGAAAATGTTACATTTTTGGAATTACAGTAAAAATATCTCAAATCCAATGAACATTTTTCACCTTTCAGATACCAGAAATGGTTACATGTGCATACATAGGTCATGTGCCCATGAAGTGCCCCTGTAACTCTCCTCCTCAGCTGCATTTGAGTAATTTTAAACAACTTTAATGATATTTGGATAGAGAAAAAAAATATCCCACTGGACTCTGGATCAGAAGTCATTAAAGTTGATTCCCCCCAAGGGACTTTTAAAATTTAAATTTTAATTCTGAAAAGTGCCTTTCTGCATCACAGAAAGTCACAAAGAATTGTTCACCAAATCAAACCAGGATACACCTCCTAAACTGCACATGTGGCCTGGCAGCCAGCTCCTGTCCCACCCCCAGCAGAAGCAGGGTAGCCAGCAGCCCAGGGGCAGCCTTTGGGCATGGGACACATCCTTGAGGATGGCCATAGGCCAAGGCCAAGCCAGGATGATGGCCCGTGTGTAGGATCAGCTTGGCAGGGCCAGTGGCCAGGCACATGGCTGTGGGGTGGTGGGAGCTGTAGCTCAGATGGGCCGAGGCAAGAGCATCAGCTGAAAGTGGCTCCCCTGGGCCAGGGCCTGGCCCCAACCCCGGCCATCGCAGAGCACCTAGGAGCTCTCCACACTTCACCAGCTGTGCTCGCTGGGCCCTGGGCCCCAGGCACCAAAACACCAGGAGTAGGGATGATCTCAAGCCCCTTACACTTACTACTGGGTGAACTTTCCAGTTTTTATAAGAGCTAAGAACACATCTTGTGCTGGGTTGACCTTGCCTAGATGCCAGGTGCCCACCAAGATGCTCTATCACTCCCTTCCTCAGCAGAACAGGGCAGAGGAGAAAATAAGATGAAAACACTTGTGGGTCAAGATAAGGGCAGTTTAATGAAAGCCATAACAAAAAGTCACATGAGTGGAATCAAAGCAAAACAAAAGCTGTTATTCTCTACCTCCCATCAGCAGGTGATGTTCGCCCACCTCCCAGGAAGCAGGGCTTCAGTGCATGTAGCAGTTGCTCTGGAAAACAAATGCCATAAATAACAAATGCCCCTACTTCACCCTCCTTTCTCTTAGCTTTTATATCTGAGCAGACATCATATGGTATGGAATATCCCCCTGGTCACTTTGGGTCAGCTGTCCTGGCTGTGTCCCCTCCCAAGACCTTCCCACCCCCAGCCTACTGGTGGTGCAGGAGGGAATGTTGCAGAGAGAGCCTGGGTGCTGTGCGAGCCCTGCTCAGCAGCAGCCAAACCCTGGTGTGTTATCACCACCTTTCTCCCTACCAATGCAAGCACAGCACTGGGGGGGCTGCTGCGGGGCTCAGCCAGACCCAATGTACATCTTTAAAAAAGCATTTATATTTCAGTATGCTCTGTATTTTTCATAGGCACACCTGCAAAGTAGGAGCTGGTTCAGTTAAATGCTGACAATTTTCAGTAGCACCAGCCTTTCTGAGTCAAGAAGAGTTGTTGGAGTGAGACTGCTAAGAAATGAAACATGGGTCTAGGTTTCTCTGAGCTGTTAATAAAGTGCCAGCTTGGGCTCTCAGAGCACTTTCTCTTGGACTGGCTGCTCCCTCTCGTCTGGTCAGATCTGTCCCTCGGTTTCATTGCGCTCCCTTGGGGCTCAACATCATTTTCTTCTTTGACAACGTATATCTTCTCTGAAAATTCTTGCAGTTACAATTCAGAGTGAAATAAAGACAAGTGTACTTGAAAACAAAGATAAAAGAATCACAAATAAATAATACCTAAACAGAGGTACATTAATATTGCTGCCAGAATTGCTAGACAGGTTTCTGAGTCTGATGTGTGGTAGCACTGTGACGCAATAACCATTGTTCGTGCTCCAGCTTGGATCAAACTTGGATTCAGAGATCTGACCAAGTAAACAAAACTGTGCCAGAGCCCGGGCACGGTGCTACAATTATCTTAAATGTTAACACAGCCACTGCATCACACGTGCCAGCTAGCGCTCTCCCAAGAGTCCCTGGCACCAGAGCATTTCCAACAGGCAGTTTAACTTTATCCATCCATCTGGAGAATGCAGCCATGGAATAACCGCAGCCCTTCTCATCAGGTTCAGTGTCAGAAGTCAGACAGTGGAGACACTGTCTGGTACTTTGACTTATAAAAGGATCTGATATACAAGATCACCATTCAAGCTGTCCTACTGGATAGTTACTTTAAACTCTAAGTATTAGCAGCTTAAGCATACTGCAAAATTTCTTTTTTCAGACAGGTATTTAGCAACATAAGTGTTCACACCTGGCCAGGTCCTGAGCATGAAATTCACCCGGTGGTCCATGTTTCACGTTCTCCTGCCACGGCTCACCTGTCTCGCACACTGCCACAGTACGGCTGCAGCTGCCTTCCTGGTCTGGACTCTGTGTGCCAATCATGATCTGGCACGTGAAGCAGATGAGAAGATGCTGCATTGCACCTACTGTGTTCTCTAACCCCTTTATGCTGTGCAGTCTGCCACAAAGCAGACTGCATCCACGAGCCATGCTCCTCCAAAACATCACAGCATGTCACATATCTCAGTGCAGCTGTACTGCAGGGTGGTTGGTTTTTTTCTTTAGCTTGCATTTTTTTGTTCCATTCTGGCATGGGTTTTGTGTTTTCTACTGTCTCTCCATTTGCTTCCTTTGTAGTTAAAACTTGTTCAGCCTTTAATAAATATATCCTCACCTCTCTTTCTTTTCTTGTTCTTTTGCTGTTTTACTTTCCTACAAGTGACATTGCCCTCAGGACAATCGTTATTTCTTCATACACTCAACAACTTCTTATTCTTGTAAGTCTCCTATTGAATAATGGTCTCACTCTTTCCACATAAGTACACAAAGCTGTTCCTATCAGAAACCTAAGCAGACCTCAGAAAGACTCTGTGCTCAGTCTTAGGATGTGTCTTCCTGAACTGCTGCAGACACCTCTTCCAAACTTATCACTGTATTTTCTACTACGTAACGCTTTTCTGTTTGTTCCTTAAACTCTGCCAAATTACAGAATGCTACTTTAAAAAGTATCACTGCATCTCTACTACAAAGGCATTGTTCTGACCAGCTAAGGGACCACTTTTCTCCCAGCGGGATCAACTGAACACTTTCCATGGAATCCAGTGGCAAAAAGACTGACCTTGACAAAAAATAATCTAGAAAAATATGAAAGTATAATATAGCAGAATGATCCTATTTCTTTGCTGTTGTCATCTTCTTCATTATCTCCATTGATCTGTTAGCATATCTTTTTAGCTTTTATTTCTTTCAGCATTCCTGACAAATGAACACCTCATCTGAGAAATCCAAGCACAGGAAATAAACATACATGGTATGTACAACTGTTTCAAAGCAGAAGTAGAAGATGAGATACACACTCAAGTACTGTTCAGACAGTGTATTTCCTCCAGTTTATTTGCTTTGACATTAACTGTACAAATAGTGTCTTCTAATCCTGAGCAAACATACCTCTTCTAACAGCACAACAGATAAAGTTAGGAAGTCTAAGGAACATCTGAGACGATCTAGCTTGTTGTCCACTTTGCCATATAATTTTTTAAAATACATTTGGCAAAGAAAATGAATATACAGGTCCAAAAATGTGCCATTGAATATGCTAATAAACTTGTTCAAATCATTTGGTTTGGTCATTTTTCATACGTGGATTACATTTGAAGGTTTCAGTTTGAGGAATTTCAAACCAGTACAATATGCCTCTCTCTCCATCAAAACTTACAAACTAGAAGGTAGAAAAGTCAGTCACATACTTCAGTGAAACAATCTGTTACAGAATCATTCTGAGATATATCCGACAGCAAGTAATGAGCAAAGGTGAACAACCACCTGTGCAAAACTCATGACAGACAAAAGAACAGGATAAAAGTTACATTTTTGTTACATTTTGAAGCACAAGACTGACAATTTTCCTGAAGGTGACTGAATCATGAAATCGGGAAGAGATTTAGGAGAACATATGACAGTTTCTCTTGATAAAAAAATATTGATAAACTTCTGTGTTTTGAAATCAAGCAAGTACTAGATTTCTCTACTACTAATAAACAAAATTTGGGAAAAATACATTTTCAAGAAATATATTTAAAAGTGCAGATTGGATGGTCTGGTTTTGCCCATCCTGAAAACCCTTACGCTGCTAACTGCAATTTTCTGCTCAAGAGTTTTCCAGGAGAAGGCACTATGGTCTTTAAAGAACGTCCAACATAAGGATTGTTAGCACTACAAATTTCCTACAGTTACATGTACTCAAGAAACGAGCTAACTGCTGACTAGAAATAAATAAATAAATAAAAAATAATAATTAAAAAAATGCTTACTGTGGACACTTTTGAATGCAAATGAAAGTCCTTGGACTGGAAAAATGATTACTTAAAAATATTATTGCATAGTGGTAACTCAGTCTTTTAGTCAATAACTGCACCTCTAAGTGGAATCCTCCTAGGCTGATGATTTATAAAATTATCACAAACTACGATCAAGAGTAAAATTGGAACATAATGTATTAACTGATGAATTACAGAAAGCTGCTTAAAAGAAATACTTAGGAAAAGACGCATTCCAGGCTAACACTGAAAAACTTTTTTCTTTTTTCTTTTTTCCCCAGAAAATAATTCTAATTTCACAAAAGAGAAACTTCCACAGTCTATGAGTAGTGTTTTCTATTTCTTTTCACAATATTGCAGCTATTTTGTCTCAAGGTCATGGAAAATTAAATTTAGACTCTGAAAATCCCATCATTTTATAAAACTAGTCAGCTATGACAGCACTAACAGTCACCCCAGTAAAATCTAAGTTACTTGGTGGCTATTGTGTGATATCCGATACCTGCAATAGATTAAGGGCAACAAGCAAGGATCTGTCTTTCAGTGTGTGCTTAGGATATAAACAAACAAATAAAAAGGAGTTTGTATGTTTGTTTGTTTGTTTAACAAATTCCACTTCCTTGTTCATTAATTTTCATGTAGTTACAGATGTTCCAAACTTCCCAACATATTTTTTCTTAACAGAAGGGTATAATGATTGTCAGTTAAGGCAGATGATCTGGATCATTGCAGTTTCATAAATTAAAGCCAACTACTTTACATATTTAAAATATTTATTAACCCCAAACAAACATTAAAGGACAAATGTAAAATTTACCTGAAACAAATGTAAAGTTGCCAGAAGAAATTGCATCAGGCGATTATTGTAATATTAAGACAAGATAAAATGCAGAAAACTCCTTTGTTACCATTATCTGATTCAGAGGAGATCTGCTGAAACTGTAACTTCTTTTTAAATATCTGGAGATAAATTGTCTGTGTGTTGTAGGAGAATTCAAACACTGATGTTTGATACATGTTGATAAAAATCAAAGTTTTAGCACGTTGAGCTAAAATATACACTGCAGAATCAAATATATCTGGTGGATGACTTGTCAGATCTCTCATTAACAGCTGTTTTGAATCTGTGGCTAACTCCACCTATATGTGTTAGTTACGCCATTTCTGACTGACAGATTTTCAGAAATTAATTCCTTTATTCATGCTCACTGCCATGTTGTAATGGAAAGAACTTAGGAAAGACACGAGTATCGTTGCTGACAGCTCCATGAAAGCACCTGGTCAATGTGAAGCAGTGGTTGGTTGGTTATGCAATATAAAGATCATTGCCCCATGTACAAGAGGGGAGGGATAACATCCTGCACTATCTACAAGCCCACAGGCTTAGAAGAGCACAGGGGTACAAGGATGTGGGGAAAACCAGCATCCCAGTTAGAGAAACCTGCTCTGCCTTCTGCCAGGGCTGTCCCAGGAAAGCCTCAGACCCATGGGCGGCTATGGGGTATGACCATAAGCCAGTAGAAGGTGCTTTCCCACATTATGGCATAGAAGGGAAGAGCATTTTGAGATGGTACAAGACTTATGGGATGTCTGAGGGACAAACCAAAATTGGAGAAAAAGAGGGACCTAGGTGGTTTGGGTATGAACAAGTACAGGAATATAGAGGGATAAAGGGATAACATGGGCTAGTCACATATAAGCAGGTCCTCATCAGTATGCCCATCTGGCCATGCTCTGCACTTGACCAGCAGTCTGCCCTGTCTTCTCATTAAACTCCACTTCTAACAGTTTTCCCGAGTGAAGGGATTCTTTCTACTGGTGCTTGGTTATACGGAGGTCTGAGTGCCAGCAGCTGGAGTCAGATCATGTATCGTAGGGCCTGTGTGTCTGCGATGCCAGCAACTGGAGCAGGTAAGGGTATGAGCATCTGAGCGTGATCACTAGCAAATGCCAAGCTAGGCTATCGAGAGGGTAAGGGAAGTGACCTGGGAGCCAGGAGGGTGAGGGAGTCACTCAGAGAGAGACAGCAGGAGTTCAGTACTGGCAGGACCAGGGTTTGTCCAGTAAACTGCTGGGGGCATTGAGGCTTGGGGGATCAACCAGCAGACCCATTTCATACATCATAGAATCACAGGGTCATTTCGGTTGGAAAAAAACCTTGAAGGTCATCACGTCCAACTGTTAACACAGGACTGCAAACTACACCGCTAAACCATGTCCCTAGGCACCACATCTACACATTTATTAAACATTTCCAGGGGTGGTGATTCTGCTGCTTCCCTGGGCAGCCTGTTCCAATGCTTGACCACCCTTTCAGTGAAGAAATTTTTCCTGATGTTCAATCTAAACCTCCTCTACCTCAACCTGAGGCCGTTTCCTCTTGTCCTATCACTTGTTATCTGGGAGAAGAGATTGACACCCACCTCGCTACAACCTCCTTTCAGGTAGCTGTAGAAAGTAGTAAGTTTCCCCTCGAGTCTCCTTTTCTTCAGGCTAAACAACCCCAGTTCCCTCAGCTGTCCCTCATAAGACTTGTGCTCCAGACCCTTCCTCAGCTTCATTGCCCTTCTCTGGACACGCTCCAGCACCTCAATGCCTGTCTTGCAGTGAGAACACAGTGTTTGAAGTGCAGCTCCACCAGTGCCAAGTACAGGGTGATGATCACTTCCCTAGCCCTGCTGGCCACGCTGCACAAATGGCATACATTTGTACCTGTGCATTTGTCTCTAGGATTGAGACAGCTGGGGAGAGCAAGGATCCAGCGACCAGCTACAAGGTAGTCATTGTGCATTTTGTGCAGGTACGCTGTACACATATAGATTTACATTTATATTACCTGACAACAAACCTTCAATCTAACCAAGCAGAGAAGGGACTAGGATGAGGCTTTTAGTGATGTTTGTGTGAGTGCTGAGTGTTTTCTGCCTGGGTTGGCCTGTGTGGCCAGTTGTGTGTACATGTATAAGTGTACTACGTACTATGTGTGCACGTGTGTGCCATTGGGCATATGTGCTCGGCCTGACTACTGGTTCAGCCTGGGGGGATGGAACTGCAGCAACCTTGCTTCCTTCAGGCTGCAGGATTCATCAGGCCCCACCAGTGATAAAACAAAAAGACTGGAAATAAAAACCTGGGATGTCATCTAATCTTTTAAATTTTATAACACCACAGAATAAATCAGAGAACATCCACCTGTAGAATACTCCGTTCTAATATTAGGATTTCAGAAAAAATATGACAGACACAGAAAGGGTAAGACACAGATAGTGAATTGGTTATCTGGTGGAAAGGTTTAGAAAGGAGAAAAGTTAAAATCCAAGAGCATTTTATCTATTAGGAGAAAAACTAAAATCTACTGCATTCAGGCATGGGTGCAAGTTAACTAGATGGAACGTCATAAAGGTATGAAAGTAAGGCTGGCTCTGTCCGTGTCTTTTCTTAATCTAAGAAAAAGGGATATTCAGTTAAACTAAAACCATATTTAAAAGCAATAAATGAAAATGCTTCATTACAGTGTGCATAATTCAGCAATGGTACTCATTGTCAAAAGTTAACAGTCAACACAAGGCAGATGGCTAAAGATGCATATTAGCTCAGTAAAATGCTAGAAAGATTCAATTTGATGTGAAGACTGAGAATATTCAGAACCATGAATATTAAGTAGGATATAATAATAGGAATTCAAGCCTTCATACCTCAAGGCATAAACCAATGACTAATTAAATATGATATGAAGAGAATGCCCTTCTAAATAGATTTTTTTTGAATTGTCTGTTTATAATATTTCTCGTATCTGGTAGTCTCTGCTGATGAAGCCAGAACACTATGATTGAACGATCCAGAAAGCATATTCAATATGGCATTCTTAGGATCTATTTTAGCTTATCTAGTTTTCATTTATTTAAATTACCTTAGCTCTAGACAGCTGTCACACTTCTCTCACCTATAAAAAAAGCAGGTCACCCAGCTTTTCAGAAGTTTAGAATGGTTCTAATTTTCATTGCCAGCTTTGTTAATGCTGATGTTTCAAGCAGTGGGACACTTTCCAATTAACTGATTTTTCCCAGAAATATATATGTTTTACCATTATACAGAACATTACAAAAACAGATAGTTGTAAATAATTATGCAACATCTTTGCATAATTATATTTATCATCAGCAGAATAAACCCCTTAAATAATGAATATGAGTTCTTGAAAGTATGATGGATCATATATCAAAGGCAGATCCTTTGTAACGTTGTTTATCTCTTAAACTTAATACTAATCTTAACATAAAAGGCTGTATCTTCTTTTCACTGAGAGGATTTGTTTTCTCCTAGCTGGAAGTCTTTGTTCTGAATGCTTTATCATGGTGAAATGTACAGCAATGAATATGGCATTTCAGCATTGTTATTACACAGTAGATTACCCATTGTCTTCAAGTTGCTAGAAGTCCACGAATCGTATTGTTATTGTTCAAAGCATTTAAAATGGCATCTGCATGCTTTATAATGAGCTGTGTTCTCTTTTAATTTGTTGTACATTTATTACAATGATGTCAATGTACACTAGTTCTTCTCTTTTTGATTTAGTAAGTCTTCAGATGTGGAAGTTACATCTTAATGAAGTTTTACTCATTTAATATTTTAAACAGTCAGAAAAAAAGCTCTTAGCTTGCTAAAATGTTGTGGTGTTCCTTTTAAAAACTTTGATAGAAGTTTAAGATATTACCCATTCTGAGGAAGCCCTAGGAAATTTAAAAGGGAAGGATTAACATTTCAGCTCCAGGCTGCAAATTCTAGTTTGTTACTTTTAACAGAGATCAACTACTGACTCGTATGGTTTAAGCTTCAGTTACAAATGCACTTAATTGACAAATGGTTTCTGACTACACTGCCACCTATCCTTCCAAATCCCAATGACGATTAACAAAACTAAAAGGTATACAGATCCTGAATTTCTTTCCCAGCCTTGGAGAATGGATCAAGGGGTCAAGAAATCAGACTAAAATCCCGAGGTTTGCCTTGTTCTCTTTGTAGATATTTCTTCAGTATACCAGCTCTGTGTGCACAGATTTAGTATCTGTGAAAGCTGCTGTAATTGTATCTCTGGAGACTGAAGTCCTTTTATGTAGTCACAAAGAAAACAAAGTGCAAGCAGCAGTCAAACGCATTTTCCCTCTGGCACAATTCAACCTTGACCTGATGATACACAACTCTAGAGGTGATAAAATGCCATTCCCTATTCTCCTGAGGTGATGTTGCTTGACTGCAATTTATAGGAAGGATACAAATCAGGTCACCTTAGAAAAAGACACATCCCTACAAGCTTACAAAATAGCCAGAAACAGTAAGTGGTTCTGAAAAAGGAAATCCTACGTCCAGACAGGAATTATGGGGAGCTCAGTACACAAATCAGTCATAACAAATGCTCTTTACTCATATATATGATCTAAATAGTCTATGTTCTAATCTTCTATGAAGTGTTTATACAGCTCACAACATATTGGACTTTTTTGCCATTGAAATCCTTAGAAAGATTTCACACGACATAAATAAAGAACTTAATCTGATTTTTCCTTAGCACTCACCTGGCCTTATGAGGAAAATAACCAAGACCTTCAAAATCCCTAGTGTATTCAGCTACAGAAGCACTTCTGCAAATAGAGAACTGTGGGTTTCATCATACTGTAGCCAGAGAGTCAGTTACATAAAAGGATCTAGGCAACAGAAATAGGTCTCCATTAGCCTGGGTACCACATCAACCTAATGTATTTACAAAGCTTCTTATTTCTGAGGAAACTCATTTGAATAAAAAGAAGTATGTTTAAATGGCACTGACATGCCTTGCGTAAGCTTGCTCTCTTTCTGCATGTGTGTGGCAGTCTGCAGAAAATCATATAGCTGCGAGTCCTCGTCCATTCATTATTTTTTTTTTTTCTAAAAAACAGCAAGGAGAACTATTAACCATATAGAACCATGGGAATTCATTTTGGATTGAGACTGAACACGATACTTTCTCAAAATGTCAATGAGATGAGGTTAACGTGAGATGTATGTAAAGACAACTTAGATTTCTTCATTTTGTGAGGAATTTTAGGCAGAGCATCAGTCAAAGAAATTATTGTTCTGGTATGAATATAATAGAGGACAAAAAGCAATTTAACTCTCTTCCTACCCTTCATTATTCCACATCTTACCCTGCCCTCCCATCATATTGAAATCATTTATATTTCCAAAGTAACATCGTAGAACCTTTCTGACTCCCTGACACCAAATCTTGAACAAAAAGGACCAGCACACTTCACTTATAGAATGCTAATTGTGCTACCTCTAGAGCAAGGTAGCAAGGCAAATGGTCCAACAGGTCCTCCCACAGCATCCATAGCTGGATACAACGTGATCCAATGCAAGAAAATGCCCCCCTTGAATGGCACTTATAGGAGCTCTTTCCCTTCCTTTACAAAAAGAACGTATCTGTTCCTATTTGTAGTTTTGTAAGAAATCACTGTATTCAGCAGTATCTCTTTTTAGAGCTACAAAGAGAAGTATTTTGAACTCAAATCTAATAAAGAAAAAAAAAATCTATTGTAAAATCAGAATGCTATAGTAAAAAAGAGTAATTTCTCTGACAAATGCTTCACTGATTATGAGTATTTATTTTCATTCCCAGAGAGATTCATTCTATCCAGGATCACCTCTCAAACTTGAGAACTCTCTTACATTGTGCAGTTAAGTGGGAGTTTCTATTTTGTATTTGCCAATTGTCAAAATGGTATTGTAAACACCACAACAATATTATACACCTTTATTTTGGTTCTGCAGTGTTTGAGGATCTTCCACAATGTTCCGTAGTTCTCAGAATGCAGGAATTTATACAGAAGAATTAAGGGTATTTTCGTGTTTGAGAATATATACTTGTTTATCCTCAAATATTTTAATATAGTTATATTGCATTCAATTAGCATTTTGTTTATATGGCTTCAACTATAACAAAAGATAACCGAGCAATGGATTTTAGGGGTATGTAATACATCTATCACTCAATTTCCAGAGGATATAGTTTGGATTTGATGTCTATGTAGAGACAGAAAAAAATCAAGCAAAACACTTAGCCCCTGAAGTTGTTTTCACATTACATTTCTCTCTTGACTGTTTTCTATAGAAGGCGAGTTTTCAGTAAATGTGAAAATGCGCTGCCTATACAGGCCAGTAGTAATATTCTACTTTGTTCCTAAGGCACAATGGACGTTGTATTTAAGGTATAATGCACTTTGAACATGAGGCTTTGTTACAGAGTTAATGTCACACTTCAGTTTTTACCTCAATACACTTGGTGATGTAATACAAACTGGATGAGCAATTGGAACTAATCTATGATGGCTCTAATCTGCAGAAAGAAAAATAAATCTACAGCTTTGGGGTAAAGAATGAGTATTGTATTATCTTGCAAAACTGATGAGGATATTGAATGGGACAGGACCTCTCAGGTCAGCAAATACTCCTCCCTGTCATGTTAAAAAAAGCCTGCGCAGAAATATAGCAAATTTCATCTTAGAATCAATTGTTTGTAGACCTATCTACTTCTTTTTATAGTAGTAATTTAAAAAAATCTAGTAATTCTACTATATATTTATTCTTGATTAGTATGTGCCATTTGTATTCATGCAAATATGACTCTCATTTCTCTCTCCTCATATTGCCCAGATGTATGGCCCTTAAAATTCCTATGGGAAAAAAGTTATCACATTTTATTTCAGCCTTCACCAAAGATTAAGCAGATCAAAACCTTTCAGTGTGTTCTAGCAAGAGAGATGCCCTCCACTGCGTGAGCCAAGATAGATTGCTTCTATCAGTTAATCTTTCTTCAACTTGGCTGATCAGATTTCAGCACAGCAGTTTAGTAAGGCGTCTCTATCTCCTTATGGAATATTTTAAATAGCTCAAAGACTGCATTTGGGTTTTTTGATAACTGCATCAAACTGCTGCACTTATTTTCATATTCAGATTGTCTAATACAATACTATATTCAAAAGATGACTTATACAAATAATAGTTGTTAGTGTAACTGGCATATCTTAATCCTATTTGTTATCATGAACACTTTTTATTATTATTAATAATAATAATTAAAAAGCCAGTTTGCTTTTCAGCCAGTTTTTTCCACCTTTCTCTTCTGTTTGTCCTTTCCACCTTTGTTAGTCATTCCCTCAAGTAACACAATTACTATCACTTCACTGAGTTCCAGTTAGATGAATTTACCATATTTCCCTTATCCAACCAGTTTGCTTGCCCCTAAAACTAGTTACTTACTTAGTAAAGATAGCTCACATTTCTGATTTGACTCTAATTAGTCCTTTTTTTCAGTATTTGTTGACATTTCTATAATGCTTCTCCCATCTTTTCTTACTGTTCAGAAAAGGATGCTACTGGTAACAATGTACAGGGTAGGAGCCTGACAGTGCAAAACCTGTCAAAAGCTGAGTTCCTTGTGATTGAGTTTGGTTTTTTCCCCTGTTTATACCTTTAGCAACAATTCTGTCGCTTATCTTGCACATAAGGAGCTACTGGACTGAATCTCAGAGTGTGTTAAAAAAAAACAGGAGGTAGCCGGAAAGTAAGAGTCTAGGTTTAGAGTGGCAGAAAGAGGTTAGCTGCATGAAAACATGCCTAGATGAGCAAATGCAGGACAGCCTGTGGATATGTCAGTAGCAAAGAGAATGTGATAACTTGCATTGGGTCTGGCTGAGCCCCGCAGCAGCCCCCCCAGCGCTGTGCTTGCATCGGTAGCTGGAAAGGTGGTGATAACACACCAGGGTTTGGCTGCTGCTGAGCAGGGCTCGCACAGCACCCAGGCTCTCTCTGTAACATTCCCTCCTGCACCACCAGTAGGCTGGGGGTGGGAAGGTCTTGGGAGGGGACACAGCCAGGACAGCTGACCCAAAGTGACCAGGGGGATATTCCATACCATATGATGTCTGCTCAGACATAAAAGCTAAGAGAAAGGAGGGTGAAGGGGGGGCATTTGTTATTTACGGCATTTGTTTTCCAGAGCAACCACTACATGCACTGAAGCCCTGCTTCCCGGGAGGTGGGCGAACATCGCCTGCTGACGGGAGGTAGAGAATAACAGCTTTTGTTTTGCTTTGCCTCCACAAGTGTTTTTATCTTATTTTCTCCCCTGCCCTGTTCTGCTGAGGAAGAGAGTGATAAGAGCATCTTGGTGGACACCTGGCATCTAGGCAAGGTCAACCACCACAAGATGTGTTCTCAGCTTCTATAAAAACTGTGAAGTTCACTCAGTAATAAGTGTAAGGTGCTTGAGATCACCATCATTGCTTATATAACTCTCATAATTTAACAAATTAGACAACAAATTGTATAATACAATAAGAAACTGCACTACAGTGCTGGCAGTTTCGTCACTTTTATAATGGACTTAATGAGATAACACACTTTTAAAAACTGTTCTAATTGCATTTTTTCTAATGTAAACTTTTGCATTAACAGAACAATTTATATAATCATCAAGACATAAATATTTGATGATGGTTGTAAAACTCTAAAATGTTAACATTTCTGGTAATAAAGTCACTTTTTCTATTAAATAAAACTTTTTTCCTACATCTAATTTTGTTGCCAGGCTCATGTAATAAAGAGATCAAGAAAAGTACTGTTAAAAATATGACTATGCTTTGTTACTTTATTAGTGTCTTTAATCATTCATTCATTAACTTGTCCAGAATGTTCATTTTTATAAAGTAAGAGTATAAAATATGATCCCTGGTATTATACTGCTGATAACAATTCTATGTAGAAATCCCTTCATATGTGTTTCTATAGAGTTTGTCCTTAGATCTAGATCAACAAATCATACTCTTAGAAGCAGAGAAGCCATTTTCATTATCAGATTTAATTCAGCTTATAAATAACAGTATTTCCCAATTTTCTTTTAGAACCTTTGCACTAATTTCTTAATTGACAGCAGTGGAGTCATATACAGTATACTGGATTATGTTACACCAGTAAGTGGTCCTGTGATGGTCCTGTGATGAGGGAGAGGAAATGAATTGTGACTACTACATTTCAGATCCTCTTTCACTCACTAATGCTTGCCAAGAAAGTCCACGCTAACATTCACAAAAACAGTATTTTCTCTACATCATGCCAACTCGTGCCACCTATGTACAATCTTGATGTGTTAGTGGAGGACTTCTACTAAAGCATTTGCACTTTATACGTGCAAGTTAATAGCCTAAACAGCTGGCCATTCTTTCTGGAGAACTACAGTTATAATAAACTTCTGAGTGTGGTTTGTAAGCCAGCAAACACACTCTGTCACCAAGATCCTCTTTTACACATGGTTCATTGTCTACATTAATTTAATGTGTTAACTGATCTAAATTTGTTTTGTCACACATGGAAGACACAACCTTTGAGCTTCTGTCACCATTATCCACAAGGATCACATCTTTGCAGAAGTAAATTCTGCAAAAAATCTTTGTATATTCAGTATTTTTCTTAAATGTTTTGGAAGCACAAATAAGTTCCTTTAATAACTTCCAAGTTTTTAGCTAATATAATTTATAATTCCAGTGGATAATCAACTACTTTAATTCAATTGCATCATTTAGATTTTTTTTCTGTAGCAGTGCCTCATTTTTATTCATACATCAATGACTGTATTCTTAGCCTGCAACTTAGCAATAGCCTTGTACTTTCAAATATTTCCCAACTTCTGTCTTAATTCTTTATGAGGTCTTACATTTTACTTTCACATCTGTGCTTAAATACACACCCCTGAGCTGCATTCAGTTTTACTGAAGAAAACAACACTTACTATCTTCTGGGTTCCTCTTAATTATATGTCTTTAATTTTTCAAGAAATTAACATCTTGGTTCAGAAGTATTGCAGAGAAACTTAATGGAACTCTGTTTTATTTTACCTTCACACCTGAATTTTATCTTTAAATTGTTGCTTTCCGCTTTGACTTAATCATTTGTGAGACCTTTTTCCCTAATATCTCAAGGAACCAAAATCCAGCTCTGGTCTGAGCAAGGGCACCTCTGCTAAAATCCTAGAGTTGCATCAATTATTGCTAGGGTCAACATGTGGCATTTTATGATGTACTTCATGGCTTCTGATGATAGCGCATTTCATTCTAATGTGATCTGGAGAGAAATAAACAAAGTGTACTATGGCAGAGTGGGAAAAGGGGAATACTCAAATGCATGCATTATTTCAGTAGAGGTCAAAGTTTTATTTATCCGAACACAGATGTGGCACAAATAATCACCCTTATTTCCAGGAGTCAGCTCAAACTCAAGTGAAAGGACACATTATGTGAATACCTAGGAGGTCAGTAATAGGAAGACATAATTATTACAAACCAATAGTGAGAGCATTTTCAAGAACAAGTTTTCCTCAGAAAGACTGATTGAGTCTCTTCTTTGTTCACTCTGCGCATGAGACATCTCCTGCTGACTAACTAATTCACCTTGTACAAAAAGGACCTGTTGCGTAGCTACTGCCTCAGCGTGTCTAGAGTTTTCAGAAGGGATCCTGCTCCCTGGAGCTTCGCACAGCACCCACATACAGTTGATCATGATTGTATGATAGAAGACGAGCTATCATTTCACTCCATTGTTTTTGTTGCTGTGAGCACTGGGAATTGTCAAACTTTTCATGACTCACTTTTAACAATATGTTCCTTTCAGATCCCACAAAATTTCTGTTCTCTCTCATGCTTTTCAATCCTGTTCGTTCGATGTGTGGGGGTACAAAAATACTTCAGGTTGACTCATACTGGTATTTTCTCACAAAAAGCTGTAATAAGTATCAGAATAAACCTCCTCCAGTGCACGTCCCCCACATGCCACAGGGAATACCTGCCCTCCCATGGAGTGCTGCCTCCTCTGACTGCCATGTTCCCACTTCCTCTGCCTGTGTGGCATTTTCTGCCTTTTTCCCATTTTCCCAGTTGCACCACCATCTTGGCTGAGGGCCTCAGATGTCCCCTGCAGTGGATTCATTTGAGCCAGATGGAATCGGCTGTATGTGGCAAAGGGGCAGCCCTGGACTCTCTTCACAGAGGCCACCCAAATGGGTCTATCTGGAAGAAAGACACTGAAAAGAGGATATATTAATAGAACACAAAATTGTTACAGGCAGTATTATTTTTTTGGCCTTCTTATGCATAACATAATTTCTTGGTAGGAAGGAAACAGAGTTAAAATTTATATTCAGTATCTTTTCTCAACACTTCCAAAATCAAAGAAAATGGGTGGCTTGCTTCCCAACTTGCTATTCATTTTTTTATAAAAACTTTCTGGAAGGCACTGGAGAAATGGAAGCTCCATGTTAGTGCTGTGCACAAGAAAGGGAGAAGCAGAATGCAGAACATTTAACTTTTCCACCAGCCCAGACACCAACAGTTTAAAAATCAAACCATAAAGTGTAAGACTGAGAGGAGGAAGGATAGGACAAGAATAAAGTTGTAATTGATGTGATATGTGGTTTTCTCCATCATATTCTGAAAGGCAAGAAAATACAGTAAAATCTATATCAGGTTATAGCGTAGCGTAAAAGCCATTCCTCAGCAGAAGGAAGCGATTCAACTCATAATTGTAAAGGACACAGGCAAGCTGACTGGGTTTGGCATTTGGGAACAGTATAAACGGCTATTAAAATACGGGTCTCATTCAAATTGCTACGACAGGACAGGCAGATAGAACATTACAAGGTAAGGTCATGCCAATTTTCATGGTAGACTTAGGTCCAGAAAACAAATCAATCACCCAATACATTTAAGATTTTAACTAAACTAGGCTTGAAATATTGCCCCACAATTATATCAAAGGTAAAGGCGTGAACAAGTATGGAAACAGATTGGGGAAAAAAAACTAAAAAGAAAGGATTACCTGTTTTCACTCCAAAACATTGCCAATTTATTACAGTAAGAGTAGCCTTTGGGAAAGTCACATCTAAACAAATTTTAACTGCTGCCATGGTTTAACCCCAGCTGGCAATTAAGCCCCATGCAGCCGCTCACTCACTCCCCTCTGGTGGGATGGGGGAGAGAATCAGAGGAGTAACAGTGAGAAAACTCATGGGTTGAGATAGTATAATAAGTAAAGCAAAAGCCACATACACAAGCAAAACAACCCATGGAATTAATTCACCACTTCCCACCAGCATGCATGAAAATGGATGAAAATGGATGAAAACATCCCTGTGTTATCAACACTGTTCTCTGCACAAATCCAAAACATAACACCATACTAGCTACTATGAAGAAAATTAATTCTATTCCAGCCAAAATCAGCACAACTGCATAAATATCAGATATCAAACACTTGCTAAAGGAATGTTTAGTTTATTTTATATTTCTAATTTGTGCATTATCTTGCATAAGAACTACTTTGGGCACACACTTTCTTGGATTGAATGTGAGAAAAGACAGAACTGTGAAGAGGTGAAATTATTCAAAAGGGAGAAAGAAATTACAAATAATGAGGGCTAGTAACATTATATACAATCTTGGTCTTTTAGTTCATTTTTAAAACAATTTTAAGTGTTGAATTGAATGTTATGTAAAGTTATTGGTTTTAAATATCACATTTGCAAGCTTTACTAGTGCCATTTGTACTTAGTCATTTTACCATATGAAAAATTAAAAAAAAAAAAGATGTTAAGGTATTTTGTTCGACCTAGATCTCATCTGGATTGTAATGTTGGCAAAGACTGTTTTCACAAAAAAAACCCCCACTTTCCACTCACAGCATTTCATTATTTTGGACTCCAAAAAAAGAGGCCAGCAATAGAGAAGACAAAGGGATTTCTAACTGCCAGGACAGTTGCACAACTGCATAGCTGCATGAAAAGACACGGTCAGTAGGTACATATTGCCATTGCAGGGTTTGCTTTTCTGACATATTTCCTAAATGAAAAAAGTCAACAGCTAACAAAAGATCTTCAAATTAGAGTTCATCCTTTCTGAAACAGAAAATTGAAGCTGACTATTATGAGAGGAAATCATCGGGCTTTTTTCCAGTTCTAAAGAAACCCAGGTAAGTAGAAGAATCAGGGAGCGAGGACCAAGAAATTATATACAGAGACATTCAGAAGGTATAAAGTACCTCTGAATGTGCTAAAATGGATGTGTTTTGAAAGCTTTGAACACTACCAAATCCCCTTTGGTTCCAGATGCTTATCCCAAAGCAAAACTGTGATCTTACATATTTGTAATGCAGCTTAGTATCTTCTCTGCTTTTCCACTAAGCATGCATGAAGTGAGGTAGCCATGAGGAACCTAATGCCTGTGTCAGGTACACGGGATCATGAAAAAGCAGAATCTGATTGTATACTAGTTAACACAGTTTACAGCGCTCACTCTTAAAGGTCTATATATATTAAATTACAGGGTTTTCTGTAAAGACAGATCTCTAGCACATGTGTAGCAAAAGTTTAGGTAAGGTGCAGAAAAGAGGATAAAATGGCAGTAAATGATTACAATGCTCTTTGTGAGACTGGACCAGTGGAAAAGAAGGTAGTGAAAACATTTTACTGGTTCCAGTCATTTTAAAAAATATTATTTTTTATTTTAAAATTTATCCTCCATAGAAATGTCATTTCATTAATTGTGAAATTTACCTACCAAATTATTTTTTTTCAGAAAGTATCCATTGTAATGGTTTTCTTCTTGTCCAATAAAATGAAAATAATTAATTGAACATGTACCATTTTTTTTTCTTTTTGTAAAAATTGTTTAGATGTTAATATTTCAGACATTATAAAAACATTACGTCTTCTGGAATATTTTGTTTCATAGATTATCTGTCTTCTTTTTTAATGTATTTTGTCCTCTGGTAGTGTTCAACTGGACCTGAATCTGAAAGTCCCAAAGAAGTTTACTGACTAAAGTCGTCATTTCTCTTTATGTTCACATTGATCCCCTAGACCCTTAAGAAAAAAAAGAGAATTCACTCCAGGAATAAGAATGTGGAAAATCATTTAATAGGGGTAACTGCTTGTAAGGACTGAGCAATGTGTCTTCTACTTATATAAAGATGATAAATGTTGTGATTTTTTCCTGAATTTCTGTTATCCATATTATTATCCATACTATTTTCATATCCACTTCTCTTACGAAAATGGATTATAAGCATTTTTTCTAGTATTTGTTCCTAACTCCATGGTATTACTCATATCTGTACATATAATCAGTAACCTAAGCTGGAAAAGTTAAAATTCTCAGGTTATTATCAAACAAATAATGTAAATGGTCTCTTCTACAATACTTGTATGGGGTATTAATATCCTCTCTCTTCTGGAATGAAAACTGTTATTTTTTCATAGAAAGAACAGAAGATAGTCTGAAAGTCCCAGAAAAGGACAACTGGAATGTAGATCTGTAAGTACACTAACCCCTCCAAGTCCTGCTTGCCCTCCTGCTAAAAAGTGTTTGCAAGTTCTGGGCTATATTTCTGTGCGTGCTGGAACAATTGTGCACCAGAGTATTTCTGGAAGAGGGAGTTCCTGTCAAGCAAAAGGATTTTTCTTCATCTGTTAGTAATAATAGCTACATGCCAGAATATTGCTGTTGACTATGAATCATTATTCTTTCACTGGTTTATAGCTAGATCATCATAAATGAGGCAGATTCTCAAAGAACTGTTCCTTTCCAAGACAAACGTTATTGTTTTGTTTTTTCACCTGATCACTGGCTGTTATAATAGCAGAGCTTCTGCTACAGAATGCCTAATTAGGTAATTTGCAGAGTTTTTATTATATGTTGTTCTTTATCAAATGACAGCAGCTACAGAGATTAATAAAGCTGTCAGCTGTGGATAAATTCATAAGTGATTATTTTAATTTTTATTCTCAAGTGATACTTATTAGCATATTGCCTTTTTTATTGAGGGAACTGAAGTGGATAGATTGAGTAGAATTATCTCTTTAACATGAGGTAGCTTCAGGTTTTCTTGAATAGTGTCCTCCCTAGAGAAAGGTCCAGTAGCAGTAGAATTTTAACTAACTGGTAGACAAAGTGTTACGATTAGTATGTACTACGTATTTAGCTGGCAATAAGAAGCACAATAAAGTTTTCAGAAATAGGAAGAATTCAGTAGCAATTTTCAAGTATACTTAGACTATATCTTTGACAAAAATTGCATCCTTGCCTTCTTGAAGTATATAACTAGAAAAGTGGCAGAATTAATTTAATTATTAATATACTTTTAATGACAATAGATTTTTGATCAACACAGTAAATATTATACCATTTATGATTTTTAATGGAAGCTTGAAAACCAGAAAACCCATTCACTTCTTTCGAAAAAGAATTGCATGTTCATACCAATTGACAGAACAGCACTGGAATTTTTGTTGTTGAGTACAGCGGATCCCATAATTCATCTTATTTTTCTGCCTCCACCTTCCTAGTTAATGATTTTACCCTGGTTTGGGGTACTTCTTAACTTATACATTGATGCTATCAATGGAATCAGGAGGGATGGACATGAATCTACCAGCATGAGTCCAGTCATAGGACAGAGACCTTAAAATTAAAGATCTTTATGACAGACTGAATTCATATTTTTATTGTAAAATTTAATTATTGGAAAAACTGAATTAAGTCCCTTTAAAACACATGATGAAGCACAGCTGCAAAGTATAAATATTGGTATTTTTTAAATCAAAACCATCAGAAGTTTAAAGGTCAAACAATTAGCTCTCACCTACTAAAGTACAAAATGGAGAATCATGTCTTTATAACATAATACAAACCAAGTGTTTACATACTACTGAAAACACTGATTTGTCTGCTTTATGTACACACTTAGGCTACATGTATTACTATTACATAAAATGTAATAAACAGTTGTCTTGTGGGTTAATTTTTCTAGCTAAACAAAAATCAGCAAAAATTGCAGAAGATCCTTTTTTTTCCTTGAAAATAAAGAATCTAAATACTTTCCAAAAGTCATTCAGAACTTATACACTTATATTTGAAGGAAATGTCCTATAGAAGTTTTAATTGTAACGGTAAGCTTTATACAAGCTGCCTTTTTCTCTACTGCTTGGTCTTTCAGGAATATAAGGGTAAGTCTGTGGGTTTCTCTCTAAGGAATAGTCAAGATCAAAAGCCTTTTGACCATAAATCCACTCTGGAGTGTATCTCTGTCCCCCTTTTTATAAATTCATGGATGCACGTTTGTAGAGCAACAGAGGCAGGTGCTGATTAGCAAATGAACAAACAGATAGGTTACTTTGGTTTGCCAGGTGTGCAATGTACCTAACACCTCCTTCTGCTATTTTTGCTCTAGCAAAGTTCCTTAGTCATAACGATATTGTCTGGTATCAAAAATTAAATTTTTAGATCATTCACATCCAGAATCCTTCCCTCAGCACACTGATCAGATTATCAAATGAATCAAGCTATTTTCCAATAACATGAACTAATCAGGTCTAGCTGATGAAAATATTCATAGAAAACTTGTTTTAATTGCATTCACATTGCTTGGGGCTAAATAAGTTTGTGCACATATTAAACTAGAACACAAAAATATGACATACCAACACATAATTTTCAAGCAAAAAGATAATTTATATTCAGTAAATGAACTGTTCTTTCTCCACAATGAATCATGGTGGATGGAATTACACTATTTATGTGCAAGGTCATGGAAATGATGTGCAGAACCTCATTATCTCTGGAGAAATCCAAAGAGAAGTTTTGTTTCAGGGCTTGCTCAAAATGAAGGAATTTCTCTAATTCACTCTGGCACTTTTCAATGCTCACATCTTCTTTGATTTACTGTGCAACAGACCAGCTTTCTGATAGATTGTGGTCATTTCTCTATTGCATGTATTCCTTCAGGACATACTAACTGCATCTACATTGTCATAAAGAGAAGTCTCAGGGTCAGGTTTTTCCAAGTCTATCCAGATCTGGGCATAGGGCAAACTGTCCAGCACACCCAAAAGTGGAGCAAAAGGTGGACACCTCAAGGACTCATTCAGCTTTAAATACCTTTCATACACGTATTGCCTTCAGCGTAAACAAGCCCAACTTACTATGTCCATGTATCCCATCTGCTCTTACTACAGGATCAGTAACAGATAAATGCAGTGGTTTGGAAACACTTCTCTAAAAAGATCCAAGTATAGCCTGTTACACAGCAAGAGTCAAGTTTTAACATTACAGTGGCTTTATATCAGTCCTGGCATTGACCAAATCAAATATGGTACAAACAAAGCATGTTTGCATAAAGGTATCAAGTCCCATTGTTTTCTTGAGTCCAAGATTTTCAGCTTGGAGTTGAGTCTGGGCTTTGCACAGATCCCTCAAAAAGGGAAGTGTTTATGCCACATTTTCTCCAAATATCCCTGACTTGACTCCTTTAATATGACTTCTTGAATAAGATCTGGATTTTCACACAGTCTACTGGTTTAAATGATGATGTCAATACTGTAACAAGCCAGAAGTGTTTATCCTCTCCATCTTGATCTACATTTGTCACCTTTGTCTAACATAATTTATACAGAAAAAAACAAAGTTAACCATGTGTTTCCCCAGTCTTTGCTTCTTTAATGATGGAGGTGTCTAATCACATTTTAAAAAAAGTGTATAAAAACATTTCTATACTATTTGGTAAAAAATCAGATGATTTAACCAGCCTGATAATAATAAATCAGTTTCCATTACAACAATCATTCAAAATATAGCCTAAGTTACAGCTATTGCAACTGGAGTATAAGCCTCACCCTACAGTCACAAAACAGGAGATCAAGAAATTCTCTGGACAATCCCTTTCACATTAACGTTTAACATCATTCAGTCTTGTAGCACAGGAAGTTGCTGACAACTTGGTGGAGATGTGTTTTAAAAAGCCAGTTAATTAATAAAGAATTTAATAGGAAATTAAACAGTCAACATTTACATACAACAGTCTGCTAAACAAATATTTTTAATGAAACTGTAATACATTTTAACAACATCTGGATCAAAATTAAGGAAGTTTTTAAAATGTAAATATTTAAACATATGCAAGACAACATATTTGAAACATTCTGATAGGTTGGTTAAAAAGCTGGCAGACTTCACTGAGTAAAAATTTACTGGTAGGTATATATAAAAGTAGTAGTTGTAAAGAGTAGTGTAGTATAACATAATGATAAATATAAATAAATATAAATAAAAATAAATGATGAAATGGAATTAATCTTGCAGTGTTCTATGTACTCATCAATGACAAGAAAAAGGGAAAAAAAAAAAAACCACAAACACAAAAAAAAACCCAGAAAAATACCAAATAGATCTTTCTGAAAAACTGAGTCCAGATATAGTACCAACAATTCTAGAAATATTATTTGAACAGCCACATATGAATAATCAGAGGACTAGAAAACATGCCAGCTATGTAGCAAGAGATTCTAAGATCTAAATATATTTAACTTGACAGAGGCAGTTAAGTCATGGCTTGATCGAAGGTTATAAACACTCACTTAGGGAATGTAAAATTTACGATAGAGGGCTCTTTAGCCTAGCACATAAAGGAATGAAAAAATCCAACAGCTAAACAAATTTCAGGGTAACAATAAAATGTAAATTTTAATCACTGAGTGTAATTAAGTAGGGGAACAATTCAGCACTGGCTGTGGTGAATTTTCAATCCATTGTACTTCAAAGAAACTTTACATGAGAAAATTTTCTGGTTTGCACTATGCAGGGTTTTGAACTAAAATGATCATGATTTTCCCTAAGCCAATACAGTATACTACTGTACCAATTCCATTAAAAAATGGGAGTGAGAATACCGGTGACATTTTTTGTGGTATATATGTGAAGTAAAACAAAAAGTCAAACCCCACTACCCTTAAAAATATACCTACACTTAAACTTGTATAAAGGAAAAGAAGATAATTGCATTACAGAATATATTAGAGTAAAAGCAATTTTTCAAGTTATTTTAGAAAGTTCCACTTGCCATTAGGGAGCAAATAACTACCTGAAGCAGCTTCATAATAAGTAAAGTGCTTTTTTTATAACTCAGAATTGTCCCATATAATTTTGTTTCTTCTTTTCTTCTTTCCAAATAGGCCCAAAGCAATAAAAAATAAATATTTTTTTGTTTGTTTGAGGCCTTTCCCTCTATTATCTTAGTTTTAACAGTCAGAAGATAAACCTTTAAAAACAGGTCTTATATTGGAGACTATGCAAACATGACTGCATATCATGAGCAGGGAAGTTATGCTATCATCATTCTTTCCAATAGGGATTGTAAACTTTTTAATGTTTGTTTCCATACCTGTGGGACTCATTGGCTTTCCTTTAGAAATGTAATTTATACAACTTTGAATACTATATCAATAATGTCAGGTATAATTAGTTTTAGCTTGTAGCTAACTTGACCTATAAATTCTTGTGGGAAACAACTGACAAGCTAGAGCACAACTCTATTTTTTCCTTTTTTTTTTTTTTTTCTATTTAGAACTAAAAAAGGAATCTATGCAGCTAGAAATAATATTTTTTAGGACTCAAATGAATAATTGCTAAAGCTCTGTTGCTGTGGTTTTATAGTCTGTAAAAAATGAGAATACAAGGCATTTTTAGTATAAATCATAATATGAACATGAATTGTGTCAACAGTATAAACAGAATTATTTTGCTCTTTCTGAAAGTAGAAAATATTTTTTGTGAAGAGCTGATCAGCACCTGTGTGCCGTGTATATGAAATCAGATGTTACGAACTTAGGAGCCCTGTGCCATTGTTTCCTCTTTTCCTTCAGCTGGTAGAGCAGAAAAAAAATTCCTGGCTCTTGGCCATCTGTTGAATCAGTTTCATTAGGTCTTTAAAAATGAAGCTATCTTTCCTATGTATATGTTGTGGGTATGGAGACTTTAAAAATAAACAGAAATACATAAAATAGCTCTAAATGAATAGGCAAGCATATTAAGCATATAGAGTTCCACAACGAACAAAAAACTCACTATAACAAAATATTTTCAGGCATTGACCTTAAGCATGATATGGTAGAATCCTAAAATCTAAAAACAGTACCCTAACTTGAATTTTGTTCAACCCTAATCTGACTTGGATGTTCTGCTCCGCTACTCATGCTGAGTACCCTAATTAAGAATTAAGATTAAACAAAACTAATTGTTTTTAGATTATATATTTTAAAGCAGAAGGAAATATTATGATAATCTATTCTAACCTTCTCTACAGCAGACAAATCATACACTAATGTCTGCATCAAGCTCATAATTTCTGTGTAAAACATAATCTATCTCTTTAAATGCCATCCAGTGTTGATTTAAAGATTGGAAGTCGTGAAGAACACACCACATCCCTAAGTAATTTCTACCACTGGTTAATTATCCTCATTATTAAAAGGTACCTTATTAGGAATCTGAATTTGACAAGCACAAGCTTCCAAACATTGGCTCTCATAATATAGTATGCTTTGAAGATGAAAAGTATTTTACAGTTGATAATTAGCAGTAACAGTGGATAATTAAAATAGATCTTTTCATTACCACATTCAGACAAGGGGGTTAAGTATTTGGCAGTCATATTCTTTTTCTTTCTTTAGTTAACATCGGCACCAGTATTTTTTTTTCCCACATAATTTTATTTGGGGGGGAAAAAAAAAAAGGATACTTAAATTCAAAATAAGATGTCAAGTTGTTTTGATAATTGCAAGGAAACTCCTTTTCTAATCTTCTTGTATATTTAGATGTTTACAGACAGTATGTTAGATGTACTTAGCATGTGACAGAAAAATCACACTGTATTGAAACATGAGAACCCCTTGGGTTTAAGTTTATAAATATTATTTACACTTAAAGTAGCATAAGTTTGCATAATAATCATTATTGTACAGGACAGGGGAAAAGGATTAATCACATTAGGTGTTTAGGCAATAAACTAGGATTAAATATGGTAGAGAAAAGGGAAAGGCTTAGACAAGTATTTTTGCTTGCAATCACACTTAAAGCTTTTTTTCCCTCCTACCCCTCTCCTTTTAGAGAAGTAACTATAACTTGCCTTCATAAGAACTTCACTAAAATTCAAAAACTTGCACTCCTTTACTCTTTCTTACAATGTTTTTTTCTTGAAGTGCCTATGGAAATTAATGAAATGGCCTAAGAGAAAAAAGTTGGCAACTTAAATATACATTTTTATAAATATTGCTACACATTGAAAATCACCACAATTGCAATAAAGATACAAACATTAGTCATCCATTCTTCACTAATGCTGTCGGGTAAGATTCCTCATTAAGCTGCCCCAACTCCTGGAAAATAAAAACCCAAAGAAGCTCAGTGAGTTGATGTATGTGAAGATCCTGGGTGAGCACACCAAGGGATGGATAAGTTAGCACTTCTGTTGCAAGATTAGATTGGTCACCGATGCCACTTGACAGCTAGAACTTTTAAATTCAAAAGCCTAGGCCCAAGGTGTAAGAACTGTAATACTGTCAAGCTCCTGAAGTAGCAGCATCTTGACTTTAATGGAGTTAGTTCATTGTGTAGCTTTCAAAAACTATAGGTTTTTTTATACAGGTGCTCAAAACACCTATAGAGAGAAACTTTAGACTCAGGCTCACAGCTCAAGCAAACAATTTCTGAATAAGAAATCTCTAAAAGAAAGAAAACTTTAAGCAGCAGGCTTTTGGACATAACTTTGTCTCCCTGACTCCATTAGAATATGCTTCTCACTTTGGAGGAAGCTCTGGCCTGCGGATCTACAAAGCCAGAGGTCCTTCAGCTGGATCTACAAAGCCAGAGGTCCTTCAGCCACTGGACATCAGACAAAAGGGGCAGGGCAACTTTCAGCCTGGAATCAACTTCTGGAGTTTACCCCTTCACCTCACTCCACTCTTTAGTAGCAGGTGTGGACATGCTTGTGTATTTATTTCTGACTTTCAGACTTCGTGTTTTAGCTGCTAACATTTCCTTCAAAATATTCCAGAGTACTAGTTGCTTAATAGAGTTGAAGACTATAAGGTTTAAGAGGACGCAGATGCTTGAGAGATCTGAACTGGTAAATAGTAGAGTTGAAGGTATACAGAATAATCACAAAACAACTCAGTCACCTCAGAACCCAGGACTGTAGCTTTGCAATTCAATATATACGTGACACACCCATGAGATGCAATGCTGTCTTTAAATTCCTTACAATGTGCAGTTAAATCTAGACATGTTTATTCTTAGGATATGAAAGACTGGTGTCATTACTAAGAGTTACGGCACTGATTCAGGCCAAGTTAAACAGAATGTAGCTGGCAGTGCTCTCTGTGCTGTCAAAGGGAATGAAAGCACCCTTCAAATACCAGTATTGTTAAAGTTTTTTCCATTCTCCCCCCTTTTGAAAAAAATGAATACAGAATTATTTAAAAAACAATGGGGAAACAACTTAAGGAGGAAAGTCCAGGTGTTTTGAAATATTGTGTTGTCTTCTGACGCAAAGCATTGAAGTTCCTGAGGGCTGGAACTATTCTGGTTGTTCTATAATGATATTGCCACTTATTCTGATAAAATTCCTGTGATAAAATTCTCTTTATTTATAAGCAACACACAAAATTCTGTTTCCTTGAATACAGAAAGGCTTATACAAAAGCAGGTACTGCCCTAATCTAAGTAATACAGAGCTACTCAGCTTCATAACAGAGCTACTCTGCTTTAATTGTAGTAGCAGGAAAGTGGGAGGAAGCTGAGATCTTCATACCAATGCACACTTTTTGTGCTTCCTTACTACCCCCTTCCAGCTTCTTTGGTCTCGCCTGCATTTCTTTCCCAGAAATGGTCATGGCTTATACAAACACAATTCCAGATGAATTAGTCTTTCCACTCTTGCCCTTGCTGCCAGTTCTCAGGAAAACCTACTGGAGTCCACTGGTCAACCTCTGCTAAAGCCTTGCCACATGCCAGTTATTTTGGGTGGTGCTTTTATTCTTTTTATCTGCTCCATAAAGAAACAGCATATTTACAACTATCTTCAAATACCTTTACTTAAATGCAGCAAAACCAAATGCTGTGCTGCTCAGGTGACTTAAAACAAGCACAAGGGAAGCCATAAGATACTTTTTAAAACCTTGCAGTATTACAACCATTCAGGACATAATTAAGTCTTTCATATAATCAAAAATAGACTCCAAATAACTGCTTATAGGTTGCCTTTCCCCATCTTTTCCCGTGTTTCCTGTTGCAAGTATCCCTGGAACTGTCAAGAACATGTTGAAAATCCCTTTTTTCCCCTGAAACTCGGAAATCCAGGTTGTTCCCAAAGTTTCATTGAAGACACAGAGATGCTTTTGAGCTGACCAATGAATATGTCCATATTCACATTCTCCTGCTTTTTAATCCTCTCTGAGAACCGATTTTTTTTCCTCCTGCCTCTTTTCTTATCTGTGTATTTTTAACCCCTTTTCATAGCTCTCCTGATTCTTTATTTCCTTGGTTTTCTCATCAAGGTCATTAATGTTGCCAGCTAGGCTTTTCTTCTCAGTCTAAAGTTCCTTTTTTCCCCATTTTTTTATTCCTCCTTAAACGCTTTCTTTTCTTTCTGTGTTTGGTTTTTTTTTTTGTTTGTTTGGGGTTTTTTTGTTTTTTTAGTTATTTTTTTCTCCTTCTAACTTTACTCTGTGCTGGGCTAAAAGAATTTGAGTGTATCAAGACGAGAAGAAGATGCAGCCCTGAAATGAATGGGGAAAGCACACAGAGTTGAATGGCTGTATCTACATGATGTGACTTTTCTACTTGTACTATCACAGCTAATTCTAATGTGCAATAAAAATGTCCCTTTAACCAGAGAATTTCCTTTTTCCTCTTTCCCAGAAAATTCAGACACTAAGATTTTTTCATCCTTTTTTTCTGTGTCTGTTTCCTCTACCATTTTCCTTTCCACTCCCTATCCTACCTTCTCCATTCAGCAGCATGATCCCTGTCAGTCCCTTATAAAACTAATTTTATTGGATTTAGTATTTAATAAAGCTTTGAAGAATATTTTCAGTATATTAGCTTCTTCTAAGACAAAGGAGCTGGGGAAAACTTCTGCCCTGGGAAATATTCTTTTTTTGTTGTGAAAAAATGATGGTAAATATTTCTCTGTGCAACAGTATGCTTTTAGACACTCTATAAGAATCTTCCTTTCCTTAGAAGATGACAGGTATAAAGTGTAATGTGGAATAATAATAACAAGGCCTCCACACTATTCTTCAGCTGCAATTCACCTCCTTTTCTAGTCTCAACTACAAATGGCTGTTATAAAAATAAAGTTTCAGAAGCCTACTTTTCTCCATATTTGAGCTCTTTTAAACCATTAGGAGAGCTTGCAAAGGGAAAATGACTGCGTATGATTCCCATTTCCCTTAAGTCCTAAAAATAAAATTTATATTAAAGTCAATTTAGTCAAGTTACACTAGTTAGTCTCTCAGGTCACAGGCTGAGAGAACTCATGCCAATGTGCTATAGAATCTGGAGTAAATGGGCTTTATTCTTCAACTGAATAATTTAAATTTAATTTAGGAGTTTAAGATTAAACTTAAACTCACATGTTGATTAATTAATTATGCTGGGGTTTTCTGTCACTTCCAGTTAATCACTATCAATTGTATTCTTGGAATACTGTAGTGACTATCTTTAATTCTTGTTGACTAAGAACTTGCTTTCTATTTATGTGTTAGTGAATACCCAAACATAATGAGACAATGTTTTCTCAAATTATAACTGACATGGATTTAAGACATCATAAAATCTAAATATGTGGGTGCTTTTGATGGTTCCACATCCATGAATAAAGTATACAGATGTCTCCTACAACTCATGAGGGGAGACAGGCACATCATGCTAGACTTGAAAAACCTAGGCTGACAAGAACTATGTGCATGTAGGAAATGTCAGTAACGGGATGATTCTCTGGAGCTTAAGCCTTACCGGGCATAGAATCATTCTGGTTGGCAGGCACCTCTTGAGCTCACTTAGTCTAACACTCCTGCTCAAGCAAGGGCAGCTAAAGCAGGTTGTCCAGGGCAGCATCCAGTCAGGTTTTGAATATATTCACAGATGGAGACTCCACAATGTCTCTGGGCAACCTATTCCAGTGATTGTCCATCCTCACAATTTTTTTTATAAAAAACAACAAACAAAACAAAACCAAACCCAACTGTGAGATACTGTTTTTCCTTGAGAACTTTCTTTTTCAAAGTTTAAAAACTTCAAAAATGCAAGATTATTTGTAGCTTGATCTCTTCCCCACAGCAGCTGCCTTCAGTCATTTTCAGAAGCCTGGAGAGGGAGCTCACTCTCTTCAAAACTAGAAAAGAGATGACTTTCTACCTGTATACAGGGAGACACTTTCACTGTTTACTAATAACCTCACCTAGGCTTTTGACAATATACCTTTCTCTAAGCAAGTTAAAAAAAAAAAAATAAAATGCAAACCACACAAAAAAAAAAAGATGACTTGTTGAACTGTTGAACCTCCAGTTTTCAGAAGAATGTCCAAGCTACCATGTTTTATTACCTGAAGGAACTAGGAGATCTCTACTTAGTAAATTCACTTCATTGTAGGTTTAGAAAGATGAGGAGATACAAGAAGGAATAATTGTACCTAAGCACTTATGACAGTCCTCATAAAATGACAAAGCATGACTTCCACTTTGTGTGGAACATACGCTTATCAAGTGACTGGAAAATGTTCAATTTATAGAAATCAGAGGGTAACCTCTGAGCTAGAGTCATGTTTTCTGCTTAACCTTTCTTTCTTCTCTTTTGTGCAAAGTAACACAACTTCAAAAGGTCATCTTCCCCTCCCCTTCTCTTTCTCTACCAGGGAGTTTAAATAGTTCCCTATAAAAGCATTGATTCTTCCATAAGAAAGGAAAGGGTAATTAAACACAGGTTTCTCAAATCCTGAGGCAGGTTCCTCACCACCTATCACATTAGCAATTGGAGGTAGTCAAAGGTGATATCACTACCAATACTTCTACTGCCACATTTTGAAGGAAAACAGAACTGATTACTTTTAACAAAGCCTGATGTGTTTTGACATACTTATCAGAGTGATCCTTTATGTCAGCATAAGCAAGAGAACACCTAATTTGTGAATTTTATGTGCAGTTGTTCACTAGCTGAATACTAAGTTGCTTAGCCCTGCTAAGCTGGAAGGACTTCTGGTTTGCTCAGAAACTTACTCTTAGGCATTCCAGATGTTGTAAAGTTAGCAATGGATAGAACTTTGGAATTTGTGTGTACATCTATAGTTAGGCAAATGGTGGTTTTAAGTATGGCAATTTTGGACTTTTATGACTTAGCACCCTGTTAAAGTCCCATTGTAGACACTAAATCCTTTTTGTGGGCTACAAAATCTAACTGCATCCCCAGTCTTATAATCATATACAACTCAAATAAAACATGAAGGGAAGCAGTTCTTGGCTTTAGACAACAAGCATGCAGTCACCTAACTATTTAACTTGTGAAAAGCAAATGTTAGAACAAAGCCTACAATGACAAATATAAAGAAGTATAGCCCTCTTACTTCCCAGTTTAGTACCAGAGACCGAGTACTTTACAAGTTTCTTCTAAATATTCCTTACAGAAATACTTATTACTCTAGAATCATTGTAAAGATCTGGAGTTCCTTTTTTAACACAAATTTCTGTACCATGAACTTCTAAATCTTGAGCTTTTTCTTCACCTGCTTTATTATGATTTACTCCTAGGTCTTCCTTATTTCTTCTTTCACATAAATAAAGAAAAAAAGAATATGAATTTCATTCTGGAAAGGATCATACTGATGGCTTAGTGTTTCGGTTCCCAGCACTGCTAGTGAGCAGTGAAATGACTTTTCTATCAAATGCTAGACCCTAAAACTGTACCACAGGATACACCTGTATCTTTGCAAATCTGAAGCATAGAGGGAATTTGAACATGGCAGTATTGCGTTTTGAGAAACATGCCCACCTCCCTTCTCTCACCCTACCAATTGACATGTTCTGAGTGTAACCAGACCAGTATAAGCTCATCGGCATTCAAATCCTTAAATCAAGATGTGCAGGTGAAGACAAGTACAGGCCAGAATAAAGGCAGCAAGCATACTTTCATTAGCATAGCAAGTAATTAAATGGATCCAGCATGGGAAATTAATTGGTTCCTCCACAGAGTTATTCAGCTTTTTATACGTTCAGGCCATTCCTCTGACTACTGTTACCTTTCCTCTACAAATGGGTTAGAAACAGAAACACACACACACAAAAAATCATCCCTTCTTCCCTGAAATTGTACGAATAACGTCTTTGATATCTTTACTTTCAGACATTGACTATTTTGATCTGTTAATGCTTCCAGCTGTAATGAACAAAACTTTCACACATTTTTGGTAGGAAACACAATAGCTGATGTCTATTTTACTGCATTTCCATGATGTTAAAAGTGAGTTAAAGATATCTTTCTGCTTTCTGTTAATTTATCATACTCGGGGGGAAAAAATTCAATACCAAATCAGATCATCACACTGACTTCTAGTATCCTAATTCACAGAAACTACATATTAGAAAGACAGACAGAAAATTTGGCTCATTTAAGGTGAATGAGATGTTCCAAAACAATTGACCAATGATTTTATGTCAATGAAGAGAATGAATGAATGAAAACATTTCTATCCCTGTCTAAAATGTAGGAGATAGAAAGCATTTGGAAAAGGAGAAGCTCCCATACATAACGCCTGCTGTTAATTTTCTTTTCCCTTTTTCCAGACTTGTCCAGTTAAGCCTAGTTAAGTCTGCTGTCAACTGAAATAATTGATGGTATTTAGTACAAGAACTGCTCCAGATTTTCAATGTTAAAAGAAACTATAGACCACTATAAAAATTTGTGTTTAAAGGCAAATCTTCAAATAAATAGCATAAGCTAACCTCTAAGAAAAAGCAGGTTTACAGATTTATTTCAATGCTACCTGGTTATGCGTGAAGGAGGAAATTTTCTCATTGCCACAAGTAAAGCTGCAGTATTTAACAAGTGTTCATTATAAATTAACGTAAGATAGAATGCCCATGTTACTAATAGCTGTCTCAATGCAAAAATATTTCTGGATCAAGTGTAGCTGCATCCTCTTTACTTCTAACAAGAAAGAAGTCTTGAGCTGTAACAGCCCAGAGTCCTAGTGCATATGTTCAGGTGGTCTTGGAATTTATACTCAAGTACACCAGAGGGAACTCTTATGTACTCTACTGCAGACCTTTCCTTGGTAGACCTTTGATGAGAAATTGTGGTTCGTATACCTGATTAGTTAGCATTTGCTTCTAACAATAACCTAATGAAAAAAGCTCAATTACATATAGATCTGCAGAGAACTCACTGAATTTTTTCTGCTGCTACAACCACAAATAAGGCTGTAATGTATCAGTAACAAAGAGTATTTTAGAGTTTTGGGCTGCCTGTTATCAGACTTCTGCTATTAACTTAGTGGGAGGTCAACAGAGTCACTCATGGAAGAAATTTGACCTGGTATACATTTGTGTTTAACTTGCTTCAATTTACCTTCAGATTCCATTTTTCTTAAAGATATTAATTTAGGAGAGAAGAGATGATTTATAAGGAGAAGAATAACTCAATCATATTCTAAGTTTCTACCTCATTTTTACTCAGTTGTATTTAGGACATTCCATTATGGCCCTGTGTCTCTGCTATATTGATCTGTGGTTATGCTTTATACCCTCCTGTTAAATAACCTAAAGCTTTGAAATGAATAAAGGAAGCATACATCTCCACACAATTAATAAACCTGTGGGACTCATTGCCATGAGATGCTGTGGATGTCAAAAGTATAAATGCTTGCAAAGACAGTTATACAAATCATGGATGAAAAGTGTGCCGAGGACTGTTATACAAAAGATGCAGTAACAGCTTTCACCTCAAGAAAACACCTGCACTACAGCTTCTCCAAAGTGAGGGCATTTATCAAGGGAAGTACCACTCTACATGAAGACTTTCCATATCATCTTTTTCTAGAGATGGCTCCTATCAAAGACATGATTCTGGGCTGAAGGGTCATTAGTTTGTTCCAGACATGGCAATTTTTCTTGATGATCCTAAACTGCCTATGTGATCTAGCACTACAGCCCCATTTGAATGACTGCAGCTCAAAGGTAATTGCTCTTCCAAAGTTACTAAAGTAGCTACTGCAGCCAAGAAACCCTCCTCAGCAGTCAACAAAATGAGAGAACTGTCCAAGATGCCCTATGCTTGTCTTTACTTATGCTATATACCTCCTATTAAATAAGCACGATGTATGGCATAAATGTAAAGCACAAAATCAAGATATTTTCTGATACTCAGACAATAGAACTGTGATTGTGCTGTCTCCTAGTTCATTGCAAAGCTGCTGTGCTAAAATGTGCTACAGAGATGTACAAGCTGTGCTTGTCACATGAAACACGGGTTTGGAAACGGTTTTAGGTAGAAACAGATTTGGACTTGTAGAAAGATCCTGTGATTTCTGTGAGTCTCTGTGTGAATGCAAGCATCCTCCCAGAGGATGGCTAGGAGAGGCACTGAAAAAGCTTTTCTTTTCTTAGGCAGTCAGTCATCTGAGATGCGGCAGCAGTGTCTGGCCCTGCATGCCAGCACAAAAAGGCACTTCCCTTTTGTGCAAGAGAGGATGAAGGCGTTGCAGTTGCTGACTGGTTGGCCCTTCCCAGAAACCCCAGCTACAAAATTAAAACACCACACTTCTCAGTGGTAAACCAGCCTTCCAATCCAGAATTAACAGTTTTCAGCACGGGTAGCATAATGCATGGAATAAATTTCTGCAGTTCCCAGTTCCAGTGACCTTTCTTTCTAAATCTTTCTGATATGATTATTAGAAATTAGAATTACCTGGCACTGATCCCTGTTCAAAACACTCAAATTACTTCATATTGTACAGCTTTTTTGTATTATTCATTTTTCATACTAATTCTATGACATTTCAGTTCTTTTGTATTTAATTAATAATTTCCACCTCAGTGCCTTATTTGGTAATTTTATCATATTCCTCTCACCCCCTGTCATCTCTCAGGGCAATTTAGAGTATAGGGACCTGACAGAAAAGAAATTAAAAAAATAATCTATTAATAAATTCAGCAAGATTTGTAAGAAGGAAAACAGATGTTGTATCTGAATAAAAGTAAACAGTGTATTTTGGGTCAATCACTGCCAGTTAAACAGCTATGAAAATTGTAATTTCTCACAGGTCTGACAGAAACCTGGGTATAAATGTTTTAATACCTAAATGCTTAGTATGAAATGAAAGCCATGCAGCAACCCTCCTTTTAATAACCTTATACATTTTATTACAATCTCATCTTCCTGATTTTCACTGAGACCAAGATATTTACTTGGTCAGGAAATTTACTTAAACATTAAATAGAGTATCTACCTAAAGGAGTATTAATAAAAGACACTTAAAGCCATTAACATTTTAAACAGTTGCAATGAACCTTTGTAACCAGGAAACTCGTCTACCCAGAACACAGTTAATTATATTTGCTTCATTAAAGTGCTATTTGTGGAAAACCTCGCCTAATTTAAAACAGTGCTGCTTCCGATACAGAGCTGCTGCATTCCTTAGCTGCATCCTCAAATGGACTTTGGATTTTAATATGAAGTTTCTAATCAGCCACCAAAGTGACATTATCAACATAGTATTTTTATTTCTAAATGTTCCTCAAAAATAAGTAATTATTTAGTAGAGAAAAAAATGGTTGATTTCTTTAGTTCTCTCTGAGTAATTCCATGGCAGTTCATTTAAGAATAAACTACATTTAGTGAGGTACTGGCTTTTACCAGTGGCCATGTACCTTTAAAGCTATCTCTAAAACACAATCCTCCTGGTAGCCAAAGGAACAGGAACATAATTTAATTTTCTCTGTTCTAATCTTGAGGCTCTTTCTCATACTGCAAAATGGTAAATAAATGTCAACTCAAAAAGCAGCAGTAATTTATATTCTTGTACACTAGAAAGTCAGTTCCAAGCTCTTAGATTTATTTTGCTTTTACAGCTCTTAGATCATACCGCCTTTTTGGTTTTTCGGGTTGAAAAATAGTTCCCAAGGGTCTAAGTTTCTTTCTTTCATATTAACAGTGTGCACCATTCACTATTCAGATTCGTTCATCTTTCTTTTTAAACATTCCATGTTTATTCTGAGCATTTAATATAGACGTAAATTTCAGTTACGAACCATAAATTATTAACAATAAAGCAGTATTTAAGCCTTGTTCAAAGAATTTTTTTTTCCATGTGATGTTAAAATCAAGTCAACTTAATTTTGAAAGTTTAAAATAGATCAGAATTTCCCTTTTATAACAGAGGGGCAATTTTAAATGAGTTGACAGAGCTCCTACCTGTATAAGAATATAGCACATAATTGTTTCCAGAGAGACGACAGCTATTCTGCATCCAACATGTAAAAGCATGTCTCTTGTTTAGTACCATTGTGAAGACGATCTTGCCAGCCTCCCTGGTCTTACTCTGCATGAAGCCAAATTACCCTTGCTGTAAATAAGTGCAGAAAGCTTTGCTTTCACTGAACATGAGTTTGTATACAGTTACCATCAATTGAAATTAGAAACTAGTTTCAGCTGGTTTCTTGGAAATCTAACTTTTGTAAGACATTAATAAATCATATTAAATGCTTGTGGATATAGTCCCTTATAGTCAAACTATTAGAAAGAAACCCAAACAAACCCCAGTTCTGTATGTCTTCATTGAAGTCTGTCGCACATCCTGGGAACCTTTATTTTGTTAGACTACCACCTTCCTTTTGGAAGTAGTGAGCTCCAGAGGGTGATCTTTCAATCACAGCTGATCCACCAGGCCAGATGGTGCAGTTTGTAGCTGTCTCATGCATTGTCTTAAAATGGTGTTTGAATTAAAACTGAGAAGAATGCATGTGTGTGTGCATGGAGGTTTTCTATCAACTCTGGACTTTGCTCAGAGTATTTGAGTGCCTCTGTTGAGGACGTCTAGAAGGTACTAATAAATGCCATCTTTACATTGTCACTGATATTTATCAAAAAGTCACTCACACAGGTCAGTTTTCAAGGAAAGGGGAAAAAAATTCAATTGACTGAAAACTTTAGTTTCTCCTCCAATAGTCAGCTGATAAAGGTGAGATTCCACCTTTATAATTACTAAGACAGATATCTGCAGTAACAGAAGACCACACTACTGTACTGTTAGGGTCCTGAGGCCATCAGCAGCCCTGATTGTCCCTGCCCAGCTCTGCCCATGGCTCCCCCACCCTGCCCATAGCCCAGAACCCCACTCCAGCCCCCTGGGGCCATCAGTCCCTGCCCCAGAGATGATGCAGCCTGGCCAGTCTCCAGCTCCACACAGCCCTGCCCTGCCCAGCCCTCCACAGGCCCATGTTCCAGCCCAACTTCAGCCCATCCTTGATGCCCAGATCTGGGGCTGCCCCAGCGCCCCTTCATTTTTCCTGCTTCTGACTGGGGGTGGGACAGGCCCTGGCTAGTGAAGTCCCTGACCAACTGGCCCATATGGACCACCCCTGTGGTTCATGGTCCCCATCCCCAGGGTACCTCCAGTCCTCAGGGCACCCTGAGAGTACTAGATCATTGGATTAAAATCAAATGTTTCAGGTCCTTTATTTCTTCACCTTCTATTTCAAAATCTCCTTATTTTCGAGAATGCAACAACCTGTAACAGCTTGGCAGCCCTGACCATCAGAGCGCATCACTCCCATCTCTGCTCTCAGTGCTGGCTCCCGGCTGAATATGATTTGAAACTCAGTGTTTCAGTCCTGATCTTGAAAGGCCAGCATTTGACTGGCCTTGGCAACCTAAAGGATGGTCTCAGTCTCCCTGACCACCACCTCCCTTGACAGCTGCATTCCTCTGGGGAACCGGCAATGTCAGACATCAAAGAAAGACCCATGAGTGTGGCAGACAGTTTTCTCAGCAGCTGGCTTATGACAAAGAAATTCACTATGACAGAGATCAGAGTGACCACAAACAAAGCTTAAAGCTCAGATGTTTGACCTAGCTTTCCCAACATCATGATAAAAGGAAAAACAGCCACTGACAAGAGAATGAAGAGGAACATTAGGACAGATCCTCGGCTGCTGTAAAGGTGTGTTGTTTGGATAAAGCCAAAGGAGACAAGGATCCTTAACCTATGGGTCCTCATGTGTATTTAACTGTTGCTAGAGAAAGTTTTCTTGGAAGATTGATGATTTGGTGAAAAGGAAGGGTTTTACCTGAGTATATTACTTACTTTTTTTTAAAAGTATGCAAAATAACCAAAGTAGCATGTTCAGCTAGCATTAGTATATATATTTTTTGACCTTAAGAAACATTTTTAGTTCAATGAAGTCAAAACATGTCAACTTTTATGTTAATTTGATGCACCATAATGGTTAAACCATGTCAACTAGTGCATAATGTCAAGTCAAAGTAATATAATGAAATAGAATATGATACTTTCTGTCACATCATAATATTTCCTGGCATGTTTTGACATATTCTATTACTGACATTATGCTCCTAAAATAAAATAAATTTGAAGCAATATTTATTTATTTATTTAATTATTCTATCACAATAGAAATATTTCAGTTTCTAATCCAATTACCAATATATAAGTGTTTCATCAATTGCTTACAGTCACAACAAAAATTTCAGCATTTCCAGCAGAATGGAATTTTCAAGTTTTCAAACTTTTTTCACACTTGATTTTTATAATGCTTAGATGATCACATTGATAAGTATAATACAAGAAGATAGAAAAATCAAATGGCATTCACTGTCTCCTTGTTTCTGTCACAAATAGGCTTAGCTATTTACAATGACTGCCAATGTCCAACCCTTCAAAGGTGTTCAGGTGCTAAAAAACGTGTATAAAAGCAAACAAATCATGGAGATATTCTACTCACACAGGAATTTAACAATGTTCCCTTTGTACTTTAAAAGCATATGTGTCCCAATTTTCTCCCTTTACAACATGCAGATGATGAAAAATAACCTTATCACCCCAAGTGATTTTAGATATTTATCATTAAAACTGTATATATTATGCACAGAATCCATTAAGGAGGATTTGTCTCTGTAGTAAAGCCCTGGGTTTTGTAGGGGTTGCAGTAACACCTGTGCAGTCATCCCGATACTCCCTTTACAGTGTGGCACAGGCCTGCATGGTGGAATTTTGTTAAGCACTACGCATTTCAAACAAGGTCTGCAACAGCAGGTAAGCGCTGTATATAAAACCTTTGTCTGATCTGCTGCCATTTACAGCAGTGACTGTTCTTAATGCTTACCAGGAATTAGGAAACACCAGAGAGAGTGACATTCTTAGATTTTGGTTAATGAAAAGGCTCTGTTGAAGCAAATATCTCAAAGCACATTATAAACTAGATTTGGAATTGAAGTCAACATAAGAAGTTCAGAGAGACATCGAAGGAAGGAGCTTATGTAGGATTGAGGAAGCAATTTACCTCTTCGCTGAGGCTTTTATCACCAGTTTCATCCACAGGCAAAACTGATGCAGTTATGCTCTGCATAGTGTAATACTCCAAAGGTGTTACATATAAACCCATGTTTTACATGCCCTCGTATCCTTAGAGAAAGGAGAGAACATACATAGCTTTAGTGCTATGTGACTTTATTATATAGACTTAAGCAATATCTCAGGGCTTACTTTTTTAAGAAATGGAGATTCTCCCAGACCCTGGTTGAGGAACAGTTTCCAAGAGTCTGTTCAGACAGAGAAATGTCCTGTTGGACCAGAGTATTAGAAACAGAGAAATACAGGATAGGGAGAAACCTCCTGTCTCCGTGCATAGTAACCTGATATTATATCGTCCAATTCTTTTCCTGAATGTAATCCTTACTAGCAAAGATACAATAACCACTTGAAGCAGTTGCATAGCAAGTAAAGAATGGGAATTTTGAGGGCATAATTGGAAAATTTAATAAGGTCCTGTAATCTGTTGTACTATTCATATATTGAAATCGGTAAGAAAATGAAGGTCTTGATAGAATATTTTTAAGAAATAATAAAAAACCTTAAAGACAACAACTTGGATGCCTTCCAGGATGAGCTATTATCCAGTCATTTGAAGAAAACTCTTTATCTGGTGTGACTTTGTGCTGGTTTTGGCTGGGGTAGAGTTAATTTCCTTTGTAGCAACTTGTATGGTGCTTTGATTTGGATTTGTGATCTAAATGTTGATAAGACACCAGTGTTTTTATTAATGCTGAGCAGTGCTTACACAGAGCCAAAACCTTCTCTGCCTCTCACCCCACCCCGCCAGTGAGTGGGCTGGGGGAGCACAAGGAGCTGGGAGGGGACATGGCCGGGACAGCTGACCCCAGCTGACCAAAGGGATATTCCAAAGCATATGACATCATGCTCAGCATAGGGGGAAAGAAAAAAGGGAGGGACATTCAGAGTGATGTCATTGGTCTTCCCAAGTAACTGTTACACATGATGGAGCCCTGCTTTCCTGGAGATGGCTGAATATTTGCCTGCTGATGGAAAGTGGTGAATTAATTCCTTGTTTTGCTTTGCTTGTCTGTTCAGTTTTTACTTTACCTATTAAACTCTCTTTATCTCAGCCCATGAACTTTCTCAGTTTTACTCTTATGATTCTCTCCCTCATCCTGCTGGGGGAGAGTGAGTGAGCAGTTGCATGGTGCTTCATTTCTGGCTGGGGTTAAATCATTACATACTCGAAGCTGCTAAAAGTGACAAACAAGCATTTTTCTTTACGTGTTTTACTGAAGATAAGAAATAGTCAAAAGTTTAGTAATACATGAAAATATTTTTTCTTGTACAAATTACTTCCACAGGAAAAATAGGCAGGGCATATGCTAATCATGTGAAAAACCTTATTCACCTACCTGTTCACATCTCGAAACCCCAAGAGAGTATTCAAAGAAATACTCTTTTCATAGACAGAGGAAAACTTTCTTATTGACTTTACTGGAAGCATGTCAAAAACATAAGTGATATCTCCATGAGCTCTTTAGTGATAAAGCCTGTTCCTTTCCTATGGCTGCAGCACACATGATAAGAATAATCTCTACCTTTAGCTATACACTTGAGGGTTTGGGCTGTTCGAGGCTTTTGGGTGAGGACTGAGAGGGTAAGGAAAAGACAAGAAGCAGCTGCTCTGTAACCTAAAATCATATTTTCACCTTTCCCAGAGCCCTAAAGTTCAGAGCATAATGTCTGGTGCTTCAGGCTACAAGGGACTTGTTCAGGCTCCATAGTTGCTACTCTTTGCTTAGAGCTACTTTTTGAAATACGTGGAAAAGGTTCATTGTAATTTGTTTATTAAAATACTATAGCTTCATATTAAATCAGTATTTATAAAATTTGAAAATAAAAGTAAGAAAGAAGTGTTATGTTCTTATGTGGACAGGAGACTGACAAATAACTAGAACTTTTCTGGAGGGGTGCAAGGACAAGTGTTAAGATATAACTTTCCTGCTATTCCTCACTGTGGGGGGTTGTGGGGTTTTTTTTAATAGTTTTATTTAGCTAGCAAAGCTGGCAAATGTAGGAAAACAATGTGGACAAGTGCAAGGAGGAATCAGACATCTCACAGCTTCACCCATCGCTTATTGCTAACTGCCTTGCACATCTGTAAGTTTAATTACTTAACTGATAAAACAGCTTTGCAGATTTTCCTAGCCAGGGTGCAGTCCTTTAGTCTGAGGGCTTAATCCAGTTAGTCTGTTCAACAGTTTTCCTACCAACGTTAAGTACTTATATAGCAACAAGCAATATTCACAAATACACTTATCAAGACAGATCATGACTAGGATCACTTGGCTTGTTTTTTTAGGAGTACGATGCATTTTCTAGTTATCAAAACTACAGCAAAAAATATGTGACTTACCACTCTAGTCACTGGTTTCTCTTGGAAACGGTCTATTTTACAAAGTGTCCACTGGCCTGGACTCAGTAATCTAAAAGATCACTAACCCTCTGGCATGAAATCTGCTACCAGTAATCTTTCTAATCAGGAACAAAGGACGAAAATTGAAGTCTACTACTACAGAAGACAATTCTTTCAGGGTCTCTCAGGTGGAGCTAAGAGTAAGCTCAAAGGCTTATGTCCAAAGACACAAATAATAGGTATTTTTTTTGTGATTTTGCTTCTTTTAATAATAAACACTCAATGTCGCATCCATAACAAATTCTCCATGAACATATAAGTCAAAACAAATACAAAAATACTGTCCCATAACTATAATTCTTCTGTATGGAGAAATAAAGAGTAAAAGACTAAATCTTCCGTGATAGGAACCAGTGATATTATTTAATTTCCTAGTTTAAGGTACTGAAAGACACCACCAACACACCAATGCCATAAGAACCAAGACAGACCAGGAAAGCTCCTGCCATTTCATTAACTTCCATAGCTCCCTCCTTTTAGCATACAAGTAATGTTTATGACAGACTTCTGTGCTTGTTAAGTAATGTACCATCTCAGGCATACTTAAGTCTCTTGCTCTGAAAAGTTTACAGTACAGTTAGAAATAAGAAGGAAAAAATATTTTATTTATATAGATATATGTGATCATAGAATTATTATTAATGCATTATGTTTGAGAAGGGGAAGAGATTCACAAGGGGACACAAGAGCTTTAAAGTGGAATTAAAGAATTTGCCTGAAAATAGAGAACACTTAAAAATCTGTAGGATTGAGATTTTAGATATTTTAGTATTTATTTAAGTGCACTTATATAGAGACAGAAGGAGCTTGGTAGCTCTGCAGCAACTTAGCACCTGTTTCATACCCTAATCCCTGATAGGGTTTTTAAGGCTTGCTTTCTCACTGTATACTCTGAAACAACTGATCCAGCATATGTTCTTTAAAGATGTCTGTTTCTTGCCCACAAGACCTAATTCTTACAAAAAAAACACAACGGTGATTTTTGTTCAAAAAGCTGTGTTGGTGTCATCATACACCACATCCATCCACCATGAAGGTGAAACCACTTGGTTTGTGGACCTCAGATTGTTCTTTTAAGATCACAGTCAAAAAGATCCTCTTGAGGGAGGAGATTCTTTGCTCTCAAGCAAGCAAAAGGCTCCAGACCACAAGGTATAGCAGGCAAGTGGGTGAAGCAGTAGAAGTCACAGCAAGTAGAAGCCTGAAACATAAGAAAATCTGGGGAGACGGCAATGAGGAGCAGACTCAGAGGCCTCAAAGGCAATGGAAAGACCCTCTTAAAGGTCAATCAGGAACAATGGACATTAAAAAAAAATAACATAAAAACAAAACAAAGAAACAAAAAAAACCACCACCACAGTGTTACTACTGTTCTTTAAGAAAAATACAGATAAATCATCAGGAAAAAAGTAACCCAGAGGGCACTTCTTATAATCAAACCCTCAGCTTGATTCTGATACAAGTCTAATCCTCATATTCAGCATCCAGATGTACTCTGGGACTATTAGGTGTTTGAATATTCCCAGGTATAAACCACAACTGTTCCACAGCTAGGATAGTCAAACAAGCTGCCCAGAGAGTCTGTGGCATCTCCATCCTTGCAGGTATTGAAAACCCCACTACACAGAGCCCTAGGCTTTTGTCTGTCTTGCCTGAGCAGGAGGGTTGGAGATGATGACCTCCAGAGCTCCCCATCAACATCAGCCATTCCATGATTCTGTGATCTCGAGGACACAGTGAGGGCCAGGCCAGGGGGCTGGGAGCCAGGGGGCCCCAGGATGTTGGCAGGGCACAGCCAGGCAGACAGGGCTGATACCAACATGGCAGGGCGGCCTGAGCCCCAGCTCCAGGCATTGGACACCTCACTGGGGACAGGGATGGGCTTGGACCAGGCCAGGATGTCAGTCTGCTGGTGGCCATGGCTCAGCAGGGCCCATGGCTGCAGGGCAGCAGGAGCTGCAGCTCAGGCAGGGCCCTGGTGATAGCCTCGGCTGATAGCAGCTCCCCTGAGCTGGGGGTCAGCCCTGGCCGTGGCCACCTCATGGCACCTAGGACCCTGTCCCAGAGTTACAGCAGGGAAGGGGCCACCCTCAGCAGCACCAGTGCTGAGCTGGCCCCAGGTCCCGGCAGCCGAAACCCCTCCATCCATGAGGTAAGGGAGGGCTCCTAGTGCACCCTGCTTTGGTATTACAAAAAATAACAAAGCTGTGTTTTCATTTTCCTAGTAGCTAAGTGCCACTACCTCTGATATTGTGCCCCTGAATGCCCATCTCTGCAGCGCCTGAGAAACTAACTGCAGATCTCAGCCAAGAACAGTAATGGGAATTCACAAGCAATACGACTGTGCTGCGGAAATGAGAAAAAGAGATGGGCTGAAAGAGGGTGAGAGACAGTTCAAGGGTATTATTATACTCGACTAGGCAGGTCAGGCTGAGACAGAGGAGTCCCTTAAGTAAAGAAACAAAACCTAAAGTGTTTCCTTTCAGCGATAAAGGGCATTTGAATGAATTGCTTGGGGACACTGAGTGGGCCTGGCTATATACACTTTGGGAAAGGGTAACTGCAGTGAAATTAATTCAAATCACTGTGCTTTACACTCAAAGGTCATATAAGTCAATGGCACAACTTGGAATGGGACTGCAGTTTCTGACTAGAGAAAAAATTTCAACATGGAGCTTGCTAAGCTTCAAAGAGTGCCGACATATCAAATGTCAAATTGATATGTATAATGTCAAATGGCAGCAGTGGGGTATGCTCACTCATTCCAGGCCTACATTTTTTACTTTTTCCTTTGTAGAAAGCTGGCTCCAAAATTAAACAAACAGCAGCAACTATCAGCTTTATATACGTTTGGAAGAGGTTGCATAGCAACAGCTTCAGAGCTATCTTCCTTCTTCTTGGAAATTTATTACTGTCAGGGTGACTGGTGGGATTAATTACCTCTTTTGCTACCTTTTGTGTCTTGTACTTTGGAATTCATATCTGGAAAAATATGGATTTTTCCAAAATTATTTTCCATTGCTCTAAAAAAAAAAATAGACTCTTACCACACTAAATAAAAAAGAAACCGCATATTAGACACAGATGCTACATCCATTACTCTCCATTGGTGATTATAACAGCCAGCTGGAACATACAAGGCTTAGCTTAAGTCCCTGCCATAAGCCTGAGTATGAGTTTTCCAAATCAGAGGTAATAAATTCAATGGGCTATTGAATAAAGAAAAGTAGGGATATAATTTCCCACAAATGATGCATACGCTACTCATTATTGATTACACTATTATGCTATTGTACTTCTGAGTAATATGGAACAGATGTCTCTCGTGAAGATTTTCAGCTGAGAAAGCAACCTATGAAAATTGGGAAACATTCTATGAATAACTTCAGTTTCAACAAGTTTAGAGTTTTTGTAGAAAAATAACAGTTAACTGAAAATTCTTGTCTACTTATTACTGAAGATCAAATAACTGATATTAAACTTATGTCAACAGAGTTTATATGTGCCTAGCATACAGAATAAAAAAGTTTTGTTTCTTGATTTCTGGACTGGAGAACGAAACAAGTGAATTTGCCTTTCTATTGCATTCCATTGATTCTGTTGCAACTACCATCAGGAGATGATCAGCACAGGAGTTCTGGGACTTTAGATCTCTGTTCACATACTGTTCTCATGTAGGCATCAGTTGAAAATATCTTGTTTATTGGCTACATGAGTAACTGAGAGGTATTGAACCACCTGAAGCAAATATTCTTAGATATCCTCAGCAAGACTCAACATCATCGTTCTCAGGCACTAACCTTTCGAAGGGCTTTGTTGTACAATGCAGATTCCTGTGTCAGGCTAGGATTAACATGGTAAGTTTCTCTATTCTTCATGCCATAGAAAATCTTGTGCACTGTGGACAGCAATCAATGCACAGAGGATCTGACCCTTGGTGCTACACTTAAATGGCTTATTCTCTTTCTGTGAATTTTTAAAATACAACAGATGGAACAATAAATTTTTAATCTTCAGTATCTTTGTATTCAATGATTTTTTTAAAGTGGATTAAATTATCTACATAATATGATCATCCATTCATTTTCAAAGACAGACTCAAATATGATAAGAAGCAAAATAAATAAATAAAAAAAGATTTAAATCCTGTTTCAGCTCTATCCAAGTAATTTTTTATTAGAACCATTATTTGTTGCTGTTGTTTAAAAATAGAGGGCTTTATATGCAGAAGTTTGGGACTGTTCCATGAAAGTAAAATATTCTTGATGTAAAGAATGCAGAGATACTATTAGTCTCCTCCTACTGTATTTTATAAGTTTTCTGCTGTGGGTTGCTAAGGTATGAAAGACAAACCAATTTCCGTGATTTACTTGGAATAATTCTTCCTACTTTCATAAGATCAACATCATCATCTGTCCATGTCCTGGCTGGTCAGCCACTTGACCCTTTTCTTAGTCAAGTATATAATTTGTCTGAATTTTCTTGCTTTCACCATTTTTCAGACCAAGCCCTAACACATATGTTTGCTTTAACAACCTTTTTAATTTCTTAGCCAAGTGTTATCTCACTGTTGACTCCATTCAATGCATCTTCTAAGATATAGTTCTCATCTTAAAAAGTTCCTCCTGAAGTTGCTTCACATTTCCTTTTTAAACTGTTTTCAGCTAAATACAACCGTGCTTTAAGTACAGCCGTACTGTATTTCTCTAAGTGCACAGAAGGTAGATAAAAAACACAAACTCAATAGATAATTTCTAACATTTTTCAAGAAGAGGAAAAGTCTAAGTAATTCAAAAAGAACTATTGCATATATCTGGAAAGAGCAGTCCTTGCAAAGTGGGCAGAGATGTAATAAAATTATATTCAGTTGCAAAAGATAACATAATGAACGGCTTAGCCCCAAATCTCTTTGAAATTGTGTTAAAAGAATGCTGACAACTTCAAAAACTTAAGTTAGATTTACCAATTCTAAATCATTTTACACACAACGCTTTTGTTACCCCTTACATCTGTACAGATATCTCTTCTATTATTGAAGATCTGCACGGTTTTACAAGTTAAATAAATTGTATTTCCTCTCCACAATAGCACTAGAGAATTGAGATGGGCAATGCCAAATTTAAATGCAATGACTCAAATTTATAAATTTCAGAATATGACAAATCTTCCCGATGCATGTCAGTGCTCAGTTTGGTGTTTTTCCTCAGACTAGACTTTCAGAATGAGGTTAAGTTCTATCACCTACACATTCTGATAAAAAGCCTTACAAACACTCCATACTGTCACAACTAACCAGAACAGTCTTTTTAAAAAAAAAAACAAACAACAACAAAACAAAAAAAAACCCCAACAACAACAAAAAAACCCAGTAAAAATGGTCTTGCACAATTAAAAGCAGTTAGTGGACAAACTACAAGGGTTCAATTCTTGTAAGTTTAAGTATGGGGAAAAAACCCTCTTTGCCGGATAAGAGTCTAAAACACTCTTCAAACAAGAACTCTGAGCATTCACATTGCACTGTTCTTTTGTATTCAGAATGACCAGAGAAATGCTGAGACTGCAGGAAAATACGTTAACCAAAAGACACTGTGGGATAAGCAATACGACACCGTAGGACATGAATAATGGCATATTACTTTATGCCTGGCATGTTGTTAAAGACAAGTGCAATTGGTGCAATGAGGTATGAAATAATACTTCATAATTCACACACAGGAGTGTCTTATTGCAGTTATGATTTTGTGTTGTAAAGTGATTTTTTAAAAAAACTGTAAATGTTAAGAAACAGGTTCATAAATTACAACCAGTTCTTTTTATGATCATTAGATCACTCAATTTCTTCTATTTTTAATGACAATCAAGCATGTCTTTTATTAAAATAATGCCTAGACAGATATGACTGCTAAATCTTTTTAAAGAGTATTGTAAAATTTCTTTACATTCCAGTGGCCATTTTCCCCCTTTCTTAAAGTGTTTCTTTTTAACATTTCAATAGATTTTTAAAAAAAAATAATTTTTGGTCATTTGATTTATAATCAGTTTAAGGCATTATTGTCACTGTGAATTACTTTTGCAATTGTAGTGATACTAAGACAGATCATGTCTCTGTCTTTCTGTAACTACATGTATGTAAACATATGATATTTAGGCTCACTCTTGGGGTGGTCAACTGGCCTGGGCACTGAAGCCAACCTTCCATATTAGCCTTATCATCCTTTCCCACACCAAACTGACCCATATTGTGCTCCTTATTTCTTGAGCCTGACTCTGAATTCTGCCTTGTTTCCTTGCAGAGCTCTCCGAGTATTACTCTACAAAATGCTGTCTGTATGTCCCTCCAGATTTTGTTTCTGCTCATAAGCAGTAGAAAGAAAAAGTGAGGCACAAAGGGATGTAACAAAACAGACAAATCTGTGCTAACCAGTTTTTTGTGCTTGAAGATTATTCTGTATGGCTGATATCTCCAGCCACTCTGGAGTGGGAAGCTAGGGAGCAAGCCATGAGAAAACAGGCTTATATGCAATAGTTTAGCAAAACCTGCAGGCTCTGAGGAAACTGTCACTGGAGATTATGGTCAAAGATTTAAAAATTACACTTGAACACAAGCCTTATACAAAACATGGCCTGTATAACATGCAGTGGGCTTGCACAGCTCACCCTCGCAGATGACCCGTGTAGTAGATGGCCTATGTAATATTTGTTAAGAATATGGATACAAACACTATGGCTGAATCAAATATAGCAAACTACCCGGGAGGGCATCTGCCCCAACAGATCATGCTGAAGAGCTGACGAGGAATTTTTGAAGACAATCAGGGGATTTAGCAAGGGATGGGGGGTGGGGGTGGGGAGTGGAATAAAGAACAGAAGAAAAAGGCAGACAATCAAAAAGAAAAAAGAAAAAGGGGGAGTCCACTTGAAAAGCAGTATAAAAGGCACGGGAAGATCTGTACAGGGAGGAGAGACCCCGACGTGGTGGGTAGCACCCACCTACCCAGCAGGTGAGGATGAGGGTGTGAGCTGGGGCGCGGTACAGCTTCAGTGACTTAGCAGTAAAAGGGTGTTCAGAAATTTGTGTGTCTAGTACCGTAGTTTATCTGAGGTTTTTTTGTTGATCCTAAATGTGTAGTTCTGAGTCTCACGTAATTATGTAATTAAGAAATCAAATGGCTTTAATTCTCATTTGGTATGACTACGCGAACTGAGCAGTTTTTCCCTGCAGCATGACATATAGTGTGCATCCATATATATATATATCTATCCAAACTGCACATGCACGGCTTCTGTCAGACTAGCCTGGCAGCCATGGGATCAACACCAGCCAAGCCGAGGTTTTCCATGCAAACTTGACTGAGACTGCTCAGCACTGCACGTCAGCCTGGGAGGGTTACAGGAAAATGTTAGAGGGATAACTGGCAGGAAAGGGGCATCAGGAGCAAATAAGAGGATCGAAGGAAAGTAGCATATATGTGCCTAGGAAGGATTACGCAGTGGAGGCAAAAGAATTGGGATGAATGTAAGGTTACAACAGGAAAGTGCCATAATAAAAAAAGTTGGTTTTGTTTTTCTTTTAAATGGGGGAAGAAAAGGAGTGCTAATAAGCTGTCACTCTTAATTGCTCACATGTTCCTTGAACTAGGCATTGGTAGAGGAGTTGTGGATCTGAGGAAACCCATATATTCAGTCTTCACTAAGACTACACAGATTTGGCCCAAATATCCTGTTTCTAGGAATTGCTGCACATCCATTTCTTTCTGCTTTCTGAAGAATTCCAGAGAAAAGCATCAGTACTCATCTTCAGAGTAATCCCAAGCCTATTGGTCCAGAGTATCACTATGATATTTGGTGAAATAAATTATCAGTTTCCTTGGTCACCATTGTCAAAAATATGTGAAAATACATGGACACTTGGTGTTTTTCATTGGTGATAAAGCACTGCTGACATGACCACGCTTTCCCTATTTGTGCCATCCCATAGAAAAAATGCAGCAGGATAATTATAAATAGTTGATTCTTGGAAGTCTCAACTGTGTAAAATTATAGTAAGACAGAACTTGCATTTCAAATTTATGCCAGTTGAGATCTTTCTCATTGACTTCATAAGGATGTGTGTCTTGCTAGATTAAGCCCAGTTTTGTACATAAAAGAGGATTTCCTTTGGGATATTTAATTAGGTTGAATACGACTAACTACAATAAAAATTCAAACAATGAATTCATTCAGTTCTGTTTCTAGTGTTTTCAGTATAACATCCTGATCTGTGAGGTCTACGCTGAAATATACTAGGGTCTGGGACTTGTGAGTGCAGCTTCACTAAATTATAGGTAGAATTATGTGTTTGAATTCATATAATACACATCGTTACAAAAAATTCTTTCTGAAACTATGTCTTTATAAACCTTGGAACGACTCATGAGGACCATCCAGCTGCTTCATGACAACAGCTACTTAGAATATTTCTCTACATCTGGAAATTTATGCACAAGCTTGAGTAAGAATGACAAGAGAGCCCCCTGGGATATTCTTTGGAATAGATTTTAATAGCACAGTTGCATCAAGCTTTGCATTTAGAACAACATATTGGGATGATTACTAAACAAGGGATTTTTCATGCATGCAACATAGCAAATCCCTTTTAGATTGCGTCACGAAAACTAAATTTATTGATTTAAAAACTTTGGTAAATGTTACAGTCCTGCATACGTTATGTTTTCTTATACTATTCCTTCTACAAAGAGAAGATAAAGAAATGCTTTGCATAAATGTGATAGTGTATAAATGAAGCAGAGTTACACTTAGGCTAAAGCCATTTTGATTACCCAGAAATAAGACATGAAATATTTCACCTAATGTACAATAGATATGACAAGCCTTTGACGCTTCTCTCTCCCAAGCAGACAGAGTGACTTTGTATTAAGGGATTTTATCCATTCACCTTTAAATGCATAGATCTGGAAAAACTGAGGATCTACGTGTCTTCTGAGGAAAATTCCTGGAGCTTTTGTCTGCCTCCTCATTCTTTAATTCTTGTGCAGCTTAAATGAGGGGAGGGATGCTCTTCTGTAAGTTTCATTTAATTATATAGGAGTCTTTTGACTCTCTTTAGTCATATTCATTTTGTCCAAGGAATTGATGGCCATACCAAAAGGGTTAGGTTCAAGCTGCAGTGAGTGTTGGTTTTTTTTCTAAAATGTACATGTACACATACACACACGCACATACAGATGCATATGCAACACTTGAGCTCCCCCCAAATACTTACTAAAATTTTCAGTCATAAAAATTTATATTTATTACCAAAGGAAATCTATGTAATTAGAAGCTGTTTTAAATGGAAATTCATATATACTTGACATGCTTAATAATACTTCATTTTGTGGAAATTACCAGTCACATGAGACCCTACAAATAAAACTGTTGCTGTCATGATATTTTCTGCATTATCATCTCAGGTGAATATGTACAGTAAGATGGTGGCCCTTGTTTTCTTTTCCAGTCTTCAGTTTCTTCAATGAGATATTTTCCAACCCAAAACATATGACAAGAAAAATAAACCTGTTACGATCATTCAGCTAGTTTTCTTTGCAGTTTGATGTATTGTATGAAGCAATTAAATCTTGCTAATTGCAGTGTGCAGTATATAAGTTAGCAAACAGGTAAATGCCTTGTTGCATCTCAAAACAGTATTCATTTTCAGACAGAAAGTAGGATAGTCTTAGAGATGCACAAACATTTTAATTCCAGTTAATCATTTTGTCCACAGTCTTTTTCACTGTTAACTCACCATATATAATATAACATTTTTAACAGTTAGATTTTGAATCCTGGTAGTTGTTCAAGTAAATGAACTTTGTCAACATACCTTAATGAAGGGTGTGACTAGACTTTACATAAACTTATCAACAGTGTATTAAACATTGATCTCCTAGTGTGCTGAAGCAGATCATATGCTCATTTAATAAATTATTAGTTTAGCTCTTTAAGACTATTTTTTGAGCACTTGAATACAAACCTCACTGTAATTAAGCTATTTGTAACTTTAGTTTTAAATGGAAGACCAGGCATCAATTTTCTGTCATTAAAGTCCTAAATTATACAACTGTCATTTCTGTAACATTTTCACATTTGTAAGCAATGTCAAAATTGCATACAATATATGCAATCTCAAAAGCATACAAAACTATGAATCAAAAGTGCAACAAAATACTTTGGGACACGACTGAAGGATCCTATGCTTAAGAATCAGGACTAGATTAGTGAGAAGACCTTTCTAAGAACACTGAACGTTTGACAAAGGAAAAAAACAGAAAGTATATATTAAAAGTTATCTTCAAATAAGCTATCACAGAACTGAACCTGGGGCTGTTCAATCACATTTGACCAAGTTCTTATCTCCCAAGTGCATGCCTCCTGAGGGCTCTTTCTGTCTTTCCCCAAAGCCAGGACATTTGTGGCAAAAATCATCCAAGTGGCAGGAGCCTCCATCTAAACCTGAATCTGGAAATCTGTCTCCCTAATCCTTTCCCTTCTCCCTGCCCCTTTCTCTGAATTTTAGGGAGCACAAACTGCTGATTTCCTGACCTTGAGTGAATTGCCAAACTGCACAGCTAAGCTGGGTGATACTGGAAGGGCAGCACACTCTTGACCTGGTTAGAATAAAGTACCAAAACAAATATGAAGTGTTCCTGTAATAAATAGCTGGATAGATCTGAAATGCTTTCTGTGAGCTTGGCAATATTATCTACTTCAGCCTGGCTTTCCAAATCTTTTACGTGCCCATACCACATGGTTGCATATTCATGTCCTGTAGCTATTACTTTCTTAATAATTTTCAAATTTATTGCTCAAAACCAATGGGATAGAAGTTTCAAGGATTAAAACCCCTTACAAATGAATAGATGGAAAATACATTTATTGCTGTCCCTAATGAAGGAAAATGCTAAAAATCTCACTCAGGCCTGTGAGACTCCACAAAGAGAGATTTTTCAGCCTGTACTTTTCTCAGTTCTTCTCATGGAGTTATTTTTGTTTAACACTCAGGGAGGAAGAAATAAAAAAGCCAGCTCAAGGCTTAAAACTTTTCTCTGTATGGTATTGTCGCTGTAGATTTAAAGCATCTAATTGGACATCTAAAATAATGTATTAAACCAGCACTTCAGAGGCCAAAGAGCTTTACCAACTTTTATACCTTCCTGACAGTGGCCTTAAAGAAAGAATGAGAATCAATGGATTCAAGGAACTAATGGACCTGACAGTTCTCTGAACACCTTTAAGAACCATGAACTAGACAAGTGACCAAAGATAATGAAAGGAGTGAAAAACAAAGGCATCAGGGAGAAGAGTCAGAAATCTTTTCTGAGGTATTTCAGCTTTTTTTTTCCCTTTCTTTTTTTCTACTGCATTGTTTATCTGCCTTTTTCTCTTGACTATTCATTGCAATTTGAAACATTTACCACAATTAACAGAGGTTCCTATAATTAAATTGTGAAAGGAACACATATTTTTGTTTCTCAAGCTCTTGCACTGAATAAAGGAAGCACATTTTTAAGTTGAAGTGCCTTGTGATTAAAGCATTTGTCGTGGGTTAATCCAGTGAGCAGCTAAACTCCACACAGCTGCTCACTCACTCCCTTCACAATTGGATGGGAGACAGAATCAGAAGGGCAAAAGTAAGTAAACTCATGGGTTGAGATAAAGACAATTTAATAGATAAAGCAACGCTTTGTGTGCAATCAAAGTAAAATAAGGAATTCATTCACTACTTCCCCTTGATAGACAGGTGTTTAGCCACCTCCAGGACAGCGGGGCTTCATTAGACATTAAAGGTTACTTGAAAAGACAAATGCCATAACTCCAGACGTCCCTCCTTCCTCCTCTTTCCCCTAGCTTTTATTGCTGAGCATGATGTCACATGGTCTGGCATATCCCTTTGGTCAGTTGGTGTTACCTGTGCCAGCTGTGTCCCCTCTCAGCTCCTTGTGCCCCCCCAGCCCACCCGCTGGTGGGGTGGGTTAAGAGGCAGAAAGGGCCTTGGCTCTGTGCAAGCGCTGCTCGGCGGTAACAAAAGCATTGGTGTCTTATCAACAACGTTTTGGTCACAAATCCAAAACATATCACCATACAAGCTGCTATGAAGAAATCCTTGAAAATTTTGTTAGGACAAAATGAAGTATAGGCCTTCTGGCATTCAGGCTCTGATGTCAGGCATCATTTTGTCTACAGAAACAGAAGATATGCTTGTGTTCTCATTCTCTGTTCACAGTAGTTGGATGGAAGATCAAAACAATGCTTGCCTCATAAATAACAATGAAACTATGAGAAGGAAGGCTTTTACAGAAAATCTGCAGCTTATATATTTTAGTAGATAGAGGAAACTTTTACTCTAGTGATGCAACTTTCATCACTGCCACGTCTTTGTTACTTGTCCTAGAAAGTACAGTGTACTTCAGGCAAAAAAGTGGCATTTTCTGCACTCCAGGAAGCTGCTGATAGAATAAAGGATCTCAAACCACAAATAGATAACTTCTATCTCAGGAAAAACAAATCAGCAAAGTACGAACAATCCTGCCGAGATACAGAAATGTGCTTTTTGTTATTTCCTTTTTTTTCAACTACAGAACCCGTCACTACAAATCTCTCTTTTTCTCTGACTTTCATCCTGATCTCTACTATAATTATCCGACCATTAGCAATGAAGGGCAGCTAAAACATATTCTTGACTGGATTTAGAATTTGGTTTCCCAGTATCAGATCTTCTGCTGTTTAAGACTCTATTAAATACCAGGATACAAAGAGATCACTGTTATTTCTACTCTGACACTCTGCACATTTTAGTAGTTTTGAAAAAATCCCTTCTCATATGTATCAGAAAGTGATGCAGCCTGAGCTAGATTCAAACAAAACCTTATTCCATTTAAATAACCCAGCACAGACCTTGACTACCTTAAATAAAAGTTTCAGGAAGGAAACCTTATCTTCAAAAAGGCAAACTTTGTACACCTCTTTGCTTTAGTTGTTTTTCCCTTTTACGTTTCTCAGGTTTCTTTGTAATGATGCCAGGTTAATTGCATGATTTGCTTCCTTGCATCATTCAAACTTTGTCCATGCTATAATACCAGTATGCAGTCTGTGCCACTGTACAGAACGGAGTACTGCATTCTCTTCATCTGTGAATGTCTCAGCATTTCTACCCGACCTTTTTGACTGAAGTACACATATAATAGAATAAAATCAGACAGAAGATGAAAGCATCAGGACATTATTTGTATTGACAGCTGACCTGTACCTTGGAATTTCACTGATCATAGGATAGAAGACAAACTGAGAGAGCAATAGTAAAGGAATAGGAAAATGGAAAATTAAAAGATGTATATGGAGCACATGTAACAGAAAGCACTAAACTGATATATTTTCAGCCTTCCTAGAAACAATCTGTGGTAAAACAGGACTAACAGAAATGGAGTCAGAGTATGAAATAGACTTGGCACATCAAACAGAAATACCAAATAGAAATCTCTCATATAGGAAGAGAGGTTAAGAATAACAAGGCAAAATATTATTAAAGTACTAGCAAGGGGGGGGGGGGGGGGGGGGGGGGGGCGGAGCAAGGAAGATGGATTGAATGAAATGAGAAAACTGGAAACAAAAGACTAAATAAAAAGGAATGAATAAATAGAGATCAGACTGCAACATGCAAAGGCCAAGGAAAAAATGCTGACTGGGAGATAGAAGTGAAACTACAAAGAAAATAATGTGCAAATAAGAACTAGTAAGAATATGTTTTGTGGGACAGACAAAAAGAATAGATCTTTTAAAAAAAAGACAGAAAAGAATAGAAAAGAAGATAACACTTCCTACCAAAATGAGGGAATGCTAAATATTCCATGTGCTGCCCAGCCACTCTCACAACCTAATGCAGCAATATTCAGACAACAGTATTTTTGGTCAAAGTAGGAGACAATTAGGGCTAAAAATCCAATGAGGATTGAAACAAAATGTGATGGACATGAATATCCATCTGAGGAATGCAGCTCTTGGCAATTTCCCCTCCTGTCAGGTGTTGATTCAACAGCAGTGAATAGAAGGAAAGGGGAATTAAGCTGGAGTAGTAACTATTTTTACTTCTCTTCAGATAAAGGATTCACAGTTCTTGAAACTCTAGGGGAACTGAAAATTTTCCTCTCCGTACAGGTTTGCGTTATAGCAATGTATTTGATGTATAGGGCATCTGTCAGCCAAAGTCCTTTCATCTTGAGGGAAATCTGAGAATGTAGTAGTTACCTTACAGGCAGAGGGAAGAAAGCAGACCAGTGCCATACCAATTATACCATTTCTCAGAGGGATCCATTACAAGCACTTAAACTCCTTCAATACTGCTTCATAGAGGCAGTCTGTGTCAAAAGCCACTGGTTGAATTCTGAGCTGCAGATCTTCACTCTCAAGGATTTGGAGGAACGGAATATGACTGATGCCTCCCACAGTGATGAAGAATCTTCTATTAAAAGTGAACAGTCAAGCTGCACGTCCCATATTTCTCTATTTGTGCACAATTCCTATGCGGTTAACAATGGATAAAATACGCAGGGACAAACAGCTATAGTAATGTTTTTCACTTTTTTTTTTCATTAACAACAAGAGAAAAAATAAAGCCAATGAAAATATTTTTACACTTTACTTTGAATTTAAATTGCTATCTTTTTTTTTCCCCTCCCTGGGTTGCACTCATTAATAATGATGACTATCTGTTGAAAATTATATCTTTGTAGCCTTTCACATAACTGTCATTCAACTGTTTGCAAAGGACCATTGGGAATTTCATGCGGGATACTAATCAGTCCTTGGGGGAGAAAGAATGCATTCTGAAATAGGTAGTCGGGCCTCTGTTTGGTCCTTACACAGCTAAGAAAGAGGCAGAGAGGTCACACCACAGCAGAATATTTTAGGTTGAAGGGGACCTCTAGAGGTCATCTCATCCAAATCCTTTCTCAAAGAAGGGTCAACTTCAAAGTTCAATCAGGTTGCTAAGGGCTTTTTCCAGTTTTTCTCTGGATATATCTAAAGACAGAGACTTCACAGACTTGGGCAACCTATTCCACAGTTTAACTGTTCTTTTCGTAAATATTTTTTTTCTTCCTTGATTTGAATTTTGTCTTGCTACAGCTTGTGTCCACTGTCTCTTGTCCTTTTACTGTACACCTCTGAGCCAAGGCTGCCTCCATCTTTTCTATAACCTTCAAGAGTTAAAGACAGCAGTCAGGTCTTCCTCTAGCCTTGCGTTTTTCAGACTGAAAAGAATCACAGACTCTCTTTCTGCATCACATGCTCACCTAAGCATCTTGGGAGCCCTCTGTTGGAACTGTTTCAATGTCAATCTTGTATGGGGGAGCCCAGAACTGGACACAGCACTCCAGATGTCATCTCACCAGTGCTGAATAAAGGGGTGTTCATTCTGTATAGGCTCTGACTACTTGCCTCACTGACATACTAACTCCATATTGGGGTGGGATGACCTGGATATGCACATTTTCCCCTCAGAAAGTTGCAAAAAACAATGCCCATGAACAAGAACAGTTCTATGGCAACTTTGCATTAGCAAAGAACAAAATCAAGGACATTCCCCTACATTTAGGCTCAGGGCCGTAAAACAGGAAAAGGCATAACCCTTGGCTAAGACCAGAATACTTCCTTTATGGTTCATGGACAATTTTTCTAAATGTGAAATTTAAGGAAGGTTAATTTACTGGGGGTTCCCAAAGATCAACAAATTTCATACAATGAGGAAAAAAAAAAGAAAATTTTCTGAAGAAAAGAGGTATTTTAATAAAAGTCATAATTACCTCCAGTATTACTCAAAATTAATGACAGGATATATTAGGCAGTACTGCTACAGCTTGAGCCCTGGGTTTGTGGTTCATATAAAAAAAAAGATGGAGGGGGTGCAAATGTTAAAACAGGAGAGACGAAGGATGTCTTTGAGAGGGGTGCAAGACATTAAGTAGAGAGGAATTACTGAGAGGACACTAAGTGTCATGAGGGCCTGATGGTGTTAAAATTGGTGTGTGGGTCTCAATTGGAGCGGATTAAATGCTGGGAGATACACTCAAGTAAGATATCTCAGAACATCTGTCAGTACTGAAGATCCAGGAGAAGATTTTCAAACATAGAACTTTCCAACAGCAGATTAACATCAATATTTGTTTCTAGTTTTAGGACTCTTCCAAATTATTCTGTGCAGAATGTATTGCATTTCAAGTAAATTTTGATTAGCTGAATGGAGAGATGCTGCTCTGCTTATTTGAGTGAAAGAAAGGAGAAAGGAGGAATTAGTTTCAACTGCATGAAGTGCAAGTATAACATGGCAAGAGTGGGAAGCTATGTTACTTATTTTTTTTATCCAGTGCTCTTCTCAATGACATCACTGTCTGTGCCTGAGAAGACACAAAGCACCATGCTCCAAAATAATGTAACTCCAGAAAATACCATCTTATGCCAACCCAAGCTCTCCAAAGAGCCTTGCAATTATGTTTCCTTACCAAGTGCTGCCACTGACTAGTAAGTAGGTGCCCCTGTTCATACCAGAACTTTTCCTCATCTGCTGTCAAACTGTGTTGCTGCCTTGAGCCTGGTAACATAGCAATATGAATGTCCATAGAAATCAGAGACATTCCTCTCTCCACAAAATTTAGCTTGTGCTCACTGTGGCATCTACCCATCTTTTGCCTCAGCAAGAGAGAGATGCCTTCATCAGTATACTTCTGCACTAATTAAAAGTCTAGATTAATGCCAAGTAATAAAAGTATTTACCAGTAAAAGCTGCAGGGAACACTCCATTTTTTATGTTCTGTTTGTATTTAGTGCCAGAAAGGAAGGAGACTGGCACCAGAGAACAGAAATCAACGAGCACCTGAGGCACCACTCTAAATTGGATGCAAATTGATAGAATAAGAATTAAGAGGATGCAGTCATGCAGATATTTAAACAGAGCAACCTGCCTTAATCTATAAGGAACTCTATTCTCTGGTGTTGTAGTTCTTACCTCTAGATATAAGCTTTATGTACTTTGTTAACTCTGAGCAACAGGGAAAAAAAAATAAATCTGTCCCTTTGTTACAGACAGAGGGTATTGACTAAAGCTGCCTGGAAGAAAAACAGTTTTATTACACCACACCCAGAGGAGGAGAACCTATTTTCCATAGTTTTTTTTTTAACCAACCACTGTTTAAAATTATTCTTGAGATGGTTTGTTTACTTCTCTTCTCCATCCAAAAAACCCATAGAGGTTTACTTATCAAAAAAACAGTTTTTGCTAAACAATTGATAACAATCACAATTAAATTTAACCTGCAATTTGAAGTAACTCAAATTATGCCCCAAAGCTCTGTGGCATATTCACTGCTGCTCCATCAAGTCTCATTCCTCATCAAACCTTGAAGTTTTGCATTCCCCTTGGACTGCATTTTCCTTTCTATCTTTTAATGCTATGAACACTTCCAACACTACAGAAGTAAATAAATTGTTCATTAATCAGTTTCCTCTGAATATGAATTTTGTTTATTTCTCTTGTAACTTGCCAAAGAAGGATTTTTATTGTCTTTCTTAAAATGCATTTACCTTGCAAATATTCAAAATAACCTATTTTGTTATTTCGTTTTCTGGTCTCATTTTTACATGGTGGTACTTCTTGAATAATATGAGTGCAATTTCCATAATGAAAATATAAAGACAAATTAAGTGTATTTTGTTAAATGCATGCAATATGGCAGCATCTTGTTGACACCACTGCACAGATGTGGAAACAATTTAATTACCAAGATGTTATTCTCTTTCTAAAATATTGAGAGCTTCTAAGAAGCAAGACATCCACACACTTGAGGCTAGTTCTTTCCTTTCTATTTCACCTTCATAAACATCACATGCATTTAAAGATAATTAACATGGTACACAAACCAAACAAGCTTACTCAATCCTTTGCTAGTCTTATTCTGTTCATTCATGGTGTTAAATTTATGTAATTGAAGTTTTAATGGTCTTCAGATACATTATAGAAAAAAAAAAATCCACTGTTTTTATTCATTAGTTATAATCTCATAAAAAATTAGTTTCCAAATCAAGTTACAATATCGATGGAAACATTCCTTTTCATTAAAAAGCACATATGTAGTTCAGGAATAATGCTATTATCAAAGTAAAACCATATTTGTATATTGATGAAGCTGGACTCTAAAAAAGATGAGATCATAAACCATACTATTTCTGGCTTGAGACTTACCTAAATGTTCTGAAAAGCAGGAGGGACGGGGTGCAAAGAGTATGCCTACAGATTATCTTCATTCAGAGATGTTTTTAATTTTACATTCATGAGTATAAAATATATAATGAAGATACACAAGAAAATGAGGTCTTATAGTACAGCAAGTATATTTTTAGGAAAAAGACTACCCTCCTAGTTACATTATCAGATACAAGACCAGCTTCCTCCAGAAAGCTGACTTATAAATGGCTCTTTGTGAGTCCAGTTTAAAATGGGTTATGTATTCTTGCTGTCTTCGAAGACGTGGGGCCGGTGACACAATCACCAGCTCATGAAAAGGCAGTGGTAAGGTAACAGGTACTGATTCACTACAACCTCCTGCCCAGCTCCCATTGCTGAGACCTTCATTGCAAGTTAAAGGTGGCTTCTTACTGTTTGCTAAATGAGATTAATTGGAACAATAGAAATGCTGGATTAGGAACAAAGTTCACTTTTTATGCATTGTAACTCAGGTTTGATTTGGCTGTATGGTAGCTACAATTAGAGGAAGATGTTGACCTCTTTCCTCAATTCAGATGCAAAGTATCAAATGTAAATGCAAGGAGAAAAGTATCTGAGAAAGGCATTCCAGAGGAAGAGACTTGTAATGGCTCAGCTCTACAGATTTGTGTACATTAGCTGAAGTGTTATAGGGGCAGACCTTCAGCTGGCATTTTAGCCTCATTAACTTTCAATATCACTATAACAAATTACATGAGCTCATGATGTGCCCCATGATGTTTAATATCTGACGACTGAAGAAAAGTGGATTAAAGCAAGATCAAAGGCATAAAGGCTCCTAACCCTCTGTATAGATCAGTGTGAATTTTTGCTTAAATTTCTTTGTGGGTTTCATCCTTCACTTATTTCAAGCATCATATTCAAAGACAGTGAAGCATTGCTTAGCTGAGATTGGGAGTCACTATGATCATCCAGTTATACTGTAACAAAATACTAGTTTTCTAATTGCTTTTCCAAAAAATAATTCTGTATTTGTTTAAAATCAAAAATATTTTATGTGTGTTTATCATACTATATATAAAACATTTAACATGTTTATATTGTACTTGAAATTTGCTTTTTTTCACTTGAGAATTATATGTAGAAAACTTCAACTATCAATTACATAAATTTTCAGGATGTATACTGATGACACAGTACTGATCCTTGTATTAATACTTGAGATAACAGACTTTAATTCTAAATTTTCACATATAGGAGGCACTAACACACAGATTCACAAAAAACAGCTGTATTGGGTCTGGCTGAGCCCCGCAGCAGCCCCCCCAGCGCTGTGCTTGCATCGGTAGCTGGAAAGGTGGTGATAACACACCAGGGGTTTGGCTGCTGCTGAGCAGGGCTCGCACAGCACCCAGGCTCTCTCTGCAACATTCCCTCCTGCACCACCAGTAGGCTGGGGGTGGGAAGGTCTTGGGAGGGGACACAGCCAGGACAGCTGACCCAAAGTGACCAGGGGGATATTCCATACCATATGATGTCTGCTCAGATATAAAAGCTAAGAGAAAGGAGGGTGAAGGGGGGGCATTTGTTATTTATGGCATTTGTTTTCCAGAGCAACTGCTTTGCCTGCTAAAGCCCTGCTTCACGGGAAGTGGCTGAACATCGACCATTGATGGGAAGTAGGGAATAACAGCTTTTCCTTTGCTTCCGCATATGCAACTTCTGCTATTGCTTCATTAAACTGTCTTTATCTTGGCCCACAAGTATTTTTTTCATCTTCTTTTCTCCCCTGCCCTGTTCTACTGAGGAGGGGAGTGATAAGAGTGTCTTGGTGGGCACCCGGCATCCAGGCAAGTTCAACCCAGCACACAAGTAGAAAACGACACAGTGGAGGAAATTAATTACAAAGAAAACAATTTGTTAAGTTCAAATATTTCCTGCCATTTCAAAGCACTTTTCCCTCCAGAATCCCAAAAGAAGCATTTGACACTGAGAAATGTACCTGGATCACACTGAAATAATGTGCACCTTTATCTTTCCACTAAAGTTATCTGAGATTTTAAAAAAACAAATAAACAAAAAAACCACATAGAAGCTATTTGATGTCAAACGTAGTTTCTAGCATGTCCATATTCAAAATGTACTTGTGAAAACCTCCTGAAACTCTTTTTGATGAATCCAAGTACACATTGGAAACTGTACCCTTGCATGTTTCCTATTCTTTACATTGCATATAAATAAAACAAGATTTTCCTAAAATGGAATGAAACCTAGAGTAAGAGATCTCTTAACTGAACCAAGTTATCAAGCTATATATTAAAGTATTGTCATGCAGCTGGTTTATCCTGGATTCTTCAAAGTATAGTAGTAAGTGATTGTACCTTTTTCTAGCCCATCCACCCTCTCCGCACCGGCAAGTATAGCAGTCCTGCTTCACCAAGGAACAACCACCAACACAAAAAGCTGGACTGTGCCAAGGTACACACCGAGCTCCTCACATTTAAGAGCAAAGACAGTGGATATGAACAACGACAGAAAAACTATTCCTGCATTAAATGAGAATGCTGCTGTGCAATCATCTCATTACTACCAACTGACAGCAAAATGAAGGCCAAGCAGCTTAGTGACCTACTTACATGAAATAAAACAATTTAAATCTCTATTTCTTCAAGTACCTTCATTCTGTATGCAGAATGTCCTAGTAATAAGAAAGCAGATTAGAAAAAAAAAGTTCTGGCACCTCTGACATTGTAGAGAAGATTATTCCTAATAATTTATGTGCTTGGATTCCAAAATCATCAATGTGTTCCTGCTTTCCCATGCAAATTCTAGTAATAGCCTTCTAATCCATGTTTCAGGTTACACGAAGTCTGATGGGAGAATCTGAAGCCAAGGTCAAAGCATAAGGACCAATGTATAGGGAAGTATAGGCTATGTGAGCCACATTTGGAAAGAGCGAAGAAAATGGTGGTGACTAAAAAAAAAGCTAATATTTGGTTCCAGTTTCTCCTTCTAGATTATTTCCTCACTAAATCAGTCTTTATCAAAACCATTTCAGCTGAAGAACTAAAAGTCAAAATGAAACTTCAAAAATATTCTTTACCAACATTTGATCAAGAAATTGCACAGAGAAGTATTCATGATCACACAATTACAATACAGCTTAATCCTATGAAGGAAAAGAGATAAATTGATTGAAATATAAAATACAAGAAAATTTAACCCAATTCAGTCATTATTAAGTGTGATGGTAAATTCATGTGGCTGGAGAGAAGTAGATGGGCAAAAAATCTATAGCTGCAAAGAATACTGCTTTTTAATTGCATCTGGAATAAACTTGATTTGAATAAACTGTCCATTACAAGATATGACTTTCAATTTTGACGAGATTCTTCACTACGTGACATTGCTGGATGCCATGCTAATACTTTAAGGCACAAAGGCTTAAACTCAGCATCTTTCTAGAAGGCATATAGTAGGCTTGAGGAAAATCAGGATTAGATGGTATCAGCAAACAGAGGGATTAGCTACAGTCACACTATGAGAAAACATTCATGACTGCTTATATTTAGAAAAGTGTGAGGGTCATTTGTCTGATTAATGAATCTATGGCAAAAAAAATTAATTAGCAAGCCAAAACCACGTTAACCATTTTTTTCGACTCCCTTATGGATTAAGTCACTGTTGATGAGACTAGAATATGTTTTCAATTACACTCTGTATATATCAACTGGTTTTGTTTGAGTATATATCAGTTTTCATTTGAACTGGATACAAATTATCTTCCACTTGAATCCTCTCTTTTAAAATAAACCTGAAGCAGAACTGCACACAAATCTGAACTGTTCAGAGATTCATATCTCTTATTATTAACACAAAGTGCTTTATAGTATAATTCATACATTTATATTGGGGTCAGAAAAGTCACTACGATATACTTTATATCAGAATGTGACAATTTAGTTGAAAACAATTAAGAAAAATTGTTTTATTGCATAGTGTCAATTTCAATAAATGAAATTTATTGGTTTGTTCTCTTTTCCAGCCATGTGCTAGGAATCTGAAAATATGGTAGTCTTATTTAGATGACCTATATTTCCACAACTATGCTTAGTAAAACTGATGAGAATGTTCTTGGCCTGTGTTTTTCTGAAGAAAAAAGGAAGCCTCATATTTTAATATATATCCAGAAAATATCTTCGGGAAATTGACAGCTTTAATGTGTATTAAAAGAAGATTCTTGTGCCTTTAGGCTGGTGAGTCCATTAAGTACAAATCTGTAATTCAAAAAAGGACACCAGTTTGTTTACAGGCTTCAGCACCGGCTTTCCGTAGGGCTTACACAACTTCATAAACTGAATCTTTTGTCAGCAAGATCACTTTTCACAAATGGAGGCGCTGAAAGCTAATTGCACTTCACAAATGTATTTTAAAATACATGCCATCATTTGATAAAACGTCACCCTCCTTCTGAACCTCTATAATGATACAGTTTACAAAATCTTCAGTGACATCATGAAGAAATTATTGTGCTTACACAATTCTACGGTTACCAGCTTCTGAAACCCCAGAATCCAAGACAGATAACTTGTCAGACTACATCTAGCAATTACTAATTAGAAATGTAAGGAATATATAATACTTCCATTTAGCCTTGGGGAGAATTTGGACGTACATGTAGCCCTAGCATGTTTCTTACTGCTGAAACTTTGTTGTAGCCCTACTGATGGAACTTAGGCAGGAAACTCCAGAGGGACCACTAGGGACTATCTTTCCTCTGTCACTTCCATTCAGCCTTGCTGGGTGACAAATGACTAGTGAAATTCTGCATCTTCTATGCACAGGCTATGAAAGTAAAAACAGTGATATTATTTGCATTATCCAGACAGTAAAATCAGGGTTTTACTGAAGTTAATCAATGTGTACAATCAGCCTTAATTAAGTACGACTCCATCTTAGCAGACTGTGGCCTCCAGGAAGATCTGCAGGAGCACCAGGGCAATTTACTGGCCACCCAAGAAATATTTGCCTGTTCATTTGATTTTTTGCACTTGAACAGCTCAACTAAACCAAGGGGGAGGACCTACTCATGTTTAAGAGACTGGGTACAGGTGTAAATATTTGCAGAATCTGTGTCTACATGCTTCGCATCTTTTGCCATTTCAGATAGTCACATCACTTAACTTTTTCCTGTTATTCAGAATAACCAAGTATGCATAGCAATCATAATAAATTTATGATGTGAATATTTTTAGGAGGAGTGTTAAAAATCTTTTAAGACCATAAAATGCATCTTACAAAATGTCAGGTGTTGGTGGCTCTCTCAATTTTTTGTAACTAAAATATGGCTAATTCAAAATGTTGTCCAAAAACAGTCTTCTGGACTAAGACTATAAATGCCCGGTTTAAACCCAATGAGGATTAAAATGAGATTTAAAAACACTGTCAGATCTTTAATGATAGCAGAGCTTCCAGGCACAGCAATAATACTAGCAACAGTTGTTTGCAGATGTTCTTGTCATTTTAATCATCCAGTTAACAGAATTAGCAATGATCCACAGTCATCTTTAGCATTCTGTTCGCAAACTGTTACATTGTGAAAATATGAGGGGAGTCATGACAGTTTAATAGAAAAACATTAGGTCTTTTTAAAATTTATCACTTACCGTGTTTAAATGTGGAGTGCTGGTAAAACTATTAAAACTTTTATTTCAGGAGCATTCCCCTTATATAGTTTTACGGCAAATTTTATCTAAAACAAAGACTGTTTGCCTCACTGCTAGATATTCTTGCACAGTAATGCCCTATGTAGCACATAATAACCAGGTTATCCATTATATGCATTGAAGCCATTGCCTTTAGTGTTATAGATTATGTATCAAGTATATCTTAAAAGCCTTATTGAGATGCAATTGAGGAATGAAAATAGCTTCCACAGAGTTAAAGAACAGACAAAAATACGTTCTTGTAAACCTAGGTTTTATTTCTTCAGTAGTGCTGTCTATTCTGCAACTTTGCCTAGACATGTTCTAGCTAATTTTGCTCTAGATAGGATTGGGTACTAAAGGATTCAGCTGCAACAGCTACAGAAGGCACACATAAGGTGCCAGCTGAGCATAGAAAGTCCCAATTATCATGGCTAAATTGCTATCTGTCCCCAGGCAAGCTAGTTTTAAAACAGAGTTGGCATGTTTACATGTGGTGCAGTCAAGCCGCTAGTCTGAAACACAAACACATTAAAGTTGTTCTGTAAGTGAATAGAGAGATCATATAGTCTGAGAATTATGGCCACACTTTCATGCTTCAAGACATCTTCTTAAATACTTATTCCCATTAAAACAGTGCCTGCAGTCCAGCCAAGAATCAGAGTCCCTGTTGTGTGAAGCATAGTGTAACCACAGAATAGGAATGGATGCTCCTTGAGGCAGGATTTAACAAAATCTCTGAGCCTAGAATACTAGGCTCATTTTTGTCAGATACCAGTAACAAGGCACTCCAGAAGGAAACCACAAATGCGAGTAGGCAAAAGGTAACATCAGATGATCTTCACTGTAGATGAATAATACATCTACGGAAAAATAATCTGGGCTGTGCCTACACAGTGCTGACCTCAAAAGTAGCAGTTGCAATTCAGGAAAGAGGCACTGGGTTCATCAACAGTTCACCAAAATCATCAGTTCTGTATGCAACGATAACCAAAAAAGCCAACAAGATACTGAGAAGAATATTGAGAACAAGACAAACGTATCACTTTGGCGTCATATAAGACTGAGAAGTGCCCATATCCCGAATAGTGTGTGTTGCTCTGGCATCTGCATGTCAAGGAGGACATAGCAACATTAGAGATCAGACAAAATGCTAAAAGAAATAAAGCATCTGCCTTACAAGGAGAGACTAAAAAGCCTGGGACTCTTCAATTTGGAGACCAGAGGGATAAGAGATGTGGTCAATGTTTAGAAAACTCAAGGTGGCAGTGGCTAAGGCAAATACCAAACCAAATTCACTAAATTCCTCAATACAAGAATATTGGGTGCTTGATAAAAATAGTAGGAGTCCAATTTCAAACAGATAGAAAAATATTTATTTACACAGAATGTAAGCCAGTTTCTGTAATGTGCTGCCACAGGAGGTTTTGAAAGCAGACAGCATCAGTGGGTTTTGAAAGGGATTAAAAAAAATCATGGGCAGCAAATCCATAAAGAAATACAGGTAAGGAATAGCAAGGGATGTATCTTCTTCCGTCTCTAACATGACAGCTATGGGTGCTAAATGCTTACACAGAGAACAGACCACAGAAAGTGGTGAGGATGGTGCTCTTCCTAAATAGTTTGTCTTGTTGCTACTACCTTTTTTGCCAATTTCTGGAAGCACTGCAGTTAATATGAGCTAATACACAGACTATACAGAGCTATCTTCCAGTCCAAGTCCCCAAAATCTATATAATATATAGTACTCAAACCAAGGACTATCAGATATCGAACTGGTAATAGCAAACGGAAGACTAGATTTGATTGAGTGCTGATGTTTAGTATTTTTAGACAAGGTGAAAGGCACAAGTTCTTGATACCTCGTAACTAAGCCATGTCTTAGGCTCCAGTCTTCAGTACCATTCCTGTTGGGAGTACAGTTCTGTTTTCCACAGTGCCCTGCCATTCGTAAACTTAGGACATCAGTCCCCATACCTTGAAGTAATAGTGTTTACAGTTAGGCTTCAGTAAGTTGCACACATATCTCTTCTTTCATCCAATCAAAAGACCAATATTAATCACCTCTTTTTCCTCCAAAATCCTTGTTTTTTCTTTAGAAAGAGTATAGCAACAGAAGTCAGACAACAGCTCCAGGCTTTTCTGGGTGAAACCATTCTGTTCCTAATAACTTCCCTGCTCGGCTAATTCAGGACCTCCACCCTGAATGGCAATCATCCCTTCATTTATGTCTCCATTCTTTTCGGACTATACCCTTATACAGCAGGTATTTTGAGGAAAAGAACTCTAACCAGCAGCTAATGGAGAAAACCAGGCTCTTCATTTCCAAACTTGTCTCATTAACTTAGTGCTGATGCTCTAAATGGAATGTTTCAACAAACATTCATACTCCAAACACTACTGGAAACTCAGGGGAAGCTGTAGCTACACATAAATGCAAGGTGATACAGATATTCTGCTATTTCTTGTGGAATAGGCTAGCTTGGGATTCATCTTTTACAGAAATAAACACATGCAGCTCAACAAAAAATTTCCAGCAGAAGTTGGAACTGGCTGATTAAGCAACATCTTGTTTATATGAGAACTAATACATCTGAATTCTTCCTGGCTGGAGACTTTGCAGTAACATTGTGCAGGGACATACTGTTCCTGTATAAGGCAGGGATTTGTAGTTTCTCAGCCAATGGGGTAATAATACTTACCTCAGGCATTGCAGGTCATTATGCTTTGTTAGACTTATCCTGGTGTACATTTTTAATTGTGGAAATAAGACTCTCATAGGTGTTTGATTTCAATTTTGCAAGGCTGATACATTTAATTCTGACTATGCATCTTCAGCTTACTACTGGATCGCAACCTAAGCCCTATATGGTTAAAATCTTGGACAAGGTGCAGTTGCAGCTGTATATATAAACTCTCTGACTTTGCTGGGATTTCTCATGCGCTTAAATCCTTTCTTGAAGTGAAGCTTTAGCCTATTAGAAAAGCCAACTATCTGAAGCTTTAAACTTTTGAAGAAAACCTCTGTAATGTCTTTATGTTGTTCTACACTTGATCTGATAGAGGGTTTACAAAGGAAAAGTGTGGAACCTACACTACACTGGAACAAAATCTATGATTTTTGCTATCCCCTCCAAAAAGTACAGCAAAAAAAAGAGAGATTCTTTACAACAATTTCATGTCCTTCCAGGACAGCTATGGGCCAATGTGCTAAAATTAGCCTGAACACAGGCAGAAGTTGACGTATATGAACTCTGCTGATATATACATACCTGGCCAACTATCAGAAGTACATTATGTACACTCACAAAATATTTTGCTGTCTTTATTTTATTTGATACAGCAACTCAGGCAGGCTACTGCTACTTTATGATTTTAAATATATATTCTGAAGGACACTGTGACCATCTGTTGAAACTAAACAGGAGAGACGTGTTGTAAATATTCATTAGCTTATTAATACATTAGTTAGCTTATATATGCATCATGTTAGTGGTGTATTTCCTAGGCATATATAAAGAGAGAAACCGTGCCTTTGACAGTTCATCTGTAGCACAAAGACAACAGGGATTTCATCACTGTTCTTAGCATCCAGGAAAGCAAGACATGCTGAAAGAATGACTGAAATAATTTTAGCCAGTATCCTGCACAGGCTAAAATATAGACATATTCTAACCTCCTTCAAGGAAGCTAGCATTCTGTATTCCTTTCCTTCAACTTCTGCATTTTGGGTAAACAAGTAAAGAGTCCTTGAAGACTTGTTGTACCTCTAAGTAGCACACAACCATACTTCAAAGTGACATAAAATGTGATTGCTGCTTTTATTTCCCTCTTCTGGGTAGTGTGCTTCATTCCTGAGTACAGGTGAGCACAAGCAAGTGCTGTAGAGTGCAGGGAAGCCAAACTTTCACTGCCACTGGATTTCTTTATGACCTTTTCAACCATTCATTAAACACCTTAAAAAAAAACAAACAGATGGAACCCTTTTCTCTTATACAGAAGCTTTTTACTTTCTCTTGGTATAGCTATAAACAATTTCACACCAACTCCTACAGGTTTTCTCTTTGCAGTTTCACCATTGCCAATATCCTTGCTACCACTGTTGTAGTAATGCCAACACTAGAGCATTCCAACAAATCAGGATTTTCTGTTTACTATATTCAACGGATTTATTTTTTTTAAGTCTGTGTATTTTGTTATAGTTTCTGAGTCTTCAGAATACACTTGGATAACATTTCCAAGCAGTTCTATGTAACACACTGGATTGGGAATTCCCTGTATTTAGGAAGTTACAGAAACAATGTTGAGCACTGTTAACACTGGACATTCTCAAATACTTTTATCAAAAAAGCACAAAAAGCCATGCTTCTTAAGAAGTGAATGAGGATTCTTTATAGCAAAGTGAGTATAAACCAAATTTTTTTCCATTTTCTAGGATTCTTCACTGTGCTTCCTGAGCTGAAGCAAACAGCACCCACCATGGATGATATAGGTAGGTTATCTGAAGAGTAGTGTCCCTCTCACCATTAGTATCATTACAATAGTTCCTTGAAGACCTCACTGTGCTTTGCTCTATATAAGTATGTTAATTCTTAAGCCAAAGCATTTACAAATTCAATAAACACAAAACAGTTAAAAGATGGGGGAAGAGGATATTATGTTGAAGATGAGAAGATGGGGCACACAGGTTAATTACCAGCAAGCCAGACTCTCACCAAGATCAAAGGAGTTAATGAGAAATACCAGTCTCCTCCATTCCATTATAGCATGCCTGAACCAGAAAGCCAGCTTGGCTCTTAGTTTACAGATGAAATGGAAAGACCCTACCTAACAGATTATTTCTGCATACACCATATTCCCTTATATTTGTTCTAATTCATACAAAAACATGGATCCCTGCCTAGTTCACAGAAAAATTGTCTTTGGTAGTATTAAAGAAATTAACTAATGAATAATGTTTTTATTATTATCGAGAGCCTGAGCAGAATAAATCCAAAATATCCTTGCTGTGGGGAAGGTGCTTCTTTGGAAAAAAAGTGTAATTTAGGTAAGGAATTGTTCAATAGTCAGTGACTGAAGCTGAAATTTCAAGTACATTGCAGATTATTACCAATGTGACACTGGGTTTGATTTAGCTTTTCAAAGATGACAAATATCGAGATAGTCCATAACAAAGAAATCAGTCACCTCAAACAAACCAGGCACCAGCCTAAGACATGCAATACCTTAATCTTTAAAAGACTACATACCCAGTGATAGTTTTTTTTAAATAATCGATAATAATTTTCAAGTTTTTCCATCACTAACCAAATACAAAACAACCACGACAATGTTGTTCATCAGTGATGGTTCACATTCTCCAAAACTAAAAAAAGTTCAAGCTCCTCCACATTTCAAATGTGAGGATCAACACCTGTGACCATTGTGTCCTTTTTTTTCAAAATCAAATCAGTATTTGGTGTGTCACTCCACAATACATGCACTATTTCTTCTTCAATGTCTTAACCGGTAGGCTAAAGTCAAGGTTTTGTTCATCTGTTCTTTTTCCTCTCTGTAATTCATATTTAGGGCCCCACAGTGCCCTTTCTCCTTCACAGTCCTGGTGTGGCCTGGTTTCTCCTTAACTTGCATGGCAACAAAGCTCATGGTAAAAGAGAAACACTCATGTCCCTGAAAGATACACTCTGGAACATTCACAAATGACTAATGGCCAACTAATTTCATGCCTCCTGAGCCAGACAATAGATTGAAGATCTGCCTCGATTTAAAAGTTGCCTACAATCAAATTTTGTCAGGGTTTAGATAGACTGGATTCCACCCGTTGTGTGTTTGCAGTGAGCAGCAAAACATGACTACTACTGCTTCAATGCAATCCAAGACACACACTCAAATCACAAAAAAATGTGATATCAGTATACTTCATGTACTCCATACGCTTCATTAGTTAACTATAAACATTTGGTACCTGAAGAGGATTGCTGGGAGGAAAGAAGCTATTCTCTACTGATGTGAAGCTGAAGCAGAGGTAGATGCAGTTGTTTGGTCAAGTTAAAAACCTCCAAATTAATCTATTAAGCAATGCACTGATGTACAGGTTTAATTTTAAACACGTATGTATCATCACTGAATACAGTGGCATATATTGGATCAATTGCAAGCTACGTTCTCTACCTTGGTGTCATTTAGATGGACATTAAGATGCCATTTTTGAAAGAAAGAGAAGTCCAAAATAATCGTACCATTATAAAAGAGATATTGAAGATTGTCTTTGTTAATCTTTAATAAAAATGTTCATATTCTTTCATGTGACATTTCCAACACCTTACAGTTTTTCAGCCGATTTGTTATAGTAGTGTTCTATTTGGATTTTTCTCCCCTATACTGTATGGTTCTGTGTTGTCTTTTGCTTCTATAATTTAATGCTTTCCTAATTCCTAGCTTAAGTTGGAGCCTCTGAGTGAAAAAAATGCCAAACATCAAACAGAAACTCAGTTAAATCCATTAAGTTTCACCTGCTTGAAACCAAAACTGTCATAAATTATGAGTTTCATCTGACCTTAGTAAAAAAGCCCCAATTAATTAGCCCAAGCAAACTAGAAATTTGGGGGTTGTGCTCCTTCAAACAAAAGGGGAAACTCTCCCAAAGTTCCAGATAAGAGTTCACTGAGAACAGCGAAGTTCTGTGCTCAGTTCTCGTTATGAGTCTTTTGCATACTGCATACTAAACATTGAGTTAGTTCTTTATCCTCAGCATCCTACAACAAGTCATATAAAGAGAAAATAAAACCTTCCTGAAATGATCAAAATTATTTATGTTTTTGTTATAAAGATAGTAAGTTGCTTAATTTCTTTTTACCTAAGTAAGTTTAAATACCTCCATAAAAGATAAGCATTTTGTTGCTAACATAACATTATTCAGCCTGGAGGGTTACCAGTATTGCCTACAAAATCCAGCTGTTTTTACTCATACACAAATCACTGGCATTTAATTACTAGGAAAACTTTGTTTCACCAGACAGACTTTATGTAGAATGAGATCTCCCAAGGCTTTGGCTATCTCATCAAAATATAAAATGTGCTTTGCACTTTTATTCAAATACAGTCCATGGCTTACAAAACATATTACTGTTTAACAATGAGTAATGTGATGGAAAAGATAAAATAATGTTCTCTAACCAATATCAGTGAATTACTAGATAAGGAAGCAGTGATGTATGAATCCTCCTTAATCTTATAGAAAACTACAGCTTCACAGGGAAGGATTACATGACACAAACACATTATCTGACATTTATTTCTGGTTTATCATAAAATATTTGCCCCTCATCCAGTAAAAGTTGAACCAACCTGAAGATAAACAAGAAAGGAGGGAATGAGAATAGTTCCTTTACCTTCATGCTCAACACAGACATCAAAAGCAGAAGATCATTTAAATGATTGAATTTAAACTTATTAGGGCATTGACATATGCTGTTACTTTAAGGATTGCATTGCCTATCAACAGAGGTATCAAATGCACACAAAATCTTTAATGGCACTTACTGAGATTCACAGGTGTAAAAGACTAAAACAATCACATATTTTTGTAACAAACAGCAAAACTATAAGACCATTATTTTGGGGGAAAAATATTTTTTTAAAAAAATATTAGTATTTCAGATAGCTACTCCAGAGAAATCTTTTAAGTGTTGGATCCCCCACCCTCCATTTCAAAAGAAAGTTGATAAAAAACTGTATTTCACATTTTCCATGCACTTGAACTGTTTGTAGTTTAGAACTGTTCTCTGTCTTTGCCTTTATTAACTTAACAGCTAGCTGCTTTTATAACAGCTATAGGAAAAGATTCTGTCATTCTCATCATTCTGCTTGCTGGCATGAATAAGAAAATTAAAATAATGTTGCATGTAAAATAATCCATTGTTAGGGCTAACTCCTCAGCTTAGAGTGGATGACTCCCATTCTTAAAATTAAGCAGTACTTTCAATAACTTCATAGAGAAGGAAGAAGAAAGCAATACTCAACCATGAGAACAAGTGTAATTTTCAATTGCCAAAAAACCTGAGGCTCTCTCTACATGCATTGCAGGAAATTACAGGAAACAAAACTACTAGCTTGATTTATCAATATGCCTAAGAGAATGCATAAAAAAGTTTCCAATCTCATGCAGTCTCCATTAAATAATTGTTTAAAATTGTGTAAAGTTGTGAATGATCTCTACCGTGTTTCCAATAAAGCAGAAAATAATCCACCTATAAATTTAGATGGCTTATTTGAAGACCCCTTTTTTGAAATTATCAACCAGATTTATAGGTGGTCAGGTAACACTGATGAAGAATTTGTTTTTTATAGAAAAAAAGAAATTCTTAAGGAAGTATTTAATCCAGCTTTATACCCTGTGATTCTCTTGAGTAATACCTGATGGTTCTTTTTGGATGTGGCAGCTAGCTCGCAAACATTCACAATGTCTTTCAGAAGAAAAGCCACAAATGACTGATGTACTATCACAGATTCACATATTCACAAAATACCTTCTTCCCCAAAAAAGCAGAATGCAGCTCTAAAACTGAACCTCTATCTGGATGGCTTTCAGGAAGCTCAATTATAATAGAAAGGTATCAGATGCCCAATTAGGATGTACTATAAATCAGGCTAAAGAAAAATGAGTAAGAAATAAGAATATAAAATCAGTCCCACGGGGTTGGGCTAGACAGGTTCCTAAAAATTACACTTACAAAAAAGTAGTAGTATTCAAACTCAAAAAGCATTTGCCATTTGCACTCACGCAAACAATGTTATGGTTTGTTACTATATTTTTCTGGTTTGAGCATATTAAAGTAAAATATTTTCACAGTTGTTGAACACTGACCAGATGCTGATATTCTTGATCACCCACGAGACACAGAACTACGTTCTAAAAGAGTTCCCAGTAACACTGGGATTCCTGGACAAAAGCACTTGAAGTAAGTGTGGGTATCAAAATCCAGCCTGCAAATGTCCTTAACCTCTTTTTTTGTTCTCTTCTAATTTTGCCATTTAAGAGAAGACTGGATATGTATTGAAGAATCGCAGGATCACAGAATAGTTGGGGCTTGAAGGGACCACTGGCGATCACCTATTCCAACCCTCCTGCTAAAGCAGGTGCACAGGATCAGATCCAGGTGAGTTTTGAGTATCTTCAGAGAAGGAGACTCCATAATCTCTTTCTCCCTTCATTCAATTTATGCTAAAACTAGCATGCTATCTCCACACAAGAGAAATGGGAGAGTTAAAATGTTTCCATACAGAGCAGCTTACTCAAAACAGAATCTTAAAAGCCTCTTTTTCTCAGGACAGTAAATTTAAGTAATCTTTATTTGTACCGTTCTGTATGCAAAAAGGTATGAATCAAATTGCCTTGTGGTATGATCTTCTTACGTGAAAATAATAGGGATGTGCATCATAAAATAAACAAAATACAGGCAGATGAGGACAGCCTTTTTAAATACTTTTTTTCTGTAATGCTGATATATAGTGGCCTTTAGCAAGCACCAGGTATTTTTATCTTTCCAGGATAATCAGTAAATTGCTTGTATTGTGTATCTGTCAGCTTTGCCATGACTTTTTCAGTGTCTGTTGCTATTTCATACACTCTGGGGGGTTTTAGTGTAGTTCAGTCTCCTGACAGCTATTATAACCTCTTCTAATCACCTCTACTTTAGTAGTTTTCAAAAACATGAAAGTCAGACCTTTTATTTAAACACAATTCCCTTTAGGAGATTTAATTTTTTTTTCTTAGGAAGATTAGAAATTTTACTGACAAAATCTGGTGCATCATTTTGGTTTGGGGTTTGTTTGGGTATTTTTTTTTATGTTGCAAAACTATTACGACATTCTAAATAACCATGTTCATTTCTTCTACCAAAAGAAACAACATGAGGCTCGGAGCACAGCAGTGCTATGTGCTCATACATTTTGGCATGATGAAGAGCAAGGGAAGAATTACATTCCCTTTGCAGGGGAGAAGAGGCTTCCATGTATAGTCACATCTTTGCCTCACAACAGGTCCAGGTTAGAAGCGCCAGATTCAATGGCACCTGACCAAGGAAGCTCTGAGCAACTTGGCCTAACACAGGGCGGGACTCTAGCTCACTTAGAGCCCAGGCCAGCCTGTGATTCAGTTTCTTGCTCTCCAGAGATACCATCCCTTCCACTCCTGAAATCTCACCTCTGACCTGCTTTGCCTTACAGGCCCTTCGGACTTCCCAGTCTAAAGCCACCTTTCTTCATCCTCTTTCAGCCCAAAATATCTCCCATACTAGCGTTAGCTCCTTCACTTTCACTGGAAGAGTCTATTCACTCTATCTCAAAGCCTTCACACTTCTTTTACTTCCATGCCAAATTCTTTCATTCAATTTTTAGTTAATTCTTTAAAACTTTAATGTTCCAATCTTCTAATTCTAAAAGGAGATGTAGCACAAACTCGTGTGTGTGTATATGTGTGTGGAAGGGGGAATCATGGTCACTTTTTCTACATGTAGGAAAGAGCAGGCATCAATCAGCCTTCCTATGAGAAATGACTGACTTTCAAGTTTCACAGGGGTTATAGCAATTATCTGCTAATCAATAATGTCATTATTTACACCGAAATAAAACCTGTCTTGGCAAAGCTTTGGCAGGGAAGTGACTGAATGTTTTACCATAAAGCAAGGATCAGCTGACTCACAAATGGTGATTATTTGCTACTCAATAATGTCATTATTTATACCAAAATAAACCCCGTCTTGGCAAAGCTTTGGGAGGGAGGTAACAATGTTTTACTATAAGGCAAGGATCAGCTGACTCACAAATAGATGATGGACTATTGCAAAGCCACTTTATCCTCCAGAGTATTCTATCAGCTTAAATAGGGTTATAAATGAAAATAAGAAAAAGAAAAAACAAAGCAACAAAAAACCAAACCACCTGGCTTAAGCAGAAATTCAGAAAACATATGTAAACAGTTAAGTCATGCGTGGGTTTCTTTTTTATGGAATATACCTGATTATACATCATCTGTTTCTTTGGAAAAGTCATAAAAATCTTGGAAAGGAAAAAGTAATAGAATTTGAAGTCTTAGTGTTCAGCAAATATATCCTTCTCAATTTTTAATTCTGAACTAGATATTCTGCAATAGATTTTCTCTGTATACTCCAAACTGAAGCATAACTACTTAATGAAAAGACACATTGTGAGGAGAATTACAGTGAGATTACTTGGCTTTTCATTGAAAAAATTCTTGCAACTTTTTTTTATCTGTTTCATCTTTCTTTTTCACACATAAAAGTACATCACACACTTAAAATCCTTGTTAATGTTTTTATATGGTAACTTTTCTATAAGAATTACTATTAAAACCTATTTTTAATGACCAAGTGGTTTTATTAGCCCTGGATTGAGGGCAACATCATTAACTATTAATAGTCACATTTTTTTAAAAAAATAACCAAGTATATTACAGTGAACCAATGCAGGAAAGGCATATTTTCAAAGTTTATCCCTTTTAAAAAATATTAACATGCAACTTTTCAGCAAATCTTTATATTGCTTCAAAGTCATATCACAAGCAGAAATGTTCTAATCAATATCTAAATAATTTTGCTGTAATAAACTGCAGCACATGGAAGGCAAGACTAAACTAAACATCCAGGTAAACATTCTTAATGCTAATAATTCATCCCTATAATAGTTTATGTCCAATAATAAAACCCATATTATCACATATGTGATTTACAGGATCTGCAGCAGCAAATAGTTGAGTGCATATTACTTGCATAACTGAAGGTTTATATCTGTTACTGTGAATAGGTTTCTGACTGTTTTGGCCATAACGTATGCTATTAAATTAAATAATGACAAAACCTAAAACTGGAAATGAGATTTGTGAGATTATAAATACACGATATCTGATTATTGTTTTAAGTTTTACTGGCTATGGAAGATTAAAGCCCATCTTCAAAAAAGCCAAATACTATAGCTATTAATGCAGGAGACTTACACTTGCAATCAGAAGATCAGCACCTGCCTATATGTATCACCCAGTGACAGACAACATGGAGTTGGGTATAAAGTGATAACAAATTCTTTTGAAAAGTGAGTGCCCAGTCTGATAAACGAGTAACCGGAAGAAAGGCAATATTTCCTCTTCCTTCAAAGCACTGGAACAGGCTGCCCAGAGAGGCTGCAGAGTGTCCTTCTCTGAAAATATTCAAACCCCACCTGGACACGATCCTGTGCAACCTGCCTTAGGTGAAGCTGCTTTAGCTTTAGCAGGGGGTTGGACTAGATGATCTCCAAGGTCCCTTCCGACCACAGCTATTCTGTGATTCTTCAATACATTCGCAGTCTTCTTTCTAGCTGTTACTATGAACTGACCTATTCCTTCCTTTCAGCCTATTAAACCTAGCTCCATTTTTACTTTTTAGTTTTGACTACCATTCTGACTATACCTCCACTGCCTGCAAAGTCCAATATGAGAGCCAGCAGAACAGGTACTCTATAATTTTTGCTGCAGAAACCAGAGCCAGGAGAGTTCAGTTACCAGGGCATTAGCCTGCTCTCCTGTGAACTCTCTAAAGCCATGTCAAGATGATAACACAAATACACTGCTGTGACTGCCTTGTCATGCTGGCAGGATTCAGCTCCAGACTGAAGGAATTTTTGTAGAACATCACAATTCTCTTCCAGCCCTTATGCTGGCTTTTCTTTCCTACATGGGATAGCAGGATGTAAGTGCAGTGAGAGTGTGGGGCTGTGCACCTGCACCCCAAGAGGTGCTCATAAGTGGTACTTGCCTGGGAAAGCCAGTTCTTTCTAGATTTCTGCAGATCCTTAGACATAAGCTGGCCTTCGTTCCTGACCAACTTTGAAGTGTATATCTTATTTCTAGAAACAGTTACATGCCCTGGACCCTCAGTGTGAAAGGGCACTTTAAAACATCCAGACGGAAAAGAAAAATCTAACAATACATAGCAAGTGTGATGCCGTGTGTGATTCAATTTAGACTGAATAATAGATACTCTTATTTCAAACTTCAGCTCTTGCAAACTCATATAGGAGCTCTGCAAGTGATTTTCATGCACATTTTTCTAATAAATTAAGATGAATTAGTAAATTAAGATGGGTTAACCAAAGTAATTTTTAAAGTATCTTCATACATTTTTGTGTGCATTCATGAGAAAAATGCACTGAAGTGTTAATGCTTTAGTGTATAATGTTTGTTGATAATTTTTCAGAACACGATTTGCCACTGGAAAATTATTTCTTTTACTTCTTAGATAAGTAAGCAGTAAAAGGTACTTTTTAGATGAACTTTTCATTCAAATGGCTTACAGTCTTCAAAAAAGCGGGAAATTGTTTCTTGCATTTTTCAAGGGAAAGATCCGATCTGAAAGTGGTGTGCATTGGAGTATCCACAGTTTTGGATACTCATCATCCTAAGGTCATGAATCTTGTATTTCCATGGCCAACCTTCAGTATTTTCATTCGGTAAATTAAAGGACTAATTAAATTCTGCTGAGGTCTCAAATAATGGAAATATATTTCTTTGTACTTAATTCTAACTTGTGGTTCTAACAATTCCAGTGTATTTCTCACTGAGGTGCTTTACAGCTTTTTGTGTCCTCAACACTGCAAAAATTTTCCTGGCACCATCAGACTTCATCAGTTTTTCAAATATCCCTCTTCATTTCTAACAAAAATGTCTTCTTTCAATAAACTCAGTGTGCAGCAGGATGCAGTTGTTATGTTGGTATTAAGTTTCTCATTTTCTTTCATTTATGTAAACAACAACATTTGCATGACTATTTGAATAAAGTTCTAAACAATTTCTTACACTAAAATGCTTTCCCAGTCTCTTGTAAATCATCTGAATATCCAACATAAGGTACTAGAAAGCTCACCTTTCCTTTTTAAAATTATAGAACAAAGACATCTCAGGCTCTAATCTGCTTTCAGGGAAATGATCAAACGTTTTTGAGATGACAAGCAGAGATATCAATGGAAAACAATTATAATTCACATCTTTACAATTATTTAAATATTATTTAAAATAGTTCTTAAAATAGTACATAATTATTCTTCTAAGGCACCCCTTTCTTTTTTGCTTTTGCTGAAACAAAAGCTAGCTGAAGCTACAATGGTGCTGTAATTTATAACCACAGCTGGATCATTAGGCAAAAAGATTGCCTTGATGAATTCTTACAGGCAGTGAAGTAGTCCCCAATTACTCCTAGAACCTGTTTTATTCCAGCTAAATGAGCAGATTTTTTAAAAAAGTCTACTACTGTCTTTTTCTTTTTTTTTCCTGAACATTAAGCATCTGGTTATGGAAGCAGTTGAGACATCAATGCCTTGCAAATGGTACAATTGGTCATCTAGAACACGTTCAGGTGAGAGGTATCTATTACATGTGCTTGTGGAGATTAAAATCTTTGTCTACTAGAGTCCAGATTTGGCATTTTAATTACACAATTGAAGCATAGACACAAACAGCAGCATTTCTTACAAAGACTACTTTCTAAAAGCTATAAAATGTTCAAAATACTAAACTCACAACAATGTAATTGCATAATTTTTTCTGAGAATTATTTTAGAACAAACCTACTCTACTAAGAACTTACATTCAAGTGTTATACCACATGCAGCAGATGTTCTCCTAATAATCCAATTTTATTTTTACTTAAAAATTAATGTCCAATAGAATATCTCATGAAACAAAAAGGGCAAAATTCATCAGCAAAACTGTATTTCATTTCATCAAAGGTTCAAACCTTCCATTATAAAATTATTTTTGTTACATCATGTGGTACCATTTGAGGATTCTCTTGGAATGGAATTGTTGAATTAGGTGAAGTTCCTTAATACTCTTGGGATAGCCTGCTAACTTTGTGCAGCCATGAAATTATAAAGTCTCATAAGACATGAATAATTGCTATGTTCTATTTCTGCACAAATACTTTTAGCTGGAGAAAAATTTACTTCTTTATGTGACTTGACTCAATGCAAATAAATTGTACTCCGCTAAGATGTATGTGCAGTCCTCATGATTTATTCCTGTACTTGACTAGCATCTTTTTTTAATCTCTAATATCTATTAAAATAACTGGGACTAAGTTCATTCCCCTAAGAGTTCTGTGTAAAAGGATGTACAGACCAGAAATGGAAAAGCCTTGGAAAAAGAAGCTGGTATGTATCTTAATCCTCCAGCTCCCACACAGGGAACTGTAAATACCCAAGAATGTGCATGCAACTAAAAACCAACTGGGCAGGCCAGGAGGTAGCCTTGAGGTAATGCAAGACTTATAGCATCTCATTACCTATCTCACAGGAAAATAATAGTGCTTTCTTCCCATTTACATCTTAATGTCTTTTAAAAACCATTTTAGACTTGAGATCTTGGATCAAGCTGCCATTACCAACCAAGAATAGTTAGGCTGACATTCTGTTGACAGACAGCAGAAGATGCTCAGTAGGGAAAATGTGAAGGCAAAGGACCATCATCACAGGGATGCCCTGGCCTCCTGACAGCTTTCAGAGTTCAAAGTTCTTGAGGGCTGTCCTGGTTTCATCTGGGATAGAGTTAATTTTCTTCTCAGTAGCTGGTGCAGTGATGTGTTTTGGATTTGTTGTGAGAATAATGTTGATAACAGATAACAATTGATGCTAAGTAGTGTTTATACTAAGTCAAGGACTTGCATAAGAAACTGGGAGGGGACACAGACAGGACCGCTGACCCAAACTAGCCAAAGGTGTTTTCCATACCATACAACACTATAATCAGTATATAAACTGGGGGGAGTTTGCAGGGGCCTGCTGATCACTGCTCAGGGACTGGCTGAGCATTGGTCAGTGGGTGGTGGGCAATTACATTATGCATTATTTTTTTTATTTTTTCTCTTCCCTTTGGATTTTATTCCTCACCCCTTCTCCCTCTTTTTCACTGTAATTATTATTATAATAATTATTATAACTGGGGATGTGTGTGCTCCCTTCTATTTTAATTATTTAATTGTTCTTATCTCAACTCTCGAGTTTTACATTCCTTCCCATCTCTCTGGTGGGGGGGAAGGGGTGGGGGAGTAAGCAAGTGTCTGTGTGGTACTTCGTTACTGGCTGGGATTAAACCACAAGAAAAGCAGTCACTGTAATTTTTCTCCAGCAGAACAAACCTTTTACTTTTTGAAGGAAAGAAAGGCAGGCTTCCCAAAAGGAAATTTGCAGAGATAGTTCCCACTTTGCATTGTTCTAATTTTTTCTCACAATAAAGGAGAAGATCTATTCCCACATTTCACAAATACCTCAAACTTGAAATAAGATAATCAGCAAAGTATTGTCACAATGTTTTTCCAATATCACAAGGGATAATTTTAGTGGTGCATGACGCATTTCAAGTTGTACAATTACAGCAACTCTACCTTCCTAAATCCATAACCTCCTCCAAAGTTCTGCTTAGCTCTTCTAAGACGAATGAGTAAAATCAGTGATTTTAAGTATATTCATTATGATTTGAAATCATGGGAAACTTCACAATTGTAGTCAATTTTAAAACACGAAATTTGGACAAATTATTTAATAAAGCTATATGTTTAGCTTCTTAGAAAAGTCTACTGTGGAATCTAATTCACTGAAATGTTGAGAAGACTGAAAATAAATGACACAGCACAGAGGATTAATATTGCCAAACAGATGTTCAACAAGTCTCTAGCTTTGGTTTTTACTGTAACAATTAAATTCACAGATTTTTCTTTAACATAACCCACTTGTGCCTAAAATAACTCTATAGTGTACTTTTTCCTCCAGAGCATTGTTTTATATTGAAGGATAGACTAATTATGTCATTGCTGCTCATTGTTTGGCAAAATTTTTTTGGTTGTACTCCAAGTCACATGTCAGATAATATATCAAGAAAATTCTCATTGTAACATTCCTGCAGAAGCTGCATTAGGTTTTAGTCTAAACAAAATCCAATGGATTTATCTGGTCTAGTCCTAACAGTTTGAAGCTCTGACCTTAAGCTAGTGCAAGAGCTAGACAAGTTAGCGTTTGATTTGCTTCAGATGACCATGGAATCATAGAATGGTTTGGGTGGGAAAGGACCTTAACGATCATCTAGTTCCAACCTCCCTGCCATGGGCAGGGACACCTCCCACCAGACCAGGCTGCTCAAGGTCCCATCCAACCTGGCCCTGAACACTTCCAGGGACGGGGCAGCCACAGCATCTCTGGGCAATCTGTTCCAGTGCCTCACCACCCTCACAGTAAAGGATTTTTTCTTAATAACTGAGCTAAATCTACCCTCTTTTAATTTAAAACCTTTACCCCTTGTCCTTGTATTACATGCCCTTCTAAAAAAGTCCTTCTCCAGCTTTCTTGTAGGCCCCTTTTGGGTACTGGAAGGAAGCAATAAGGTCTCCCCAGAGTCTTCTCTTGGCTAATCAGTCAATTCATCTGTAAGTACTGGCACTTTCACAGGATGTAGATGTCATTCTTAAGACCTCAAAGAAAGGGATAAATGGAATATGAAAGGAGTGTGTAATGCAAGATGGAATACTCTGGTTCATAACCAAAAAATAAGAAAGAATCAAACTTCTCATTCCCCAAAAGTCTTCTCTAACCAGAAACCCTACAATGTGAAGTAAGAAACACCCACACACCTTGGCATTAACCAAAGTGTTAACAGGCTATAGAGACCCTCTGGAGCAAATGAAAGGGAGAGAATTACAGCTCAACAACCAGACTAGTCAGTACCTTGGCTCCCACTACTGAACAAATACAGACTAAACGAACTGTCCTTTTATCAAGCTCTCTAAAGCAATGGTTCTTTGATAAGCAATAATAGCCTTCTGAATACCAGTAATGTAGGAGTCAGTCTCAAGACGGTTTATCAACAATCCAACAGTGCCATCTACCAGATTTGATTAGAATTATATCCATATGGCAACAGGAATGTAATTTTCTTATGCTAAACAGTTGCAAGATTTGAACTACAGAAAGTGTACAAAAGACTAAACACTGATCAATCATACATTAAATTAATGCATGCAGAGTTCTAGATATTTATAAAGCTATCAGGATGGAGGGAAAAAAGGAAAAAAGCAAGATTAGCTTATCTTTTACAAAGTGTTACATCTATTTATTAGAGAGCGTAAGTTAAATTCTTTTTCAGCAAATCTGTTATCTTCTCATGATTGTCAAGTGATTTTCTGGAGTTAGAAGTTTGAAATCCTCTCTCAAACTTACCATCTACCAGTCTGACCAATATAGTCTGTATCATCTAAAATAATCAAATAAGAGGTAGCTTCATGAACACAATTATTTTTTAAACTTTTTATCTGAAGAATTTTTCGTAGCAAAAAATATGCCTTCTCTTTTCCTGGAAAGTCAGAAGACAGGATAAATAAACTGTTACCGTACCATAAAACTCCCAAAACTCACATAGGATGCAATTAGAACTTCAGAAGCACAAGACAGCTATGTCACACTTGGCTTTCAAATTAAAATGTAAGTTTTAATTTCCTCTTCCTTCAATGACTAAAACTACATTGTGCAAACTAAAGGTAATTTAAATAAAGGAAATGTGCAGGTGAGTAAGAGAACAGGCAATACTCCCAACACATAAGGCTCAGGTAGGGAAATGTAGATGTCACCTGCACAATTAAATAAAATTATTCCTTCTTAAAATGTATCAGGGAATGGTGCAATGATACTTTTCACAAGTCAAGCAGAACCGCTTTCTGGTAACCCAGGCTTGGAACTGACCCATTGTCATGCTGTAGTAGTAAACGCAAAAGAGAGTAAAAATCACCTGTTTAATAACTACATAAGTTCTCTGGTGCTCAAGGGAAAAGTGATTAGATTCTGCTCCTCTTGACTATATCTATACAACTTGCAACTAGCTACAACTGTACAGTACGCTATAAGGATGGTCCTATCCCCAGACCAGGAAGCAGTACAGATCTATCACAAACAGATACGAAGTCAGTCCTTCTGTGATGAAGTGGAACCCAAAATTAGTTGTTTCTGGTCTTGAATTTATGTGATGAGTTTTATTCCAGCCCATAGCTATCAGTGAACAAATCAGATTAAATACTACTCGGCAAGTTCTATGAATTTCATTATATGAATTATTCAGTAATATTTTTCTTACTTTTGCCAAATTTATAGAGATAGTAGAACAATTAGTAAATTATTCAGAGATAGATGAATCTCTCTTCCAGTCCATTGGCACTAAAACATTCTAGATTGTATGCATATTATTATATTAATTAGCAAAATAGCCAAAGCTTTTTGTAAATGAAACTAACATCTGAAAATTTTGACGAATCATGTACATTTAAATTGACATTATTATGATGCAGATTCCTGCAACTCAAAATTCCAAGATTATCAGAAGAAAAATCTGTGGTTTACAATGAGTAGGAAAAATAATTCTGTCATTAGATCTTCAATAACTAATTGTGTCTTCTGTTCTTTGCTGGACAATCTCAGTAGAAAGACCTGCCTTGAATACTCTATTGGCTGGCCTTGACTTGGACACCTAATTTTTAGACAGCTAATATGGATGAGACAAATTTCATCAGATACTTTGGAATCACCGAGCTGCTCAGACTTATAGTTAAATCAATAGTCTTCATTATGAATAATCTAATAGTATCTTAAAAATCCATATAAAGAGAGATTTTCAAAACTTACAGTATTGGCCTAACTCTGCCCCCTTTGAAGTCAAAAGGGAGTTTTATCACTGACTTATGGGAGCACTAAACAAACAAAGGAGGTAATTTCTAAGTATCTGATGTGGCAAAGTTGACAACACCAGCTCAGGGCTGAATACTTTTAGAAGCCTTATCCTCCGCTTAAATATGTTCTTAGCATTTCCATGCATTTACAAAGTATGAAACTGAGTTGCATAGGTAAAACTACTTTGGATCCATGTTTACTTTGAACTGTCAGAGAGATATACAAGCTAAATAAAGCAGTGGTTTTCTTTTTCCCCAATAACATCTATTCAAGAAACTGTTAGAACAAGTCTTAAAAACTCCTTCAACATTATATTTCACAATTTTAGCTGATACTAGAGCTTATATCTTGTAGACTAAATTCAGGCAACACACATGTGCTTTAATGCTAGTTTAGCATCACCATGAGCCTGTATTCAGAGCAGAAAAGACTATACCAATTGTGTCTTGTGCAAATTATTCCTATTGGGGCAAGACTACTGTATCTGAGATGAAGGTCAATGAGGTCACAGATGATATTGTTAAATCCAACAAATACATTTTGATCAGAAACATTTTCTGCTACAGCTGGAAAAGTTCATCAATTCTAGCATATATTTTTGTCATTTCTATCTGCCTCATGTGACGTGCTCTATCATAATGAGCATGAATTCGGTTATCTTTGGGGTGATGACATGACCATTCAGACTACCCTTACAAATCCTCTATTCAAATTCAGCATAACAGGCATGTATCTAGCTATACAAAGTATAAGCAGAAAAAGACCTTCAGCGTTAGCCTGTCTTCAGCAGAAAAAAAAAAAATAATTCTGCAGCAGCAATGGATAAAAAGAGAGTACTCTTTTAAACAGTCAAAACGAAAAATTCCTCTGCTAATGCAAATATGCAACAACTACAGTTCTAGCACAGTGTAGCAGTCCCCTGTTTATAACCAAACACATTGACATTCAATAAATAGCGCTGCATAAAATTTCATCTCCCTGTGGGGAAAATTTAAACTTACTTTATTATTCCTTTGGAATATTATAAATGAGAAAAAAATGAAGATAAACTGCAGTTGACCCTAGGCATTATAAATGCCATTAAGGCTCTCGCTCTGTTAGGCCCATCTGTTGCTTTTCAGGCCAGCTATTCATTAACCTTATTAGCACCAGCCCCTATAGCCTTGAGTTGACATTTCCCTGGTTAATACAGAAAGCCCATTTCCTAGCACACATGAAGATGCTGATTAAAGAATTTGTATGAATTGTCTAATACATGAGGTAGGATAGAGAAACAACTGATCTGTTTTTTCTAATCCAATATGAAATTCCTTTCTGTGGGCTTCTAGGGGGCTACAGTGTTCTTATATATTAATGTGTAGCTTTGCACAGCTACTGTCCAAATCAAATCAGCAGAAAACCAGTCTCCTTGGCATCAGTAATAATCCCTATCTGTTGCCGCAATACCAACTGGTATACTATCAGATTTTTTGCTAGATTTACTGATGAGCCGAAAAAACAACAGCAAATGTATTCATCCAACTGATATATCCAGTAGCTGAAAATGATGTGAATACATAAACTGTTTATCATGCTTAACCCATTGATATGAAGTCACAGTAAGGTGAATTGTTTGGTATTTAATCCCAGTGCTTCTCCATGCTGGGCATTCATGCAATTTTTTACTCCCACAGAGAATATTGTGAGCAATTTAATTTGCAGAATGCTCTTTCCATTTTAGATTAGATATTGCAAGCATAAACAAAATTCCATATATTTCTAAACCTGCACACACTAAAACAAATGTTTCAGAAAGCAAACAATATGAATTCCTTCCATGTAGACAACTTGGTGGCAACAGCTGACATTATTTCACACACTAAAAAGAAATTATCAACTCTTTTTTGTCAAAAGGTTGCTCTCAATTTTTTTCTGAGAAGTCTGAGTGAAAGTAAATGAACTAATGGGTTAAACTAGACAGGGGCAGTTCAGCAGCCTTTCTCAGCATCCCTTTGGCACTTCAGATTCTTCTTGTGTCTCTGGCAATACAAGGTAATTTCCAGATAATTTTTTCCCATAAGTGGAATGTCAGGATAATTTATAGAGGTGCCCTATTCTTCCTGACCAGTTTATTTAGTTAGGAGTAAGCCTTTTAGGATTTTAAGGCTAAAATTAAGATTGTCCTTCCTAAAAACACCCAATTCAGCAATGTAATTAATTAAAAATAAGATCTCACCTACAGAAACTACTACAATTATTGTAGGTAGAATGTACTGGAAAACATACAGCTGTCCAAATCTCTTTTACTTCAAGGATGTATTCATTAAGTATTCTACCTCTTTTAATCACTGTGTGTCTTTGCTTGTGAAGTTATCTGTCTCTACCATATCTGTCCTAAGCTTGTGTAAGACAGCCTCTTTTTTCACATTTGAGCCTTTTTCAACCATCAACAGCCCACCATTAATGGGGGGGGGGGGGATGGGGATGGGAGTGTCATAAATCGCATAGAGCTTATCCAGAACCCATTGAAATCCATGGAAAGACTTGCAGAAACTTTGTGTGGTTTCAGAGTATGTGGAGTCCACTGAGTGTCTTGCATAAGGGCATGTGTCACTGATAATGTTCCCTATGTACACCTTCTCCCATCGTCATCACTGGCGTAATCTCCTTCAGCTCAGCGTCTTCATTTATACACACATGAGGACTGAGACTACACCTTTATTCCCTCAAAAGAAATGCTGATATTTATAAGTGTTAAGTAATCAAAATGTCACATCACCAAAGCTATTTAAAAATGGTGTTTAACACAACTAAGGAAAAGCAGTTTCTATTGGAATTTCTATGAATAATGGATAAATCTTAAAGGTGCAGTTCAAGTTTGACAAGCACCTCAAAGTTTGGATGCCTACCTGAAAGTTATTGACAAAAAAGTCTGAATTATTTGTGTCTACTCAGTTTACCTGGGAAGTTTAGCAAAATAATCTGTTTCTTGACGCATAGCTGATAGATACAGCTGAGGACACTCAAAAATAATTAAATATAAGGTCTGAAAAAAGAAAAAGAAAAAACTTAATTTTTTCAGACCTCAGAAAAGTATTTACTGCATATTTTATTCAGGAAATAGATTAGTAAATGGATTGACTTATTTGTGTCAATTTTAGCTGTTAATATTATTTTATTGTTAATATTGGGGGAAAAGAACACCCTACAGCATGTTAAAACCCTTGTTTAGCATTTTAACGAGACACAGACAGAAACAAAAAGAACAGTTTCTGTCTGCTCCTCTGCCTTCACCCCTCTGCAATATGCTGAGCTGCAAGCTGAAGCTCTGTAATAGAAAAACTTTCCCAGTTCTGGTGCAACAGATGTTTTGCAAGTGCTTCGACTCCAAAAGAAGCAAGGCTGGAGATAACTATATAAGCTCCCTCATCCTAACAGAACAGCACATTACCCAGCAATCACAAAGCAGCCTTTATGTGAGATTTCATAAAAAAATATAAGGTATCAAAATAAGAAGTTTCACACCTAGGAAACTACTATCTTTTTTTCAATGTAATTTTTTTTTTCCTGCATATGCAGCTCTTCCAGCTTATGCAGCTGTGACAGTACATTTATCAATTTGCTGGCTTGAAGTTTGTGCTTTCCCATAACTTGCGTAATGCTACCTCACAATTCAGTTCCTAATTCAAAACAAGACTTCTTTTACAAAGCCCTGTAGGTACAGAAGAAAAGGCTCTGTGCCTTATCCTTTATAACTGAACAAAGATAAACAAAGATAACTGAACAAATTAAAATAGATATTCTTACTCCCATTTTTAGATGAAATTTTCTTCTTGTTCTTCTGCAGTCCCTTGTTCTCCACCGGAGTGAGGCCAAGCACAAACTACCACCCAAGCAATTCTTGTTAGCGATGTTAAGAATTACCCAGGTAAGTATTAAAGGAAGAATACTGCATGCTTTTTTTTTTCCCTAGACAATTAGAAGAATAAATAATCTGCTAATTTCTACCAGCAAATGAAAGAAAACCACAGAGATCATCGTTCCATTTCAAAACAATTGTTCATGGAGCCTTTACTCTACTGGAATGTAGATATTTTCTTTGGGGTATTGGAATTTCATCTCATATCCAGCAGAATTTAATGTATATTTCTTAAATAATCTATTTGAATGCATATTACTTAAATACCAAAGAAGCTTGTTCCATCTAGAAAAAGAGGAGGGCACGTCTCTCAATCTTATAGGAATTGAAAAGATGGATTGTCAAGGTTTTAAATGTGCAGGGAGCAGGTGAGTTTGTACTGTTGATAGCGAAAAAGCAACCCCATAATGACCGTAAAGCCCTTCTTGTGAGCTAAGTTATGTAAATTGAAGAATGCCCTTACTGTCAGCAGGTATATTATTTCGAAGACGACGGACAACTGTGTTAATCTCCTTTCTGCTTAATCCCTGTCTCTCCACAAATCATCATGTCGACAGTTTAAACAGATTTAGATGTGACTGAAATCAAGAAAAGGAGATATCTCAGGATGCTGGGGCTGATGCAGGCCTCCAAGAGGTAATTTTGTTTGTGGTGGAGAGAGAGTGTGGGAGAGAGAGTAAATCTAACAAATCTAACAAAGCAGCCCTCTGGCCCAGCCCTGAGGATCAAATCCAATTCTACCAAGATACACATTAAGCCCTGTCTATCACAGCTTTGCCCTTGAAAAGACAAATAATGATGAGATTCACCTCGTTGTGCTTGTCTCTGGAGAGAGGAGACAGAAGACATTTAAGGAACCTGCACTATTGCTCATTTGAAATATATTTTATTATTTAATTCTTATTACCTTAAAAGTGGGAGTAAAAAAAAAGTTAACTATTAGTTTAACCACTTGCGGTCCCTTAAGTAAGAAGTAATTATCCTGAGAGTAATCAAGCAGTCAATAACTGAGAACACAGTGGTCAGTGGAACAGTGGCTTAATGCATTATGCATCTTCAACAAATTATTTCTTGCAAACTGCAGTTTTTGTATGTCTTATTTTAGGTGAAAAGGACCAATTTCTACTTACTGCTCTACTGAAAATCATTGGGAAAATATTCTTAAAAGACTGCTGTGAATTGAAAAAAAAACCCAACAGGACAACTTTGAATATTTAATCTAATCATTTTCTGATAGTATAAAAGTTAGATTCACTCATATTCCTCCTGTGCCTGGACTCTGTCAAAACCAGTCCTTTTGCACTATTTTTCAGTACTCAATAGTCAAGTTTTAGATGAAAGAAGTTCTTTTTCAATAAGGGTTACTAGCATGCCACTTAAAGTTTTTAAAGCAAAAATTCCATCATTTAATCACTTTAGTTTTAACTCTTATATGATCAAATTAACATTTGCAAGACTACACCTAAAATAACAAAAATAGTCGTTGGAAGAATTTTTAATGCAAAGAAAATTATAATTACCTAGGTGGTCTGCATGATCACAGCTTATAGTTCTGCATCTTAGAAGAAAACCAGAAAATTAATTAGTTAATGTCAGTGATACTCTTTGAAGATGAATATCTATATGAAAGTGCTGAGAATTATTACAGTTATTAGATAGCAAAATTAACTGCTATTCACAATTTAAAAAATTGAAGTAATTCAGTTGAACTAAAAGGGATGCCACTGTTTATAATTCTTCAGGCCAGCTCCCCTGGGTCTAGCTGATGGCTTGAGAGGAAAGCAAAAGAAAATCTGGGCAGATCATCAGCATACAAGACTGCAAGGCCCTTTGGGAATGACTGAAAGGGTGCAGGCTTCTGTATTCAGCAGCATCCAGAAGCCATTCTTCAGCTGGGGATTGCAAGAACAAAACCTTCTCTGTGCCTTTCTGCCAACAAGTACCATTTCCCTCACTGTCCCTTGCTATGGGATCTCTCCTACCTGAAGGAAGGCACATAGAGAGAAGGGGTAGGGACACCTCACCATATGGGAAAAGGAGCTTCTGTTTGTATCCTCCTTGGAACATTTGTGTCTCCTTTGAAACCTTTCTACTCAACTTCAGCCAAAATTATTTCTGAGAAATACTTCTGCTTTTGAGAAATTAGCTTTTTAATGTAAAAAAAAAAAAAAAAAAAAAAAAAAAAAAAAAAGACTGTCAAAATGGCTCTGACCAGTTCACTCCCTGGACCTTGAAGGTGTCTTTTTTGGCAGGCACTGCCTCTTCACATACAACTACTATCACGTATTTCAGCACTGTCATCTGTTTGTAGCTGTCCATTCATTGTGTCCTTTGGAATGTATTTTCATGTTATTGAAACATATTACTATGTGGCACTTGTCACACAGATTTTTTTATATATATAGTTTAAGTATACAACATTTGCTGTAAATTTCATTCTCAGTCAAGTTTCTTCACGAAATACAATTTTTTACTTTCTTCAATGCTATTAGATCATAGGAATGAAGGAGCTAAGGAAGTATGAGTTGTAATATTCAAATTACAAATAATGTTATTAGCATATAATTCAGTGAGAATGAATTGACAAATTTAGATTCCCCTTCTACATTGTGAGCCACCTTTCCTGGAACTATTCATAATTCAGACATATTAGAAGAGTCCTTAACTGTGGTATTTTATGGACTGTTGAATATTCATAATTTAAACTATACATTTTCTTAAGATTGCTCAAAGGAGCTACATAGTGAAATTTCTATTCACTGATTGCTTCATTGTTCATGAGGAATTGCTTGTGTTTGCAAAATCAGAAATGAGCTTTTGCTAGTATTTTCCACTGCTTTTAAAATTTGCTTCATGAAAACACATTGTTCAGTGAACTACTTTGCCTGGATATCTGCAGTGATACTCTCACATTATTGTGCAGGTAAAAAGCAACTCCTGACGACAAGTTTAAACTAATCTTTGTTATGGACACCTTGAACTTTTACTGTTTTGTTTTTTTGTGTGTGTGAATAAATAATAGAAGTTTAGAAGGTTTGAATTGGATTATTTTCAAAAAGTGTGAAAGTTATGAATGATTGTGCATATATATTTAGTGGGCCATTGTTATAGTCATTGCAAACACAAATGGCACTGAAAGTCAGCAATAAGCAAAGTTGCAGACTCCTTTAAAATGAAAAAATCACCCCGGCAACAGGACTGGGGTTTGCAAATATCTTAGAATATTTAGTGATAATTAAGCACAGTAAGAGGAATAGTCTCGAAGTTAATTACATAGCTGGAAACACAGTAGAAATCTGCGACAGCCCTATTGCTCTGAGCCATTTCTCTAAAGGAATTGTCTCTGCAGAGATACCCAGTGCTCTGTACTGAGCTGGGGAACAATTGAGGGTGGTGGCCACCTTCTATTGCCTGTGGCAAATGCAACCTCTTTACAGGCTAAGGAACAGAGAGGTGCACGTCTGCGGTGGCTGAGCCATCACGAGTGTTACAGCACCAAACAGCTACACTTTATAGTGACAGTGGTATACAAGAATGCCCTTTTAGGGTCATTAGCCATGTTATTTGCCCAGATGCCGCATTTATAACTGGATGCTGGGTGTGCAAAGATTAACAATGCATCTTTCCAAATGCAAATAATAAAGGAGCTGACTAGCTCAGTGCTGACGTGCAAAAGCACAGCACTATCATGAAATCTGATCAGTCACTGTTCGTGCTGCCAGTTTAGCCCTGAACACTGGTCTTCATAAGAATGAGCACAAGGGCTGTGACTAGGGGAAGGTGTGTTATTCAGTATTATCTCATGGCACAGTCAGGCCCATTCCATGTAGCAATAAGAGATTCTGAGCTCTTCTGCTAATCTTTATGCTAGGCTAACAAAGTACTGCATTCCTTGAAGGAGGAGGATCACAAGGAAATGGTCCAAAAGGTAAAAAAATATTTTAAAGGACACTTTGCTTAAATACAGATAACATTCACATGTCACCCAGGTATGATCAGAACCAAATAATACATATGTCACCATTTTCGTTTCATGCCTTAGCATTATTAGACATTCCAGTGCAATTCTAGCCTAACGGGTAGGAACAAATAAAGGCAGTAGGCTGGATGTTGCAGTATCAAGCCTTGCAGTTAAATTCCTTACTACTGCCCTTGCCTGGCGCTGACCTCTTTGGGGCAGTTGTAGTTTATGTACTGAGTAGAACTATGTGCTAATTGAAATACAACTTGTAATGCCTTGGGCCTGGATTGTTTTATATCTTATGAAAATGTTAATTGCTTAGTAGCTATCTTCTTTCATTTTTTAATTAAATGTTTTCTTCGGAAAATTTTTATTCTTGCAGTGTACCACGTATTGAATCTTTTTAAATAACCTTCTTGAACTAAAAGAAATACAGTCTTTCTGGCTTTTTCCCTTTTCCCATATTTCTAAATTTTATTTCTCTGTTCTGCTGTCTAGATAGGACTGATGAAAAAAATAATCTTGAAGCTTTTCTGTTCAATGTGATTCTTGGCCAAACCTTGTTATGTTTCTATTGTTCATTCTTGTTCCAGTTATGCAAATATCTTGATATAGGCAAATTTTAATGAAAGCAAGCCTGTTTCCAGTATCTCTGTAAAGTCTTCATGCTTTTATTCATTATACCATAGCATCTGAGAGAAAAAGAAGAGAATGCTATCTAGAAAGCCAAGTATAGAGCACAATGAGCATGCCACAATTTACTGTGGAGGTTTTTCTGGTTTTGACAAGTGACACAACTAATTGTAGAGTGCAGAACCCTCTCCACTCCCATCAAAACCCAACAGTTCAAACTTCAGAGAAGTCACTGATGCTTTCAGGCTGCACGCACAAATATAACCAAACCATACACATGTGCTCCAGGAGGATATTAGGTGTAGCATGTTCCCTTGGTATTTGCAAGTCTAATCTTCCCAAGGTTATGCACATGAACCATCATCCTGAGAAGTCAACTTACGCTACAGATGGGAAAAATTATGCCAGCATGTTCCTATGCAATAACACTCTCCAGAAAAAACAGGACCCGAGTGGAAGATGAAGAATATGACATCCACTAAAAACAATATCAATATTTAAGATAGGAATTGTCAAGTTTCCTTTGCCTGATCCTTTCAGCAGCTCGCAAGCACTGCACTGAAAGTTGTTTTTTTTTTATTAGCATGTCACAGAAATGGGAAAGGAGGCTGACATCTGAAGATTATCCCATTAACACAGGTTTTCTGCCCTAACCACAGTATGTAGCAACAACAGCTCAGTTCAGTTTCATAGAGCTAATGAGATTAAAGAGAAAGTGCTCTTTCCTCTTGTGTATGATAGCAAAGACCTAATTTAATACCTTTCTGATCTCATTGCAAATCTTAATAAAGTGATAGAAGTAATTGCAGCTGATTAGTGTTATTGATGTAATGTACTTGGACTACTGTAAGGCCTTAGACTTTTGCTTACAAAATTAGAGCAACACAAAGCCAATATGAAACCTTATCAAAGGATTAAAACTGGCTGACAGTTTCATAAACAGGTATGAGCCATTCCCAACTTCAAGAATCTACCTCATCTACTAGTTGTTTCATTCCCTTAGATCTTTCTGTAAACAGAGAGAAACTTCTTTAGAGGGCAACAATATAATTTGCACGCTCAGAAATAGCCTTGCAAAAAAAACCAAACCACTATCACAATTCCATAAGGAACTTTGGGAAACTGATAACTGAGATAATAAAAGTTGCAATCTCCCAGACACAAAAGGTAAAATAAATATCATTTGCATCAAGAGTAGACAGCAGTTAGTTTTTGAACATATGCTGTATATCTCTGATTACATAGAGGTGCTTCTAGAGGACATAAAGTACTTCTAGAGGTCATAACTGTGTGAAAGGCAAATGATAAGGACAGATAAATAATACTAAGGTTGGATCACTTGCTAAAATCAGCACCAGTGTAAACACCGAGTATGGCTTTGAGTATTTTTTTGAATGCCTTTTGTATGGCCAAATGCAGCTATACTTACAGAACAGAAGAATCTGCCTCCTATTGCTTAGCTGAGGACACAAGCATTAAGAGAATAATCAGCTAAACACAGCCTCCAAATGAAACAGCATGGTCAAAACCAGTCACAAAAACCCTGTTTAAATAAACAGGATGCTTATTGGGAATATATAAGGTATTTATATTTCTGTACTTTGCAGTTGTGCAAACACCTACTGGGATATTGTTCAGTGCCAAGGCCTGTGGTATTACAAGGGTGTTAACAGTGTAGAAAATGTTTATGGAAGATCTATTGACCAGAAAATACCTCTCACAATACATGTCCTTCAGTAACGAGATCATTCAGTCTGTATTAATAAAGGGAAGGTTAGGAGACTGCATGCCTAAAGTCTCTGTACCTCCATGACAAACAGGCACTTCATAATAGAAGATTCATCAGTTCAGCAGGTAATTTTGTAATGAGATCAAATGATCTAGATGAAGCAAGCCAAATTCAGATTAACTATAAAGCACTAAAGCTAAAGACTAATAAAACATTAAAATAATTTGCTACTGATTATGGCAGACTTATCTCTGGAAACACTTTCAACAAGATTGGTTATTTTTCTAAATGGAACACTCTAGTTCATATGGGAATTAATTCAAAAAACTCCAATGGACTGTGTTATGCAGGAGGTCACAGTAAATGATCACAATGATTCCTTCTGGCTTTTATAATCTATGAATCTCTGAACTTGGTTCAATAAAATGAGTACAGCTGTCTAGCTGCAGGCACACCAGATAATGGACTAAGCTTTCTCCTCTTTCCACCACTGATAAGTAAGCTCACATTCAAAACTCCCAGCAAACAGTCCACTGAAATAAATTAATATACCTCTTGATACAGGTGGCTGGTAAATAACTCTGAAAAATCTGTGTTGACTGTTTTATGTCTAGGCATCTTGGCCCAGAATTAAAAGAAAATATAAGCACCTAGAAGAGGCAGTTTTCAGGGATAGGACACAGCTTACCACTAACTGGCACTTGGTTTCAAACCCTAGAAATTCACATAACTTTTCTTTACAATCAGATGAGAGGTGCAGGAACCCCAGTGAGGAGACTGCAAATCTTAAGTGAGGTGTCCAGGAGAGCTGGGATGATTCTCTGCCTGATGGTGCCTTTCTCCCTCGCTGACTATGGTGTACCATAAGTGCCTTGCATAGACTTGCAAACTACTTGGTGGGTGTAATCTGGGAGTATGTGTTGAGTAAAATCCTCATTCACATCCTCAATGGCTGCCTAACACTGGTGTTGCAACTAGAAGTATGAGTATATATACCAGCCAGAAAATTAGAGATCACTGTGGTAGAAACATTTAAAACCCCAATAAGCCAGGCCAGTTTCAAACTTCAAAACAAGACTTAACTAGATCGCTACTCATTAACAATATGTAAGAAGTGGTTACTTCTTACTCATTATCAATCATTATCAGTACATATTCAAGATATTCAGTCCTTAACAATCATATGATACATTAGTTGTGACTGCACAGTGGCACTGAACTGATGCAGTACAGTCAGCTGGCTGGCAGCAGCGGGCCTCGATAGCCTCAGCCATCTAGACTGGGATGACGAGGTCCAAGAGCCCTTCAGTAAATAGTCATCAAATATCTTTTAGGATTTTAATAAACTAAAAATCTTGCAAAAAGTATTGAATTGAAAGCACTTGACCCACTGATTATAAGAAGCTAATTGTTACTTACCGTAATTTTAAGTTTTACTTCTGCTACAGTCAAAATACCCATATGAGGAAAAATGGCACACCCTTCATGAGGAACCAGAAATTTATTTTTAGGCTAAATAAAATCTTAACAAGTTTGATTGTGGTTACAGGGGTCCCTTCTTCCTCAGCTATAGCAAAGTAGACATTTTACCATACCTAGTAAAAGCTCACAAGTTCTACCCTGAGCCGAGAGCCCAGCTGTGGGGGCTGGCCTGGGCTCACCTTGGCGGGCACAGGCTGGGCTGTTTCAGCGCCTGCCTCGGGGCTGTGTGCCCGTTGCCCTGGGACCCTGGACCACCAGTGCCTCCCTGGGAAGGGTCTGAGCGTGGGGGTTGCACTCACCCCTCAGCTGGGAGCAGCCAGAAGGCAGCAGACCAGGGTGAGGAAACATAAACCCAGGTAGAGCCCAGCACTGAGTACGTGGGGACCCCCAACAGCAGCACCACACTTCTCCCAGGGAAAAAGCTCAGGATGGCGATGACTCACTGTAATGGCCCAGCACCACTCGGCTGGGGAAGGATGCCTCCATTGGCCTTATGGGCTGGAGGGACACCGCGAGGCTGAGCACAGCAGAAAGAAGCAGGTATTAGAAGGGGTGGGTTTGTATAACATTTTTAAGGATATTAGCAGCATTAAGACATTTCTGTATTAATTTGGACTGCTAGTGCTAATATTATTGTAATGGCTTAAATTACAACCTTTGCTGTATTTTGATTAGGTTATTAAGATTTTAATTAAGCTAAAAGTTACCTCTTAGCTCATATATGGGGTGCATCTCATTTTTGGCTCATAAGAAGATTTTGAGTTTAATACTTCTGTCAAAGCTCAAGCTTCTTCAACTACAGAGTCAAGCAGAAAAATACAATTCCTCAAAGGCACATTTTAATGGTGAAGATGAAAACAAATTGAAAAATCACCCTGTTTACTGGTTACTATAAGAGGACTGTCCTGCAAAACAGCCATCAGTTAAATAAAAGATACCTGGTTTGTTCAATGCCCGAGTAAGCAGCAGGTTACAGTACCTAGGCAGCTCCAGTCAGATCATTCTTCTCTCATGCATGTTTCTGGATTTGTAGATAATTTTATTTACATTGCAAATGTAAATTAATCTAAAGTACTGGCTTAAGGCCTATTAAAATTGTTAGGAGACTTTCCACTGACTTCAGTAACCTTTAATTTACTCCTTAAGTCTTAACACTATATACAAAGGACTTCAAAATTATGGGTTTATTTGAATAGATATTCCAGCCAGCTTTCTGCAGTTACTACATGACATTGCTTTATGTTGAACCAGATAAGCAAAAGCTTTCCAGATAGATGGGTTACATATAACAGCACAGGTGCTATCAACAATCCATTGCTGCTCATCTAAAGATCTAGCTGTAGGGATGAAATTCCTTCTAGATGCAGTTTGGTTGTCAGCAATCATAACAGCTCGTGCTGAACAGAAGGATGTTTCATTTCTGCAATACATGTGAGAGTCAGGGAAGATAAACCTTGGAGAGCACTGAAAGTTGTGGTGTACTGAACACTTTAAATTCAAGTCTATCCAGTACATTCTGATGTGTCCCTGCAGCAATCAAATGAGAAATCAAATGTCTCAATGGGTCTTTGAAGGTTGTGGAAGGACAACAGTGTGTGAGTACAGATGTGCTACCACTTTTTGCAGACTTAGAATATAGTTGTTCACTGGCAGGGTGAAGGAAAGGAGCAGCCAGGTGAACTAGAGGAAAGGGAGAATTACTATATAAACATCACAATGGCAGCTGATGAAGATGGAGTCAAGATAAGTGGGTAAGCTTCTGATCATCACAAAAAGAAAGCATTGAGACAAGATAAGGAATGTGGTAAAGACACATTTCTCTCCAAAAATAGTATACCTTAACTGATAATCCTGAAGTTCAGTTTGAGTACAAATAACCTGAGAAATCATAGAAACGCTTCAGCAACCAGTTGAAGAAATACCTTTAGGCACTAACTGAAAATGTAAATGATGTACTGGTTGACCAAATCCTTTCGGTTCTGGTCACTTTTCACAGACAGTCAAAAAAGGAGCAGAGCCAACCTTTCACATTCAATCTTCTAACAGTCTTGGATCACTGATGAGATAAAAGTTAAAGCTGAAAACTATGTAATCCATCGCTTTTCCTATACTATAAGAACTACTCTTAAACTGGATGAGTGAATGGGTGGGTGAATGAATGAATAGAAGGATAAAAAGAGAAAGATAATGGGTGTGTGCATAAGCATATATATGCACACAGATTTCATGTGTCTAGAAGTACGTGTGTACATATATATCAAAAAGTATATTTGCTACATGTAAAGCTTAGTTCAGGCAGACCCCTGGGGAATGCATACAAAAAGAAAAAAAAAAACCCAACACAGCACTTCAACGAGAAAGCTTTTGAGCACCCTGAAGTTAGCTGACAAACATCCTTTTCAAGCAGATTCAAGCACTGCGGCATGCAGGAATGGTAGACAGTAGTGGCAAACAGAACAGTTTGCACTAGTAAGAAAATCTAATGCTGTGCAGTAGCTAAGATAACATTTTTTAATTTAAGAATCAAAACAAAGAACTCTAAAAAAACCCAAATTAAATAGATGCAGTACAGCATACACAACCTATTAAGTCAGGCACAACATTTCTGTTTTATGCTGCTATTTTAACCACAGACTTCCGATTTTTAAACAAAGCTCCTGACCTCATGCAGGGTTAGCCTAGATTTTAAATTCTGATAGAAGTGATTTCATATGTTAGAGAAAACTCAAAAGATGGAAAATAGATTGTTTTTCTTCAGTGATTATTTTATTCCACAGATCACGGAGCTGCTAAAGGCAGTGGGACACTCCCCTGTGGTGCTTTTTGCTTGGTATTTGTCAAGTGAGTTGCAGAATTGTTCATCCGGTACTAATAAACAATCTCATTAATGCTGTCTGAGCCCTGCTGCCTGCTCCAGCAAATCTGTCCAAACCTTCATAGACTAGCCACTTTTACTGCAACACACTCTCTCACTTGTGTGCAAGGAGAAATCCTCCTCCCTTCTGCATTCCTTATCTCCCTGACTATCTCTTCATGGTCTTAGTCATTAACACAAAAAGAATCATGTAGAGAAACTAGCATACCAATTTAAGAGATGTATATTGCTTTCACAAATTACAACTCACTAAGTAATACACACCATATGATTCAGGGGACTGAATTTTTCATCCCCCCATTATTCATGGACCTTTCTTACTCATTGCAAACAGTCCATTAAAACTAGAGAGAAAGCTGATTTACAAACAAGGCTTCAAATCTCTTTTAAGGGTACCTCGGATGTCATTCCTTTAGGAAAATCACATTAGTTTGCACTGCTAGAGTTCAGAGTGGCTGAAATAAATAAAGCAAATAAAGTCTCAGGACTCATTCTATTGTCCGATTAGACACTACTCAACCTGGCAAATCTTTGCCCACATGGATGTTTGTGTGGTGGGTCACCAGGAATTTCCACCCCAGGTAGAAGAAAGGTGAAATAATTAATAGTTTTCTGGAGAAGGTCCCTTATCTACAAAAGCATTTAAGAATTTTTGTATCTCTAAATAGAGAGGTAGGTAAATAGCCAGCTCTGTTTTTCTGAGACCTTTTTGCTTTGAGAGTTTAAAAACATTAGTTTAGCTTTTTCTTATTCAGTTATTTTTTTCATTGTATGTAAAGTCTTCATAGAGTATTTGTGCAATAGACTTACAGTTCAAAAAGACATTTATCCGAGTTATGAAAAGAGGAACCATTAATGACAAAATGACAAGCCAGACTACACTTAGAAGAGAAGGTTTGCAGATGTAAAGATATTGAAAAAAGCATTTAGAGCATCTACATAATATAAATATAAGATATGAAGACTCTGAAGCCTCCAGAATGAACAAACTCAATAAAAGAAACAGGAAAATAACAAGAGGTAATTACAGAGAATGTTTCTATACAGCCAGAAATCTCAGCTCCTGTTTTGAAAGCTGATCTACACACAAAACATCCAGGTGACAGATTTCTTTGGGATCAGGGGAAGGCATTCATGTGTGTACATGTCACATCACCCCTCTGCTTAGCCCATTTGGGAAGCGAAATGTCAGGATCCTTCTCTTAGAAAATTGTGATGACAGAGGGTCACTCCCTTCTGACTGAGCTAGGGTGAATTCACAAAAAGGGATAGTGCTTTCTAAAGGAATAGTAAAGTAACTGCTATAGTGAGGATCTGGGTAACATAGTTTTCCCTTCAAACCTTGCTCACAGCATCCAGGGCATCTGGATTTTTGCTGCATTGCCCAGAATTATTCATGCACATCAAGAAAACTGATTTATTTTATTCTTTGTAAAATATGCTTGGCAATTTATTAATGCCAAAAGGAGAAAGGAAGATTATTCTTTACTATCAGATTCAGATGTTGCTTCAGAACTGAAAAGCAGAGATTTAAAAGTGGGCTGAGTTCCATTAATGCCATTTCATAAGCTTTTCTTCTGCATTCTCATCTGAAACTCTGCATCCTGCCCAGCACAGCAAACCAAACAGCTGTCATATGAGAGTGACACTTAGTCACTGCCATGCCTAGATCCACCATTCAAGGCAGGTGAAATAGGAAAGGCTCATATTGTGCTGCCCCTGCTTTCTAACAGAAGTTTTTTACTAAAAATATGTAAAACAAATAGTTTTTCAATATAATTTTGCTTTAAAGTAGTAACCACAAGTGTAAATGTTTTCAGTAATTGGTTCTTAATGAGTGTTTCCTTGACAAAAGGGAGAAAAATGTCAGTAGAATCTGAGATAGTTCCTCAATGCCTAAAATTAATCATGAGTTGAATTCACATGCATAAGAAGTCCACGAAGCACATGGTGAACTCCTGGAAAGAATCCAATACATCAAGCATTCTTAGCCGAATTAGATACTTTTGGTATACTAGGTTATTAGCTGTCCACCTTTTTTTCTACACATGTACATCACCAAATCATGGAACACAAGGAAGTGGTACCCTCAGCTACAACAGGCACCATCTACATGGTAAACAATATATATATATCTTTAAAAATGTTGCTCTTGAGCTATTTAATTGTCTCTATATGTAAAAAAGAACATTACATGCTTAACACAGGTTTGCTTTTCATTTTATGACATTATTAGCCATCAGTATGAAATAATCCCAGTGCATGATTACACTGAATAACCAGTCATCTAGGCCATTTCAATAAAACCTAATTTATAATACTCTAGCAAAAGGAGACAGAAATTAAGAAACAGACCTATGATGAAATAAAGTCAATTTATTCCTCACACAATTTTCTTATTATTGCCATTGTCCATTTTCTCTTACCATTCCTGCTCATATTGTCAAGTCCAATTGTGCTTTATTTAATTTCTTCTCCTATTTCCATGTTTTTTTCCAGTTTATTTCCAGTTATTTTCATCAGTTTTATAGTACCATTTCTATTATCTTTTTTCCTTTGCAATTCCAGTCTAAAGGACTTCCTACATTCTTCATCTTTTTTCTTTATAGCGATTCATTTGGTTCCTGCAATCTCCTGTCTAAATTTCCTACCCAATCTTGTATTCTGAACATGTACTTCAAATATTTATTTTTCACTTTCTTTTTTTCACTGAATTACATTCACCCATGCTCGCACTACACTATTCTGCTTCCTAATTTTTAATTCCCTTAGACATTAGCAATGTACCACGAATTGTTGTTAACATGTCAACCATTTACTAACAACAAAAAAACCAAACAAAACATTCTCAGATAAGGAAGTCAAAGGTTTGGTATGATTAATATTGTCTTCAGCATGACTGAGCAACTGAGGGGAGGATCTCAAACTTATCCTATTAAATATCAGCAATTTAGAAAAAATCATATTCTTTACTTATACAATATATGCAACTGCTTACATTTTATTCAGTTCTGGGTTTGCACATATATGACCTTGATGAATTTGAAAGATGCAGGCCTACACTGCATATCAGAGTCCAACACGCAGCTCCCTGGTTTCGCACTGACTGCCACATTTCAGTGAGGTGACATGCAGTCAAAACAGCTCGGGTTGGGAAGCAGCAAAAAGATTTCTGGGCAGTGCTGCATCTGACTAAATGAGCCCCATCTCCCTTGCACATAAGCTGCAGAGTAACACAGTTATGCTTCACCCCTGGGTCCCAGAATGCCCTCCAATCTCTTTTACACCGCCAGAAGGCTTACCTAAACCAAATGTTTCTGTACTCATGATGTAGATGGGTTCTTAAAATGACAAAGGACAACCATTCTCGTGCTCTTCTTTGGCACCATGGTTGATGGGCTTTTGTACTCTGAAAAGAAGCAAACCTGAACCCATAGCAATAGCATTGCTGCATTGCTGTAATTTTGCAAATACTTTTTTTTTTTTTTTTTACTATTGCTATGTAACATTAATTTCCAGGGACCCTGAGAAATGTGTGAACCCTAAAGTGAGGATGTCTGTGTGATGAGGAACATATCAGAACTGTATTGAATTCCATCTGGAAAAATATCACTGAGATACCAAGGCTTTTAAAATGTCTTCAAGAAACTGTATCTGAAGAAAATTCCCTAAGTTATCCTGACAAATACCTTAAAAGTTTTAGCTGCCTGTCAAAGGTTATCCACAGACAAGCAGCATATCACATTAATGCAAGCTGGAATCTTTGGTAGCAAAAACGATCAACCATTTCAGCAACATAAGTGAAATCACCTCTGAGCTGCATATGCAGGAACTGGCGCAAACACTGCAAATATGCGCAAGGACCCCTTCTCTTCAAAATCAAGGTGCAGAAATTATTATTGTGATGTGCAGTACTGTACTGCTGCTTATTTTAAGAACTGCCTTACCATAAAAGGGAAACGCAAAAGTCTCATATTTTGGCCTCCACTTTACATTTATGCTCAGTCTGATTATCTGTCCTTGAGGTTTAGTAGTAAAATTTTGATGCAGAAGGCTGATCCCTTTTTGGATAATATTTAAGCTTCTGTGCTTCGGTGTCAAGACTCATCAACCCCGTCCAAGGGAGGCAGTATAATTTGCAACATCCTTCTGTGTCAGGAAGCTAATCTAGCACATCAAACATAGGACTACCTCCCAGGCTTGTGCTTCACCACAGTGCTGACTATCACATAGTGCCTATCGAAGCATATTATGTATGCTATGTCAACACAGTACCACCCCACAGGACAGGGGAATACCCCTAATTTGGTACCGATTCACATAACGGCTGTGTCCTTAGTCACATAAAAAGAGCACAGTCACAAAACATTCTTGTGTGTGGTGGGCAACATGCAACTCTGACACGAGAGCATCTATGTGAATCCACCACTCCTGTAACTGCAGCTCTTCGCAGCCTCTACTGTGCTTTTGCGGTGGGTTAGCTTTGACTGGCTGCCAGATCCCCACCCGGCTGCTCTCTCACTTCCCCTCATTAACAGGGCAGGGGAAGAAAATAAGATGAAAAAACTCACGGGTGGAGGTAAAGACAGGGAGATCACTTACCAGTTCATGGGCTAAACAGATTTACCTTGGAGAAAACTAATTTAATTTATTGACAATTACAATATCTTTGAAAAATGAGAAACCAAGATTAAAACAGCACTTTCTCCCCCCTCCCCAAACACGTTTCCCCAGGCTCACCTTCGCTCCGCCATTCCCAGCTCCGCTGCCCACCACCAGCCCTCGAATGGTGCAGGGGGCTGTGGTCACTGCATTACGGCCCCTCTCTGCCTCTCCTTCCTCCTCACACTTCTCCCTTGCTCCACTGTGGATCCTTCCATGGGCTGCAGTCCTCCAGGATAAACCTGTTCCACCATGGTGTCTTCAGGGGCTACAGGGGGATCACCTCAGAGCACCCCCTCCCCACCTCCTTCTCTGACCATGGTGCTCACAGAGCTGTTTCTCACACCTTTTTATCTCTGTCTCCTCACTGCTGTGCAGCATTTGTCTCTTTTTTAAATACATTTCCTCAGAGGCTCCACCACATACGCCATTGTTGCAGCACTCTCCAAATTAGCCAACAGCAACAAGGTCATTTTACCATCTCATATCAGCATACACTTCATACAGTCCCTCTGCTGCCTTCTCCTTGTCTCTCCTCATCCAGGGCACTCTCTTCTCTCTGCTTCTTTCTCCCCTCTCTTCCTCGGCTGCTCCCTCTTCACCAGTTACCCAACCACTTAGTGGAACCAGCCACAGCTGCACCTTATCCACATCAGCCAGCCCACCACCCCTGAAGCCAGCCCACAGCTGTATGTTATCAATATTAATTAACCCAGCTTCATTCCTCTACAATTCTCCCTTTTTTTCTTTTTCTTTTTCACATTTCATACCTCATGTTTTTACCAATCATCACAAACTTTTTTCAAATACACTTTTCATACAGTCCTCTATAATTCCTCTACAGGCCATGGTGCCCAGCGGTGCCCTGCAGCGGGGTGGGTGGGCTGGACCCAGCTGGAGCCAGCTGGAACCGGCCGTGCCCGGTTCTGGGCAGCCCCATCTGCCCCTCACAGAGGCCGCCCCATCCCCACCACAGGCACCCGCACCCAGCTCAGCGGTTTTTCATCACCCTGTGGTGAAGGAATGTGGTATTTGCTACTGCCTAGGTTTGAAAACAAAGACACAGACAGGTTAAATGAGTTGCCCCAGATCTTAACTCTCGAGTGTGACAGAGCAACCTCAGCAGGTGATTACAGCTTGGTGTCAGCCAGAAATTTCTGTCGGGTCCCTCAGATTATGTGATTTACAGTGGCTGTGGCTGCGGGCTGTGAGCAGCAGCTGCCTTAGTTCAGGGTAGTGCACAAACACAGCGGAGCAGAATTTTCCTGATATTTATTTAAGCATCTTTAGATATTTTTGTCATTTCGTCCATGGCCAGAGAGATTATTACGTAAAATGTTGCATTTTTTACCTTTTCATTCCTTTGATTTGTTTAGTTTGCTGCAAGGTCAGTAGGACGTTTTAGCTCAGTGTTGTTTCCTAGATCAAAAAATGCGCCGTGGCATGCTCTGATAAATATACAACCAAAATTCTTGCAGCTTTCCTTACTATAATATCCAAATGCCTTGTAGCAGTGATAGCATTTACACCATTTTATATTTAGTAAAGGCCATATAGCTTCACATGCTTTTAACAGTGTTTTAGGGACTGTATTTTGTGGATCCTGAAGGAATCTCATCTGTAGGGTTTAAGAGGTATCTGTAGTGGTCCGTGTGTATCAATGTGTTCTTCAACAGCTCTGACTTCAACAGATGTTTCAGTTCAGGTGCTCCCATGAAGAATTAACATAATAAGACAAAGACAAACCGTAAAAATAAAAATAAATTTATATGAGGGGAGGGGAGGGGAGGAGAGGGGAGGAGCAAAATAGCTGCTGACTGTCTTGGGAATTCATACAGAAGAAGGAGAGCAACCAAAATGCTCACTTACCCAGCCAGAAGAAAATCCTCATTTATAACAAAAATCAGCTTTTTATATAGAAAAAGGTCTCATTGTTTATATTTACATCTTTTGTCTATAGGTATATCAGGTGGAAAGGTGAGTTAGATGTGCCACATATTGTCAAAGTTGCCTATGGTCTTCACTGGAAAAGGTGAGACAAGGATGGCTTCAGACCTCTGCAAGCCCCCTTGACCAATGGCTGCCACAGGGACATGGAGAAGTTAATACAATGCAAAGCAATTTTACCCCTAATTTGCACTACTTCATACCAGCCCATCCTCTGGATTGTAGGAGCAGCCAGGGACTAGGAAGTACTGTACCCTCTCGGTACAATTTCTTTATACTCTGCCAGACTACCTCTGCCACAGCAAACTCCTAGGTACTTACATAAAGGAGCATTTTGTGCCTTTGATCTGCTCTGAGAAAAGATCAAAAACTAATCTAGACTATTCAAAAATGTATATTTGCTTGCCCTCTGAAACTAACATCAGACACATGAAGTCATTTAGCACAGAGAGGTATTTGCACAGTACTAGAACGGTTCAGAAATGTATTGTGGTTGAAATAAGTCATAAACTCCTTGTGATTGAATGTATTCAGGAATGATGTACTATAGATTCTTCAGTGGACTGCACTGATGATAATGATCTTGAATGTAGGAAGTATAACTTTCTGCAGCTTTGCAGCTGCCTTTTCAAATATTTTAGTCTGTTTTCCTCATCTAAGCTTTACAGAAAGCATCTGAAAAAACAAATAGAATCCTTGAGTAGGATTTCCACTGCTGAGGTTCTTTGACTAAATCTGAATATTGGATAAAATGCCATTCGCTGCCAGAGGACTGCAAAAGGTCTTCTCTGAATATAGCAACCTTCAAATGTCTGTATAATACTTAAACGGCCCTTAATTTAGTAGCTGGACTGAACTAATTATCACAAACATCAAAAGGTTTCCAGAAATACAGTCATTAAATATTTTTTTCCTTTTCCTAGCATTAAAAAGCAACTCCTGGCTTTATTAGCATAAGTTTTCTCTTTAATTGGGTGCTAATGATGGTGCTTTTTCAAGGATTTTCACAGCTAGTACCTTGGGGTAAGTAAACATATAAATAGGTCTGGTAAGCTTTGGGGCTGAAATCTCAGGTTAACAGCATCATTATGCAGAGGATATACAATTACAACACTAAGTATTTCCTTAAATCAGCTTTGGGCTTTACGTATCAAAAAGACTCATAACATGACCAAAGTCATTAATATATGCCCAACCATGAAAAAAAAAAGTTATTTTCTTACAGCTTGAATCAACCTCTAAACAATCATTTACCGAATTTCAGTGATGCATTGTTTAACAGTATCCTTGTTCTTTTTTATTATTATTATTTTTTAAAGAAAACTCAAAAATGGGGAAGACTCCTCTAGCAGCATGAAAACACTTCTCAAACAACTGGAATGTGAAGAAACAGAATCTCAGAGCAACATTCTTAATATATACTTTATTTTTCCAGGTATTTAATTAAAGACTACTTGCTCACTATAGTCACAACTGATGTTTATTGGTATATTGGGTCCTTCTATAACTTACATTACGTGTTACTTTGTGCCCAAAGATTTCAGGGAGATGATTAAGATTCTGACCTTCTTCATGACTTAAATGGGTTCAGGCTAAGACTTTTTCTTGTATCTTATCATTCCGGTAATGCAGGTGGGTATGGAGGAGTGAGGGCTGTCACTGATGACATTTGATGCATGAGGTTTGTCAGTGATAGAGCCCCATAAACCCTGGTCCTACCTTTTCTCAGCCTAGTGGTAACACATGTCATTATTCTTTAGGAAACCCAGAACAGCCTGCTGTCACTGACCTCTAGTGTGCAAAAGCACTGTCTTACACCAGAGACCATATTCCTGTTCTCAGAACATAATGACTTCTGCTTTGAGATTCTGGGAAAAGAACAAATCAAAATATTATTAATGTGGTTTATGCACTGACCTTAACAGCAGTGGCTTTAGCTCAGAAAATATTGCTTTTTAGTAAATATTCTTTTCTATTAAAGTGCTTGATACTCTAGGGGATTTAAACCTTCCCCCAATCACACAAGGAAGAAGAGAAGCTGGCAGCAAGTGAGCTACAATTCAGCTATTCTCCAGATTTCCTAGGTCGAATTTCCCTTTACCTGAGATTTTAAAATGTAAAATAATTGCCACACACATGAACTGGAAACACTAAAATCTGCAGGAATTTTGAAAATTTGATGAAAATTATAAATTGGTTAGCCTATGAAATAGGAACGAGGGGGAGGGAGGGAATAGAAAAGTTAACACTAAGTTCATCTTCAAGTTTTGTAAGTTTATAGTACCTTATAGTCTGTCCAAATTTTTACATTTAATATTTAACATTTTCCTCATTAAATGAAAAACGGAGCATGATTCTTCTTTTATTTCTCATCAAAAACTTCACTGAAAGAAAGAAGTTCATCTGAAGCATCTAAAAGAGATGACTGTCATCTCTCAACACTTCATAAGTTGTTTGGAGGCAGTGGAGTACTCAGTGTGTACATGCACTGAAATAAAGGCAGCCTTCATCAGAAAAAAACAGAATGAGACCCTCTCTGCACTGTGGTGTCTTGACATTTCCAAGGCCACTGCAGAACATTTCCTATGCTGCTGAGTCACAGAAATGGTATGCAAACTTGCTCCTTGTCCCATGCAACCTTTTTATTTTTTTTACCCCGTAAGTCATATAAATTGAGATTCTGAGCATAATTCTTGCAGGTCATTTTCCTAACATTCCTGTGGAACTACCAACAGTACTACCTCCCAGATTTTTTACAGACAAAAAATGACAAATTCTAGTGATTTTACTAAACAAATTCATGGTTTGTTTTTTTGTTGAGTTTCTTTTGGCGTTAGGTAACATTTCATTGTGAATGAACAATTCTACTTCAAAGCACTTTCCTTCTGTCTTTGAATAAGGTGCAACTATAACAATCTGATAAGCCCAATTAAGACCTGGTTCTTATTTTTTACAACTGAAAAGTTTGCTCACTAGTGTATTTGTGCTTTTAGCAGTATGAATGCATCACCATCTTTATTAATGCCCTCTGGTCAGCTGGCTTTCTGCACTAGGCATTCAGCTCCAGACAGATGTGGGGAATATTAATCATGCCCGTGTTTTACCTCCTACTGCCATGACCTTCACTGGGGAAAGCAAAGATCTCAGGAATAGAACAGATTAATTTGGGATGAGTCCTCTTCATTTTGGGCCAGATCCCAAGCCAGAATCAATCTAAAGACTCTGCTGAAGCCAACAGAATTATGTTATTGAAACCAGTTGAATATCTTTTGCCACAGCAGACTCTGCACCCCTCAGGATATATTATTTTTCAGTTGATTCTAGGCTACCTGAAATATTAAAAACACTGAAGTAAATATATCCATATTATATGTAAATGGTACAATTTAGATTCCTTGGGAGCCAGACTAAAACTATCATGATTAGTATTTTGCTAATTTATCTAATAATAATTAATTTCAGTCTTACAGGCTATTTCTCAGATAGCTCTGCAGGCTATCTTCTTGCTGGATTTTTTTAGCACCTTACTAGTACAATATTGTGAATATATGAAAACATCCAGTCCTGATTTCTTGTTTTCAAAGAAGGATCTAGCCTTTAGAGCTACAGTAAAAAGAACAAAAATATATCTCTTATACTTTAATGGATAAAAAGTTGACATAGTAAATTAAAAAGAAAAAACAAAACAACCACAACACAACTCCCCCGACCCACCCCACCCCCCCAAAAAAAACCCCCAACAAACCTCTGAATATTAAAAACAAACTGGTAATATTCTGGAATGCTGTTCATCATACTTCAGCTTTTGGGACTGGCAATGCAGCTGTTAGTCTGATTTCAGAAATGAAGAAACTGAAGTAGGGTTTTGGATTAGCTGAGGTGAGCAGCTTCTGAAAATGAGCCAAATGTCAGGGTTCAGAGGCAGGAGGGAGCTCTAAGGTTCCCAAAAGCCCCAGGTAAAAGCTGAGACTGTATTCATCTACTGTTTGACTGTATCGTCATGTAATGAGCTAAAGCCTCAGAGAAAACTAATCAATCCTTGTCCTTTCAGGGTGATCATAGTGACAGGCTTCATTTTGGAAAGCCAGAGACCCTAGCTCAAAACCATCAAGCAGTTCTCCAGGCTATGTAACCCAGCGCAACATCATAGCAACAGTTGATTAGCCAGATTTGTATGAAAGTAATATAATTTATTCCAGTGTAAATAATGTAACAAATCCTCACAGATTATTTAACAGTGTGGTACTGGAAGTTGGCAAGAAGCATTTGTGACAGGAGAAAAAAACCCAACTCTTTAATTGGAACGTGTATGTATGGCCTTCATTTTTAACAAGGAAGAAATGTTCATAAGTTCTACCGCGTCAATAATTCATAACTTCCTCCAAAAGCAGCCACAGCTGGGGCAGGAGCTGAGTAAGCACGCCGGTGACAGCAGGTCGGTAAAACTCTGACCTACGGGATGGGAGAGGGGCTGCCTGCCCCACCAGCCTAGGCACTTCTCAAGACAGCGGAGCACCTGCCCTCTGGGGCAAGGTCTGGCGCTGGCATGAGCTAACAGCTGCCATGGAAGGACCTCGGTGTGCCAGGAGCCCACAGCCCTGGGGCAGCTCCCACGCTGCTTGGAAGTAAAAGGCGTGCCAGGTTCTACCCGCCCTGTTTGATGAGATCCTGTCACCAGATCTTGACTCAGCTGTGGTCCTGAAAGGGACCTGCTCTGCCATTTCCATACGGTGAACACACCAGCTGATACCAACATTTATGCTCTCCAGGGTTTGCAGATTATTAGAAACAAAAATACCAAGCTTGGGCAAGGTAACTCCTACCAGGGGCAGTTCAGCTCTGCAGAAGGATGAGGTGAACTGTAGCAAAGGTTTGGAAACCAGAAGTACCACAGACCCTCAGGGTCTGCATGCTGCTGTGGCTGCCACACCGAAGGGCTAGCAGCTCTCTAGTGACAGTCACACTCAGAATGGCACAAGTGCAAGTTCCCTGTGGGCTCAGCCCCTGCCCCGGCTGCGGGGCGCAGGGGGGGCACACGCACGGACAGCTGCCCCCTCCGTGCCCGGCACGCTACCTCCGCCACTGTGCAAACACAATGAGCCAGGCACTAGAGAGGCTTTCGGACACAGCCTACAAGCATGATTGTCACTTAACACCATTTTTAGTTTGCTTTGTGAAGGCAAAGGCAATAAGCTTTGAGAGAAGAAAAAAAAAAAACCAAACCAAACCACAAAACTACGACTAAATGTTCTTTTTTTCCCCCCTTCCTCCTTGCCTAGAGAAACCTCCCACAGCTTAACAGTGGGAACCAAGGCCCCGTAGGAAAGAACTGCGAAGAGAGACTTTGGAGCAGCAGTGCAGTATGAATATCCAACTGCATCTAAATCTGCTTCCCTCAAAGTAAAACAAAGTTATTACAGTCTGGGTTTAGAGGAACAAATGCTTTGCATGCTGTTCTTATACAAATCTCAGCCATACAATGGGGTTTTTATACAGCGAGTAATTTTAGAAAAGTTTGGCTTGGTTTGGTTTAAATTATAATACTTTCTATAATAGTTTTTTTTGTGATAACCTACAAATCCAAACAGTCAATTAGGATGTTCATGCCCTCCAAAGTGATTTCTCTTTTAATTTGCTTTTATTTTGAGGATACTTTATCTTATGTTTCTTAATGTATGTAACAAGTAAAAAAATAATATTGATCATTCATGCGTTTGCTGAAGAGAAACATTCTCATTTTAATTATTCTACTAATAATACAGCTCTAAATGTAGAAATACAGACTAGCAGTGTACACAAGGTTGTCAGAAATGGTCAAAGAAGAAACCCTGCTCACATATACACACTATAATGCTTCTTCAGGCAGTTTGCACTGAAAAAGAGCTCCTGCTGGGACATTTTAAGAACAAAAGCAATTAACACAAATAAAGGTTGATTGTTTATATTCTCAAGACCTGAGCTCTCTTTTATTAAAAGCAATTGAACACCCACCCCACCCCCCATTACATAACAATACTTAGATGAGACCTTTGATTTTTCTGCCACTTTTCTGCACTGTTATGTAGGTATGTGTTTTGCTGGCATTAGAGGTAAAATGAGAAATCACATGGGTAGGTTTTCTTACTGTTTAGATTACCCTTTTTTATGAGCTTTCTACACAGTGTGAGGATCAGATCTAACCTTCCTACTAGTATTTCTGAATCAGAACTTTCTTTAACAAGCATGAGATACTAAGGGAGAATTATTGCAGACTATTCTAAATGCATTTCACAATCAACTCTGTCAGTGGAAGACACTACAATTCAGTAATATTGCATTCTGGTAAGCTTTGTTTCCCCAGAAATACTAGCTGATATGTGCAAAATACGATTTTTCTTGCACATGCATAATCAAAAAAATATTGCAGGTGATGAATAGAGGTGAAATAGATTTATTAAAACACTTTGTGTAATGTCTCATAAAACTCTAATATCTCCAAAATTAATTTCAATTGGAATAGTAATAAAGACAATTGTACAAAGTGGAAACTATCTGAATAGCCATAAATACACATCAGTGATAAACATCAAATTTTAGATTTGTGGGCAAAATACTGAAGATCCAGTTTTGTTTAAAGTTTCCCTGTCAGATCTGGAAAGCAGGAGGGAAACTTGATGCTAACAGCAGGAAGTTTGAGAAATAAAACCAAGTATCTAGAGAAATTAGAAATGTGATATCAAAAAGTGGTACAGCTTAAGGATCTACAGTCTCATACCTCTGAGTAAGACCAATGTAGATGACAACTTGAAAGGAGGAGAAACCAGGAAAGTAACTTACATCACAAGGCATCAGGCTGATGGCAACTTCCTAAAGCTGTGTGATAGTACCCGCTCCTGCCAGGCTGCCTACACCTATATTTTCCGGACAAAGCCAAGGCTACAGCCGCCTAGATGAGCTCTTGTCCGTTCGCATTGAGGATGAGCATAGAATCGGAGGAAGGCTTCAACTGACACAGTTCTCTATGGCTACCTTAGCTTTTGTCCCCCTTTCTGAAGGACGTGGAAGACCAATCAGGATTTCTGCATTTTGTTTTCCACCAATCCTTAATCTTTTAACTAAGCCTGGTGAGAAAGAGGTCACAATAGTCTCTGTATACTTTATGCTTTAAAGAAAGGTAGCAGCACCTCTTTCTGATCCTCAGAAAATATAAATAAAATCTAATGCAAGAAAAGAGGAAGCTATTTTTGTTGGCTTTCTTTCAGATAACTTCCTTTTCATGCTTAATCCTGGGATTTTGTCATTTCCATATCTCAAATTCAAGCCTTGGCTAGTTGAGGTGCCCTGAGCAGTAATGAGGTGGGACAGTTTGTTTACTGAATGAATGCAAATAAATGAAGGAATTTATTTATTTATTTATTTCACTAAGACTAGCAAATGAGGGTTTTCATTGTCCAGGTTTTGAAATATTTTAATCTGGAGGAAACAACTAGACAATCAGAACTCCAGGGCCAATACATATCTGTGACACTCGTGCTCTGCATGTCCTCCTCCAAACACCTTCTCAGGGCCTCCTGCTGCCCATTTGTGAAACCATTTACAGCAAGGCTGAACTGTCCCCTAGGACTACACGAACAACTACACCGTGTTAAATAGCCTCATCCTAGAACTGGCACAATGTCTTTACATCTTTCAGTGCCCCGTGAAGTAAATGAGCAACTCCTGCCAGGGTGTGCACCAAGGTGATAATGCTGAATTCAATGGAGCCACACTAGTTCACAAACTTGAGAAGCTACAGCTGTGGTGACTTGCTAATTCTGATGGCCTCACATTGAGTCAGTACAGCTCTAATGCGGACTCCTGGAAGTCTGGTTAGTCTGAAAGTGCATCCTAAGTGAAGCTTTGGTGGGATGTAGACACTTTAATCCATGTGTCCTCATTCTCTAAAGTGATAGATACCTAACAGCTGTGGGCAACCATGCTACTGCTTACACTGCAAAGCTGCACCCAGTGCAGAGCCTTTTGTGTGGTACAGCAGTCTGCAGTATGAAAATGCCTGCATTTTGGGTCTCTGAAGGCTGTTACATACCTGAAGTCGTGCTTCTGCCTGCTCTTTGGCCATTTCCTTAAGACCAGAAGAAGGGCTGCCCACCAGCAGGACAGTGACTTGTCAGGTGTTTCTTCCCTTACATCCTTTGAGAAGCACAGCTGGACAGCTGGAGCTGTACATAGTTAAAGTCTGCAAAACCCCTGTCTCTCTATGGATTTCTCCTAAGCCTTCCTGAGAGAGAAAAAACACTTGTTAAAAGAAGCAACAGTACTTCCAAATTCATAACTTGCTGAGAGGTTATATGTTTTTAAAAGGAGATTGTCAGAAGTTTTAATGCTGTGGTAGGGACAGGGTGAGGTAACATTCACATCCAGCAGATAATGTGCAGTATGGTTATGTTTGAGGCTTTTGTTTGCATTAAACATACAGAAACCATTTAGAGGTACTCATGCTACTAAACAGCCTCTATACTTTTTAAAATTTTGTTTCAAAACTGGCCACTTGAATTAGAGTGGAGATCACTAGAAACTGGTTAGAGCAAAGGGACGTGTTTTTGCATTACTTGAGCTGCCAATTTTGAGGATACGGGGGCACATCTGAAAGTGCCTCAGGGTCGGTTGTGGTGCAGCCCCAGCCAGTAGCACAGCACAGCACACTTCAAATCTGCTCCCAAAGTTGGAAACAGCAGCAAAACTATTAACAGAATTTGTGGAGGCACTCTTAGTCCAAGATTGCCATCTTGTGGACTGCAATTGCAGAAGAAAATTTTTAAAAACTAGGCTTGCCATCGTGTGTGCAGCGGTGACAAATTTTGTATCATCTAATTTATTGCACTCTAAAAAAAAATTATATTTTAAAGACTTTTTAATGAATCTTTAAGAACAAAGTAAGGCTGTTAAGGACTCCTGAAACAATCAAAGGAATTGCATTTTACAAAAAAAAAGTAATAATATGTACTAATAAATATTTTACAGTTGCAATGTTTTACCCCACCTGGAGTGCTTCATCCAGCTCTGAAGCCCTCGGCACAGGAAAGACATGGACTTGTTGGAGCAGGTCCAGAGGAGGCCCACAAAAATGATCAGAGGGCTGGAGCACCTCTCCTGTGAAGACAGGCTGAAGCGAGTTGGTGGTGTTCAGCCAGGAGAAGAGAAAGCTCCAGGAAGACCTTAGAGCACCTTCCAGTACCTAAAGCAGGCTTGTAAGAAAAATGGGGACAAACTTTTTAACAGGGCTTGTTGCAATAGGACAAGGGGTAATGGTTTTGAACAAAAGAAGAGTAGACTTAGACCAGATTTAAGGAAGAAATTTTTCACACTGAGGGTGGTGAAGCACTGGAACAGGTGCCCAGAGAGGTGGTAGATGCCCCATCCCTGGAAACATTCATTGTCAGATTTGATGGGGCTTGGAGCAACCTGATCTAGTTGAAGATGTCCCTGCTCATTGCAGGGGGGTTAGGTTAGATGACCTTTAAAGATCCCTTCCAACCCAGACTGTTCTATGATTCTATTCTATGATTGATGGTTTATAAATTCAGACATAAAAGTTTAATCACATCTTTCAGAGAGATAGTGGCTTGGTAAAGAAATCTGCTTTTCCAACAGATATTAGCTAGGAAAGCAGTTTTGATACAAGACTTCTCTCCTAGCACAATTACACAAGTAAGTGTGGTTTCTTTAAAGAGGTTAGTGGGCATAAAGTATTCAATTTACTCAGTATTTTGATTTAAAACATTTTAATATATCTGCATCCTATTTAACAATATTTTAGAAAGTTGCTTTAAAAAAAATATGCATTCAGTGCTCAAGGAAAGATGAGTGTAATAAGGGAGAATTTTAAGCACCATTACCTTGATCACGTAGTATATATCCAATATACATATATGATGCAGCTTTGTGTGTATGATTTACTTAGTTTTACCATTGCCACACTTTTTCAAACTGCCTGCTTTGTAAGCAAACTGTCCTCCTGGAGTCTGATTGCTGGGCTTGGAAATCTTAGGCAATCAGGTGCTTCCAACAGCAGGGCACATCTGGAGCATGCAGGTTCATTACAGGGAATGATAAGCTCTGCTCCCTGCTCTGTCATCTGCTATTAAGGAGACTATTTCATCCAAAGATAAAAGCTAAGAGCATTGTTTTATGTTTTCCAAGGCCTTGCAGTATGTGTGGCTCCTTCTTTGTACTGTTAACATGTAGCTTACAACGAGACCTCTAAATGCCAAATTCACTTGAGAACCCAATGAACATGTGATGAAAGGGCCTCTTGATCAATATTAACAATATATTGAGGATACGTGATATAGAGGGGTTTTTCTTTAAACATTTTGAATTTCACTTTGGAGATAGAACTAACAATAAATTTGAAATCTAATCACATAGTAGCAATCCAGTAATAATCAATTACTATCAGCCTGACTTGCATTTCATCTACAGGTTCATTTTCTTAAATGGAAAGTTTCCTTTAATATTTTATACTGTATTGCAGCCATTTTAAACTACAGGTTAAATATATAGTATCAGCTAGTTAGCTGTAAGAGGATTCTGCTGTAATTTCCTATAAAATTTTATGTAACAATTACTCATTCTCAGTTAACTTTGTCTCTGCTCTATTTACTCTGCTAGTTATCTAGTATAGTAATGCACAAAGGAGATTCTAAGTTAACTCACACAACTTCTATCACAGAAGCTGAAAAAATGAAAATTTATTCAACCATTTGTGTCCATAATAATCAGATGAATTTTAACAGTGAACATCCATCTTGACTTTCCAAGTTGAAATTATTTGTACCTGATTTTCGGAAGCTCTTAACTTTCTCCTGTCTAAATTAAATGAACAGAAATATTGCTGCACTTTTGAAAAAAGAATCATTAATGTCTTGAATGGGGCATGTAAGAAAGGTTGTTGTGTTTGAAAACGTTTAACATAATGCCTCAATGGATACCAGTGCATGTCTAAAAGGCTCAGGTCTACAATGACATGAACATGACATCTGTAGGGCAAAGAACAGGGCAGAATATTTCAGTCCTTAAAAACATGAAAGACAAGCAAACAGGCCAGCTCCCTTCCATCAGATCCTGAGGTGTGGATTGGGCTAACAGAATGCACTCCCATGCTAACATAATCATATCTCAGAAGAATAAAAATCATGGACCTCCACTCAGCTGCTATGCAGGATGTAAGCACAGAAGAACAGATATGCAATAAGCAGAGATAAGACAAAACCAATGTTATAGTAAGCTTGCAAGTTTTACTACTTTATCTCTTGTTCAAATCCTGCAGCTTTGGTACTTTTCACTATTATCAAATTTCTTGTATGAGGTATGTGAGTAGAAACAGATATTTTGAGTTACAACAACACAAATATACAGAGGATCATAGAATGGTTTGGCTTGGAATGGACCTTAAAAATCATCTAGTTCCAAGCCTCTGCCACGGGCAGGACCATCTTCCACCAGACCAGGCTGCTCAAAGCCCCATCCAACCCAGCCTGAACACTTCCAGGGAGGGGGCACCTACAGCTTCTCTAGGCAACCTATTCCAGTGTCTCACAACACTCATAGCGTAGAATATATCACATCTTTTCATGCAATATATTTTTATATGTTTATATTATCAACTTTCTGTTAAATTGCAGTTTTGAAGAAAGCATCAGATGTTACACCAAACATCATAAAAAGGAAAACATAATTGTACCTATAGAGAATAACTGCATCTAGGTAGCTAAAGAGTCCATCTACTCTTTAATGTCCCTCAATATCAGCTGACAAAATCCAAAATTTTGAAAGTGACTTCTAACACTAAAGACACAAGCATTTAATCTGCTCCATTGCTAATTACTATTGCATCAAAATGTTTCTTCCAACATGAACCATTAAGTGATGCCTAATTTAAAGGCATTTAATGCAATACTGCTGCATATAGACCCATTTGCCACTGAAAAAAACATAAAGAGATAAATACAATGAGCTCCTGAGATGCAACTACTAGCTTATAGCTTGTATTTTATGTTACAGCCCAAAGAGACAGAAATGTAGAAAATTCCACACTAAATGAAAACGGCAGCTCCTCTGCCTAGTGCTACAAAGAGAAACACATAAGGAATACTGCTGTGAACCACACCTAATAATTCCTCAATGAAATGAATAGGAAAATAAGGGCAGAATTACTCTTTGCATATGTGAAAAGTAATCTGCGAGTGTCAAAAGTTTAAACTACGACTAGAAAAAAATGTAGATGTATTTTACTCCTTTGGAAAAAACCAAACACCAATAGAAATTATTTAAACCTGTATCTTGGTCATCAACAGCATACATTTGTGTTATTTTACCTTTCAAGCAAGGGCTAAACTTCTCCAGGCTGAAATCAATAAGGTTAATGCTACAGCTGTGCACATCAATAGTTACAGCTTTCTAGGGCTAACACGCTTCATTCATGCAAACAGATTTATTTTTGAAAAATTATTTTAGCACAGAATAGAGCCCAGTGATTACTCATCTATCAAAGCAATAAGGATTTCTTGGGAATTTATGTAAGCATATACTAATAATCTGCTGGTCCATATGTTTGCTTCAGCCACGTTCTGAAATCCACTTTAAAATTTCCATTGATTAAAAAAGTCACCGCCATTTCTCAGAAATCCACTTTTCTGGAAAGACAAACTTGGTCTGCTTCACTGAGTTTTAACAGAGCCTCTTATTTACAAAGACACTGAACCATCTCGTTGTGCAGAAGCTGACAGAGCAAAATCTCTTTACAAACCAGCTTTACGTTTTAGCGGTTTTAGAAATGGCTTGAAAAGACATTTCCATACCAGAATACAAGACTTAAAGACCCCAAAGCTCTGATGTATCCACACTTGCCTATGAAGGACATGCTTTCAGTGTCTCTCGCTCTTACGTTGTGTTGAAAATTAAGCCTAAATGTTTTTATACCTACATTTCCTACCTGCGCAAGTATATAATCTTGGTGGAAACACAGCAGTAAGCAATAATTTTAAACAATGCCACAAAACAAGCCTTGCCATTATTGCTGGCAGGTCTACCATGTCATGGGAACTCTCCCAAACCCAAGAATTAAAATATATTAAACCCGCATGGCAATATATATTCTTTGTACTTTGTAGCTAGACATTTTTGTGACTCATTTGCTAGGCTTTTCTGGGGGAACAAGATTATGGGCTCCTCTCAATTGCTGTAAGTCACTTTATGTAGAAATGAAGCTAAAGCTGTGGGTATTGTTTTCCATCACCCTTTTAGGGCCAATAGTATATGAGCAGGCTGACCAGAGCTCTAAGGTAAGTGGTTTCTGTGACAGCAATAGCAATCAGCTGTGCTCCTACCGAATTAACCAGCACAAGAGGCCTGGGTCTGCTCCTACAGACCCTTTCTCTGATGAAGGGAGGAGCCGAAGGGTGAGGAATTGCTACCGTGTCTGTAAAAGACTGCAGGAAAGAGCAAGGTGTAATTACAGCAAGGTGCATGTGCTGCTGCCAGAGAAATGTGGCTGAGATTGAGGGATTCACTCTCCCTGGTCTGCTGCTGCTGCTGCAGAAGAGAGGTTTCATCTATGTTCTCTTTGTGATGGATAGATATCCACAACACGCAAATGGCAAGAACTTTGCAGGAACTTTCAGGCAGTGAATTGATTGTCGGAGGACTATCTTAGCAGTGCCCCAGATGTCTCCAGGAAAAAGGTAGAAATACAATGTAATGCGATATGATTAAACTCTGCTGCTTTTGCCCTAAATTAATGTAAATTCTGTTTTTAGCACTTTGTGTTTATTTTTTTATGCAAAAGAAAATAATTTTAAAGTCTCAAGAAAACCACCTCTGAACAGGGGGTAGTGGTTTTGCACCCAAGGAATCCATAGTTTCATCTTAAAAGTCACGTAAATATTTTAAACAAACATATTCAGAGATCTCTGAGAAGAGCTGACCATCTGTCAGGAATAAGGAGAAATCCCTCCAGGTCTTGTTTTGGGCAGGAGGCTGTGTTAACCACCTGTCTGTACATATGTCTATAGGGACATTTGGGACTAGCTCAGTATGACCCCTGTGTTCTTTTAGACTTATTTTAACAGGCAATGTGTTATGTTAAAACAAAACCGGTTCTGTGGTATCATCCATCAAAGAGAATACCCGCAGCATAAAGAGCGGGCCTTCGTGGGGGGAAACACACAATCCTTCTCAAAACTGTAAATATTCTTGAGGTTTTATTCAAAGAGTAGTGGGAGTACTCTCTGGGTAAAAGTTGGGTGCAGTTAGAATGGGCATGTTGATTAAAGGTATTAAAACAGGATTTGGACGTGAAGTTAAATCAGGGCTGATAGGAGGAAAAGAACAAATTATTATGTTCTGGTACCAAACCAAGGAACCGCCTGGTTTTAAGGTATGGATGTGAGGAAATTTCTTACATCTTATGAAGAAAGAGGTTTGATAAAGGTTTTGTGACATCTAAACTAGATTTGTAGGATGTTTGTGCTCTCCTTTCTGTAAGCCTTCAAAATGTTTCTGGGCCCTTTTTTTTATCAGATTGATGATAAGATTTACAGTATCAACTTGGGATAAAAAGATTTACACCTCAGCCACACACAGCTTTCCTGTTCAGAGCACTTTTATGAGAATTCAGATGATAGCAAACCCAAAAAAATAAATTATTTTCTATTAAAATTATAATGAAATGCACTATCCAATCTCATTGTAGAACAAAGGTGTTCTTAGAGTTTCAACTATGTTATTAATTTCCGTATTGTTAACTCTAATACTGATAATATTGTTTTAAATGTCAGTACTATTAAGTGTTTCACAATTAAAGACTAAGAAATGTGATGAGACTCATTTTAAATACCTGTATCAATATTATAAATACAGATAGCATCAGGCACATGGAAAAACTGTTCAAATGAAAATGCATTTGTGTTTAATAGGTCAAGTGAAATGTCTTGAGCATGAAAAAGTACAGTTTCAACAGACTAATTTAGCATTACTTTTTCATTTTTAACACAAAGTCCAGCAAAAATAAGAAAATTACTTATTTATGTAACTTTCCACTGATAACTGAAATATTGGTGATTTAATCTCATAAAATCATTTGTTGGTTTTTTTTTTACAACAAAAATAATTGTGAATTTATATATTGAAATTTTAGCTAGAAAATTCCAAGAACTTTGAACCATTTTTAATGGTTCAGTTTTTCCACTTGGAATCTTTTTAATTCAGAAACTCCTTATTTTTTTTTAACTCCTATCAAGTAAGAAAAGGTAAAAATCACTTGCATCAGATGTAAAAGTTTTCATCACAATGAAATTTGCAGTAAATGGGGATTGAAATATTACTCAACAAAAATAAAAAAATAAAATTCCATCCTAAAATTGTTTAGTTAATTTCTCTGTTAAGATAGTAAATAGCAAAAATTCCACAGAATCCATCAGCCATCTAAACATGGGTTGTGAAATTACTGCTATTAGGGAGCTTCTCTCTTAATGTCAAACCTAAATCATCTGGATTCCAATGAAAGCCCATTATTTCTTTTCCTACAAAAAAGTTGTTGCAGGAAAAAAATAATCCTTTTTTAGCTACTTTTTATGTGTTGAAGGCTCAGTTTTCCCTTCTTAGAATTAAAACCCACCAGCAGTGTGAGTACTAGACATTTATCCTTCTGCTGAAAATGAAATCTTTGCTCTTGTCTGAAAACAAAGCCAGCTTCACACTGCATAAAACCTCTGGAACGATGAAGGCAGCATGGCTTGTGCTGGTTTGGCTTTTTCCTATTGCTGCTGTTAGGAGAACTAAGCAGGAAAAAGCTCACTAGATGACTAACATCGTGAGAAGAAAACAGTCTTTGGGCCCTTCTAGATCCAAACATTTCTCACTTAGTTATTACTAAAAATGTATGTATCGAGCATATTTTTTTTCCTGTAAATCTTAATTTACATAAGCCAGAATCCTGCAGTCAGACTTGTCATGTAATCACACTGCAAGAGTAGGACCGTGGCCATCATCCAGACCAGCAGCATCAAAAAGCTGCAAAAATTGTCAGGTGTATGCAAAACTCTTAGTAGGCCATAAAATGATCAAACTGTTCCTTGCTGGCTTTCCTCTGTAGCTTCGTGCCTTCATACATGCTTTTTTACTGCAACATGCAAAGAGGATGGGTAACGGCAGTGATCCTTCAGCCTCATTAAGGGTCTTGGGACATGGCTAGAGATTGCCTGAACCATTTGTTATCTTTTATACGCTTTAGGTGCCCTGTAACATAGAGTACTCGGAATAAATGAACAAGTCCCTGCGTGAACTGGATTCCATTACACAGGTTTACCAATACATGTATACAGACACATAGAAGCTGAATTGTACAGGTGGACTCATCAGAACAATGTTTCCTGTAATTAATTAAATACCGCTTTTGTTCCTAGACTTCAATGAACTGTTTTAAGTCTTGTGTTTCAGCCTCATATTAACAGCAGAGCTGCAAATAATTGCAAAAAAGTTATTTTGCATAGATTCATTTGGTATATACTATCAAGATATCTGAAATTGTTGCTGGTTCTGTGCCCTTTGAAGTAAGAATCATTTTTACACTACTTATTTCTGAACCCTTGTGACTCTAACTGATTATTCAAATATGAAAGAGAAACTGTACTTTTTTGAATCTGACTAAACAGTCACCTCTCAGCCTTTGAAGTTTGTTGTCACTTTAAAGCCTTCACTAACAATAGAACAACTGTCATAAAATATCTGTTTTAGCATCAAATTCCTCCAAATTGTGCTATGTTGCTCATATATAATCCAGACTGATGGATCTGCATCCCATCGGCCCAGCAAATACTGATTTAATGGAAAGCCGCTCAATAATTTCAGTAGATTTTAGGAGAAACTCTAACTAATATATTTTGATGTGTTGGACAGGCAGTGATGAATCAGCATGTAGAAACAGCAGCTTAATGATCAGGAACCAGGAAAAGCAAGAAGTTAGTTCCAGCTAGTCACATTGTGGACTGAGGGGAATAATAGCACTCTGCAAGTGGTTTAAACAAAAGAAATTTGGAAAACATAAAAAGTTACTAAATGATATCCCTAAACTATGCTGATTTTGCAACAGGAGTGATCCAGCAGGGATGAAAATATACCGCAGCATTTAGGTAACTGGTTATATGTTTAACATATAGCAGCTTAGAGTGCTAGATTCTAATACTTCTATAGGTACCTGGATAGGACTTCGGTTATGAGAAAATGACAGTTAGGAAGGAAAACATTTTTCAAATAGATAATTTAGTTATTTGAAAAGGAGATTCAAATCTTTAAGATAAGAATTGCCTTTTAATTATTATAGGAAAATCACCTTGACAGGGGGAATTCGAGAAAAATTACAGACCTAATAGAACTTGTTGTATTACAGAAAGCTTTTTAGGGTAAAATACAGCTATTGCCTTCAGAATGGTCGGCATGCATGGAATCTGAATCACCACAGTGCCCCAGGCCGCACAACCTAGAGGAGCAGCCAGGAGAGCCTAGAGTGGCCAGGCTCTGCTGTACTCCCTGCAGGATTGGGAACCCGGTGGTGGTACCAAACAGCGGATAAGCCGCATAGCGGCTGTCAAATGGAAAATATATGATAAGCTGTCCATTGCTGGGCCAACAACTGTGGCGAAGACGTAAGCAGGAGCCTTGTTATCTGTGAGAGAAGGTCTGGAGCTCGGCCCACTCAGCTTCCAGAAGGGACAGTTAGTATAGACGTAGATGAGCTCAACAAGAATGTAAATAAGGAGCCTTCTGACAAGGAAGAGATAAGACTTAAGGATGCTAGGATAAAATAATTGTGGTAGTGGGTGATCGCAACCTCCTACTCAAATAGTCCCCCAAAAAAGGGTGGATTCCCCACTCAAGGAGCATGTGTAGTAAATTTAAAATTATCTGTCTCTTTTTAAATGAAAGCGAGAGAATTTTACATCAATCATAATAAAGGAACATATGACTAGAGTTGCTCAAGCCTCACCTGAGTAAAGTAAAGTATAAAAAGTGAATGAATGAGGGGACAAGTGCGGAAGACGCCACCGAGACTGACTCATGGGACTGGCCAACGGGCTGAGCCTTTCTTCTCCCTGCCTTGGGACACCTTGGGTGAGACTTAAACTAAGCGCTTCTTCGGGAAACTTAAAAGTATCTCTAGAGAGTTACTTTTTAATATGTATAGCCAGGCTGTATTGTTTGTGACTTTTTCCGCGTGTTTTATACTTAATAGCATTTTATCTGCATGTGCTTTCTTGCAGACAGTCACTATCACTGGCAATCTAAACACCCCTATATCTGTTGCACTGATAAAACTGCGCTGTTAAGTAGCTGGTTGTCGCAGTTTCCCATTGAATGTGACCAAACCCTAGCGTGTGGCCGTGCTAGTTCATGAGCACGACTGGACTGGTTGCGCAGACTGCTTTAGTATGTCCAGAACTGTAGTAGTTTAATATACATATTAAATGTGACCGGACTTATAGTGGTAAACTGGTCATCACTCAGAATTTAAACCTAGCCGCACCTAACCTCCCACCTTGGTGAGGAGAGTTAGAACACAAGGGGGTTTATTTTCTGCCAAATTACTTCATCCCCATTAACACAACACAACAGTTATTTACTCCAAGACTCTGCGAAATGTAAGAAATTAAAACAACAAAAATGTCTGTTTGATTTAAAGCCAAGCTTTTCATCTGAAGTCCTTTAAAATCTATAGAGTTCATTGCTTAGCTGAGGCCACCTTCACTCTGGAAACCCTCTGGAGGTCTGGAAAGATGTTGGCTCTATCAGACGTCTGGGAAGCTTCTCACAGAGGCCACCCCTACCCCCTCACTACCAAAACCTTGACACACAAACCCAATAGAAGGGGTTAACTAAAAGGTCTGTCTTGGACTCCAGAATATTCATTTTCAAAGCCAGTGTTAAAGTTTCTCTATTTCGTGGAAGGTTAAGGTTAAGGTTCAGCAAACTGATCTTTTTTGATTAAGTAAACTTGTTAAAATTGAAAAGTTCTTTCATACTTGTGCCCTAGAGATTTATCCTTTGCTGGTGTATCTTCCTCGGAGCACAAGTCAGGATTTAATTCTGTCACACCCTAGGGTTTCCCATGATCTTCTAAATAGTTAACGTTCATAATTTAGTCTTAGAACATTATCAGCTTTCTCTGCCAAAGACCTATTGACATTGCTGTTATCTATATGATCCTTAGACATCGTTAGCAGTAAGTCCACTCTCTGATTTCGGTTAAAGTTGAAGGATGCTGCAAACTGTCTCTCATTTCTGGACTGCATGAATTAAACAATGGCAAATAGCAATAGGCTGAGTGGAAAAACAACTGATTTACTTATTAGGATATTTTTGTACAAGTGTTCCATAATTCAAAAAGAAGTACTAAACTAAAACTCATTAATTTACCAAAACAAATTGAACATGAATCTATTCTGCTTTGTAGAATGCAGGCATATTTACTGAATAATAAAAAGTTTTAATTACTTTTACATTACTTGTGTATATTTGTTCTGTTTGAACTACTAGTTGTAGCATATTGCCTGGAAATCTGCATCTTTCCAGACTTGTATTTGTCTGTATGTGTTGTACACTTGTATGTGTCTGTAATATGTGTTGTTTTAAAAAAGTTAATATAGGAAATCAAATCAAATGGGTAGTTTAAAATGTCTTATTTGATATGTATTTTCATGCAGTTGTAAATGCTTTAGCATTAATCTTAATTAAGACCTTTACTTCAGCAGGCCTGTTGGGGTGTACAGAGCAGGATCTAGCTAAACCCTTTCTTGGGCACCTTCTTAATCTCACATTGTGCCATGGTAAAATCCCATGCTGAAGATCTGCTCGGTTTGTTCACCACCTTCAGAGTAAACGTTCAGTTTTCTTTCTCATTCTCCACTTTGAGAGAAGAAATTAAAACAAGTGGGAACCTGAAAATGTCTGTTAAAAATAGACCCCTAAGGAAATAAGATGAAGGAAGATGGAGAAAATGGAAGACAAGGCCCAGTCCTCTGCATTTCTGTTTCCAGGCAGTTATTTTTTAGTTTTATCCTTGAGAAAGGCTGTCAGAAATTATAAGGGATGATTGGAGGGAGGGACAGTATGGCCATATATAACCTGTGTCCAGGTCAATCTTCATTTTTGGGCCTGGGGGAAGTGTGAAATGTCAGGCATCAGAGCAGCCCAGTGGTGGCTCTGTTTACTCGAGAGCAGCTCTCCTACATATTAAAATAGTTCTTATTAATTAAGAAAGGAGGTCTACTGTGCATTAGGATAAACCTTTCCAAGGTATTAGGATACCTTCAGCATTTTAGCAACTCCACAATTAGTTCAGTTACATCAAGCAAATGGCCTGAGAACAAGTTTTCTGTGCTTACATTTTTATAACTCCTTTAAAACAAGCAAACAACCTTAACAGAGGGAAAGTGTTAGGTTTAGTCTTTTGTCGTCAAAGGTTGTTCTGTGGCTGTAATTTTTCAGTCATAATAAAGGAATTTTAACCTAAACCTGAAGTCTGGGCAAAAATCAGACCGTGAAGGTATTTATATCTTACCTCTGAGGGAGAACTATTTAACTAAGGTTGTGGTCGTTTAGTGAAAATTATGTTTGTGAAAGATATATAAGCAGTTTATAATACCATTGTGTTTTCACAATAAGCTGGTCTTAATGAGAAAAGTTTTCCACAAGAAAAATTATGCCTACCACAGCTCTCCTACGTCTTTGTAGTATATTTGTACTACACAAGCAGCCCATCCATCAGAATGAAGTACTTAAATCCCTTAAAGACCATTGTGCTAATTTAGTGCTGTCGTTTGATTAATTCTCAGTGTGTCTGCTTTTCCAAAATAAGGTGTTTTTTTTTCTTTTTTTACTAATTTAACATACATTTTGGGAATCATGCTTACAACCTGTCATTTTTTTGCCTAGAGATCTAGCAGTATAAAATTAACTTACAAAGAAAATTAAAATATTCATATTTCAATCAGCATGTAAAGAAATGGAAATAGTTTCTAAATAAAGAAGCAGAGACTTGTAAACCCCCACAATTTTAAACAGAATAAAGATGAATTTAAACTCTTTAACTACATGCACTAATTATTTGTTTTGGTAGAAGTTTTACTGTGCGCTCTGGGACTATTCAATTCAGTCCTGTCATGGCATACCTGTATAGATTTTATACTGGGAACAGCTAGTACAAGCAGTCAATATAGCCGTAAATAGATTAGGATCAACTACTATCTGTTTTATGAAAACTGTTTTATATTGTGCCTCCCATCTGCAGCACAGGAGCAGAGATGAGGTAGAGTCAGGATTTATGAGCAGACAAATAAGAGGACGAGATAAATGACTGTATTGATGAGGAATTTTTTGATTAAAATTATTAAGCTGTTTTTTGTAACAATTTTAATTTTTTGTTGAAGCATACTCATTTCAACAAAGCTTCTTTTAGATGGCTTCCTATTTACAGGTGGATGGTTGAGGTAACAGGAGCACAAGTTCAACGTCCACAGATGGGACACGGAAGGCTCACAGGTAGGCACCTGTGCCAAGTTCAAAGTGGGGCCTTAAAGTGTGAGTCTCCCATATCCCGCGGGATTGCTCTCACTACAGCACTACTGACTATTCTGACAAAAGGTTAGAAGACCTCTGCCTTGAAAAGAGATTTAAAAATCTATTGTAACAAGCCCTTTGCTGCTGATGCAAGATGGAACCAAATTGAAAAACCTCAAACTTTTTGTTTGATCTGGCTGGAATGGAGTTACCTTTATTCGCAGTACCCTATGTCGTGCTGTGGGTTGGATTTGTGACTGAAACAGCACTGATAACACAGCAGTGTTTGGGCTCTTGCTGAGCCGTGCCTCCACAGCATCAAGGCCTTCTCTCTTTCTCACTCTGCCCTTCAAGGGCGTAGGCTGGGGCTGGGCAAGAGGCTGGCAGGGGACACAGCCAAGGCTGTTGACCTGAACTGGCCAAAGGCATATTCCATGTTCACTTACTAAACTGTCTTCATCTTGGCCCATGAATTTTCTCACTTTTGCTCTTCCTATGCCCTCCCTTATGCCCCTGGGGGTGATGTGGGAACATTGCCTCTGGCCAGGGTCAGCCCACCACGCTTCATTTTCTAACAAAATTCACTGAGTGGCTCAGTTAGTGATTAAGTTCTAGATTTAGTAGGTGTTTAAAAAAAGAAGCCATAATTTGGTGGTTGAGGCAGAAGCGTGTTCAGTCCAATTCCTAGCTCTGTCCCAGACTTGGACGAGTCATGGAATTTCTGCTTCGCCCCCTTCTCTGCCAGCCACAGGTAACAACACTTCCTATTATATTCTTCTGTTGCATCTAAATTACAGCCAAGCCCCTCAAAGGGCAGAGGGCACAGGGCAATATAAAACTGAACACAAGCAGGGGAAGTGCATTTCTCTTTAATGATCATTAACTGTACCTTCATAACACCACATATATACATACCTGTCTACCAGCAGGCATGGTAATCTACTGTTTAGTTCTGCATGCCTGACTCGAGTACAGGGCCACCCCAACTAATGGTTTTTGTTTGCAGACTTACATATATTACATATACTACATACTTACAAGATGATTTCACCTGTGCTGTCAGCTATGGGCAGTATTCACAGATTGCTGCACAGTTCTATATGTGGCCACCATGTGGACATGAGATCTCAATTAGGAGGTTTCTTTCCTAATTTTTTTTTTATTACCATCCTTTGAGATAGAGAGTTTCCCTCAATTCTTTAGGGTAAATACTTTTCCACCAACAGGAAGTTTCTGTTTTTACCAAAACTAACTTAATTTCAGCACCAGCAGCACTAAGCCATGTATTGTTTTGTCTTGCCCTGGAACTATTTTCCTTCCTGTTTGCATTCAAATGTGGCTATCTAAACTTACAGCCACACAACCTCTGGCTTATTTTTATAACGGATCCCATGAAGATCAGAAAAGAGAGCGGTAATTTGATTAGGTGTGCTTGAGCAGACTAGCACCTACTACAAAGACTTCACATGTTGTCTTGCTGCAAACATGACAGCTAAGGGTGTGGGGGTGTGTGTATCTTCAGCTTTGTAGCTGTTTTTCGACTTTCCAGGGCTGTTTGTTCTTTAGCTGATAATTGTACACATATGGCATTAAAGAGACAGTTGAATACAAGAGCTAATATGAACTTCAGGCTGTCCCCAAACCTAATTTTTAGAAAGACAGGTAATAAACCAGACTTGTGTAGTTCATTAACTACACCTAACCCTAGGACTGATTGAATACATCGCTGTCGGCTCCAGTAACCTTGGACGTAGAAGATAGTGTCACACTAACTAAGATTAATGAAAATACTGAATGTTAAATATGAAACAAGACCAGAGTTTTCAAAGCCAAAACTTTTTATTGCTGAGGTGTTAAAATGCTAATGGTTTATTTTTATGCAAGTAGCTTATATGAAGCATGGAAGATTTGATAGACACTTTGAGCAATTGCAGTAATAAGACAGCAGAATAAGCAGGGGGAGGTGTCATGCGACTGTCTGCTGCTGCTGGTGCCTCTGACCTTATCTTTTTGTATTCTGACTCTAACCTGAAAACTCTGCCCTCATTTTTTATGCAGCCTCCTTTTCCTTGCCTAGAAATTAGGTCTTTTTAAATAACAACCTTTTTACTGTTGTTTGTCAAATTAAGTTTTGCCTTTTTTTTCTTTGTATTTTCTGGTTGCCAGATATAGTATCTGATAAATCAGATACTTCAGTAACATTTCAGTTCTCCCTTACTGCTTGTTTTGATGAAAATGGTTTTCACTCCATTCAGATCTGAAAAATGGAAAAAAAATTACAATATTGTTTACACATTCACCTGAAATATCATTATCTTTAATAAACTAGAGCTTGTTTACCTCTTGATGATATGCCTTGTATAAACAGCACCCCAACCACCCTTGGAAGAATGCAAATTATGATGACATAAATAATAAAGAGAATGTGACAGTAAGTTAACAAAAAAAAGAGAGCAACAACCCCAGCACATTTGCTTTTCTTATCTGGGGAACCATTAGCTGTGATGACTTATTCTGGCTTTAAGATATGAATTGGGGGAGAGGGCAAAAATCATTCATAGGAGAATTTGACTTATGAAAAATAGCTAAAAATCCAAAACCAAGTCCTATTTACCTATCATGGGGCAGCTTAACAATTAGGAAGTAGCAACACAGTGTTGAAGAGACCTTCTGGGTCAGCGAGGGCAATCACCTGTTGTTACAAACAACTGAGTTACATAGTTCCTGTCGCAAAATTTATTAAGCTACCTTTTTTTGTTGGTTTGCCCAGTTGTCTCTGCGCCAGGGCTTCACTGGCCACATGTCAAATCCATTGCAGAAAGCTTACTTGCTTTCTTTGCCCGTGCATTAATGCAGTGCATGAATCGTGGAGGGGAGTCCCTGCTGCACAGAGCACCTCGGCAGGGATTGTCCAAGCAATTGTCTGAGTCATCTGCTCTCTTCTGTGTAACATCTTGTAATTTCTTCTCTTTCCATGCTTCCTAACATGTATTGGTTTGCTGTTATAATTTTCACTTTCAGTGAAAGAGAAACAGCTGAGGAAGAATAGTTTAATGGTAGCACTAAAAAATCAGAATTATTGCAGAAGAAAAACTTGTGGTAAATAAAGCTGGCCCTTTTATTTTTCTAAATTATTTTTTCTTAACAACATAAAATTGTATTATCTGTCTTAGTTATTTTCATTATAAAATGGTATGTACAAATGTGCTAAAGAGAAAATCTTAAGCAGCAGTACCTTAGGAACACCACTGTGATCTTTATATTTTTAGTGAGTCCTAGGAAAAGAACAGAAGACATGATTGGTTTCCTCACAACTTCCCACCCTCAGCAAGGTGCTTCCTCATTTAAAGTGCTACAAAACCTTCGTGAACTCTGCACACCGAAAAATTAGTTGATCTTCAGGAAGGTGGTTAATGGTCCCCTGGGCTGCACTAGACAAAGTATTGGCAGCAGGTTGAGGGAGGTGATCCTTCCCCTCGACTCAGTGCTGGTAAGGCCACATCTGGAGTACTGCATCCAGTTCTGGGCTCCCCACTACAAGAGAGACACGGACATACTGGAAAGAGTCCAATGAAGGGCTGTAATGATGATTAAGGGACTGGAGCATCTCTCCTGTGAGGAAAGTCTGAGAGAGCTGGAAGCGTTCACCCTGGAGAAAAGAAGGTGCTGGGGAATTTTTACAGTGTACATAAATACCTGAAGGAAGGGTGCAAAGAAGGCAGAGCCAGGCTCCTTTCAGTGGTGTGTGGTGACAGGACCAGAGGCAATGGGCACCAACTGAAGCACACGAGATTCCGCCTAAGCACCTGGGAACACTTCTACTGTGAGGGTGACCGAGCACTGGCACAGGTTGCCTGAGGAGGTTGGGGAGTCTCCATCCTTGGAAATCCTCGAAAGCTGCTAGATGTGGTCCTTGGGCAACCGGCTTTAGGTGGCCCTGCTTGAGTAGGGAGGTTGGACCAGATGACCTCCAGAGGTCCCTGCTGACCTCGGCTGTTCCTGTTCTGTGACATCACAAGCACCTACCGTATTTTTAGCAGTTTGACACAATCCTCCACTTATCATACCTAAAACCTCAGAGTCAACAACCCCAGCTCCAAGAAACAGGACTAATATCTAATACCCAGGAAATCCTTCACTGTCGGATCTACCCTGTTCAAAGGCTAAAAGTGCAACATTTCCAGTGTACCTGCTTAGTATTAGGTACCTCAGATTTACCCTTTCTTACTTTACTGCTCACTTCCCAGGCCAGGGAAGTAAATTTAATTACAATCATGGACATTATTTGTGAACCTAATGGTCAGAAGAATATGCAAAAAAGCCTTTGTAGCTGTTAGAGTATATATGGTGGTATGCAAAATGAAAAGAGGCAAAGGCTCGGCAGTGCTGTCTGTCAACAAACTAAAGCTATGAAATATAACATTATGCTTACAAGATTTTGAGAAGACCATTCTGATCAAGATGAATTTGTCAGCTGAGTAAGATTTGAGAATGCTGAAGAATGAGGAAGTCTCGGATGGATTCACCTACTCCTAGATGAAAGTATTACTCTTGTCCCCCAAAACCACCACCAAAGAATTTGGGTGAAACCTACCGTGTACGTGAAACCACACACAGGGCTGCTGGATTCTACTTGATACCAAAGGCTATAATAAACATTTCATTACCTATTAAAGGCCAACTAAGACTGTCCTTTATTTACCTCAACATTTTTATGGCAGCTGAAGTATTAAAACCAAATAACTAGTAAGTTACATTCAAGATAAAACCAGGAATTTTAAGAGATCTTATAGAATAAAGTTGGTTTAAAGATCTTTGATTGAAAAGGGTGTAATGGAAACTCAGAAAAAAAAGTAACAATTTCTGAGTTTCTAAGAGTATAACACAAAATGTATATATACATTTCTTCTTCCAGTCAGACACTACAAAAAGCCTTTTCTCTACACTGCTGAAATCCCCTTTTAGAGTAACATTTTCATTAAAAGTTACAACTATTTTCTAATGCAATAAACAACACAACCAAGCCCTGCATTTTTCTCAGCTGGAGACACCTGCTGACAAGTACTGTATCAGGCATTTTCAGAAAAAATAAACTTCTGTGGAAAGAAGCAGATAACTATGCAGCAAATTAAATTAGCTTGGTTCAAAATATTTGATGAAGTTGATCTGAAAAATAGATCTTCATGCTTCATCAGCATCTTACCAACAACTTGTATGCATTCGCTCCATAATCACCATCTGGCAGAAGTGCAGAGGAATAACTTCAAATTCACTTCTCTAAAACATCAAAATTAAAGACTACTCAGTTGCACCATCATAAATATGGAACTTTTAGAAAAGGCATACAATTTAGATTGCTAGTTAAGTTAATGTACAGTCTGAGTGTAGTTTTACTCGCCTTTTGTTTATCTTGCAAGTCATTTTCCTTGTGCATAGACAACTATTTCCACAGAAAGGAGGAAAAAAAAAAAAAAAAAGACACTTTTAATACAGGTCTTTAATTTCTAAAGGAACTGCTGCCCAAATGCACTATCTTGTCTTGGTTTGGACAAATAACATCTCCTTAATTCCAACTTCCTCCTGAGAGAAGAAAAACCAAACCCTACTGGCATTCAAGTACCACATTTTATGGTTAGTTCAGTCAAGGCTACACATCAGTCTGTAAAGAAACTAAATCTAGGATGTCCATATCATGATAGAAAAGTTGCATCAAGTAAGAAGTGAAGTATGAGCCACAGAACTACTAAAGCAAAAGTTCATTCAAAACATGGGTGTAGATAAACATAAAAGACCTAGACTAGCATTTAAGAATTTTGCAGTGCTATTTAGCGTGATCGTATTAAATACTGTTCCCTAATGTGCAGACCCAGAAGGCAGGCTATTGAAAGTGGTCCCCCAGTTTCACATCAAACCATTGACAATTTGAGAACTGCTGCGGTTTTTCAAAGACCTGTTTGTTCCAGGTGAGTTTTTTGTTGTTTGCTTAAGAAAACAGGATGAAGAACTTCAAAAGCATTGGTGAGGTCAAAAGTAATTTCAACTGTTACTTGTCTCTTTATCCAACATTAGAACTGTTATTCTATCCTACACAAGTAATAAGTATTTTGACATTAACTAAAAATTAAATTCTCCGTAACAACCTTTAACTGCTTATAAATCCACCTAATTTCTATCTTTCTAAAGTAGGAAATTAGGAAAATACCATTGCCCTCTCTCTGCCCATCTCTCAGCTATTCCCTTTCCACCTAAAATCCAGCCACCATTGCTTCTCTCCCCATGTCCTTGCAGTGGCTTCATCTTTAGCCAGACTGGTGGACAATTCCCCAAATCCCCCTTTTTAAATGATGACCCTACTTCAGCACTTCTCCAGTTATTTAGAAACTCCCAAGTCTGTCATGAGTTCATGATGAAAACTGCTGATGTTTTCCCTATAGTTCCCCATTGATTATTGACAAAACCCGCTAATGTTCTTCCTGTATTTCTCCACCTACTTGAACATGAGCATCAAACTCCTACAGCCCTGAAGAATAATTAAGATAAGGAAGATACTATTGACTTCTTTTTATCAAAGACTAGGAATATGACAAAAAATGAACTGTCATAATCTCAAAACAACTCTCTGTAAAGAATAAAGCAAAGAAATCAATCAAAACAACTCCAATCCTTCCTCATCTTTGCATCACTTATTAGCAACTGCTTTCCCCTTAAAATGACAGGCATAGATTTTCTTTGTTCTTGTATTTTCCATGTATTTAGATAAGGTTTTTCTGGTTTGTTTTATGCTATAAGAACATGAAAATTCCCATCCTCGCAGAGCCAAGCGTGGAGCAGTGAAGGACACGGTAATTAAACATAGATGAGGAAGATGTGTGGGCTCTCCTAACCCAACTTCTTAGGGTAAAATGAATCTTTTTTTACCTGGGGCTGTTGCCAGGGAAGTTGTACAGGGATACAGCCAGCTCTCCCTAGGGTTCACAAAGGGAAGCCCTTCATGGTGGAAAATGGCCCCAGACAGCTTCTGCAAGACCAAAATCGTAATAAAATGCAGATTAATGGGGAAGATGGAAAAAGTAGTATCAATAATTAGGCTCATTGTGCAAAGAGAAGCAATCACAGACTGGACATGGGAACTGTTTGCATTACCCTGGACCTCTTTGTACACCCAGACATTAGCCCAGAGAGCTGAGACTTCTGCTGGCAGTGCTGACTTGTTGCAGTGAAGACATCAAAACAGATGAAAAAATGAGCTGAGCTTAGAGCAACTCTGAAAACAACAGAGGCAGCACAGCTGCAGTTTGACCAGAGGAGTGTTTTCTAAGATACGTGGTATCACTGGGATTCATTTTAAAGAACAATTACATTTAAACAGGAAAAAAAAAAATCCTTATTCTGTCCCCCTCTCTCCACGTACTATTTACTAGCACAAGATAGAACAGGGTGACTGCAGCCACTGCAGTGTTAGATTTTTAACGCTATGGAAACAACTGAAAAAGATCTTGAATAAACTTAACTACGGCTGCTGAGATGTTGCATTTTCCTCCCTGACTGGCAGAGATGGAGTTTCTGTGCACAGGCAATAAAAGAAAGCTGAATAAATAGGCAGATAAAAATAAGCTCAGAGCCCTCTCCCATCAAAGGCCAATTTCAAAAAAAGTTTTTAAAATCTTATTTATCTGTTTCATGCTATTCCAAAAATGTTTTCTCAAACTTTAATTAGCTTGAATTTACTCTTTTTCTACTTTATAAGAGAAGTTCTAGAGGAAATAAGTCTTTCAAGAAAGAACTGATAAAATAGGTAAGTCATAACTGAATGGCATTATACAAAAACGTAAACAAGCTAACCAAAAGGCGTTAAGTAGAATGCGGACAGCAAATGCTTCCCTCATTTACGTTTCACGACTCTATTTGCATTACACTTACGAAGCAGAGGGAAAAGTCTTTTCCCTTATATAGATACACGTCAGAGCCAAGTTTATTTAATTCCCTTGTGCATATCCTCAAGACAACCCTCCTTCGCCAGCCTGCAGGACAAGCAGTCGTCCCATCTCGAACCTTCACGTCAAAACTTGAGTGAGAATGGCTGCACGTGTGACTTGCGCTGTCACTAGCAGCAAGCAGCTCCGAGTCACTTTCTAACACTACAGAATGCACGCGTAGCAGTACACCCGTGAGCAGAAAATCAACAGCTAAATAAAACTGTAACTCACCAGTCGCTAGCAGACAGAGCCAGAATCCAGTCGCTGTTCTATGTACTGGCTCTGCAGCTGAAACAAGCGTTCCCCAAACGGCCCACTCGCAGCAAGATCAGAGAAAGCTACTTTTGATGGACTACAAATGCTAGAAGCAGAAAATACTTTAGCAGCAACAAGTTTTAATAGCAGCATTTTGAAAAGAGAGTCTCAAATGTTACTTTGGGAATGTCGATGGTCTGTGTGCATTGCGCCCTCTAGTGTAAAAAATACAAATCACAATCAACAAACACGCCCCCCCCCCCCCCCCCCCCAAGTTTAACTGTTCCTTTAAAAAAAGGTAATCTTCCATCCACGTTTTTTTCCCTAAATATTTGTAACATGATCTCTCACAATTCTAATACAAATGAAGATAAACTTAGTTTCAGCTTCTGATCTTGGTCTCTCACACTTTATTAGTGGGAAAGGATGGTACCAGAAAGGAGCAGTGAATTACGGGCGCCTACGCGCTCCACTTACCGCTGCCGACACTCACCCAGAGATCGGCAAGATACAATGTGGCATTTACCTTTCCTTCGTCCCCTAGAATACTGATTTCCACTCTATGATTATGTTACCAGTTATTTATGGTGTCATAGAAGAACTTGGTCTAAAATGTAGTGAAGCAGGTTGTGAATGCAGAGATTCATCTGACAGCTGTACCTGGTGATGTATGTCCCAGAACTTGGACACGCAGCAGTTCTGGAGACCAGACTTTCCCTTCCTGAATAGGTATGAAAGCCCTTCAAAACCACACAAGCCATACTGAAGACTGACAAGTCAGAGAAATTATTTTAGACTTTCACCCAATCTGAAGAGCCACTGGATGACACTTGACCTGCTGCAGCCTCCTCTCAAGCAGCATCTGGAAGAAACTCCTGGGACAGTTTCCATCACGTGTACAAAAGACGACCAACACCGCCTTTCATGCCAGCTTCACCAAAAGAATATGCTGTGTGGTTCATTAGGATACTTAATGGGCTTTTTGTAATCAGTAAAGTTTTCCAGCTCAGAATTCTCTGAAGCACATACAGACACCTGCAAGATCAAGGCACCAGATTTACCTTCTCCAAGAACTGATGGAGCAGTCTCTGAAGATGAAAGTCAGAAAATGAAACTTCAAAGCCTGAGCAAAATTTGAACTAAAGCTTTCACTGAAGATGTCATTAAACAATTTGTTACAGGCTAATGAAATGAATGCTCTGCTTTTGTTTTACAAAAAAAAGAGCTCTTTTTTCCCCTCCTATGTTGCTACCATCAGAAGCAGCTGAGAACTTTGGAAGCCTTCTAATGAATCATTTTGCAACTGTCTGTACGCTTTTTTTTTTTTTTTTTTTTTTTTTTGACTTTTACGGGGACATCATACTTCACAGGTATCAAAATACTTACCATACAAATACCAAATTATCATCTTCCAACTCCTATCGTAACTGCAATTTCAACTTTGCAAGGTCTAACAAATCCAAAAAAAATGTTTCCTCTTTCTGCCACAACCAGGCTGTGAATCATTATCCAGTTTCACACACACCAAATCCGAGTGTATTTGGTGGAAGAAGCCTGAACTAAAATCTGATGCAGGGTGTATTTTTGGAAGACACTTACTAGGCAGTCCTACCAGCTGACAAGTGGTTCTACTGCCCTACTGTTCGATCTAGCTGGAACTAGCACCTCTGTAAAAACTCAAATCATGGAGAAAGAAAATGGGCACTACAGCAAAATCTCAGGGGCTAAATCCAGGACAAAATTAACAGTTGAGAAAGAAATTTTATTTCAAGCTTCTAAGGGGTTATTACAAACAATAGAGAATAAAAACATTAAAAACTATTTAAAAAGTAATTGTCCCTTTAAAATAAAGATTCAAGCAGGTTTAACAATGAAGTATGCTATTCAATGAAGTTTTAAAAAAAGATTTAAAAAGTATTGGTTTTGCTGTATTTGCTAATCCTTTATAAAAAAGCTGGGCATAAATACTTCGTGCATTCATATGCATTATTTGGTGTTTCAATATTATATAACTTGGTACAGTATTTAAGATATCACTGCAAAAGAGTTCAAACACAGTGCATTTATAAATAATGGAGTCATTATAAATCACATTGCAAACATACCTTGCCATTTTCATTGTTACAAATTCAGTATCTCAGTGAAGGTAGGAATAAAGTAGCTACAACAATCAATATCTTGACTTTATTTTTTTTTCTTTTTAATATAAAAATGCAGTTCTGGAAACCCACCCTCCTTCTTCCCCCTGCCCAAACATAATGCTTTACTTCTTAAAAATAAAAATAAAGTACTAATTCTATATACATCACATGTACCATACAAAAATGTATCCAAAGTTTCTATTGCTACCAAAGTGTTCTAAATTAAAAGTTACATAAATCCCCTCATTGGAAACAAAAGATTACAAGTTACCAAAAAATCAAATTACACACAAACCATCAAGTTAATTTATACAATTTCCAATACATTTTCTCCCAAAGCAAGTTGTCGTCTCATGTGCCTGTATAAAAATGCATATCAATATATTTGTCAATTTTATTTTTCATTATAAAGCAAATTAATACATTTTCTACAATAAATAAAACACAGGGAGGCACACATATCAACAAAATTAAATCAATGGGAGTTAAATGGGATATGGTTTTGAAAGAAAAAATGTGCTTGTAGGCTTTAAGCCAGTTTTTTTTTTTAAACAAAAACAATCTTAAGTTATTTTGGGCAACAATGGAGTGTTTTTGGTGATTTGCAAGTGATGTACATAGTATAATTTTTTTCTTGATGTCTTTCCCACAAAGTACCCTCCAAAATAATGCAACTTCCTTTCTTAAAATACATATTTGTAATCGTAAATTTACATCAATCTTAAATACGTGGTACTTTGTGCAAAGAGCAACAATTTACACAAACATTCAGAAGTCTTTTTCAGAAGCTACAGACCAAGGAAGAAATGATACAAGCAGCACCATATTGTATATGATTTAGGCAAACATATTGGATGCCATTTTGATATTAGGCTTTAAGATCCACTAAACACCTTCAGCTGGAAGATGGTGCTTAGGTAATTTAACCTCAAAAAGAAAGAAAAAAAAAAGTAAAAAAGCATGGAAACAAAACAACTCCCTCCCCAGCAAAATTATAAAAGGAATTAAAGAGCTACTTCTAAAATCAGAATAAGTTAAGTGTTGAATATACATTTATGTACAATTATGAACACTATGAACAAGACATTTTAAACAGATTTAGTGGAAAATCCTCCAAACTACAACACGATAAAATCATGAATCAATATGGCAATGGTGATTTAGAAGAATTGCTCAACTATTTCAAGTTTGCAGAACTCAGCCACTGAATCAACAATTAAGGGGTTGTATCTTCAATACATTCTTTTAGACAAAGAGGTTCAATTAGTAGAGTTCAAGTCTGTGTGGTATTTTTCATGCCTTGGTAGAATCTCTGTTAGTCAATATCACTGAAGTCACTGACTGGTTCTCCATGGACTCGACTCAGGTGATTCATAGCACGATCAAAAGCAATTCTTACTGCTTTTCGTATGCTTGAGTTACGTCCTTCCATCATTTTTAACTTGTCTATGGTCTCATCTATCCCAAGGGGAACCATTTTGGATTTGGGAAGCCACTGCCTGTAAGAAAGGGTAAAATAAGTATGTTAAATATAGAATAAAAATCAAGAAGTTTGTCCAAAAATGTCGGTGCTGCTATAGTGTTTCTCATACAGCATATCAGGTTTACAGTCTATAAATAAAACTGATACAATTCCTTTTAAGATGGTACTTACTTGCCTTAAATATTTTAAGAATATGAAATATTAAGAAAGCCTCTTCCACAAAACAAAGAGTACAATCCAATTCAAAGATACTTATTTAATGATTGATAGCAAGTATCAACTTAAAAAAAAATACCATGAAATACTGATACAGTTTTAATTTAAGAACAGGCAGCAGCAACTAACAATTAACAATGCTCAAGATTCACTTGGGGCAGTTTGTTTCTCTTCTTTCTTTCATTTCCACTATTACAAGGAATTTGCAGATGATGAATTTTTGCCTGCATTTAAGACATCTCAATTTGGTCTTTGGGGAAAGCAAAACTGTCAAGGAAGTTCTGCACAGTGTGCTTTTACACTGAAGTATGAAATCCCACTAGTTCAGTATTCAGAGTATTTCTCCATCTTAAGCTCCATGAACATCATTAATTTCTGGGTGTAGAAGAGTGATAATGAAAAAACCTCTGCATTCCATTCTTCTAGTTAAAGCAAAATATTTTATAGATGAAATATTCTCAATATTTAATTAAGAAGTGTAAAGTAAATTTACTTCATTTCCGTAAATATTTATCTTAAACCTGGTTGAAGTTATAGGTATTAAGGAAAACAAAAATCAGGTATATTAATGACTATCTCTTAAAGTATGTTACCGTAGTCTGCAATCTCAACCCTGCAAATGGCAGAAGCCATGCTTCTGTTTAAAAACAGAACCTCAGTTTGGAAGTCCATTTGGAGCCAAATCATGTGTAATTCAGACAGTAAAGTTCAATATAAAACACTTTATTGAAAGATTTTTTTTAAAAAACTGAATAAAATTGTCAGTTGAAATATTATTTTTATTAAAGCACTCTAAACTACAAACCTACCGTACTGAGCACACACACTGAAACCAAAAAAATGTCAAGAGTCAGTACAAGGATACAGACAAAACAATAAAGAATCGTAACACCAGCATGATAGGCAGCAGTCTAACCATTATCAGTTTTAATACACATCACAGAGAAGTTTTAGAGAAGGTATTTTTAACAGAAAGCTTGCCCAGTCCTCCAGAAGCAAGCAGTGAAGGTGAAGAAACAAATATGATTATCTGAAAAGGTAATCCATAGGTGATAGAAGCTGGTATCACATACTGAAGATGACATATACCCTGCAAGTGAATGGTAGTCATACACATGGGTTCAGGAGTAAAAGACTAAAGGGAGTTAAGAGGGACGAGTGCCAAAATAATCAGGATAAAAGAACCATAACCAAAAAAAATTTGGGGGAGTGAGGATGGAGGGGAAAGGGGCTGGAAAAGTATTTAGCCTTTCCTGTCCATCTATGCAGAGTATACGTTAAAGCCAGCTTCACAGAATACTTGCAAGATTTAGGACCAGAAGGATTTAAGTTGGATGACTCCCAAGGTCAAGAAGCAATCACAGCAATTAAGAAAGTCGCTAGGGAGAGTACACATTACACTTGTGATACCAATAAGAAAAAATGAGAAACAGAACACCGAACATGTTTAAATTTGGATGTTCTCCATGAACAAAAGGAGAATGCAGGCTCTTGTGGAATCCTGTGCAACTGAACAAAGGAGATCATGAAGAAGTACCAATTAATTAAGAAAAAAACTGAAGAACAGAGAGAGCAAGGCAAAGAATCATGATTATGCCAAAGGATCTATGGGGACAGAAAAGCAACCATCCGTTCTGAATTTCAGACAGTAAGTTATTTAGGTGATACCGTATTGAGATGGAGTCAGGAGAATGGCAGCATTACGAGGCATCACATATAACCAGCTAAAGGGGAAAATGATTACCTGAAAGTGTAAGCAAATTCAAGAGTAAAATTGAGATACAAAAAGATTCAAAACTAGCTTGACCTGTGTAGAAACACGGAGGGGGGAGAGGGATTAAGAAGAACACAGGAAAGAAATATGCAAGTTGATGAAAGGAAAAAAAGAGGGGTAGATGAAAAGTTTCCTTATCTGGCAAAAAAGAAAACCCAACAACCCAAAACAAAAAACAAACAACGTCCAAACATAACACACCACAAAAACCCAAACTAAACCAAACCAAACCAAACAAGCTAGCGGAAGGGAAGAGAATGTTTCATTGCGTGAATTATCCCTTCAGGCTCCACAGAGTATATTGCTAATAATGGAAGAAACAGAAAAAGGGAAGGTTTCATGAAAAAAAGTTAGGAAAGGCAAAGAATTTGAAATGAGAGTGTTACTAAAGCATTTACACAGGTTAAAAATTTAAAGAAAATGCACTTGAGCAGACTAGGAGGAAAAAAAGAAGTGTTGGCATTCAGAAAGCAATGATGAAGGCTGATACAGATAAATAATAAAGACTATTACCTTAAAAATTTCTTCCAAAGAAGCAATTTTATCAGGTCAATAAATAAAACCAGTTTGCAAATCAAACCAAAAGACTATTAATGACTTAAAAGTATTTTCTTCCAAACTGACCATAAAATGGTCTCTTTCAGTGATGATATTATGTCTTGGTCCAAGAATAGACTCAAATACAAAATTTTAACATTACAGTTGATACTTCCATAGGAAAGATATCCAAAGAAAGATAACGTTTCAATTTTTTTTTTTTTTTTTTTTTTTAGACTAAAGGTACAGGCTTTTAAATTTTCAAATCACTACATCAAACAATGCATTTCAATAACATACCAACTCCTTTTATTGTCAAAAAATAGTACTAAGAATAGCTTCTCATCTGATTTGGTCTGCATTTGTTCTCCGATTTTCAGTACATCCAGGGGTGGCACTGGTATAGTAACACCGTTGTGATGGCCAGCAACACGAGGCATCTTAGGGTCAATAATCTATAAGAGAGAAAAAAAGGATAGTTCCTAATTTTTAAAACTACATAATTTACTTTAAGAGGTATTAGAAATAAAGTTAATGGGGGAAAAAAAAAATATCACAAACTAAGCAGCCACTGCATATAAATTGGCTTTATGTTACACTTACATTACTTTTTGATACAAACTGAATAGGCATAGCAGAATCACAGGAGTAGATATAACTGGAAAAACTCTCTCTAGAGCATTTTTCACCCATATCAGTTCTTAAAGTTACACCTGAATTTTACTTAAGTACAAAATTCCAGACTGACAAGCACGTTTCAGAATGAGAAAAGTTGAACCAGGATTTCTAAAAGCCATAACTGGCCTCAAAGTCTGGGTTTTGAATTTCAGGTACCTTAAAGAAACAACCTATATTAAGGTGCAAATATTTGTCTCTGCAAAATACAAGCCCCACACTCATAATCTGGAGAAAAATCACCCTCTAAACAAGCAAAAAACTCCAACGGAAAAGCCTTAAATCAGAAATCACTTTCAAGTATCTTACATATCCAATTTAATGACTCTGTTTTCAGCAAAACATGCAGTTACAGTCACAAATTCTTTCTAAACAGAGTTGGGGGAGGAGGAAAGATGCTGCTCACACTAATCGGGCTGATGGAAAAACTCCTTCGTAGTCAGATCACAGCCTTATCAAGCACCCAGCTTCCACCAAAGAAAGAGGGGTTATATGGCTCCATGCCTGTCCCACCCATCTCTACCCTACAAACTCCTGTTGTTTTTCTAGCATCCACACTGGCACCAATCTTAATCCACGGTGAACTGATTATGGGAACTAAATCAACAGAAAGTTAACACTGTGGGAAGTTAGTAGAAATCAGGAGAACAACTTTCTTCTCTTGACGGAGCTTTAATTCCTCCATCAATTCTTCACACACTCAGATAAAGACACCAGTGCTGACACAGGAGTGGGCAGAAAAGGAGCCCTTTAGCGTTCAATTTAAGCTGATCATGACTGAAGGGCTAACACCATTCAAGAGACAAATCAAATCATCAAACTTTCAGCATCTGACCCAAGACTGTTTGAGTCACCCTCTGAGGACAAGTGCTCTGAATCTCACCTGCACAGGTTTTAACCTGACGCTATGATTACATTTCCAGATGTCCCCAGCACATTTATTGTGTAAGTCATGACTGTTCAGTCTATTACAAGCCATTGTGTATGACCTGTTTCTATAACGCTAAATGTGTGAAGTCAAACATGTTCTCAACAACATTTTCTCTGCAAGCTTTAAGTAGAATTGTGTGTATTTCTCCTAAAATAACATGGGCACAACAGCTTTACGTTTCCAGGACATCACTCACAACTGTATACAATCATTCAATTTATTCCAACTCTACCGGTAAGGTTTTTTGTTTCTTTAATGAACTGCAGAGTATTTTTATATTCATTTTGTAGCAGAAAATACCTTGTGGTTTCAACACTAACAAGATTAGGGACATGGTTTAGTGGTGAACTTGGCAGTCCTAGGTTAATGGTCAGACTTGATGATCTTGAAGGTCATTTCCAACCTGAATGATTCTATACGGCATCTGCCAAAGGCTTATTCAGGTGACCCTTTAAACAATAAAGTATATTGCAGAAACAGACTACTGAGAAAGGTGTGCTGGTTCTGGCTAGGACAGAATTATCTTTCTTCATAGTAGCTAGTATGGGGCTATGTTTCAGACGCAGGGATGTTTTTGTTACCGCCGAGCAGCGCTTGCACAGAGCCAAGGCCTTTTCTGTCCCTCACCCCACCCCACCAGCGGGTGGGCTGGGGGAGCGCAAGGAGCTGGGAGGGGACACAGCTGGTCCCAACTGACCAAAGGGATATCCCACACCACATGACAATATAAAGCTGGGGGAAGAAGGAAGGGGGGGGTGTTCAGAGTGATGGTGTTCATCTTCCCAAGTAACCGTTACGTGTGACGGAGCCCTGCTGCCCTGGGGATGGCTGAGCACCTGCCTGCCCATGGGAGTGGTGAATGAATTCCTTGTTTTGCTTTGCTTGTGTGCACAGCTTTTGCTTTACCTGTTAAACTGTCTTTATCTCAGCCCAAGGGTTTTCTCACTTTTACTCTTCCAATTCTCTCCCCCATCCCACCAGGGGGAAATAAGTGAGCAGCTGTGTGAGGCTTAGTTGCCAGCTAGGGTTAAACCACAACAGGTATTGCAAATCTCAAAATACAGGTAGGGTAGTAGAGATTATTGACTCAACATTTGATCTTGCAATAATTTTACCATGCATCCAGTTTGTAAAGAGGGCAGAATAATCCACCTTTATTCAATCTGAATAGGAATTCATCAGTTACCTTAAGTTCACACCCCAATATTTTCAGACCAGAAACAGTAGTGCATTGATGGGAAGCTGTGTACTTACCAGAGCTGGATAAGAGGGATATCCACTGCATTTGGCCCACACTACTTTTAGAGGCTCAAGAACAGATGTTGCAGCATCAGTTGAAATCCACATACTGCTATGCCCAACTTCTAAGAACAAATAATAATTAAACATAAAATTAAAATGTTAAAGAATGAAATCTCAGACAAATCTTCTGCAGTTCTTCACTTCTTCATCAGTTTCTCATGACCATTAGAATCCAGATACCAATACCACCTTTCATGTACATACCAATAAAACCAGGTAACATTCATAACGCTCTTCAAATGATATTAGTACTTCAATCTAAGCCTACAGATACAGAATGAGGTTTTAGACACTTCTACAAACAGCGTAACTTAGAACACCTTAATTCTCAGAAGGGAAGTGTTTGTCAAATTCTAATAATCCTTTCCCTTTGAAAAAGCTCAAAAGAAAACATAAAATTATGGTACCCCAAATAAGCCATTTCTTTTGAAACTGCAATGACAACCCTGTCAAAGAGATGATGCTACTGAAGATGCAAATTGCATGGTATGTTTCCAGAGTTTTGGATATCCATAGTAGGATTAGCACCTGATAACTTACAATGCTTCTCTGGTATGCCTTTCTATTCTTATGCCTAAATTCTAATCTGCATTTTAAATTCTACTTATTTATTTACGTTTAATCAGCCCCTGCCCAGCCCCTTCCCGCAGCAAAGTTCAAGAAGACCAACAGGGTTCAAGGAAGCGGCTGCAGTAGCAGTTTCTTCCCAACAGAAAACTGAGTTTATCTTACTGCTCACTTCTACCACAACCCTTCATTTTCTTCTCTGTTGCTCACTACTGCACTGAAGCATGAGACAGGCTGAAACCTTCTGGTCAACCAGAACCACATTTATAATGCATGCATGCAGATATACATTCTATCTCAACATCACAAAAAGTACTGGAAAAAAGTGGTTTCAGACCTTGTAAGAGTCTGAAAAAGCAAGGAAAATTTGTTTAAGGTGATCACAAAACAAACAAAAAAAAAGTCAATCATTTCCCACAATATATTCCAGGTCAATTTTCAGCCACAGGCCAATTAATTCAATTATAATTTATTTTGAAGGTATGTTATCAACACCTCAAGAAAATACTTCATTGGGAAGTCTAACTCTAGGGATTCACAACTATGTAACATCAGGTATCAAAATGCACTAGTTCATGGTAACTTGTCACCACAGCATAACGAGACGTTAGATGTTTTTGAAACTAAAAGTTGGTTTATGTTCTATAATGGGTGTGGGTATCACAAATGCAACTTTTCCCGTGTCTTTAAGACCTGAACAAGTCTCCTAAAGAAAACAAGGATCTTTGCTACCAATCCCAGCAGGCTTTACAGAGGTCTTTAATTAGTGCATTCTATTATATAAAACCATAAAACCAATCTGTTTATTTACACTATTTCTTACTGAACTACATAACCCTGGAAAAAACAGTTCCTAAATTCATTTACTATTTTATTTATTTGTTCCTTTCTGTATCTTTTTAGAGAGGTCATTCTAGGACATTCTTCACTTTCTCCTTAAAAGCAGTAATAATATTCTTCAGTTGTACAAACATGTAATACACAGAAATAAATTACATACAGGCATTCTTATACTGCTAAGAGAAAAGCAGACTACATAAAATACTGGACATTATGAAACACACATTAAATCCAGATGAATCATTTCAGTAGTATCTCAGAATAAAACAACCAGAGCTACTACTAACACAATAGTAAAAGCAATCTAGGCAACTTCTTTATTTCTCTATTAATACCAGTATGTTAAGTATTCACATGCCAGTTAGAAGGAATCATGAAAGTTTAGATTGATGTATCCTTCATACATAAACTATTTTGAAAAAAAATAAAGAAAATAGAGAGAACTGTATCTCGTACTTAAAACCAGTACAAGTCTCTTCTTCAGGGCATCTAACAAAAAAGAAAAGAAACCTGCATTATTCCCAGCTACAGAACTGATAGGAAAGAAAGAAAATGGCATTTTAATGCCGAGTAGAAGCACAACGTGTCAGGAAGCATACAGCCAGATTCCCTCAGAGATTTCTCAGGTGTATACACAGTAGAGAAGAGTCTCAGAATTTTTCCTAGTCGAAATGTATTCCATATGGTGATAGGGGGTTAACTACACTAGCACATACAGTTACTAGTTTTCTTTTATAATGTAAACCCCCCTTTACTTCCTCAAGCCATGAGAGACAGCATTTAAGTTAGCAGTCAGGCCAACATACTGCTAAAGATTTTATATAACAGTACTCTCACCAGCTGAAAACCAACAGTACCGAAATACCACCAGACATAAGACCCTGCATAGTTTAAGATAAGGATGTCTTCTTACACTTTTCATTCCCTTAAAGACTTTCTACTTATAATATTTTTAAAACGACTAGCATCTGTTTCAATACCATTCTCCTAACAGAGTCACTGTGTTTAATCTTCTGTGTTAAGTTCAGCAAAACACCCATTAGGTGCCACAAGCCTCAAAACTTTAAGGCACTTCAGCCTTCAAAAACAGAGCTAAGAAATTCACACCCAGTGCCTGCATAGCTTTCAGCAAGGAGTGCGAGCTCTTCACAGGCCAATTTTATTTTAAACCAGAAACTTCAGCCACAAACAGGAAAGTCTACTTTACTGAAAGATGATCAGATTAATAGTGCACAGTGCTGAGGGTTTTTTTGTGAGTTTTTTCTTCGTTCATGGTGGTGTGGCTCATGTTTTGTTTTTTTTTTACATAGAATAAACTTCAATTTTAACACCTAAATCTGCAGACAAATCCATTAACACTGAGCATATTTAAGCTCCAAAACTACTGCCACCCAAGAGGTAGCTGTGGCATCTGCAGTGTAGATTTACCATTTGTGCTAAAGAACAATCCATCAAGACCTTTCTTTTACTGTGTAACTCTTGGCTGGACAGTGTTCTCTCTGCTGTCGATGTTACCTGTTGAAATGAAGACCACACAGAGGGGAAAGCTATTTTGAGTCAAACGCAGCAAAATGTTCCCCTACAATGTGACCCTGCCCACCAGTCTGATGTGACTGAAAGGGAAAACAGCAACTAGACACTGCTGGAAAAAAATACTGTTGCTAAGATTTACCGAGGAAAAAAAACCTGACAAGAAGGTGAATCAACTGGCTGGACGAAGATGGGGACAAAGAACTGAAAAAACTGGGACAAAGAGCACCTGGGAACAGGAGAACATCAGGGAACAAGGCATAGCCAGGCAAAAGGATCAGACAAGGTTCAAGAGGACAGGGGGAAGAACACATTGCCACTTTTGATGCAGCAACTTCCTGACCCTGCTAAGGAATTCACGACCTACAAACCTCAGGACATCTCTGTATACAGCAGCTATTAATGAAAACCACTCATAGCACGTGCCTATTCATCTTCCAGTGCTCCTGCACATCAAGGACAACAAGCTATTACATATAGATAATTCTATTTGAAAACCAAAAAACCTCTCCTATTAAACCTACAAGTCCAAGCCCCAAAGTTAAACAGAATTCTGAGTCACTTTTGAAACTTTACTTCATCCTCTGTGTTTATATCTCAATACAAACTTCATATTTGAATACAGAACTTATTTTTCCATAATAACTTGTCCAGTACACTGAGTGGACCAGCCCCTAAAGCGTATCTCAGTCTTACAAGTCAGAAGTGCTGAACAGCACTGTTACAGAAAACAGCATGCCCTAACTTGCACACTTGGCTTTGTGATTTCAATAGCACTCTTATACTGAAATATGTTAGTCCAAACACTAACAATGTTATATGTGCACTACAATGATCACATCTATTAATCAATGCAAAACCGCATCCCGTCATAATTGCAGGACTCTATGTACCATACTGCAGGTTCTGAGAGAGCATCCTGTAAACAGAAACAAGATTTTCCTTGGACCTGAAGACAGCAGAAATGCAAGAACTGTATTTGTTTCTAAAGCATTTAGAAATTACTGTTTGAGATATTTTGCCAAAAATGAACAACGCTTAAGTTTCTTTGTAAAATCTGGGATTTTACTAATGAAAGTAAATCATGTTAAAATTCCCCGTTATGCACAGACTGTAAGCAGGAATATTCACCTCACTCCTACTTATTTCCTCTTCTTGATATGCTGAGGTAACAGGGTGCAGAAAGCAGACAAAAGAGCTCATATTAGATAGAATACAGAGTAACATAAAATAATGCTGTTAAGTGTCATATGGTCCTCCTTTTAGGCAGCTGTAGAATGTATCTGAGAACAAAGAATTAAGAGAGATCAAGGAGAATTCTGAAAAAACAAGAACAGAAACTTGAAGTGGAAATTGTTAAATTTAAGACTACCCAGGACAGAGTAAGAAAAGCAAATGATAAAGTTTAAATACCGTATGGTTACCATACAGGTAACAAAGATACTAAAACTGAAAGTACTGAAGCATTAGCTGACAACAGATTAGCTTTAAGAAAGGAAGACAAAACCTGATCATATAAGGAGGAAAGAACAGACTAAGGCAAACAAAGAGCCAGATAAAAGCACTAGAAAGACACGAAAGAGTCCTGGACAAGAAACACCCGTGATGAGCGAGAGAAGAGCTGCAAGGTCAGAAACTAAAGTCAGGCCTGCTAGACGCTGCAAGGCTGAAACACAGTTCTACCTACGGAAGAGAAGACGTACTTAAAGTTTGTAATGCAATGAAAATACTAAACAGGTAAAAAACATACCAACAGAACAGTTCTTTCCCTAAAATTTGTTATTTTACTATCCTCTACATTCCTAGAAAACTCCACTTCCTTCCAAATTCAAGTTTTTCCTGAATCAAAGCAGACCATGTCTTACTCATCTGTCAACATGTCTATACAGAACAGTATACGAGGAGTACGTTCTAAATCAAAAAGCCGAACAAGGAAAAATATCTATGGAACCACAAGTAGTGCTTCAGGCCAAGTTTCATTTGTATTACTAGAGTAGCTTGCGCACTTTAAATACCATTTATTAAGCAAAAAACCAAAATCAGGCACCATTTTCTTCAGTCTTTAAAGAATTAAAAGCAGAAACCAGTGGTTTCTGCAATGCTATCAACCCCACTTTCAGGATGTTTAATATATTTCAACAGCGAAAACAGAATGCTAGAATCTGTGAAATAGATGGACAAAATTATAGACATTCAATATTATTAAGAACGCAAATTATAGTTACCAGCTGCAATTCTTGCTGCTTTGGCATAGTTCCCATTTTCAATGCATGATATCAATTCACTTCGGTCTTCCAGTGTGTGTCTTCGTATAAGTGCAGGTTTTCCTTTACCACATTTCGGTAGGCTGAAACTACCAAAGTATTAATATTAAAACCATCATTTGATAACTAAAATTGTTCACTATAAAGCAAGACTTAAAAAAAATAATTTAAAATTCATCAGTACACCGTAAAACCAGAGCCGCAAGCTCTAACACATTTTAAGTAACAAACACAAACTACAACATAAAAGCCAAAACCTCAGATTATTTTCATGTACAGATTTGCCTGGTTATCAGCAAAAGACAAAGAGTACGTGACTGCATCTCAATTGCTCTGCAGGTTATACATGCACAAATGACAGAAGCTGCTTTGTCTTCAGTGTTGAGTGGACACTGGCCAAATGAAAACACGTTCCCTCTGCTCCAACAGTTCCATTACATAGGAAACACAATTATTTTGTCTTTCATTTTTCACTACAAATTCAAGTCCTTCAATTGCAGAGCACCTATACGCAAAATGGGAAATTTGTTCTCTGCACACTTATGTAAGAGATCACAGAATTTGAGCAGTAATTATTCTAAATCAACTCCTCAATATATCACATTTACAAGAGATGCAATATTCAGTTCTCTTTGTTTCCGAAAGTCTGTTTTGCCTGCGTCAATGAGCACATTAACACCATTCCCTTAAACAGTTTAATACTCATCTTGAACACATGAATAAAGCCTTCTTCTTTTCCTCCAACAGATTTACCCTGTACTCCCGTATGCCCCATCCTCATAGCTCTGGAATGGAGACAGCTACCTTTTACCCAGAGATTAGCGTGCTTTTACATGATACGCACCACTGGTTATGGAAAAATATTTATCAATGGTGGCAGAGGTGACCACTCTGACAGTCTATCTTTAACAGACTTCACAAAGAGAAGGTCAATAGTAGGTATACAGGTACTATCGTCACTGCAGTAACTAGACAGTAATCCAAACCACAGACTGATAATCTACAGTTTCACAGCTACCGAATTTACCTTGCCTGTGTACAAAACTCTGCTTTGGAAATGGCTTCTCTCCTTCCCTCACCAAAATAAACACACCCATTGCTACTGACAGGATTAGGAAGGTAACTAAACCAAGATACTATACGCACAAATATGTATATGTATCTACATAGTGCAAAAGACGCATAAGTATAAAGTGTAACTGCCCGAATCTGCAATAACCTGAATTGATCAAAAGAATACTAGTGATCATGAAAGTTGTCTCAGATTTGATACACAACTGAGAAAATCAAAAGATACTCTTCTTTTAAAAAATCTACGCATCCTCCGATGTGGGTCACAAGCAGTATAGAAAACTGATCTATTCAGTTCCAATTCTGTGTTTTGGATTTACAGTTTTACCTTGAGTTACACAAAAGACTGTTACTAGATGAAATACTAGATTCTGATGCACAGCGGCGACGAGGTTCAACTTTTCTTCCCGGAGTATCATCTAATGCTCTCTCTTTACTTCCATCTCCAAAACCATTTGACAGACCTACAGCATAACACAAAAATAAATTGCATCAAACCAGAAACCACACCATTTTCATTAACAACTTTTTGCTTTCATTATTTTCTGCACTTCAAGTATTTTGATGTGATGAAAAAGAACAAACGTGAACATTAACAACATATTTCATTTCAAAACACAGTATTATAAATAGGAGGTTCCTGTAGTCCAGATTTTAAAGATAGGATGGAAATTTGGGTATCATAAAAAAAGGTGAAGATTGTAATATGGGAAGTGCCAAATGGAATATCAAATCAGTTTTTCTATGTAATGTTTCCAACCACTATGACAGTCAGGCTGCAGAAGTTGGGTAGGAAAAACAAGAAAAAACAAAACACCAAACGTTACAAACCAGGCAAATTTACTAATGACCACAACACTCATTTGAATGCAATGTTACACCCTTAGGTCAAGAAAACCCTTTTCAAACACTGGAAGTAAAGAGTGGTAGGGATTCCCTCCTGATGCTATCTATTTCTTCCTGAAAGTCCTTCTATTTTAGTAAATTCAGACGGACATCATCAAGCCTGTTCTCTGTGTTCAACAGTTATATGCACATTACTACTTCTGACTATCCTTCCCCTGGCACAAGTTTACATACATCCAAGGATATTACATGTTAATTTCACAACTGTAATGAAAACATTAAAAAGGCATTTATATTACAAACTACTGATTTGATGGGCTGCCAACAATCCCACTCTGGGTTTGCTAATTCACAAACAGTATGGTTCCTATTAAGCCACTTCCATATTTGATTAAATAGACAAGTTAAGAGGTTTGAAATACTGTTTTAAAGACTTTTCTCCAAGGGCAGGGGGTGGTGGTGGTGTGTGTGTTTGTGTACATTAGGACTTAAGACAGAATCCAACACAGCCTCGGGAATATCAACAGAAACAAACTGGCTAGAGACAATGGTACTAGCCTGCAAACAGCTACTGCAAGCTGTAGACTGCAAAGAGAACAAAATTTTAACACTAATTCAATTCTGAGCACACTTATTTCCTTATAATGAAGTTCTTACTTAAGGCATACAACCAGCATGCTTCTCATACTGCAAGAGCGAGCTACCCATCCCAGCCACCCTATTATCAGTGTCTTAAAGGTCATTGTGATCTTTGTTCATTCAGACATAGTCAAATAACCTTATATAACTTCACATGCCCCTCCATAAGGCATTATACTGTAAGACTTTACTAGTTTTAATTCTTCCAGTATGTCTTATATGAAGACCTCTGCAAAGAAGGCTGACAACTAAGGAACTTGAGCTTAGCAAGTTATTTTGTACAATCCAGTCATGTTTCAAGGCATTCCATACAGCAATTAAAGGGATTTCCCCCTCCTCCCCAGGAGACCTTCCATTTGGATTGTCAACACAATTTTAGATTTTTTAAGAGAAAAATGGAGAATTTATTTAATGGTCGGAAAGATTTATAGATAAGCATTCTCTTTCACTGTCATTTAGTTTGCATTGTAGAACATTCATTTAAGAGAGTGTTTTTTAACTTCTGTATTTGCCTTTGATTTCCTATGCAAAAAAAAAAAAAAAAAAAGAAAATGAAAATATAAAGGTAGCATTGTCTCAAGTGTTCAAGCACCAAACTACAGGCTATTGATTAATCTTGTTCTCGTTCTCAGCAAGTCAGTACAAATAGCTGGAGATTAAGAAGTTCAGTCTCAGACTATGCTGAAAGACCTGTCAAAACAGAGTATGCTTTATGAGAAAGCTTCAGTTCCCCTACACACTATTGCAGCACACTTCCCACAGCATCTGAAATGAAAAGCTGAAAGAACATTCTGCAAAGATAAAAAGAAATAAAAGAGATATCTCAGAACTCTGCAAATAACTATTTTTTAATTCTTAGACATCCTGTCAGACCTATTTTTCAAGTAAGGTGTAGAAACGGTTTTGTTTTCATTCTGCCACAAGCCAGAGACACATTACTCAAGTTACCATTCAGGCATCCAGCTAATCTCAATCAGCTATCAGCAGAAGCAAGTCAGATCACAGATTAAATTTTAAAGACAAAGTAATTATTGCTACCAGAGGCAGAGCACAGTTCAGTTCCCAATAGACCAAGAAAGTAGAAGGAAACAGCTGTTTATTCTTGTAAAACTATGTATAAAATGTTTAATCATATGTATGCCAAACATGGCTTGGCAACATATCTCTGTGCACACCAGTTCTGTACGTGTATGTATATCCAGGACAAAAAAAAAATTAGGGACTAGATTTACATTTTGATTGCTTCAATCAGTTTATGATCATGCTGCCACGGAAACAGCCATTCTTTCTGGCGTTCATCTGCCATTTTTTTTCTCCTCATCACCACATCAGTACCAAAAAATACATGGTTGTGGTAGTGAACTAGTTTTCAGTGATGCACTGGGCAAAGCAACCACGCGGTTGCCTGACTGCCGATGCTGAGAAACAAGGGATGCAACAGAAACGCACAGCTATAGCAACAGAGACAGCTCTCTGCAGTAGCTGTCAAGCCCTATACTAGCTTAGACTCATACTGTAGGTTATGTTTATTTAATGACTCATTTAATTCACTAACTTAGGTTTTTAAGATTACAGTAAGCAAAGTTTTTCCAGCCTGTAGAATGGTTACTAACAGTGGGGAAAAAAACTTTTCTGACAAATAGGGAATATTAAAATGCAACGAATTCAGAGCTTCTCACACACATTTCTCTCTTGCTTGTGGAAGTATGAAAACCAAAGCACGTGCAGGCTATCAGCAGGAGTAATCTTCCTGAATAACAAGCCCCAAATTACATGAGCTTACACAATCCACAAGACTCAAATTTATACAGTCCACTCTTCAAAAATTATAAGGAACATACATTATTTTAAGAAAGGAATACCTGAATGCTTATTTTAAACGAAACACACTCAGATCTTGTCACAGATGCAGCAGTTCCTAAGTGACCTTGTAACTTGCCAGAAGAATCCAGGCAATAAAATGCAAGTGCTTTATGGTATTATCAATGCGCAAAAATTAAACAGATATACTACATTTATATGCTGTAACAGGGAATTTGGGTTTCTTCACTCATTACGAAACTCATTCTCCCATGAATCAAGAAACACTCCATCTCCTGTAGCTACTAGAATAAGTGAGATGAAAGAACACCGTTTGCTTCAAGGAATTTGCATTTTATTGGCTCGAAAGATATTACTAATAAGATCAAATAAAAAGAATCCATAGGAGAAGTAACTCATCCTGCTTTGAGGGCTAGTAGCCTGGGTAAGCTTGCAACAAACTTCTATGAGTTACTCACATTTTCCAAAAGCTCATGATTTAGCTATATCAAATGAGCTTTCTCTGCAGTCATGGAGAGAACTTTTATTAGGTCAGGTACTTAACTTCTTACACATACCTCCTCACCAACACCCTTGATTAAGAACAACCTCCCTCACCACAAAAATCCCAAACAAACTAAAACCTTGAATTAGTGGACGATTCCTTTATATTTTCCCCTCTGTTCTTAAGCTTCATCAAAAAAGCAATGCACTAAGGGGCAGAACTCAACTTTTTTCATTTAAAAAAATAATATTCACAAATAGTGAGGTCTGCTATTGATCTTAAATGCAGGGTTCCTGTAATTTCCAATCTTCAGTTTTAGACTTTAATTTACATAGAAAGTTTACTGCTATGTCAATAATGCTATATAACACAACAATTAAAAAAAAAATTGCTAACAAACAACTACAAACGGAAGAAAATAAAAAGGCAAGCCAAAAATCATCAACTTAATACTTTTTCACAGGTTTCTCACTACCCTGAAAACTGTATTCATAAGGGAAAGTTGTCTCAACAGTAAGATTTTATTCTTACTTCCACTGACTACCCACATCAAAGCAAGTTAGAATCTTGTTGCCCATAGCAAATTAATGGAAGCAGGAAAAGGTAACTCTTGAAAAGACAGCAGAAATTCAGAAAAAGTGACAGAACAAAACTCAGGATAGTTCGAGGAGCAGCATGCTCCATCAGTGTACAAAATGCTGCCATGGAATACAGAATTGTGCATTTCAGACTGTGATCGCATCTTGTAGTTCTGCTGGAACAAAAATAAAGAAACAGAACTTGTATAAAATTATCTAAAGCAATTAAAACTTCGTTATACACAGCTTGATGCAAAACTAAGCATATCCAAATGTAAGGTGAAGTGTTGTATTAAAACCACAGCTGAAGAGCTGAGAAATAGTGAAAATCATTAAATAACTTCAACCACTAAATAAGTGGGAGCATTCAAAAAAACTAATGCACACAGCGCACCAGCACTTAACACAACAATATTTAAGTTCATTTTACCAAGCAAGGACTAACCCAGTCCTGACTTGTGCACTTACCCAGCACCAGTGATGTTAAGTCTTCATTAAAAAATACATATTAGAGAAAAATGTGTATTTTTTAGTAAAACTACATAAATGCACAAAAATAGGTAAAAACATTTTTTTTTTGTACACTTCTCCAAGGAAGATTAGACTGGTTTTGGGGGAAGGGAAGAGGATGGAGATGGAACATTCTTAACTAATCTGCTCTCACAGAGCATGTTCTGGGAATAAGAATGCTGGGACTGGTAAAAATCTGCGACCAATTTGTGTCACATATACTACAACATGTACAACTTCATAACTTACGGAAATGGGGCAATATATTGAATGAAGAGCATAGTTTCATATATGTCAAAGACTTCCTCCAACAGTGTTCATTTTTTTTTTTGTTTTAAGGATGGCTGGTGTCTCCAACATGATCCAAAATAATTACTTCAAATGTAATTGTCTTTCTGCGTTCCAAAATGATCAGTTAATTGAATTCCATTCCATGTTGAGGATAACAGAAAATAATTAGGATCCAAAGAGATAAATACCCAGCATGATATTAGTTAATATGAGAACCTGGAAGACAGTGAAAAAGCCATTAAGTCTCTCTGAAAGGAAACAGAGCTTTCAAATAAATAAGCCATCCTTACAGCAGTGTCCAGAGACAGTGAGAATGCTACAAGTGTTCCATGTATTCTAACACTAATGCTCAGCTAAAGTTTCCAAAAGGGCAAAACTAGATTAAAGTTTCACTTAGATTCTGTCCTCCTTCTTGAAAAAGAAAATATATGCAAGTCATTGAAAGCACAGAATACAACCTCCACGTGCATGATATGCATCAAGAACATGGTTCTGAAATGTATCTAAAAATCCCTCCAGTAAGAGTAAGAAGGGGGATGACCCTAATTTAAGAGGATTTATATATACAAGTATGCACAGGCAGGATAAAGGAATACCTTAAGGTAATAAATAGTAAGAAGTCACTGTATTCTTAAATATGCAAACCTCAAAAACAGATGCACTGCAGCAACAGGAAGGTATCCACAAAGTTGGTGAAAAGTGAATCTTAGAGCAACCCTACAAACGTCTACTTCCAACACTAGTGGAGTGCAATAAGAATACTAGACATAATCCTTCTTTTCAGAACACACAGATGAGTATCTGAGTACATCAAAGTTTACAGGTTTTAAAACAGTCTTCAGTATGCAGCCAAAATGGGAACCAGTTACTCTCAAAGATGATGAAGTTTCGTGTGAAGAGTCCCCCTGGATATAAAGCTTTTAAAACTTGCTGAAAATTTGGTCATGGCCAAAGATGGCAAAGAAAGCTCAGTGTGAGCCCATGACACGGTACCTACACACTGAACAGCAGCAGCTTTCAGTACCCTAAATAGAAATATTTCACCTTTGTTGGTTTAAGTAACACATAAATTAATACAGTTTGGTGGTTCACTGAATAATCAGTGTGATATGTTTCAAAAGAGTGCTTAAGAATTTGAAATATAGAAATAAGAAGTGTCTTTGGCTAATCAGATGAGAGTCTGCTAAAACAGCTGAATCTGAATTGCTCATCAGAAAGGAAAAGTAATCAACATTTAATAACTACAGCTTCCAAAATATAAGGATTTTCTGTTGCTCTGTGCACAACACTAGGATCACCGTCTAGGATGATTTGTTCAAGACATTTTAAAATATACAAGTCTGAGGCAACACTAGTGTAGGAGCTTGAAAACATTCCAGAAAAATCTGAAAGGAAAAAGAGAGCATACAAGCAGAAACGTTTCTCAAAAAAAAAAAAAAAAAAAAAAAGGTTTACAACAACTTCTAGAGAGTATCATTTGTGTCTCTGGTATAGAAAAGACTGATGACGGTAGTAGTACAGTAGAAAATGCCATTAAAAAGTGCAAGCACAAAACTTGAAGAATTTAAATCTAACTTTACAAACTGAATTCTTTAGTCAGCTCTAGTTTATATGATTTATGACATGTAAAACACACAGATGACTAAATTCCAATATTTAAGTGCCTGAATCACACATAGGTCAATGGTAATCATTCAAGATAAAAGAAATATCATTGCTATAGAAAGTCTATAGTATTTAGGATCATTTACTTTAATTATCGTGACAAAGACTACTTATGAGGATCTGAGATCACAGTCTTTTTTCCAAGCATTTTTTCTGAATTATGCAGCAATGCAAACAGTAAAGATCTTCAGGAAAAAAAATATTTTCTTACACATTTTCCATTTGAAGATTTCTATTTTCTCACCTAACAGATCTTGATATAAATTAAAAGAAAGAAAAAAAAATAAAGCAGTAAAAATTATTTTTCTTCTCAATTTATATTGAAAAAGCACGATAATTACCTATCAATATACTGCATCTAACACCTAGCAATCCTTCAGAGCAGTCCACCACAACTCACAAAGGCAACCTAATCCATTTCCGAAACGGAACTAACTTCTTTTTCTTAAATTACTATGTAAAAGATTTTATACAGAGCTTTTACCAACATTTTTTTTCTTTTTTGAAAGTAAATGTTTCCTTGTAATTGTGAGAACATTAATTGCTTGGCATAGTATCCAAAGAAAAGGAAACAGACAGATGAACTTTAGAGCTCTCTACATATGCACATCCAGCAATCCTACTCTGTTAAAAACAAAATAAATAATTTGCCAATCATTTGCCTTCTACAGCTATTTTAAAAAACTGTTTATTAATTTGTGCCTCATTCTAGGACAGGGAACAGAAACTGAAGTTGCCATCTGAAAGAAAGATGAAGGCAGGAATGTTTACCAGAGATCTGCCGCTCCTGAGATGACATACAGGACAATGCAGTAAACTGCAAGTTCTTGAATTAGCCTGTTGCTTCATTAAGTTACCAGCTGCATTTGTGGACCTAAGCTTCCAGGCCTTTTGTACCCTGAGAGGTATTTTACACAAGGAGATGAAAACTTCAAGTGATTCAGTATAAAAGATCCAGTGTATGATCTGAATCATCTTACAGACTGTAACATCGCTTTAAAATTTATTCCAGCCTAGTAAAAAATTAATTGTGCTTGCAATCCTAAGACTGCCTTCCTGGCTTCAACAAAAGGAGCTGAAAAGACAAAACAACATGTTTCACTGCTCATGCAGTCAACCTGACACTGCTTGAAGCATTGTAAAGTGAAGATAATCAAGGGATATTAAACACCAACCCAGCGTTGCTATTTTTAGGCAGCACTGAACACAGAGTTAAAATTAAGGCCACCTTGCATATTGACACCATTGTATCTAATCAGATGAATCTATAGGATGTTCCCTGCCCCCTCCTTCAGATCTAAAATACTTTTCAACAAAAAGATATTTTTATAAAACTCGGTGTTACTTAATCATTCTTACCAGCTGATGATTAGTTCTTAACATCTGCTTTCATCTCCACTTTTTTCCAATTACATGTTGTTAGAAAGTAATTTCTGAGTGACAGCTGTATTATTACAGCTTTGGAGGGAGGAGAAAAGGAAAAATAAAGGAAGAAATGAAGGAAAAAATGGAAAATTAAGTGGGCAGAGAGTTTCCATGTTAGGATAGCATGGTCTGACAGTCCAAGTGAGAGCACAACCAATGAACACTGTTTGGGCACCAACAAAAGCAACTTTGTTTCAAGTATTTTACCTATTCTTGAGTAATACCTGTTTCTTTGTATGGGATACCTTCTCAACCTGTACACTTCCTCTATGCACACCAAAAAACCTGTGTCTGGGTACTACAACGGGAAACACTGAAGAGCGCTATCAAGCAAAACCATCCCAAAATACTGGCCTGTGTGTATGATACACTAAAAGAAAACATACTACCATAATTACTCTTTATGAAAGGAGGACCTCCCTCTATGCACGTAACTACATTACCTGTTCTCATCTAGGGGGAAAAAGTGGAAAGTCAAAAAAAACCAAAACAAACCAAACAATCCAACCCACGCACAAACTTTTTCTGAGCAACATTCATCTTGCAGTCAATCATGTAGGAACTGTGTCTCCCTCTCTCCACTCATAGTAGAATAAGCCCCAAGTCACTTCTATTTTTGCGTGTCAGGTTCAGTGCCTGAAGTTACTGTACCTTTAATGGTCCCCACCAACCCAAACTATTCTATGACATTGCAGATAGGTCAAATATAATGGTGATCTGCTCAACTCTAGCACCTGATGTACCTGATACAAGGGACTTCACGATATCTAAGCCTGTGAACTGGAAGACAGAAGGTTATTCTATACTCAGCCCCAACACCATGGCAAGTGTGTTCTTAATTTATAAGCACAGTATGGATCTCCAAATTCGTTATTAGGGTGGGTTTTTTTTTTAATATCTTCAATAAATCCCACACTTCTCTGTTTACCATCTGCACCACACAGAAAAATTAGTGTTAAATGCCACAGATGAAGCACATAAGGGACTATGACTTTATTTTTAGAAACCCAAACCTGGGACAAGAAATGAGCTAATATTTATTTTTTTTTGAAAAAAGAAAATACCAGAATACAGTAAAAGGCTCCACAATTCCTACAGCATCAAGAAGAACAGAAGGGCACGTAGAAATATTTTTTTTTATTATTACAGAAGATTAAGTTATACTGATCTCAGAGAACACAGCAATTTTAAGTCAGGTGCTAAAAATTAACATCTTAAAAATAACCCAAAAAATAGTACTTTCAAAGAAATTAACATGTTTAAAACCCAAGAAAAACTTCTGAAATATCAATGCATACTATAACTTAACGGATGCATACACTTCACAAGCCTTAAAAAAGAACAAAACCCCCATATACACAGCTGTTCATTAAGTCCCACCGCTCTTGCCTATGTTGCTCAAAATTCCCTCCAATAATATAAATCAAGAAATAAGGAAAGGATTTTTAATGGTGAGGAAGTTAATACTATGGTTCTTTAGATGAAATAAAAGGAACATTTATTCTCTTACATGTCATTGCAATTGCTGACTGGTATATAATAGTTTCCTTCCCCCCTCTTTCTGTCTTATGCGGTTATTTTATTCCACATTTATTACAACAATCACCTCCTCTTTCTCAAAACTTTTCCAGAAATTAAATTGGCAAAAACTTCAGCAGGGCTGCCAGAATTCCTGTCTAAAGCTTGAGTGGGCCAAATACAAATAAAGAAATTAAGCATTCAGTTGTTTTCAAATGTGTCCCCTTAAATTGGCTTATTTTCTTAGCAAATGGTCAAAGTTCCTTAGTGGCCTACCATCCCATTAAAAAAAAAAAAAAAAATTAAAAAAAAACACCAAACACACAGAAAAAAGCCCCAACCAAACTTGTAGAAAACCAAGCAAAAATCCACTATCATCTCCCCCAATAATTTTTGTACTGTTCTAGTCAAGCTTCATTTTCTCAGCCTCTTTGGTACTTATGGGCTGCTGTGCAGCCTAATTTTATCCTGACAACTCAGCAGTGGATGGAGCTCCCTGTAGTCCCTGTGTCCATACACTGACAAATCTAACATGCCAGAGGGTAATTCCTTTTAGGCCTTCGCAATCTCCAATGCTTTGTTTGTTTGCATGTACACCATAAAAAGTTTTAGGTTTTGAAACCTCCTGAAGGCAAACAGCTGAAGTTTTTGGATATCGCTAAGTACTTAGATAACTACACTTCACATCAGATTTTACAGGAAACAATCACTATGCATCTAAAGGAAAAAGAAAACAAAAAGAGTAGTTTTAATTCAAAGTACAATGACTCTAGATCTGTCAGTAGATATAGTCAAGTAGTCAAGTAACTGCATCTTACTCGTGAATATATGTATACATTATCATTCTTGTCAACGTTAATCAGATGAGTAATCATGACAATTTGTTTTTTCACTAAGCAATCTCTAGTTTAAGTTTTTTATTAACTTAGAGGATGTAAGTTATGTTCTTAGACATGCATGTTATACTTTCATTTCTTCCATTTAGAGAATGGTTCCTGAATGCTGCGTAAAGCTTGATTTTTAATCAAATTGGCTGGTGGTCCAGAGCGCCAAGGATTTATTAGAAATCAAGTACTGAAAGAATTCAAAAAAGAACCTGTGTTCTGTCTTACCCAGATATAATCTCTATACTTATCACACCAAATAAAATTTAAGTAAAAATGGTCATTGCTACAATACTAAATTGTATCAGATACAAGTGGAATTCACATAAAGGTAATTTGCAGACAGTCAAATGCTGGCAAACATTCTGTAGTGATTGGGCAGACACAAAGTCAGCCCAACATTTACTAATAGATTTAATAAGGTACGATTGTATGTTTGTTGTATAATGACAACTGCATGCAAAGCATATATTAAGAAATTATAAATTCCCTCATCCCCCCAAGAAATCCTGCGCTTTTTACTGTGTTAAAAACTAATTCAGTGATCCATGTTATAAATATTCGTTTATATCTGTTTCAGTGCCTTGAGAAAATCTGTGTAGCTAGAAGCAAGAATACCAAGTAAATTACATGTTTCACTTAATTTTTTTATTACTGCTATCTAGCCAAGAAATAATAAAAAGCCAACATACTGCACTATAATAATCACTATTTGCAATTTTAACTCTATAAATTAAAATTATTGTTTTAAGATATTATATTCTAAGTACTCACATAGTTTCTTACTAACTTAATATTTATGTAGTAGTTTCTAATTAAAATAGAGGGTGTAAACACAGTAACTGCAAATTACTATCCTAAATGTGTGAAACCAAGAACAACATGAAAATTTATTCTGAACCTAATCTAGCATTTTACAATGCTCAGAAGTTATCTTAAAATAATCATTTGTTCCAGGAGTTTATTCTACCTCTACACAACTGATAGAGGCAAAGTTTTAAATGGTCAGTAAAATCTACCTTCTATCCATTAATCAGTTTCATTTTTCTCAGATGTAATAACTGCACCAGCTGATTTCCTGACAAAAAAAAAAAAACAAAAACCCAACCAAAAAACAAAACCCCAAAACTACTCTTTGTAGCAAAAGAGGAAGGTAAGCATACAATGGATATTTTGAAAAGGCCATTGAACTGTTGCAGTTAAGATCTACCATGCCTAAACTTCAAGAATCATCAATCTCTGATGTGACCAAGATTTCCTAAATCAAAACAACCTATCTTCTTTTAGAAGTTGCTAGATACCATATGAAGTAAAACCAAGACACATCAAATATGTATAGGAAATTTTTACACATCTCTCCACTATGTACTTGTCAGTTTCCACATAGCAACTACGGAGAAAGATGTGCTGTATATCTAAGATGTGCTATATGTGATAATGCTCTAGTAGAAGGCTACAAAATTAAAATTTAAGGTTACATTATGCTATTGTTTCATATTTTTTTAACAAAGATTGACATATGAAGGGAGGTCTGAGTATTAAAGTGAACTGCTTTCAGTCCTCTTTGAAGGTAAGTCGCTGTGCAGTAATTGCCTATTTCTGAAAAAAGCTAGTAGTTCAGTAATTATTTTGTACATGAAAACTAACAACATATAGGACCACCACACTTATAAAATAGTATGCCAATGGATCCTGTATGTGCCTTTCTTGAAACTAAGTGGCAAGCACACCAACCTCAAATGTAATTCAAGAGAGCATAAAAGGCAGTCTATGAGTAACAAAACATCAGACAAAGTAGGTGTGGTTTTACTTAACTAGGTTAGCTTTAGCGTGTTCCTTTGAACTTCTTCATATAGGAATACATGTGAGTGACATGAAAGCAGGAAAAATTGAGGAGACCGAGTAAGGTGAAGCACAAAACAATAAAGCATCCTTAAGTAATGGCAAACCCCCCACAGTGGTTATAAAAAGATAAGGATGAAAAAAGATGTGACAGTGCAGCTCTTGATCACTTAAAAATTTCAATGCTTTGTACATCAAGCAAAGTCCTTTTAAATGATTTTTTTTCTTATATCCACTAGAACTGAGAATATATACCATTCATAGCAGTCAAAGAAAACAGTAATGCATTTTCAACAACAGTGATTGCTCGTTAAGTTGCTAACTCAAAAGAACACATGTAAAAAGCCTGAATCACATACCTTTTCTATCACGGTATGGCTTTGGAGGGAAAAGCTCATGTCTGCTGAATTCTTTTGAATCATAACGTTTCTTAGCAGCAGCATGAAATTAAAATATTGTGAAAAATAACCAGATAGAAAAAAATCCCAAACATACTACTGTATAATCTAATTTATTTTTATCAGAACAGAGACATCTGCATGAATCCACACTAGTTTGCATTATGCGAAAGTAAAACAATTCAACTCTGTTTAAATCCTGAAAAGCATCTGAGGTTTGTGCTGGTTTCCTGCTGAATCGTAGTTCAAAATAGCTGCCAACTGCAAATTGCTTAAATTAGTGTGGAGAGACAAGTCTGAGAATAACATGAGGAAAAAAATCTCCAACATGACAGCAAAGTATTTAGTTGTAAAGGGAAAAAGAATCACTGGAATAACACTTGATAAGCTGACACATCGGTACGGACCATATAAATCATACTATTAAAGAGTAACTAGAACACCTTCAGGTGAATTTAATATGGCTAAAACATTTCAATTCACATACACAGTCTCTTCTTGAACAAAGAAATTAAAGGTTTATATTTAAACACCCCCTAAGTATTAGTTCTATGTAAATTTAATTTTGCGCGTATCTTCATTAGCTTCAGGAAGAGGCTACAGAATTTTATTTTTTTTTAAAAAAAAAAGGTAATCTTTTAACCTTTTGAATTTTATTCCTGTTACTAGCCTACATATTACATAAAAAAAAAAAATAATCCACAAGCCTAGAAATTCTGAAATGGGAAGAGTACTAAAATAAGAAGAAAACATCCATAATTGTTTGGGTTGAGGTTTTTTTGTTTTGAAGATAATCAAAAGCATATATGCTCCACATATGCCTAACTCCACAGACAGAAAAGGAACAAAATGACAAGATTTTAATGTATTCAGAAATCTGGTGGGATTGTCTTTGGTCAAGAATTAAGTCAGTTTTCATATATAATAAAAACATTTTTTCCCCAAAAAGAAATAAATTACAAAGTTTAAAGATAAAGAATTCAAGGAATCAGTATTAATTCCTGGTGTGATCTAGGACAAAATTAATCAGTGTGCATGTGATAAAATGCAATCTATATAAGAAATTACCTAGATTAAAGACTGGTATATTGGAATATTTGGAAATGAAAGCTTTTTATGTCACTACTGAAGATTAACTCATTTGTATCATCATACTACCTTCACATGATTCCTACTTCAGAACTAAAGTACCACATCAAATCCATACCTCTTTCCAAGCTGTTAGAAAAAAGAATGGAAACTGGGCTTTCCAAAGAGGCAAAACAAAAAACCCAAACAAGAATCTAAATGAAACGACACACACACACGCCCCCCCCAATCTTATACAAACAGCTTTTGAATCACATGTTCATAATAAACGTTCAACTACATTACCGTATCTTTCACTCAAACCCACAAAAATACACATGCTGTTTTCATACCTGCATACGGGTTATCAACATGACAATGAAACAAAAATAATTATTTCAAAGGTGATATTGAAGTCATAGCAATGGCCATGGATTGTTGTTAAGGAAATATACTTAAGTAATTTCCTTATGCTGCTGTTCTTCCTCAAAGAGGGTTTTATTCAAATGTCTCCAATAAATAGAACTACAGTTCACTAAGAAAAGGTGTAATTAACATCTTCAACTGTGCCGCACCGATGTTATCAAGATAACTTTTTTGTTTCTATAATGCTCTTTAGAGAAATCTCACTAAGACCATAATCTTACACTTAAGATTCTTCAACTTTATTTAAAGTGCACCGACTAAAAAAAAGAAACACAGGAAATGTCATTATACTTTGGGACTTTAACACTTCCATAAAATACATGGGTACACAAAGCACCCCACACACAGTCATCAGTTTCATAATGTGAAAATATGCTTGGAGTAACACTATAGCAGAAAAGTCATACATGGAAGATGTATTTTCCATGCTCCTCCTCACAAGAGTTCTAGTTTTGGCACCATATATGAAGTTTCCATATAATTTCACGGGGAATTTAAAAAAAAAAGGTGCTGATTCACCTTTCCTATTGGTTGCAACAAATAAAATAGAACACTGCCTTAAAAAAAAAAAAAAAAAAAAAGGCACCTACCCACACATGTAAATTCAAAGATTCCACTGCTAAGTGAAAAAAGTAAAACTTGGTTCAGGTCTAACTACATAGGGCAAACACAAATTAATTTTCCAAACTGTAACTACTCAAATGTAAGGAAAAACTGTTCCGAGTGCTAAAATGTGAAGATTACCAATTACATGTATGTCAAAAAATTATCAGGTATGTTAACTTTCGAGATGCATCCATTCAAATAAGTTTTGTAACATTTACCTGTATCCAAGCGCTTTACAGGGGACTCATCATCAACCTCAGAATCTCCACATGCACTCCTTGATCTTTTCCTTGGGTGCAGAAGTGTCTCCAACCTTGGAAGGACTACAGACAAAAAGGTTTTGGTCCCTAGCTGTGGAGAAGTTGGCTGGGTTTCAGTGTTCTTTGCAGACTTTTGGGGGCTTATACTTTTCGATTTGCAGAAGAGAATGGATGTACGTCTGTTTACATCAGTTGATGACTCAGCTACAGCAGAAACAGTCGACTCATTGAGATTACTGTCAAGTAAGTGTTCTGGAGTGTGTCCATTTATTTCTTTCTGAATGGAAGTGCTATATAATTCATTATCAAATTTTACTCTTTTGTAAAGCTTACTCTGCTCTGGATTGAGTTCTACTGGTTTGAGGGTTGGTGGTTCTGAATTAGTCTCCAAGTTTGAAGGAAGAGGTAATGCATCTGATGGTTCAAGTTTAGGGGGAGATTTATCTCCTGAAAAAATTATAAATAGAGTGTGATTTTTGAAAACCTGTAGTTATAAAGTCTATTATAAAACTCACTATAAATGTGCAGCCCACCAAATAAATTTCTGTTTGGAAACAAAGCATAACATTTTAAAAACAAACCTTGTCTAGCAACAATCTGTCCTAGTTAGTAGTTCCTACTTTTATACTGGGAATGTAACAGGGATAGAAAAGTAGGTGTTTACAACTGGTGTTAACAATTTACACCTAGAAAAACTTTTTACTTCTCATGCAGTTATGTTAGTTTAATTAACTAAAAAAAAAAAAATCAATCCATTTTTTTAAATATAAAATTGGGGTGGTGGATGATTATCTGTTAAATGCAATTACACTGCCATTCAAGAAAAACTGTTGATAATATACATTTTTAACTATTTCACCTTATCAATAGTTACCTTACCTGCCTAAGACAAATTTTATCACAGAAGCATAAAAAGAAAAAAAAAAAGTATTTGTAACCTGATTTACTAGAGTGACCTAAAACGTGGTATAAAATTTACAGAAAGGCAAGATTTGCAAAGCTGTTTTACAGCTGTGGAACCTTTTATATTTCCTTAAGGGGAGGAAAAAGAGCCAACAACCATCTCTGAAGTCCTGCAGCTTGATTAGCCACTAGTTGGCAAATACACACTTCTCAATGTAGACTTGATAGGAAAAATCAGAAAAACCACCCTCTACCATTTTTTCTTCCTTCTTCTTTGTGGTTTGTTTTGGGTGGGTTTGTTTTTTTGCTTTTTTTTTTTGTTTGGGGTTTTGGTTTTTCGTTTGGTTGGGTTTTTAATTCTTCTCTCTCCCCCTAACACGATCATGTCCCAGTCAATTCCAGTAATGCCATGCTGGGAAGAGACAACGGAGATATAACTGTGACCATACAAAACTAGTTTCAGTTTTATATCCCAAGTGACAGGGAAGAAAATAAACATTCTACTGTTGCAGCATTCCCAAATAGAAGGATTTCCTAACCCACAAGTGTCCAACTCAAAAGATATTAAAACCTTCTTCCTAGCTTCCAAAATAAACTTTTAAATTAAGAAGAAAGAAGATGCTTACTCTAGAGTAACTGTATGAGACCAGTGTAATATTTATGCTATCTCATGAAGTTTTAAAATTTAGTTAATTTTTCTATGTCACCTGGAAAAAAGGTGTTAACAACTCAAGGGTTCAAGCCCTTTATCTGTAGTGGATTAAATATTAACCCTATGTTGTTTTGGTTTTGGCTCAGCAATGCTTACTTGGAAATCAATGACTTCTAAGTGCAGAAAAATCTCTGCCCCATTGTTTTAATCAAACAACAGCAGAGTTCACATTAAAAATATATTTTTAAAATAAAGTGTCATTATGCTCACATCCTTTGAAGGCACACAAGCACTAGAATTAGTATTTCAGTATTTCAGGAAGACATTTAGAATGAAAATTACGATCAGATAAGCACATTTAAAGTACTACCAATTTAAAAAGCCTATAGTTTAGAATGTCCAAGGTGACTGTTCTTTGTGAACAAATTCTGATTTCCTTACAATTAATTACAAAATAGTCACAAAAAGATTTAAGCACAGAAGAACACTTGAGAACTATTTAGAGACTAAAACCTAAATGTCATGGGGTTATTCTGGCACTATATTCTTCACATGATCAGAAAGTGAAAACAGAATTACAAGGGAGTAATCTACAGCTCTTCTAAAATCAGCTCCTATAGAGATCCTGGGCACGGATTCTGCTACTTCCCTCATCTTTCTTTTTGGCAATTTGTTTTCTTCACTCCTCTAAGAACCTTCCATTTCAGAATTGAAATTTGAACTACTGACTATTAGTCTTCACTAAATCAGAACTGTAACAACAAAGCCAATCAACTCCGGATCATGCTCTTCATTATGCTTTTTTTAAAAAAGCACACTGTAAATACAACAAACCAGCTACTACTCATTTTTGGACTGTTTTGGACAGCAGCTGCAGTGAAAGACTGTGTCATAAAAATGTTAAGCTACAAGTTAAACGTATTCATTATCTGCCAGAAACTACATTCCTGAAGAACTATATTCAGTAGCATCAACATTTGAAGATTAAATAAAATTTAAAAAAAATCATTAAATGTTTTAAGAATACTTAACAGCCTCAGAGCAAGATAAGCATGCTGATTCATGTACACTGTTTCTACTGTTGTTCAAATTTCAAACATATAACTTGTTTGAATGAATAAGAATTAAAACACCAAGCTGCTGTTTGAATGGCAGTTAAAGACAGTCATTTTAATAACTTTACCTTTCAAAAACTCTGATAGCAACAAGCTGCACCAGACACAAACTGCTTTGTTTATTACCATGCTTCCACTTTCCCTTAAGCTTTTTCCTCCTCCCATTTAATGCATTTACTCAAAATGAAACATCTCTTTAACTCTCCTAAAGCACAAGTTAGCTTTTTAGAGAAGAGCTGACGGCGAAAGAAAGTCAAGATAGCTTTTTTTTTTTTAAGAGAGACTAGGTTTTCTTTGCATAATTTAAAAATGAGCAATACGGACCTCAGTAACTGATTTAAAAGCTAAAAATGCAAATATGATATTCAACTAAAATATAAAGTTAGTGCTCTCACTGAAATCAATGGGAATTTGCCAAAAGCACATGCAGTCCCAAGACCAATGTTTTGAGGAGTAAGAGAAGCTCAAGGGGAAAGGCTGGTTAGATACAGATGACTTGATTCTACAATGTGAAGTTTGTTAAATCCTATCAATAGTTAGGTTTATTTTAAAATAAATAAAACCCCAACCAAAACCTACCCTCCCCCCTCCCCAGAGTCTGGAGTAGAGAATAAAAAACCAAAAAGCTATAAAAGATAGTAAAAAAGCCAGAGTCTTCAGCACCACTGAGCTAGGCTCACATGATCCCTAATACATATTTTAGGCATTTAAGTGTATTTCCAAAAGCGTGTTTTCCACTCAGGCATTTGATTCCTTTTTGTACAATTTTCTGTATTTTCAATTCTTAACACCTCAATTATTAAAAAACCTTGCTATAACTGAAAAATAATGGAGGGCGGTTTTGTTTAAGATCATTCTCATATTCTGAAAACATTTGTTGTGATTAAGTGGCTATTTTATCCATTTAAAAATTAAATAATATTCATAGTAAAACAATTCTTTAATTCACATGATTAAAGCACCTGACTGAAGACATTTGGAACAGTACTGATTTAAACATGGTTTAAAATCTTACCTTCTTCTTCTCCATCTTGTTCTAATGCTGCACTTTCTTCTTCAAAACTTCCAATACCTGATTCTATTTGAGGAGCTTGGTTGTGTTGCTGACTTAGTTTGTTGCGAATAATGCTGATTTCTTTCTTTAACAGCTTTGCTCTTTTGCTCCTTGACCCACTGGATTTCATTGCACAGGTGAGATCCAGTTTTTCTAGCAACTCTCTCAGCTGTTCTTCCAAGGACATATGCGCCCTGTTTGCAGGATTCAGTAACCTATCCACTGAAGTCAAAACATGTATAATTGAAAACGTGTTAGTGTTTCCCAGAATACCACCACCAACAGGAGGAAAAAAAGAATAAAATTCACTTGCCAGAATTAAAAAATATCATCAAATAGCTACTTAAAGTCTTAGTAGCTTCACCGTTACCAGTGAAGAAATGTTTAAATGAATTCCTACTATATAATTATTATTCTTCTTGATCAGCATTTTGAACAAGAAAACTAAGTAGCAGAGCAAAGAATTAAAAGGTCAGAAGGAAGACTAATTAATTCTTCTCCCCCTAATAGATGATTTCCTTCTTGTCAAAGAGATGGGCAAAATTACGGTTATAAAAGAAACATGTTAATTACTGTCCCTCACTGCCAAAACCTCATAAAACTGATGTCTGTGTCAGAAGTAATTTTAATTCCTAGTATTACAAGCGTACTTGATTTTTTAATTCAGTACGTTATTTAAGAATGTGCTTAAGTTTACATGCACTGGTAGCCATTTTCCATGACTTTAAAGCACATACAATCATGTGAAAAAGCACTCTATTTAAAAACCTTTTTCATGTATCTTGTTAAATTAGGTTCTGGCATTGTCAGCATCAAAATCTGGATAACACTGTTTTCTAGCGACAGATGTAGTAGAATAGAAACACTTGAACCTTTCAAGCAATGTTTTTAAGCAGAGGGGTGTGAACACTTAGCAAACTGAACAGCAACAATCTTACAACATTTGTATGGAATGTACACCCTGTATGTAACGGAAAAAAAGCAACTTTTAAAAGTAATTGAAAAACATCTTACCATCTTCCCAAGAGAAAGGCTGGGGTGACTCAAGTTTAGGCCGTTCAGGTAAGTGCATTCCAGTTTCATTATTATAACCGATTCCTTCAGCATCTCGCCTAGCTTGCCTGAGAACTACACCTCCTTGATCTCTTAACCGCACTGCAGCTCTATAGAATATTGTATCTTTTGCATTGTATTTCATACAGTTATCTATGATAAGATTGAAGTCTTCTTCAAACTCACTGAGGTTTTTATAGCCTTGAGCATCTAACCGTTTTCGCATGGTAGAGAAATCCATAGGATGTTTAATATGATCCAAATAGTCTGGAACCTTTGAATAAATATTTAAAACAAATATGGGTAAAATTATCTTATTACAGACAAAATAACAGTAGCTATTAACTGATCCACATTTTTAAACATCTTTTGTAACAACTCAAATCAAGAACTTTAAGATGTAGCTTAGAATTGCACATCTTGATATTGCAAACATTTGCATGGCAACAGAACTTCACGTATTACAAGACCCTGCATCTTGGGCAACAAGCTGGAGCTCTGCTAATAGATGCTGAAACTACATGATTTTAGAATTCTGTGGTTTTATATACACGTTATACATGTATTTATGCATATGCTTACTTAGAAATATGTTTATACATATGTGTACGTATGTATAATATAGACATGTGTATGTAGCAAATGTACACATATATACAATGTATATAGGCATGCATGTTTACATATTATTTATACACGTGTGTTGTATATGGGCATATGCACATATGCACAGACACTCTGTATCTAGTTTCCCGGTGAATGAAAACAAGTATCACCTGCAAGTAAGAACACAGTATCTACATTCAATTTTTCAGGCACCCTTTGAGTTTGCTATATCAAATAATCTTATTGCAAAAGATCAATATGTACCCATGTCATTCTGTACAAGTATTTCCTAGAAGTTATTTTGGTATATAAGCATAGACTTTCGTAGCAGCAAGTCATAACTCATAATGTAAATTATCAGAATAGAGATTAGAAGTTAACATTGCTCCCAACTCTGCATGCAATAATTTCTTTCTTGTAGTCAAGGGCCACCAAGTCATATCTAAACATAAGGAAACAAAACATACCTCTTTAAGGTTCACTGGCTGAGCAAATATACGAGCAGAATCCTTTTCCTGCAGCTGGTCCAGAACTGATCGCAGAAGTACAGTGAATGGAGTAAGCTGCAGTTCCATAGCAACCTGCTCAATCTTGACCTAAAGTAGTAATAATTATCCAACAGAGCATTTTTCATTAAGATACCCTTTTAAAGTTGTTTTGCAGCAATAGCGAAGTACTTTAGACATGGAACACAATATAAATGTATTTAAGTTTAATGCTACTTTCAATATCATCAGTTGGCATTTGTCTGACAAACATTTTCAGCTGTTGACTTTATAAGAAAAGTCATTCTCATCCCCTCATTGTAGACTCGACTTCAACTCCAGCTTCTCAGAACTCAAATTTGTATTTTATCTATGAATTATTTTCCATTTTTTTAACTGTATTTTTCTTTGAAAAGATGTTACATAACAGCTTCACACTTTGCCAACAATTTGAAAACATGACCAACAATTTGAAGTTAACATGTTTAAAATTAAATTTCCGTTGTATTGCCATGTTCAAAGTGTAAAAAGAGAAACCGATGAACATTTACAGGCTACCTAAGGCCAAAACAAAAAGTAATTTTAAAAACAATGTTTACTGTAAATTCCAAGACAAAAATTTAAAAAAAACAGAATCAACAACGTATTCAAGTACTTGATCATCCTTCAGAATTTTCATTATTTTTAGCAATATTACAAGTCCTCTATAGTTTTATTTTCAGGCCATTTAAAAGGATTTATCAACATTTGAACAGTGTCATTATGGCAAAAATAAATTCTTAATGACACATTAATGGGGTGTGTGTATACATATAATAAAAAAAGTACAGATGCACGTACACACATAAAATACATATGTATTGGAAGTGATATGTAAATGTACAGGAATGATGCATGAAAATTCCAGAAAGCGCTCAAGAATTACAAACTATGTAAGCTTGCAATCAACGTTCACAGCTTGCAAAAAGTAAAAATGGAATAGTGCTTTTATAGATAAGGACAAAGACTCTTAAGTGCAAACATTTTGCTTTCGAGGTTTTCATATCAAATGCTATCTTTCGGCATTACCACTTCATCAAATCTCTTCTCTCAGCAATGTTAACTCTTAGTCTTGTAGGACTCAGATGCAGCTTTATTTTTTGGTGACAGAAGAATAAAAGTGCTACTCAGTATAGGCACATGTATTGGGAAAGCTTGTAGAGACCAAAATTTCTACAGTTCTTCAGAAACCAATTGTCTCTACTAGTCTAACAAAATGGATTGTTAAATAATTTCTCTACACCAACGCACGCAGCATGGGCAACAAACAAGAAGAGCTGGAGTCCACTGTGCTGCTAGAAAGCTATGACCCAGTTGCCATCAGTGAAACTTGGTGGGACAAATCCCATGACTGCAGAGTGGTTATCAACGGCTGAAGGCTGTTCAGAAGGGACAGCCAAGGAAGGAGGGACAGAAGGGTCACCCTCTACATCAAGAGCTAGACAGACTGTGAAAAAGCTGTCTCTGAAGAATAGCCATGAGCAGGTTGAAAGCTTATGGGTAAGAATTAAGAGTTCAAGGCAAAGGGAACCTTGTGGCTGGTGCTCACTACAGGCTGCCTGCTCACAGGGAGCCTATCGACAAAGCCTTCTTATCCCAGCTAGAGGAGGCATCAGGCTCACAGGCTCTCATCACTCTGGGGGACTTCAACCATCCCAACATCTGCTGGAAAAGTAGTACAGTGAGCTGTAGCCAATCCAGGAGACTCCTGGAGTCCATTAAGGATAACTTCTTAGGCCAGGTAATACACAGCCTGGCCAGAGGGGATGAAGTACTGGATCTGTTAAGTCACCACCACAAGTGAGCCAACTGGAGACATCGGGACTGGAGGCAGCCTGGGCTGCAGTGATCAGGCACTGGTGGAGTTCACAGCCCTGACAGATATGGGTCAGGTGAAGAGTGAAGTCAGGACCCTGAATTTTAGGAAAGCAAACCTCCAGCTGTTCAAGAAGTTAGTCAATAGAAACCCCTGGGAAACTGTCCTCAAGGACAAGGAACAGAACAGAGCTGACAGATCTTTAAGGACATTTTCCATAAAGTGCAAGAGCTCATGATCCCTAGGTGTAAGAAATCAGGAAAGGAAGTTAAGAGACCAGAACAAGCAAGTCAAGACCTGCTGGTCCCACTAAAGGGCAAGAAGGAAATGCACAGGCACTGCAAGCAGGAACAGGTATCCTGGGAAGAGTATAAGGACACTGCCCAGTTATGTACAGATGGGATCAGGAAGGCCAAAGCATGGGTGGAGCTGAACTTGGCAAGGGACAAAAAGAGTGGTAAGAAGGACTTCTAAAGATAAGTCAGCCAGACAAGGAAGGTCAAAGAAAGCATACCCCCTGCAATGAACATGACTGGCGAACGTAACAATGGATGAAGAGAAGGCTGAGGTACTCAACAACTTTTTTGCCTCAGTCTTCACTGGCAACCTCTGCCCACACCTCATGAGTAGACGGACCACAAGATGTGGACTGGGGGAGCAAAGTCCCTCCCACTAAAGATCAGGTTCATGACCACCTGAGGAACCTGAACGTATATAAACCTATGGGACCCGACAAGATGAATCCCAGAGTCCGGAAGGAACTGGCTGATGCAAGTTGTCAAGCCACTCTCCATGATATTTGAAAAGTCCTGGCAGTCAGGTGAAGTCCCTGATGACTGGAAAAAGGGAAACACTGCACCCATTTTAAAAAAGCATAGAAAGAAGGACCGTGGGAACTACCAACCTGTCAGCCTCACCTCTGTGCCTGGGAAGATCATGGAACAGATCCTTATAGAAGCTATGCTAAGGCACATGGAGGACAGGGAGGTTATTTGGGACAGACAGCATGGCTTCAAGGGCAAATCTTGCCTGAACAAACTAGCAGCCTTCTATGGTGGAGTGACCACACCTGTGGACAAGGGAAGAGCTACAGATGGCATCTATCTGGACTTCTGCAAGGCCTTTGACACGGTCACCCACAACATCCTTCTCCCTAAATTGGAGAGATATGGATTTGATGGACTGACAATTTGGTGGATAAGGAACATCCAGAGAGCAGTAATCAATGGCTCAATGTCCAAAGGAAGATCAGTGCAAGCGGTGTCCTTTAGTGGTCTGTACTGGGACCAGTACAGTTTAATATCTTCATCAATGACATGGGCAGTGGGATCAAGTGCACTCCCAGCAAATCTGCAGACAACACCAAGCAGACTTGTACAGTTGACACGCCTGAGTGATAGGATCCCATCCAGAGGGACCTGGACAAACCCAAGAAGTGGACCCATGTGAACCTCATAAGGTTCAAGAAGGCCAAATGCAAGGTCCTGCACCTAAATTAGGGCAACCCCCAGTACCAATACAGCTTAAGGGATGCAGGGATTGAGAACAGCCCTGAGGAGACTTGGGGGTACTGATGGATGAAAAGTTGAACATGGGCCAGCAATGTGCACTTGCAGCCCAGAAGGCCAACCGTATGCTCAGCTGCATCAAAACAAGCATGGCCAGCAGGTTGAGAGAGGTGATTCTCCCCCTCTACTCAGCTCTCATGAGACCCCACCTGGAGTACTGCCTTCAGCTCTGGGGTCCGCAGCACAGGAAAGACATGGACAGGTTCAACTGGGTCCAGAGGAGGGTCACAAAAATGATCAGAGGGATGGAACACCTCTCCTATGAAGACAGGCTGAGAGAGTTGCACTTGTTCAGCCTGGAGAAGAGAAGGCTCCGGGCAAACCTTACTGTGGTTTTTAAATACTTAAAGAGGGCTTACAAGAAAGATGGGGACAGACTTTTTAGTCAGGTCTGTTGCAACACCACAAGCAGTAATAGTTTTAAACTAGAAGAGAGTAGATATTCAGACTAGATTTAAGGATGACATTTTTTACAGTGAGGGTGGTGAATTACTGGGACGGGTTGCCCAGAGAAGTGGTAGATGCCCCATCCCTGAAAACATTCAGGCTGGACGGGACTCTGAGCAACCTGATCTACTTGGTCCCTGCTCATTGCAGGGGTTGGATTAGATGACCTGTAATGGTCCCTTCAAACTCAAAGCATTCTACGATTCCACATTAACTTCATATATGAGGCGCGCATGCACATATATTTTTTGATCCTACATGAGGGTTAAAAGACAAACTCTGCAGTCTTCCTATTGCAAAAACTCTGTGTGAAAATACTTAAACTATCTTTCCTTCAGAGAAGTTTCACCAAATTAAAAGGTGGTCCATTTACCTGTTCTCTTTTTAACTTTTCACGCTTACGTATAAGTTCGATCAACAAACGTGCTCTTTCAAGATCATGGCGCAGCCTTTGCCAGTACTTCAATTTCTCTTTTAAGGCTTGCATTTCTTCATCATCTTCTCTCTAAAAAAACAAAAGGTTTTTATGAAATTAAAGCCACTAACCTCTTTTTATAAGCTGGTTTTATGCGACTACAGAATGTATTCACAGGCAAGGAGAAACTACTGGTCAGAGTACTTCTAGAGTTTCTCGACCTTCTAGCTGAAAACAAAAATCTATAAACTGGAAAGCAATCCTATAGTGAAGGCTATTTACATCAGAAAAAGTAATATAGAAAACAGCAACCTAGCGGTGTAATAAGTCACAAAATAAGGTTTGGTATTTTCACATCAAAATCCAAAACAGGTGAACATCATCAGCTTCTTCAGAGACTGAAGCCTGGCAGAAAAAAAATTTTGTTATGCTCAACACAGCACACCTCCCCCCGCACCCAGCACAATTAGGACACATGTTTTAACAGAACAAAATCATTAGGACTTCTGAGGACAGGAAATGAAAAGCAATTGCTTAAATAATATAGTAACTTCAAATGGCACTGCAAATGGGTAATGCAGTAATACAATCTTGCGGTGAATGGAGGAATTTAATTCACACATTTTAGGAAGAAGTAGTGTTTAAATACCGCAAGTACTTAGTTTGATATGTACGTACAGAAAACAGCCTTTCTTGTTTGTTTTTATTTTTTTTACATAAAAAAGGATATTGTAATACTACCTATAGTATTCAAATGGTATTGGTAATTCACCAGAAACAAGGCCATAAGAAAGCAGAAGTCCTAATATTAGTACCAAATACACAAAAGAAACATTTGCTTTGGAAAATTATTGCATTTAAAATGAGTATTTTTTGAAAGAATCTCAGAAACAGATCCAAAACTTTGTACGCTTCCCTGTAACTATCATAATCCAACAAACACTTTATAAGTAATCATGGGTGGGTTTTTTTAAACTAAAACAAACAATACATTTAGTAAGTTATAAAAAAATAGAAGACAAAGGAATAAAGAAAACTGGCCAGGCAAATGAACAATAACCAACATTGCAAACTGTTACATTCAAAGCAAAAACCTTCCAAACAGAAGGATAATTTTAAAAGTATCATAGGTCCTGTAAAGGAAGCTTGTGCAATTTTTCAGACAGAAGGTTCTGAACACAGAACTGTAAAACCTGGCAATTCAAAAAAATATCTAACAGATTTGCAAGTGCTACGATTCTATGATCTGCATCACGTTCTACTGCTTTATACATTTTGTGAACGCAAAGGCAAGTATTTGTGGAAGTTAATTTAATTCAGATCTGACTTCACTGAAGTTGAAAATCGTTAACTATCAACTATCTCTGTATTACAATACAAGAATCTGGAATCAACTGTTTGTTCCTCTTTTTTTTTTTGGGGGGGGGGGGGGAACCACAGGAAAAAAAAAAGATAAAAAATTGTAGCTAGAAACTTCTAGTTCCCTTTCCTAATGACTATTACTACTGACAGTTACAGTTTCTTTTAACGAGTTAAGTTTTAAGACACAACCATTTAACTGTTGAGGGTCAGAATAGTTCAAAGTAGATTCTGAAATAAACAAAAAAAATTAATAAGCACATTTTCAATTCCTTAAAATTCTCAGACTCAGTGAATTACAAAGTCTACACAGCCACTAACTGCTGCTCTCCTACACCCCTTCATCTTTGAGTACAGATCCCATATGTGGAAAAACAACCTAACTGTTCACTGACATAGCTACAAAATTTTTCCATAGTTTTACTGTTTTTTCAGATCTAAAATGAAGTTATGGCTATTGCTAAAAGTGGAAGGCTTGTCCTCCCTTTGCTTGCAGCCATTTTGTCCTATGTAATTGCATAGTTCAAGAAACTGGGGAAGCAATCCTGTCTGAAAGCCAAGTCAACAAAACCACACTAGTTTTAGGGTGGGTCAGGAAAGTTAAATACAGCAAGAAAAGAAAAAAAACAGTTACTTTTTTACAGCAGATTTTGCAGTAGTTCATTAGAAACTTAAGTATTTGGCTAAATATGAAGGTATAGTTGGCTTTTCCTTAAAAACAAAAAATAATAAAGCTTATCTTTTTAGTTGAATCATTTGTTTGACCAATTTTATTCCATAAAATAAGCAGGTAGGTGTAAATCTGCACATGTGGCCCTAAGTATCAAGAGGGCCTTGCTTGCCCCCTTTTTTTTGTGTGCACACACATACACTCCCTTCTTTAATGCCACTCACGCTTGGGGATTAATAGCTCCAAGACTCCAATTTTTTGACACTTCTATGCAAACTAATGTTGGCAGACATGGTTGTAGTAGCTAATACAAACCTCCTTTACCCTAACATATTTATTACCTGACATACAACATATACCTTAATTGCATTAAAAGATCCAGGCAAGCTCAAAAGAGCACAATGCACTGGTTTCCAATACCTAACTAGTAATAAACTTGGATAAAAAGAGTTCTTTTCAATTTTTTAATTTTTTTTTCCCAAAAGCTTTCTCACAAGGCAATTTCTATTAACTTCCTTGTAAAAGAGTTCTTCCAAATCTTCCTTTCTATAACAAAGCCAGGAAGTTTCTTCTGGCTGATGACAGAAAGAAACTCTCTGGTATTTTCTGATTGACTTAGTTCCTGCTGACCACTAAATATTACCTAGAAAAGCTAAAACTGACACAATTTATTGAAGTTGAGGAAAGAGGGAAACACTGCTAAGTCTACACAGAGAACATGTATCAATTGAACTGGTCTTCAGCTCCAACTCCCACCGTGAGTACGTTACCAGTCTCTGCATACTAGCAGGAAGATTGGACCAACAGATCACTCCTTATGCTGGATGTGAATACATGGGCACAGCCTCACTCCCTACAGGGACTGTAGGACTCATTTAATATGAGCCAAACAAAAATAGAATTATAGTGATGAAACTGGACCTTGACCAATACAATTATTTTTATTAAAACTCTCTGCCGGCACTTGTATGCCAATCAGGCAAAAACATTCAGTAGTTGCAACTTGTGTTCTTAGCGAAATCCTCAGTGCAGATGTCCTTAGCCACCTGCACCTTCCACTTTATTTCTCTGAACAGCTGTTTTAAACCAACTGCATTACAGCTGCAAGAAGTTACTGCACTTCAATTTCACATCTTATTCAAGCATTCTTTAAGTACAGAAAAAAAAAAAAAATAATGGGGATGCAAGTTTATTCGAGTATTTCCAATATCTTTCCTGAATTTCTAAGTAGAGAGAGAAGTGATAGTATAAACCATTATTTCAGAGGGTTCCTTGCTCCTGCAGATGGTGAGGTAGTATGTAAGTTAAGATCATCTTGCCTGGTTTAGAATTGTTAGTTGATATAACGTCACCTTCAAAAGCACACCGTAACTGAGCTCTGAAACACATTCATTAGGCAGTCATTCTAAATCATGAATGCTTCCCCCCCTGTCAAATTTGTTCTAGTAAACAAACATTAGAGGGATCAAAACCACCTTCCACTAGACATCTTGAAGCCATTATCAGGGTTTTGATTCCTCATAACATTTCTTTTTGGTTTAAGTAACAACAATAATAATAATAATTTAGAAAAAAAAATCTCCTCTGAATCTGTATTACATCAGTGTTTACATTCCTTTGACTGACTGAAAACCTATTTAGGATTCTCGACTTTCTGACCTCTCACATAAAATAAGGTAAAAAGAATTTTCCTTTTTAGACCAAAATAACCATCTGTATCCCCAAAATTTTGAGGCATTCTCACAATAGCTACGCCACAGCTGTTTTAATAAAATCTTCATTATGGTTTGGCTTATACTTCGAGTAACAAAAATGACTAATGCATCAAATGCTTCGCAGTTACAATTATTTTACTAGGTATTATAAATACTTATTGATGCTGTGGAGAAGAGACAGTGTCATATACTGGACACTTGCTACTCACCGAGAAGCACTAGCTACACATTTTTCATCAACGGAATCATTTAATATTCAGCTTTGCCTGAAATTTGCTTTTTTCTTTTCATAGGACAA